>NC_135235.1:454032979-454657979 GCF_051348905.1 Ranitomeya variabilis
TGCTCTTGTTGGTGCTGTTCCTGGTGCTACTGCTGGAGCTGTTGCACAAGCAGCTTACTTGTCTCCTGTCGTGCCAGCTATTGCTGCTGTAGTTGTTGCTGCTGTAGCTGTTGGGCTTTCACCAGGTGTTTAATCAGGTCTTCCATGCTGTCTGACACTGCTTCCGGGCCTATAGCCACCGTCACCCAGGACATGCCGTTTGTCCACAGCCATCACACTTGTTTCCTGGGGATCTTGCCCGCATTTCTAGCCCCATTTGTGGCAGATCGGCTCACTCGGCTGCTTAACAAGGCTTCATAAACCAGTCCAAAACAAAATAAACATATTCCATCTTCTTGACATAAACAAACAAAATAGCACTCACTATAGCCCTTACTGCTGTGATCAGCCTGCAGAGGAATCAGTTTTCAGCTCTGTTTACCAATCAGCTCTGGAGCTCAGAGCTCATCCAGAGTACACAGAACAGTGACTGAGCACAAAAGCTCCACAGTTAGCTTCTGAACAACACCCTGAGGTGGAGATATGGTGAACAGCCTCCCACTCTTTGTTCAGCTGTTAACTAAAAAAACCCAGCCCAATTAACCCCTCTCAGCACTTAGTGTGCTGGAGCATTTTCGCAGGTTCATATTACTGAAGCTAACATTCTCTGTGATATGTGGCAGTGATGGGAGCTAATGGATTGCTCCTTGATACTCAAAGGTTAAATGTATTTGATCCCCATGCATGTGATAAAGGTATTACACCCACTGGGGCTGCAGTTAGCTAGGACAGGGTTAACTGTAATGGGGGGTGGAACTGAGTGTTAGTGGCAAGTGCAGGAAGTGACAGTCAGTCAGTGCCAGGGCAGTGAGTTAAGTAGCATTACTAAGGCTGCTAACTATGCAAATTGTCTCTTCAGAGAGGAAGAAAACTAGAACTCTAGTGCCACCTGTTGGTAGGTAGCAATCCTACAAGTCAATGTCAACCCTTTAACGAGCCTTGTCACATGATTTAGGATAATACCCAAACCAGAATCTCAATTTGCAGACACTGTGTTTCGGGGAACTGCCCCTCGTTAGTGCAAAGTGGAGATCTGGTTTGACTTTGTGAGAGGCATCCGACCGATATCCAAGAAGTATCGTTTCTCCTTGCGGAGATTGACATGCTAAGCATGCCGAGGACATAAAGCCGCAATGCTCCTCTGGGAAATATGCTAACTATGCAAATTGTCTCTACAGAGAGGAAGAAAGGAACTCTAGTGCCACCTATTGGAAGGTAGCAATCCTACAAGTCAATGTCGACCCTTTAACCCTTTCACGACATGCACCGTACTATTACCGCACATGTCGTGTCTCCCCCTTTGATGTGGGCTCCGGCGCTGAGCCCACATCAAAGTCGCGACATGTCAGCTGTTTTGTACAGCTGACATGTGCGCGCAATAGCGGCGGGTGAAATCGCTATTCACCCGCCGCTATTAACCTGTTAAATGAGCGCATCGCCGACCCCTGTCACATGATCGGGGGTCGGCGATGTGTCAGGACAGTAACCATAGAGGTCCTTGAGACCTCTATGGTTACTGATGCCGGCCTGCTGTGAGCGCCCCTCTGTGGTCGGCGCTCACAGCACACCTGCAATTCAGCTACATAGCAGCGATCTGATGATTGCTGCTATGTAGCCGAGCCAATCGAGTTGTGCCAGCTTCTAGCCTCCCATGGAGGCTATTGAAGCATGGCACAAGTAAAAAAAAAAAAGTTTTTAAAAATATGAAAAAAATATAAATAATATAAAAGTTTAAAACACCCCCCTTTCGCCCCATCCTAAATATAACAATAAAAAAAAAAAATCAAACCTACACGTATTTGGTATCGCCGCGTTCAGAATCGCCCGATCTATCAATAAAAGAAAAGCATTAACCTGATCGCTAAACAGCGTAGCGAAAAAAAATCGAAACGCCAGAATTACGTTTTTTTGGTCGCCGCGACATTGCATTAAAATGCAATAACGGGCGATCAAAAGAACGTATCTGCACAAAAGTGATATTATTAAAAACGCCAGCTCGGCACCCAAAAAATAAGCCCTCACCCGACCCCAGATCACGAAAAATGGAGACGCTTTGGGTATCGGAAAATGGCACTTTTTTTTTTTTTTTTAAAGCAAAGTTTTGAATTTTTTTCACCACTTGGATAAAAAAATAACCTAGACATGTTAGGTGTCTATGAACTCGTAATGACCTAGAGAATCACAATGGCAGGTCAGTTTTAGCATTTAGTGAACCTAGCAAAAAAGCCAAACAAAAAACAAGTGTGGGATTGCACTTTTTTTGCAATTTCACCGCACTTGGAATTTTTTACCGGTTTTCTAGTAAAAGACATGGTAAAACCAATGGTGTCGTTCAAAAGCACAACTCGTCCTGCAAAAAATAAGCCCTAACATGGCCATATTGACGGAAAAATAAAAAAAGTTATGGCTCTGGGAAGGAGGGGAGTGAAAAACGAAAACGCAAAAACGAAAAAGGGCCGAGACTTGAAGGGGTTAACGAGCCTTGTCACATGACATAATATAATAATAATAATTTTTATTTATATAGCGCAGTAGTATAGCTACTGGGGGGGCAGAGGGGGCTGTAGGCCTGGGCCCAGTGTCATGAAGGGGCTCACTTACATTCACACCCACTTCTGTTATCAGGCAGCACTGAGGGAGAACACAGCAAATTGCCTACTCCACTGGTGGACACAGACAGAAAGGGCCCCTGTGCAAGAACAACATATGGGCCTTTTCCAGACCAAAAGCTCCTAAATATGCAAAATTACACTTGCTTTGGAGGTAGAAATGGGCCCTCTTACCTCTTGGGCCCCTGTGTGACCGCACAGGTTGTACCAATGATATGTCCGCCCCTGGCCTACTCCCCTAACTTCCTGAGACTCTGCACGCTGGCTGGCACACCGGCAGAGTCCTCAGTGCAGTGTACTGTGTGGCAGGAGCTCACCTGATAAGGTTCTGACAGGCTCCGCTCCACTCCTGTGTGCTCTCCTTCATGCACGCTGGAGCTCCCCTGGGTCCTAGTGCTCACTGCCGATTTACCTCAGACACTGCCTGGCCAGGGCCATATTTAGAGTTATGCTGCCCTAGGCACTTTTAGTGCTGTCTCCCCTTTGGTGAGTATGACACTATCGGCAGTGACTTTGCCATAAATCGCTGATGTGAAAGTAGCCTTTTGCAGCAGATCCAGCAGTTTTTCTGCATGTGCCGTGTAACGGATCACTTACGGCAACACTGCGTTCGGCCTCATTCATTCCCTATGGGACTTGCGGACATGTGCGGCACTTGCGGTTTTGCCGCGATCCGGCAAATGTGGTACTTGCAGCAAAGGAAAAAAACGCTGCTAGCAGTGTTTTTTTGTCTCACGGCAAGTGCAAAACCGCAAGTGTCTCACATGTCCGCAAGTAGCCATCACTACCTGTCCCTGCACTTTGCTAGCTCATCCCTAATCATGCCTCTCTGACCTAAAACTACACTATAAAGCTTTAGAAAAACAATGTATTAACTGACATTCCTACGATAATGAGGGCTCCAGGCTACGGCATAGACTGGGACAGGCAGTCTCTGGGTCTCCATTCTCTCTCTGTGCACACCCTCAGTCCCTGCCTCACTGCCTGTGCTGCACTTTGCACAGACATCCCTCCACCGGACCCGGTAATCGCCGCTCGCAGTAGCATACCGGCAGAGGTGTATCTAGGGTTTCTGGCACCCGGGGCAAAAATTCACCAAGGACATATGCTATTTTCACACTAAGGGCTCATTTCCACTGCCGAGAGACAAATCGGTCCGTAATTTGGACCGAAAAAACGGATGTAACGTATGCGATTGTCATGCAAGTGCAATGCGAGTGCAATGCGATTTTTAATCGCATCATCCGTATGACATCAGTATGACATCCGTATTGCTGTCCGATTTTTACGCACCAGTGTCCTTTGAAAAGCCGGCAAATCAGCGCAGTGTACAGTAAAATCACACTGACAGGTTAGAATAGAGTAGATATATGCACATAGAATGTGTGTATATACATATATATATGTCAGTGAGACACCTATATATGTATATTTATATTTAATGCAGCGCTAGATAGCTTAAAAGCCTCTAATTCAATTGCCGGCTTTTGCTCTCTCCTTCACAAACCCGACATGATATGAGACATGGTTTACATACAGTAAACCATCTCATATCCCCTTTTTTTTTGCATATTCCACACTACTAATGTTAGTAGTGTGTATGTGCAAAATTTGGCCGCTGTAGCTGCTCAAATAAAGGGTTAAATGGCGGAAAAATTTGGCGTGGGCTCCCGCGCAATTTTCTCCGCCAGAATGGTAAAGCCAGTGACTGAGGGCAGATATTAATAGCCAGGAGAGGGTCCATGGTTATTGGCCCCCCCGTGGCTAAAAACATCTGCCCCCAGCCACCCCAGAAAAGGCACATCTGGAAGATGCGCCTATTCTGGCACTTGGCCACTCTCTTCCCACTCCCTGTAGCGGTGGGATATGGGGTAATGAAGGGTTAATGCCACCTTGCTATTGGAAGGTGACATTAAGCCAGATTAATAATGGAGAGGCGTCAATTATGACACCTATCCATTATTAATCCAATTGTTGGAAAGGGTTAAAAAACACACACACACATGATTTAAAAGTAGTTTAATGCAATAAACACAGCGGTTGTTGTAATAATTTATTGTTCTCTCAATCCATTAGGAAACCCTCGCTTTGAAAAATAATAAAGGCACAAGATACATACCTTCTGGTGAACCGTCTCGTCCCACGAAGTAATCCATCTGAAGGGGTTAACTAATATTACAGGCAGGAGCCCTGCTAAATGCAGCGGTGCTCGTGCTTGTAATTCCCCAGCGAATGAATGAAATGTAGGTCATTGACCTACATTTCCTTCAGTCGCGGTGATGCGCCCCCTGGTGGATGTCCTCATATGACCTGGAGCGTGGGAAAAAGTTCCCAGGCTGCAGTTCATGAGAACATCCACCAGAGGGCGCCTCACCGCGACTGAATGTAAGTATAGATCCTGCTTTCCTTTCAGCACCCGGGGATTACAGGTACGAGCGAGTGGTTTATCGCAGCTCGTGCCTGTAATATTAGTTAACCCCTTCAGATGGATTACTTCGTGGGACGAGACGGTTCACCAGAAGGTATGTATCTTGTGCGTTTATTATTTTTCCAAGCGAGGGTGTTCCTGATGGATTGAGAGAACAATAAATTATTACAACAACCGCTGTGTTTATTTCATTAAACTACTTTTAAATCATGTGTGTGTGTTTTTTAACCCTTTCCAACAATTGGATTAATAATGGATAGGTGTCATAATTGACGCCTCTCCATTATTAATCTGGCTTAATGTCACCTTCCAATAGCAAGGTGGCATTAACCCTTCATTACCCCATATCCCACCGCTACACGGGAGTGGGAAGAGAGTGGCCAAGTGCCAGAATAGGCGCATCTTCCAGATGTGCCTTTTCTGGGGTGGCTGGGGGCAGATGTTTTTAGCCACGGGGGGGCCAATAACCATGGACCCTCTCCTGGCTATTAATATCTGCCCTCAGTCACTGGCTTTACCATTCTGGCGGAGAAAATTGCGCGGGAGCCCACGCCAATTTTTTCCGCCATTTAACCCTTTATTTGAGCAGCTACAGCGGCCAAATTTTGCACATACACACTACTAACATTAGTAGTGTGGAATATGCAAAAAAAAAGAGGATATGAGATGGTTTACTGTATGTAAACCATGTCTCATATCATGTCGGGTTTGTGAAGGAGAGAGCAAAAGCCGGCAATTGAATTAGCGGCTTTTATGCTATCTAGCGCTGCATTAAATATAAATATACATATATAGGTGTCTCACTGACATATATATATGTATATACACACATTCTATGTGCATATATCTACTCTATTCTAACCTGTCAGTGTGATTTTACTGTACACCGCGCTGAATTGCCGGCTTTTCAAAGGACACCGGTGCGTAAAAATCGGACAGAACTCGCATGGTGCGAGTGCTGTGCGATTTTTTTCTCGCACCCATTGACTTGCATTGGCGAGTCTCGTCCGAGACTCGCAGCAAATCGCAGCATGCTGCGATTTTTTTCTCAGTCCGATTTCGGCTGAGAAAAAAATCGCAAATGAAAAGACACCTATTGAATAACATTGGTCCGAGTGCAATCCGATTTTTTATCGGATTGCACTCGTCCGTTTTCCTCGCCAGTGGAAATGAGCCCTTAGTCATGTACCCACGAGCTCCTCTCCCTAATGCTCTCAATGATCAGTGAAAAACAGAGAAGCAGAAGAGAAGCTCGTTGTCACAGGACCACAAGTATGAAAATCACATATGAGTGAAGTGTCCATGTGACGACTACTGGAACCTGCAGAGCTGAATCCTGACATTGCAGGCTTCTGAATTCTCACAACGAATGCACTGCACACTTTTAGGATTCTCCCTTGCCAGTGGACAGTCATGTTAGCACAAGTATGTGATTTGTATACTTCTGACCACATTCTGAATAGACATGCCCGGCCTCGCTCAGTTCATTTTCATTGAGTGAGGCCACACATGTGTAGTCAAGCATGTGACCGCGTGTATGTAGATCGCAGCACGAGAGAATCCTGACAGAGTGCAGTGCGCACTGTGAGAAATCAGAAGTCTGCAGTCGCATAGAATGACTGCAGACTCATAACAAACCTGGACATCCCCTTTAATGCTCCTAACATAAATAAAAACAGGTCTCTGTGGCTTCTCCCAGCCCGCTGACAGTGACTGAAAAGTGTCTTCATGCGTGCGCATATAGCAGAGAATTGTCAGTCATTGTCAGAAGGTGGGGAGAAGCCACCAGGGACCTGTCTGTAGCACTAGTACACAGCACCGCACTGTCAGAGGGTGAGAAGCCGCCAGGGACCTGTCTGTAGGACTAGTGCACAGCACCACACTGTCAGCGCGTGGCGAGAAGCCACCAGGGACCTGTCTGTAGGACTCGTGCACAGTACTGCACTGTCAGCGGGTGGGGAGAAGCCACCAGGGACCTGTGTGTAGGACTCGTGCACAGCACTGCACTGTCAGCAGGCAAGGAGAAGCTGCTGGGGACCTGTCTGTAGGACTCGTGCGCAGCACCGCACTGTCAGCGTGTGAGAAGCCACCAGGGACCTGTCTGTAGGACTCGTGCATAGCACCGCACTGTCAGCGGTGGGGAGAAGCCACTGGGGACCTGTCTGTAGAACTAGTGCACAGCACCGCACTGTCAGCGAGTGGGGAAAAGCCGCCAGGGACCTGTCTGTAGGACTAGTGCACAGCACCACATTGTTAGAGGGTGGGGAGAAGCCACCGGGGACCAGTCTGTAGGACTAGTGCACAGTACTGCACTGTCAGCAGGCGGGGAGAAGCCACCAGGGACCTGTCTGTAGGACTAGTGCACAGCACCGGACTGTCAGCGGGTGGGGAGAAGCCGCTGGGGACCTGTCTGTAGGACTAGTGCATAGCACTGCACTGTCAGCAGGCTGGGAGAATCCATTGGGGACCTGTCTGTAGGACTAGTGCACAGCACCGCACTTCCAGCAGGTGGGGAGAAGCAACCAGGGACCCGTCTGTAGGACTAGTGCACAGTGTTGCTCACTCCCCAGCACATATTAAAAGTATGTTTTTCTCTGAAACACTGCAGCTTTACCAAGACAAACATACCTGGTGAGACACTACAGCTGGGGCCGGATACGTGTTGCACATAGTTTGAGAATCCTGTATCACCTGTCAGGTTCCCTTTAAAGGGGTAGTCCAGGCTTGGGATAAAATTCTGCAGTAAATCTATGTGACCGCAGACTGCCATATCATGACAAAGTGCATTGCGCCTGCCGCCATGAGTCCGATCAGGTGCGATCAGGCGGTCATGCAAGCACATGCTTGCTATTTGCACGCGCCGACTAGATACGTTTGGCGTCTTTCAATAAAAAAAGAATTGAGAGAAGCCGAAAGAGTGTAGTCGACACATGACTGCAAGCTGTATACCTGCAGTCACATGACCACCTGCTCACATCACCGATACTGGGGCCATAATTGCTGTACATGGGGAGACTCATGGGCCATTATTACTGTACATGGGGACATTATTAAATGTTAATAAGAGTAGAATTCAGCATTCGAGAGGTATGCAACAAGAATTACATTATAGTCACAGTCAAATACTCCAATATGAATAAAATTTCAGGGGGCCCTCATATAGTGTGGAGGCCATTATACAGCGTGGGAGCTAAGGTGGGGGCCATTAAACATTGTGAAAACTACTGTTGAGGCCATTATACAGATTGGGGCTAATATGGGGACTACTGAGAGAGACTCTCATACAGTGTGGGAGCCAATATAAAGTGTGGGGACTACTGTGGGGCCATGATACAAGGTCAGAGTTAATATGAGCGCCATTCTTCAGATTAAGGGTCATCATACAGAGTGGAGACTACTATAGAGGTAAATATAAAGTGTGAATGCCATTATATAGTATTGGGGCTACTGTGGGAGCCATTAGCCAGTGTGGAGGCCATTATATAGCATGGGTGTTACTGTGGGGGTCATTATATTGTGTTTGAGGGAGCAGTGGGCCCGTCATACTGTGTATAGGGCAGCTACGGCCCCCTCATACTGTGCATAGGGCAGTTGTGGAGCCACCCTGCTATGTATAGGGCAGCTGTGGGCCACTCATACTGTGCATAGGAGAACTGTGGAGCCACCCTGCTATGTATAGGGCAGCTGTAGATATGCTGTTTTTTCTGTACACTGTAAATAGTACTGCCCATACAGTGGGGTTGGGGGCCCATATCTACAAAGGGGCCCATATCTACACAGGGGCCCACCGGGGGATTCCCCAGTTCCCCTATGGGCTAGTTTGAGCTTGACTGTACTGTAATCTATATGTTCTGCAGTAGTGGTATCTAGCACCATATGGCGGTAATAGCAGTGCTGTTTTTTTATAGAGATTTATTTTCAGTAATACCACGGTCATCAGCAGAGGTTCCCCTATGCCGACAATTAGGGTGTGCCACTATAGTTGTAATTAGTAAAAAGAAAAAGAAATGAGGGCACTCACCGTCCACAGCCTTTTCAGTCCTTTATTGTGGCTTAAAACGCGTATCCAAAGACTTATCCCAGTTCAAAGACAATGCACAGTTTGTCAAAGATTGGGAAGCAATATTATTAAAATGCTCACAGGATTTACTTCAGTTAGTTCTACAACAGAATATTGCCAATTACGATGTAGTAAATATGGAATTGCTGAAAACAAAAGAAGAAATTAAAACGAGACTGTCTGATACCCAATGGTCCTCATTAGAAAAGAAATTGGACAATAAAATGGTGGTAATCCAAGTGGACATAAAACAGAGAAAAAGGGACAAGTTCATTCGAGACAAAACTGATTTTGATACTAATCAAATTTTTTCTTGGAATAAAAACAAGAATAATAGGAATTTCCGCAGATTTCAAAGGCCAAGAGGCAACAGATATAATAGATCAAAACAATATAACATGAGAGATTATGTAACAATGGATTCCGATTCGAGTGTCAACGATGAAAGTGTGATATCCTCTATTGCCTCCACTAGTGACTGCATGATACAACAAAAAATCCCTTTAGGCGGAGAACGCGCCGAGCGGCAGAAAACATGGAGTCCGACAATCAACGAAAAAGGAAAACAGTTTCGTGGAAACGGACCTATCAACCAAATCGCCAACAACGATAGTCAATTTATCCACGCATGAGCTGAATGATGCACAGTTATCCGTTTTGACAAAAGGATTGAGTTATGGTTTGCCTGAAAAATTTGATATTGTTGACTTTAAAATAGACCTTTTTAAAGCAGTTAGAAAGATTCATTTGTTTAAGCATTTTTCTTCAGCAACTGATGTCACTACGTCAAAATTTCCGGGTGAAATTCCCTGTACTGTAGGCCCTTTGGGGTTTATGGTAGATCATGAAGGTGATAATACTTTGCTTAATGATGTACATTTACTGCTTAGTCTTAACAATGATGAAGTAAATTCAGAGTGCGTCAGGTCTACCTATGTGACTCCGTTTACTGGAGGGGTCCCATCTGTATTTGTGCCACCCGTATCACCAGGCAACTTAATAGATGCATTTGAGAACCAAGTTATAAAAGAAGTAGAGGCTTTAGTTTATAAACAGGCACCTCCCAATTTGACCTCAGTAGAAATGGTAGCATTGAAAGAAATAAAAAATTGGCCTGACACAGTGATACGGATGGCAGATAAGGGAGGGAATACTGTCCTATTGTCGAAAGAATTTTACATGAAAGAAGCCCTCCAACAGTTAGCCCAAACCAATACTTATTTAAAACTCAAAGCAGACCCGACAGTGAAATATCAGAATGAATTGCGCACACTTCTAAGAAGATGTGTAGAAGGTAGTATTATCTCAGAGAAGCAAGCAGAAAAGTTACTCCCAAATTTTCCATTGAAGCCACACTGGTACCATGTGCCTAAGATCCACAAGTCCCTCACAGCCCCACCGGGCCGCCCCATTGTGTCTGGGGTGGGTTCATTAACCGAGCCATTATCAAAATATTTAGATTGGCTGTTACACCCCCTATTATCAGACATTCCGTCTTACATACGAGACACAAAAGATTTCTTGAGGGTATTGAGAGGCTTCACGTGGCAAGAAAGTTTCGTTATGGCTTCAATTGATATTGAGAGCCTCTACACACGTATACCGCAGAACTTGGGAGTGGAAGCAGTTCGTGAGATTTTGTCCCATACTGCAACAGAAATTAATACAGTAAATTTTATCTGTGATGGATTAAAATTCATCTTAACACATAATGCATTTCAATTTGATTCTAAGTGGTTTTGGCACATAGAAGGGACTGCAATGGGTACGCCTGTTGCATGTACCCTAGCAAACCTTTTTCTTGCGGTTTTTGAAAACCGCTATGTGTACGCAGATATTAATCCGTTTCTGGGGAATATAAAATTATTTATTAGGTTTGTGGATGATGTTTTTATCATTTCGGACGGGTCAGAGGAAGAGTTTTATAGTTTTGTGAATTATCTAGAACAAATAAATACAATGAACATGAAGTTCACTTCCACTTTCGGAGGGTTAAATCTAGAATTTTTAGATGTAAAACTTTGGATAAAAGAGGGCCACATACAAACTGAAGTTTATAGGAAACCATCTTCCACCAACTCTCTCCTGCACTATAATAGCGCACATCCCTATTACACAAAAAATTCCCTCCCTTTCAGTCAATTTTTGAGGGTTAAAAGGCTAAATAGCAGTCAAGAAGGTTACATCAGACAATCAAAAGAACTTTATGACAGATTCAGAGCACGAGATTATCCTCAGTCTATATTAAACAAAGCCAAAGAAAGAGCGGAGGCACATAAAAGTACTAACACTATAAAAACTAATACTGCACAAAAAAGGTTTGTATTCAGCTTCAAATTCAGTCCTATGGATAACTGCATTAGATCAGCCATCAGAAAAAGTTGGCACATTTTGGAAAGAGATCCGGTTCTCAAAGAACTAACCAGTCGGGGGCCCTTGTTTTCTTGCCGTAGGAATAAGAACTTAAAAGACATTCTAGTACAAAATAGAATAGTCACCCAAAACCATAATTGGTTACAAACAGGGATCCCACGAGGTAACTTTAAATGCGGACACTGCAATTTTTGTGATTACCATCTAGTTGACAAGACGATACACATAGGACCGGTATACCATACAGTAAAAGATTTTATATCCTGTAGGACGACACACATAGTCTACGTAGTGTTTTGCCCTTGCGGTTTTTACTATGTGGGCAAAACTATACGCCCCCTGTTTGTTAGATTTAGAGAGCATTTCAACTCCATTAGAACAGGTAAAGGGGTCCCCCGCCTGATAAATCATTTACGTGTCCACCATGACGGCAACGCAGCGGTGATGCGTTTTGCCGGTTTAGAAAGAGTTACACTTCCATCACGAGGAGGAGACCACAATAAACTGTTGCTTCAGAGAGAAGGCAAGTGGATACTAAGGGTTAATGCTACAGGCCCTATGGGTCTGAACGAGAGGACGGATATGTCTATATTTCTGTGAAATCTATCGCATTGTACATATTTACTATAGTCATTGCATGAGAAAGGTGTTCGTGAATTGATATTCATTGTTTTTAAATGTGTGTTTTTTTTATCCAGTAGTAAGATCAGGTGATTCTAATACTGTGTTAGGGGTGGAGACATCGTGGCGCACGAGTGGCTATGAGTTCTCCCCTCTTCAGTTACACTTCAGACCTGTAGAAGCACACAAGTGCGAAACGGTCCGTCGTCTCATGACACCTGTCGTTTTCCTGTAAGACCTTGCTACAAACATGTTTTAAGCCACAATAAAGGACTGAAAAGGCTGTGGACGGTGAGTGCCCTCATTTCTTTTTCTTTTTACAATTTATGGACTGTTTTTCAGCTGAGGAGCACCCCGTCCTGCAGCCCGAGCGGCACCTACGCAAAAAGCAGCGTTGAAACCCAGTCATCCTGATCATATAAGCTGTATGTGCGAACCTTCTTTTTTTCTTTTTTTCTTTTTTTCTTGCTACATAGTTGTAATTAGGGTTACCTGGCTAGGGACCCACTCAGATGTTTCGCCCCCCCTGAGCTAAACCCCTAGCTACGCCTCTGATATAGCGCCAACTGTGAAGGACTAAAATTAAGAAAGAGTAAAGCGGGCTTCATTTTGTGCTTGCGACTCCATCTTGTTGTTTACGAGATAAATTCTGTTACTTAACTAGGCTAAAGTTCATAGGTATTATACATCCAGATTGTTCTAGTCTGAATAAGATATGAAACTCGGGGGTGTATTGCTGTGTAAGACCTTGACGCACAAGCTGTTATGTTTTTTTCTATGCCACGTAGACACGGCCATATATGTACCGTATTTTTCCGACTATAAGACGCACTTTTTTTCCTCCAAATTTGGGAGGAAAGTGTGGGTGCGTCTTATAGTACGGATATAGCATGTGGGGAGGGGGGCAGCAGTGAGTGGGATCGCACTGTTATCCCACTTCAGGATGTCCCCGCTGCCCGGAATCAGCTGCTGTGGAAACCACATGGCCCCGCTGATTAAGTGCAGTGAATATTCATTAGCGGCTCCCTGCCCACCGATCAGCTGAGCGGTGAGCGGGGAGCAGCAAATGAATACTGCACTTAAGCAGCGACACACAGTTTCCCCAGCACTGATTCCAGGGAGAATCTGTGTGTCCGGGGGAGGAGGCAGCGGCAGGGGCCAGGAGATCGCTGCATACCTGCCTGTGCTGGACGAGTGCTGTGCAGGAGGACCTGTGTGATGTCAGAAGTGGGCGGGCTGGAGCATCACATGGCAGCTCAGAGCCCTCCCTCTTCTGACATCATCACAGGTCCTTCAGACTCCCACCTAGAATCTGCAGCTTCCTCTTATGTCCTGCGCTGTGGAAAGGCAACAACAACAGGGAGGGCTCTGTGTGTGTGCAGCCATGGGAGGGCTCTGTGTGTGTGCACTGCAGCCATGGGATGCTCCAGCTTTTAACTCACCACAGTGTGGCTGGCTGCCACAATTAAGAGGTCAGTCTTTACAAAACACAATAAAGCACTCTGCCACTCCTTTGGTGAACTATAACTCCCAGCATGTCATAGGATCTGCAGGACATGCTGGGAGTTATAGTTCTCCCATGGGATTTTAAAGCAGCACTCCTGTGTTATTTTGCAGTGCTGGAGTGGTGCTTTCACTATAAGCCCTGTGCACCCATTCTTAGGGCTCATTTCCACATGCGAGGCACACGTCCGTATCTCGCATGTGGAAACCAAGCTGTGGAGCTGGCACTCCAGAGCGGAGCATGCGGCCGCATAGGAACACATGGAGCTGCACAGCTCCTCTCCAAAGTGCCGGCGCCAGAGCTTGGTTTCCACATGCGAGATACGGACGTGTGCCTCGCATGTGGAAATGAGCCCTTATACTCACCCTCCAGCGTCTTCATATCGTACTTCACAGACACCACACTGGTCCCGCAGCTTCCAACATAATAACATACTATTATATATAATAACACCACATATAATAGTATGTTATTTATGTTATTAAATATTTTACCACATTTTTTTTGCTTCAAATATTTTTTTCCCTATTTTCCACCTCTAAAACCTGGGTGCGCCTTATAGTCAGGTGCGTCCTATAGTCCGAAAAATACGGTAGTTTCCGGTTTTCCTTCATTTTTATAGGTTAAAGGCTGAGTTACACATAACGATATCGTTAACGACATCGTTGCAACGTCACGCTTTTGGTGACGTAGCAACGATCCCGCTAACGATCTCGCTATGTGTGACAGCGACCAACGATCAGGCCCCTGCTGGGAGATCGTTGGTCGTTGGGGAATGATCAGGACCATTTTTTGGTCACTGATCACCCGCTGACATCGCTGGATTGGCGTGTGTGACGCCGATCCAGCGATGTGTTCACTTGAAACCAGGGTAAATATCGGGTTACTAAGCGCAGGGCCGCGCTTAGTAACCCGATATTTACCCTGGTTACTATTGTAAAAGTAAAAAAAAACAGTAAATACTCACATTGTGATGTCTGTCATGTCCCCCGGCGTCCACAGGGTTACAACTGCTTTCGGCAGGAGCACTGCTAATGCACGCGCTCCGGCCGAGAGCTTCCCTGCACTGACTGTGTCAGCGCCGGCCGTAAAGCAGAGCACAGCGGTGACGTCACCGCTGTTACTGCCGGCGCTGACACATTCAGTGCAGGGAAGCTCTCGGCAGCAGCGCGTGCATTATAGCAGCGCTCTTGCCGAAAGCAGTTTTAACCCTGTGGACGCCGGCGGGGGACGTGACAGACATCAGAATGTGAGTATGTAGTGTTTTTTTTTTTACTTTTACAATGGTAACCAGGGTAAATATCGGGTTACTAAGCGCGCAGTGGCGTAGGAAGGGGGGTGCGGGGGGGGGCAGGCCCCGGGCGGCACAATGCGGGGGTGGGTCACTGGGTCGCGGCCGGCGCTGCAGGCTGCGGCTGTTTAAAGGGACACTGTCAGTCATCTCTTCTGCGGCGCTGGTCGCCGCCCCCTCGCTGTGTTTTCCTCTGAAATCCGGCACCTGCGCTGTGCTCAGCATTGGCCGTCATAGCTCAGATGCCGGGTTCCGGACTGCGCCTGTGCCGTGCCTAGGAATCCCAGCCCCGCACTGTGCATAATGCATAACACACTGCGGGGCGGGGATTCAGTAGCAGGGTGGCCGCACTGCCCGCACAGGCGCAGTCCGGAACCCGGCATCTGAGCTATGATGGCCAATGCTCAATGCGCCTGCCCCAGGCAGAAGAGCACAGCGCAGGCGCCGGATTTCAGAGGAAAACATCGCTGAGGGGGCGGCGACCAGCGCCGCAGAAGAGATGACTGACGGCAGTTGGGCGCTTCAAAGACCTGCCTCCAGGTATAAAGATAGGTATTTGGGCAAAATTATAAAACGTTTTCTTTTGAGAATAACAGCAACAAAACTAAAAGAGCCACCTTGTTAGAATGCAGCATTACTGCTGCACAAGGTGGCTCTTTTAGTTTATAACGGCTGGAGGGGGGTGACAGTGTCCCTTTAACGCTATTGACGTGCGGGCCCGGGCGGGGGGGTGCCAAACTCGGGAACAGCCCCGGGCGGCAAAAGCTCTAGCTACGCCCCTATAAGCGCGGCCCTGCACTTAGTAACCCGATGTTTACCCTGGTTACCCGGGTGCTGCAGGGGGACTTCGGCATCGTTGAAGATAGTTTCAACGATGCCGAAGTCGTTCCCCTGATCGTTGGTCGCTGGAGAGAGCTGTCTGTGTGACAGCTCCCCAGCGACCACACAGCGACTTACCAACGATCACGGCCAGGTCGTATCGCTGGTCGTGATCGTTGGTAAGTCGTTTAGTGTAACTCCAGCTTAAGTGCTGCAAGTGTGATTTTATACTATTGTTTGAAGTATAATTTGCTAAAACTACAAAAGAGATGATATAATAAACGGGATTAGAGATCTGCTCGATCCTCCCAAACAGAGACACGTCTCCGTCTGGTCATTCTCAGTTGCCGGCAACACCCTGTGGATTAATTCGGAAATCACTTGGTCAACCATGAAGGATCACTTCAGATCCTCCCCCAACACAACATATTCCGCAGCGCTTTACAGTTTAACAGTTTCAAACACAACAGTCATAAGTAACAACGTTAACAATACAATAATTAAGGCAAAATAAGACGACCCTGCTCGTGAGAGCTTACAATCTGCAATGAGGAGGGGGAGATCCAAAGTACAGGTGTGTATTTACAATGATGTATTTACAATGACGGTCCAGCCATCTTCAGGGGGTGGGGGATAGATTGAGATAGTGAATGGTCTACACACACATACACACACACACACAAACATAAAATGACTTTGATTACTGAACGTGGTAGGCCGCTCTGAACAAATGTGTTTTGAGGGAGCGCCTAAAACTATGCAAATTGTGGATGGTCCTAATATCTTGGGGTAGAGCATTCCAGAGGATTGGCGCAGCACGGGAGAAGTCTTGGAGTCGGGAGTGGGAGGTACAGATTAGTGCAGAGTTTAGTCGAAAGTCATTTGCAGAGCGCAGCGGTCGGTTAGGCCGATAGACCGAAATGAGGGAGGAGATGTATGGGGGTGCCGCACTGTGGAGAGCTTTGTGGGTGAGAACAAGTACTTTGAATTGGATTCTGTAATGAATGGGCAGCCAGTGTAATGTCTGGCAAAGAGCGGATGCGTCTAAGTAACGATTAGCTAGATGGGCAACCCTGGCTGCTGCATTAAGGATAAATTGGAGAGGGGAAAGTCGAGTAAGGGGGAGGCCAATAAATAGAGCATTGCAGTAGTCGAGGCAGGAGTGGATCAAGGCAGCAGTGAGGGTTTTTGTTGTTTCCGTGGTGAGAAAAGGGCAGATTCTAGAGATGTTCTTTAGGTGTAAGCGGCACGAGCCGACAATAGATTGTATATGGGATGTGAAGGAGAGATCGGAGTCAAACATAACACCCAGACAGTGCGCCTGCTGCCGGGGTGTTATTATGGTGCCACCCACGGAGAAGGAAATGTCAGATTTAGGGAGGTTAGTAGATGGCGGGAATAGAAGAAGTTCAGTTTTGGAGAGGTTGAGTTTCAGATAGAGAGCAGACATGATGTTGGAGACTGCAGACAGACAGTCAGTGGCGTTCTGTAGTACAGTGAGGGTATGGTCAGGGGATGACATGTATAGTTGTGTGTCATCAGCATAAAGATGGTACTGAAAGCCAAATCTGCTGATGGTCTGTCCAATTGGGGCCATGTAGAGGGAGAAGAGAAGGGGGCCAAGGACTGAGCCCTTAGGTACCCCGACAGTGAGAGGAAGAGGAGATGAAGTGGAGCCAGAGAACAGAACACTGAAGGAGCAATCAGAAAGATAGGAGGAGAACCAGGAGAGAGCAATGTCCTTAATGCCTAGTGACTGGAGCCTAGAGAGTAGGATAGGGTGGTCAACAGTGTCGAAAGCTGCAGAAAGGTCGAGAAGAATGAGCAGAGAGTGGTCACCGTTACATTTTGCTGTCAGAAGGTCATTGGTCACCTTGATGAGTGCAGTTTCTGTCGAATATAGGGGGCAGAAACTGGATTGTGAAGGGTCTAGGAGGGAATGAGTGGAGAGATAATGAGTAATTATCTGGGAGTAGACCAGGCACTCCAAGAGTTTAGAGATGAAGGGGAGATTGGAGACCGGTCTGTAGTTATTTGTGAAGGATGGGTCGAGGGCGGGTTTCTTTAGTAGTGGAGAAATGATAGAGTGTTTTAAGGAGGAGGGGAAAATGCCAGAGGAGAGGGAGAGATTAAAGATTGTAATTAGGTGAGTTGTGACAACTGGAGAGAGAGACTAGAGGAGATGTGAGGGAATGGGGTCGGTGGTGCATGTAGTCGGAAGAGAAGAAGAGAGCTTGGAGACTTCTTCTTCTGTGATGGGATCGAATGTGGAGAGTGAGCCAGGGGAGATGCAGGGAGGGATGGGAGTCACTGCACTTGGTGTCTGGGAGAGGATTTCCTGACGGATATTATCTATTTTCTCTATAAAGTGGGAGGCCAGGTCATCAGCACAAATTTCTGTGATACGGGCTTGTGCTTTTGGCCTGAGGAGGGAGTGAAAGGTGTCAAAAAGTTTCTTGGGGTTGTTGGGCAGACTTAGGATAATAGCTAAACCAGAATCTCAATTGGCAGACATTGTGTTTCGGTGTACTGTCCCTTGTCAGTGCAAAGTGGAGATCTGGTTTGGCTGTGTGAGAGGTGTCCGACCGATATCCAAGTAGTATCATTTCTCCTTGCGGAGATTGACATGCTAAGCATGCCGAGATGAGGAGACTTAAAGCCGCAATGCTCCTCTGGGAAATATGCTAATTATGCAAATTGTCTCTTCAGAAACGCCTCTCACACAGTCAAACCAGATCTCCACTTTGCACTGACGAGGTGCAGTACCCCGAAACACAGTGTCTGCAAATTGAGATTCTGGTTTGGCTATTATTCTAAGTCATGTGACAAGGTTCGTTAAAGGGTTGACATTGACTTGTAGGATTGCTGCCTTCCAATAGGTGGCACTAGAGTTCTAGTTTTCTTCCTCTCTGAAGAGACAGTTTGCATAATTAGCATATTTCCCAGAGGAGCATTGAGGCTTTAAGTCTCCTCATCTCGGCATGCTTAGCATGTCAATCTCTGCAAGGAGAAACGATACTTCTTGGATATAAGGCTGCTAGGGACATATTGCTAGAGGTGAGATAGATTCCCTAGGGCTAGGAAAGTTGTATCCGGTACCTGTGGGAAAGAGGACAACCCGTTGGACCTTATCCTTTGAATCTGCTTCTAAATACTGTACAGACTGCCATTCACAAAGTAAAAGTTTATGTTTTATGAACCACGTGTCTCCTGGACTAATTGCTGCCCTGGTTCCAGAAGAAGGATTCCTGGAATCAGAAGAGGCCCGCAGGCCAGAAGTAAGTGGAAAGCATCACATACTAAGCTGCACACCGGGACCGAAGCTTGCCCACGACTACCTCACTTGAGCATCTTAAAGATACATATCTCCTCTCCAGTATTTTGCCAGTGACTTTGTCTCACTATCTATACAAAAAATAGAGAAACAGCACCACAATAACTTATTCCGGTTTCACATTTGCGGTTGTGTCCACAGCGTTTCTTCCGCAAATATCCGCATGCGTTGTGTATTCCTATCTTTAACATTAGGGACGCATGCGTTTGCGATCGTTCGCGTTTTACCGCGTTTGACGACGCATGCATCGTTTCGTCGTCTGCGGCTTGTCGCGGAAATGCAACATGTAGTAATTTTTAGAGGCGTCAATTTGCCGCCTGGAAACGTATGCGGTCGATTGCGCAAGGAATGCGCCAAAAAAACGCATTGCTGTCTATATGAACGCATGCGTTCACAAGCACATGCGTTTGCTTGCGTTCTTGAACGCATGCATTCCACAAGAGAAAAACATGTCTAGACACTGATAAGCCACCCCCCACATACAAGGTGATAAAGGGAGGTAGTGGACATTTGCAGGTCACTACCCAGCAGACAGCCAAGCAGAGCAGACAGACCACAGCAGACAGCCAAGCAGAGCATACAGACCTCAGCACCTTCGAGCAAACAAGCCTCTGAACAATGTGAGTATATCCTAGCCAATGCCTTTATTTTCTATTTTCTGTCTCTACATGTCCTAATTTCTGCCATTTCTTTCTTTCTGCTTGCATCAGAATGTCTTCTTCTTCTGATGAGGAGCAACGTCCTGGGCCTTCTGAAGTAGAACATGTCAGTGAGGTGAGTACTTGCCTCCTCAGATTGGTAAGTATTACTGTCACATCTACACATATGACAATTTTTGTTTTTCATTTTCTTAGAGCTCTTCTACTGCGGCAGAGACTGGGCAGGAGCAGCGGAGTCACGGTTGGGTGGCAAGGCGGCAGCGTGTACGTGTACAAGGCTGACTGTTTACTGTATCCTCACTTTAGTATTCTTGAATCTTCCTTTCTTTACATTCCTATTTCTTTACATTTTTCTTCTGGAATCCTTTTGTATCTTGACTTTCCTATTCATGCAATTTCTCAACCTCTGTTTTCTTTCTTTTCCTTATGTTAATTGACCCAACATTAATGTCTTTATTTAATTTTTAGGTTCCAGAACGAGATGAAGACCTCATAGAAAATGACCTCCTCATCTCCCTGGTCCAGGAGCGAGTCCCGTTGTGGGACACCCGGGATCCACTGCACTCAAACAACGTGACGATCCGGTGCCTATGGAATGAGGTGGCCATAGCGATGTGGGATGGCTGGGACAATGCCCCGAATTGGGTCCAAACTGCATTTGGTAAGTATTGCAATGCAGTGTGAAGCAGCAGAGACCTTGGCCGTGCTCACACAACTGTGTGTGATGAAAGAAACTCTCAGGAGTTTCTCTCATCACACACAGTTGTGTGAGCACGGCCAAAAGTCCATTTTCTGACCATAATATTTTCTTTTTAACAGTGGCTAAAGTCAAAAGACGTTGGCGTTCGATGAAGGACCGCTTCAACAAGGACCTGCGTCAAGAGAGCCATGTTCCCAGTGGTTCAGGAGCAAGGATCAGAAAATACAAATACCATCGCGTTCTGGCATTTTTAAGACCAGTCCTTGCCCAGAGAACGTAAGTATTTTTCCCTTGCATTAGGTTGTATTGTATTGCCATAATCTGTATATTTCTATTCCACAGGATTTTGCGTCTAATTAATTTTTGGTATTAATTTTCTTTTTACTTTTTTCACAGCACATGGAGCACTACTGTTGGCCCAAGTTCTGGAGCGGTCCTTCATCAGACAGCCAAGGACCCGTCCCAGCCATCCAGCAGCGCTGCAGCAAGTGGGCCTGCCACACTAACTGAAGACCAGGAAGCTGGTCCATCAGGTGTTCCCCTTTCCCAGTCCTCTGCCACTGCCCCTTTTTTTTTGGGCTCCTCCCGGCAGCGGCAGAGGGCATCGGACAGGTCCCTCATGCCCGAGTTTTTGCACTTGAGCTCGGTTTTTCAGGAAGGACTCAAGGCTTTGGGTAACCGAATGGATATTTCACTTAACCACATGAATACACGTATCCAGGAGGTCACCAAAAGCCTTGACCAAGTAAAAGCCGACCTCCAGAGGCCAGCACATAATTTTTTTAACCAAATTGAGCAGGGCATGTTGGAACACCTTACTCCTGATCTCCAGCTGAGTGTCATGCAGGCCTGCAATGCTGCTTACGTTCAGGCTATGCAGCAGAGTCGGTATTTTCAGCAGACAATGGCGGCATATCCACCTGTGCCTTCACTGTCACGATTAACCTCAATGCCGACCTCTGCTGCATACCACTGCACAGCCACCACTATTCCTAGCACTGCCGGACACCAGTACAGGACCACCACCATGCCGAGTGCTGTTGGACAGCCCACCGCCACCACCATGACAAACGCTGCTCTGCTTGGACCTCCTCCACTGACACCACGATGCAGCAGGACCCTGGCATGGCCTTCCATACCGCCACCACCACGATGCAGCAGGACCCTGGCATGGCTGCACGCTCTACGAGCACCATGGACTCTGGCATGGCTGCACGCTCTACGAGCACTATGGACTCTGACACAGTGCAGCCGGACCCTGACAGGTCACCCACCACGACCATGCCACGACATATGAGCCCACCAAGGCTTCCCAGAACCCAGCAATCACAAAAAAAACCAAAAAAAAAAACAGCGGACTCTTAGTATTCCTCCCCCTTCACCTCCCAGTGTGTCTGTAATGTCAGGTTTGTCTCACCCTTCCAGTGCATCTCAAGCCTCTCATGTGTCAAGCCCTATCCCCGAACTACCAGACCCCACTAGTTTCATTGCCCCTTCTCCTGCCACCTCTGCGTCGTCCACGGTTAGCCAGACCTCAGTGCTTCACACCCCCCGTTTACATCACTGTACCCCAAGCCGGCGCAGTTAAATAAATATTTTTGTTGTTAAAAAATAAATACAAGTTTGTTTGCCCCAATTATGTTTGGTTTGTTGTGTCTTCTGCCGCCGGCAACACACACCGTGCGCCAAATAAGAAACTTCGCCACACACTTTATTTTTTGGCCACATCATATCTCCACTAGTTAGCAAATAAAAGACTGCAGCTTTGTGTGTCTTTAGTATAGAGATATGAGGTGGGCCAAAAAATTAATTCATGTATTATCTCCATAATCTCTTCCTTCTGCTTAGTCTGTGACTAGTGTTGCAGTCTGAAGAGAAAATGGCGGATATACAATGCAGAACTATACTCAACAGGTCAGGTGTCAAAAAACTCATTAGTTAGGACACCTGACCTGGTGAGTAGAGAACTGCCTTGTATAACCTCCATTTTCTCTTCTGTGTATGTAATCTATTCCACACAAAGTGAAGGGACGATGGTGGTCATACACGGCATATCTATGCTCACCTGCACAGGTGTCAGAAATAGTGAATTCATGAGGCTGTTATATGTGCATCATGAATTCATTATTTCTGACACCTGACTGGATGAGTATAGATCTCTTTAGTGTGACAGTCATTGTCTCTTCAGTCTGTGTCCAATGGATACTGCAGAACAGAATCAGGACGTAATGATGTCAACAAGCTTACCACTAAAGCAACATGGCTGCCGTCACACTAGCAGTATGTGGTCAGTGTTTTATATCAGCATTTGTAAGCCAAAACAAGGAGTGGAACAATTAGAGGTAAATTATGATATTAACATAATAACTAGCACCTCTGCCTTTATCACCCACTCCTGGTTTTGGATTACAAATACTGATATTAAATACAGACCAAATACTGCTAGTTTTAGGACAGCCTTGGTTTGTAGAGGAAATACATAGGAGACACGGTCAACACAACCAAAAATAAAGTTTATTGATGAGAAATAGTATTAACATTTAAGAAAATTACTGGTACAGATAAAATTACAACAGGACATTTACACAATATTGTCCTGCCATGACACACGTCCAATATCAGAATCAATAAAGGCAGCAAATTGGTCCCGCATGTGACCAACGGCTGCAGTTGACCGCAGCGGGTGATGCTGGTAATAGGGCAGTGGGTGTGCAACTGGTTCATCCAGTTCAATGTTGGGTTGCTCCTTAGCCATTACATAATTGTGCAGAACCACACAGGCTTTGACCACCTCGTCGACTGTCTCCATTTTTAGATTAATAGCTGATGCAAGAATGCGCCATTTTGAGACTAGAATGCCAAAGGTACACTCTACTGTTCTTCGGGCCCTGGTCAGTCTGTAGTTAAAGATCCTTCTAGTGTGGTTCAAGTCCCGACTGGAATATGGCTTCAGTAGGTTTTCACACAT
Organism: Ranitomeya variabilis; assembly: GCF_051348905.1. Classification (NCBI taxonomy): domain Eukaryota; kingdom Metazoa; phylum Chordata; class Amphibia; order Anura; family Dendrobatidae; genus Ranitomeya; species Ranitomeya variabilis. The sequence continues at coordinate 454,056,385 of NC_135235.1, forward strand.
CTGAAAGGCCTCATCCCCAACCATAACAAATGGCATTGGTGGACCTTGACTGTTGGGGAGCGGTTGTGGCCGTGGAAAATTAAAATTTTTGCCATACACACGGTGGCCCATATCAGAGTTCTTAAAAGTCTGGGAATCATTGCCACGGCCAAAAGCTCCAATGTCCACGGCGATGAAGCGACAGTCCGCATCGGCTATTGCCATGAACACAACAAAAAAATATTTTTTGTAATTGAAGTACTCCGATCCTGTTCTGGCGGGTTTGATAATGCGAATGTGCTTTCCATCCACCGCTCCTAAACAGTTTGGGAAATCACACACACTCCAGAATTTTTCCGCAATTTTAAGCCACATGTCCAAGGTGGGTAGGGGTATAAACTCATCCCAGAGTACATTCCACAAAGCCCGGCAGGTGTCCGCAACTATTCTGGACAGGGAGAATATTCCAAGCCGGTATTGGAAGTGGAGGGATGATAAACTCTCTCCGGTTGCCAGAAATCTGGAAGAAAAACAAACAAACAAAAAAATTACAATCTATTTTATTTATGGTGTGGTTACGCTAAAGACAGAAAGGAAAATACCCAAAAAATACATGTCAGAAAACCCAAAATTTGGACTGTCATTGGTTTAGATTTGGAACGTACCTTAATGTAACCAGCAGACGTTCCTCGGGTGGAATCGGTTTACGGAGCTGGGTGTCCTGTCTCCGTATGGCTCCTTGGACACGAGCAAGCAAATCCCGGAACGAGTATTGCGACATCCTTGTATATTCATGGAATTTCTCCGGGTTGGCATTAAGCTCGCCATACAGCGTGTGATAGGCTCCACGGCTCTCACGTAGTTCGATAATGTGGTGTCTTGTTGTGTATCCGCTTTTTGGGCTCCCCTGGTGGTTGCTGGTGGTACTGGTGACTTGTTTGCACTTTGCTGCTTCTGTTCACCTGCTTCCATCAGCGTTTGGGAGTTTCCTATTTAGCCTTGCTCTCCAGTCATTTCCTTGCCGGTCATCATTGTAACCAGAGCCTTCGGTTGCATGTTCCTGCTACTAGTCTGCTGATCAGCTAAGTGGACTTTGTCCTTTTGTTTTGTATCTTTTGTCCAGTTTGCAGGTTTTGTTATTCTCTGTAGCTGGAAGCTCTTGCGGGCTGAAATTGCCACTCCTGTGTCATGAGTTGACACAGGAGTCTTAAAGTAATTTCAGGATGGTTTTTGAAAGGGTTTTCAGTTGACCGTGAAGTCCTCTTTTGTATCTTTCTGCTATCTAGTAAGTGGACCTCTCTTTGCTAAATCTACTTTCATACTGTGTATGTCTTTTCCTCTTAACTCACCGTTATTACATGTGGGGGGCTGCTATCATCTTTTGGGGTATTTCCCTAGAGGTAAGCCAGGTCTGTTCCTTCCTCTACCAGGCGTAGTTAGTCCTCCGGCTGGCGCGTGGCATCTAGGAAGTCGTAGGTATGCTCCCTGGCTACTGTTAGTTGTGTGGTAGATTTAGCTCACGGTCAGCTCAAGATTCCATCACCCAGAGCTCGTCCGTCATTTTTTGTGTTCTGATGTTTCCCTGCCATTGGGAACCATGACAGTATGACCGGCCAGTGTTAAACTTATTGGCAGAAGAAAGGAGAGAAAAAAGAAGTCTGTAAATTTTTTTTTATTTTTTTTTCCCCTATGCTTGCTCCATAGTTGGATCAGTTGTATTTCAGCTCTAATTACAGCCTTTGCCTTTCTCTCCTTATAATCCTTGAATGGCTCTGAGCTCACCTGTTTAAAGATGGATCCTCAGAGTTTGGCTGCAGGTTTAAATAATCTTGCTACGAAGGTTCAAAATTTACAAGATTTTGTTATACATGTTCCTATTTCTGAACCTAAAATCCCTACACCAGAGGTGTTTTCCGGAGATAGATCTCGGTTTTTGAATTTCAAATATAATTGTAAATTATTCCTTTCTCTCAGACCTCACTCCTCAGGAGATCCTGTCCAGCAGGTTAAGATTGTAATCTCTTTGCTGCGAGGTGACCCTCAAAATTGGGCATTTTCATTGGCACCAGGGGATCCTGCGTTGCTCAATGTGGATGCGTTTTTCCTGGCTTTAGGGTTGCTTTATGAGGAACCTAATTTGGAGATTCAAGCTGAAAAAGCTTTGATAGCCCTATCTCAAGGGCAAGATGAAGCGGAGATATACTGCCAAAAATTTAGCAAATGGTCTGTGCTTACTCAGTGGAATGAGTGCGCCTTAGCGGCAAATTTCAGAGAGGGCCTTTCTGATGCCGTTAAAGATGTTATGGTCGGGTTCCCTGCGCCTACAGGTCTGAATGAGTCCATGACAATGGCAATTCAGATTGATCGGCGTTTGCGGGAGCGCAAACCCGTGCACCATTTGGCGGTATCTTCTGAAGAGACGCCAGAGAAAATGCAATGTGACAGAGTTATGTCCAGAAGCGAGCGGCAGAATTATAGGCGTAAAAATGGGTTATGCTTCTATTGTGGTGATTCTGCTCATGTTATATCGGCATGCTCTAAACGTACTAGGAAGGTTGACAAGTCCATTTCAATTGGCACTTTACAGTCCAAATTTATTTTGTCTGTAACCTTGATTTGTTCATTATCAGTTATTACCGTGGATGCCTATGTGGACTCTGGCGCCGCTCTGAGTCTTATGGACTGGTCCTTTGCCAGGCACTGTGGGTTTGATTTAGAGCCTCTGGAAGTCCCTATACCTCTGAAGGGTATTGATTCTACACCTTTGGCTTGTAATAAACCACAGTTCTGGACGCAAGTGACTATGCGTATGACTCCAGACCATCAGGAGGTGATTCGCTTCCTTGTGTTGTACAATTTACATGATGTTTTGGTGCTTGGATTACCATGGTTACAGTCTCATAACCCAGTCCTTGACTGGAAAGCTATGTCTGTGTTAAGCTGGGGATGTCGGGGGGCTCATGGGGACACTCCTATGGTGTCCATTTCGTCATCTATTCCATCTGAGATTCCGGCATTTTTGTCTGATTATCGTGATATTTTTGAAGAGCCTAAGATTGGTTCACTCCCTCCTCACAGGGATTGTGATTGCGCCATAGATCTGATTCCTGGCAGTAAATTTCCAAAGGGTCGTTTGTTTAACCTATCTGTACCTGAACATGCTGCTATGCGCGAGTATATTAAGGAGTCCCTGGAAAAGGGACATATTCGTCCTTCTTCATCACCTTTAGGAGCCGGTTTTTTCTTTGTCTCTAAAAAGGATGGCTCTCTGAGGCCTTGTATTGATTATCGACTCCTGAATAAAATTACAGTCAAATATCAGTATCCGTTACCTTTGCTGACTGATTTGTTTGCTCGCATAAGGGGGGCTAAGTGGTTCTCTAAGATTGATCTTCGTGGGGCGTATAATTTGGTGCAAATTAAGCAGGGGGATGAGTGGAAAACCGCATTTAATACGCCTGAGGGCCATTTTGCGTATTTGGTAATGCCTTTCGGCCTTTCTAATGCACCTTCGGTCTTTCAGTCCTTAATGCATGATATTTTCCGTGAATATTTGGATAAATTTATGATTGTGTACTTGGATGATATTTTGATTTTTTCTGATGACTGGGAGTCTCATGTTCAGCAGGTCAGGAGGGTTTTTCAGGTTTTGCGGGAGAATTCTTTGTGTGTAAAGGGTTCAAAGTGTGTTTTTGGGGTTCAAAAAATTTCCTTTTTGGGGTACATTTTTTCCCCTTCTTCTATTGAGATGGACCCTGTCAAGGTTCGGGCTATTTACGACTGGACGCAGCCTACTTCTCTGAAGAGTCTCCAGAAATTCTTGGGCTTTGCTAATTTTTATCGTCGATTTATAGCTGGTTTTTCTGGCGTTGCTAAACCTCTGACGGATTTGACTAAAAAGGGTGCTGATGTTGCCAATTGGTCCCCTGCTGCCTTGGAGGCCTTTCGGGAGCTTAAGCGCCGCTTTTTGTCTGCCCCTGTGTTGCGCCAGCCTGATGTTTCTCTTCCCTTTCAGGTTGAGGTCGATGCTTCCGAGATCGGAGCGGGGGCGGTTTTGTCGCAGAAAAGTTCCGACTGCTCAGTGATGAGACCTTGTGCGTTCTTTTCGCGAAAATTTTCGGCCGCCGAGCGAAACTATGATGTTGGTAATCGGGAGCTTTTGGCCATGAAGTGGGCATTTGAGGAGTGGCGTCATTGGCTTGAGGGTGCCAGACATCAGGTGGTAGTTTTGACTGATCACAAGAATTTAATTTATTTGGAGTCTGCCAGGCGCCTGAATCCTAGACAGGCACGTTGGTCGTTGTTCTTTTCCCGGTTTAATTTTGTGGTCTCGTACTTACCGGGTTCTAGGAATGTGAAGGCAGATGCTCTTTCTAGGAGTTTTGAGCCTGACTCTCCTGGGAATTCTGAACCTGCTGGTGTCCTTAAGGATGGAGTGGTTTTGTCTGCTGTCTCTCCAGATTTGCGACGTGCTTTGCAAGAATTTCAGGCGGATAGACCTGATCGTTGTCCGTCTGGTAGACTGTTTGTTCCTGACGAGTGGACCACTAGAGTCATCTTGGAAGTTCATTCTTCTACTCTGGCAGGTCATCCGGGAATTTTTGGCACCAGAGATTTGGTGGCTAGATCCTTCTGGTGGCCTTCCCTGTCTCGAGATGTGCGTGTTTTTGTGCAGTCTTGCGATGTGTGTGCTCGGGCCAAGCCTTGTTGTTCTAGGGCTAGTGGGTTGTTGTTGCCCTTGCCTATTCCGAAGAGGCCTTGGACGCACATCTCTATGGACTTTATCTCGGACCTCCCTGTTTCTCAGAAGATGTCTGTCATCTGGGTGGTGTGTGACCGTTTTTCTAAAATGGTTCATTTGGTGCCATTGCCTAAGTTGCCTTCCTCATCTGAGTTGGTCCCTCTGTTTTTTCAAAATGTGGTTCGCTTGCATGGTATTCCGGAAAACATCGTTTCTGACAGGGGTACCCAGTTTGTGTCTAGATTTTGGCGGGCAGTCTGTGCCAGGTTGGGCATTGATTTGTCTTTTTCGTCTGCATTCCATCCTCAGACCAATGGCCAGACGGAACGAACTAATCAAACTTTGGAGACTTATTTGAGGTGTTTTGTGTCTGCGGATCAGGATGATTGGGTTGCCTTTCTGCCGTTGGCGGAGTTTGCTCTTAATAATCGGGCTAGTTCTGCCACTTTGGTTTCTCCTTTCTTTTGCAATTCAGGGTTTCATCCGCGTTTTTCATCTGGTCAGGTTGAATCTTCGGATTGTCCTGGAGTGGATGCGGTAGTGGATCGGTTGCATCAGATTTGGGGACAAGTGGTGGATAATTTGGAATTGTCCCAGGAGAGGACTCAGCAGTTTGCTAACCGCCGTCGTCGTGTTGGCCCCCACCTTCGTGTTGGGGACTTGGTGTGGTTGTCTTCCCGTTTTGTCCCTATGAGGGTTTCTTCTCCTAAATTTAAGCCTCGGTTCATCGGTCCTTATAGGATTTTGGAGATTCTTAACCCTGTTTCCTTTCGTTTGGACCTCCCGGCATCTTTCGCTATCCATAATGTGTTCCATCGGTCGTTGTTGCGGAGATATGAGGTACCGGTGGTTCCTTCTACTGAACCTCCTGCTCCTGTGCTGGTGGAGGGTGAATTGGAGTATGTGGTAGAAAAGATCTTGGACTCCCGTATTTCCAGACGGAGACTTCAATATCTGGTTAAATGGATGGGCTATGGTCAGGAAGATAATTCTTGGGTAACTGCCTCTGATGTTCATGCCTCGGATTTGGTTCGTGCCTTTCATAGGGCTCATCCAGATCGCCCTGGCGGTTCTTGTGAGGGTTCGGTGCCCCCTCCTTAAGGGGAGGGTACTGTTGTGTATCCGCTTTTTGGGCTCCCCTGGTGGTTGCTGGTGGTACTGGTGACTTGTTTGCACTTTGCTGCTTCTGTTCACCTGCTTCCATCAGCGTTTGGGAGTTTCCTATTTAGCCTTGCTCTCCAGTCATTTCCTTGCCGGTCATCATTGTAACCAGAGCCTTCGGTTGCATGTTCCTGCTACTAGTCTGCTGATCAGCTAAGTGGACTTTGTCCTTTTGTTTTGTATCTTTTGTCCAGTTTGCAGGTTTTGTTATTCTCTGTAGCTGGAAGCTCTTGCGGGCTGAAATTGCCACTCCTGTGTCATGAGTTGACACAGGAGTCTTAAAGTAATTTCAGGATGGTTTTTGAAAGGGTTTTCAGTTGACCGTGAAGTCCTCTTTTGTATCTTTCTGCTATCTAGTAAGTGGACCTCTCTTTGCTAAATCTACTTTCATACTGTGTATGTCTTTTCCTCTTAACTCACCGTTATTACATGTGGGGGGCTGCTATCATCTTTTGGGGTATTTCCCTAGAGGTAAGCCAGGTCTGTTCCTTCCTCTACCAGGCGTAGTTAGTCCTCCGGCTGGCGCGTGGCATCTAGGAAGTCGTAGGTATGCTCCCTGGCTACTGTTAGTTGTGTGGTAGATTTAGCTCACGGTCAGCTCAAGATTCCATCACCCAGAGCTCATCCGTTATTTTTTGTGTTCTGATGTTTCCCTGCCATTGGGAACCATGACAGTGTCTCCAAAAACGCCTATGCCGTTTCCTTCTTCATCTTTCGCGATTTATGTCTTGTATGTATGGGGAACTGTGTGCACTGACAGGGGGGTCAGTTAATGAACTGTGTGGTCTCCCACGGTAACTGGACAAAGTAAGGTCCGGCGTGTTTAGAGAGTGCGAACCAATGTCGTGTGCGCTATATGAGTAGAGACATTGATACGGCATACAAACACCCCCCGGGAACTAGTCAAGGAGGACTGGCAGGTGTAGTTTCTGAACTCTGAGTTAAAGCTGTATATGAAGTATCTAAGTTAAAGCTGCAACCTAATATCATCAGTGGTGCCTATTGTGTTCCATAAAGTATATAATGAACAGTGCATGACCCGGTTTATGACTGCATAATAAACCACATGGACTGCTTAATAGAGAAAATCGTGCCTGTGTGACTGAATCCGTTGCTAAGCGAGTGTCCCCCAACAAATGCAGTAAGCGCTATCTTACACTATCTATCAAAATATTATGTATTTCACCCTTTAACCCAGGGGTGGTGAATCACAGACCTGTGATCCACAAATGGGCAAACGTTTGCAGGCCTGTTGTGGATTCTGTTTTTGGGCTCCCTCTGGTGGTTACAACTGGTACTGGGTGACTTTGGTGGGTTGCGGTCTCTGGTTTCCACCTGTCCATCAGAGGCTGGGTGTTTCCTATTTAACCTGGCTTTCCTGTCATTCCCTTGCCGGCTATCAATGTATCAGTGTGTCTCTGTTACCTTTGCTACCTGCTCCTGGGCCTTCAAGACAAGCTAAGTCTGGATTTCCCTGTTTCATGTTTGCTTTCATGTTTTTAGTCCAGCTTGCAGATATGTAATTCTCTGCTGCTGGTTGCTCTAGTGGGCTGAAATTACCACTCATGTACCATGAGTTGGCACATGAGTTCAAGTAATTTCAGGATGGTATTTTGAAGGGTTTTAAGCTGACCGCGCAGTTCACCTTTTGTATCCTCTGCTATCTAGCTTAAGCTGGCCTCATTTTGCTGAATCTGTTTTCATAACTACGTTTGTGCCTTCCTCTCATTTCACCGTCATTATATGTGGGGGGCTGCTATTTCTGTGGGAATATTTCTCTGGAGGCAAGATAGGTCTGTGATTCTTCTGATAGGGGTAGCTAGATCTCCGGCTGGCGCGAGACGTCTAGAGTCCCCCCAGGAACGTTCCCCGGCTGCTGTTAGTTGAGTGTTGAGGTTCAGGATCGCGGTCAGCTCAGGTTCCATCACCCTAGAGCTCGTCCTGTTTTTGCCCGTGTTATGTGTTTTTTTCCCTGCCATTGGGAACATAACAGTATAGCCGGCCCACAAAGTGTTAATTGTTTGGGCTGAAGCAGGAGAAAAAGAAGTGTTGAAGGGAATTTTTTTTTTTTTTCCCTCAGAGTTTTGCTGCCTAGCCCTTAATTGCTGTCTAGCTGCTTCTTACCTCCTCTTAACCCTTGAATGGCTCTGACCTTAGCTGTTTAACATGGATGTCCAGAGTTTGGCTTCCAGCCTGAATAATCTTGCTGCAAAAGTTCAAAACATACAGGATTTTGTTGTTCACACTCCTATGTCTGAACCTAGAATTCCTATTCCAGAGTTTTTTTCTGGAGATAGATCTACCTTCCTGAATTTCAGGAACAATTGCAAATTGTTTCTTTCTTTGAAATCTCGCTCCTCTGGAGACCCTGTTCAGCAGGTCAAGATTGTAATAACTTTCCTGCGGGGCGACCCTCAGAATTGGGCATTTGCATTGGCACCAGGGGATCCTGCATTGCTCAGTGTGGATGCGTTTTTTCTGGCACTGGGATTGCTCTATGAGGAACCTAACCTGGAGATTCAGGCTGAAAAGGCTTTATTAGCCCTCTCTCAGGGGCATGATGAAGCGGAAGTATATTGTCAAAAATTTCGGAAATGGTCGGTGCTTACTCAGTGGAATGAGTGCGCCCTGGCTGCAAACTTCAGAGATGGTCTTTCTGAGGCCATTATGGTGGGGTTCCCTGCGCCGCCTACAGGTCTGAATGAGTCTATGGCTATGGCCATTCAGATTGATCGGCGTTTACGGGAGCGCAAACCTGTGCACCAGTTGGCAGTGTCTTCTGAACAGGCACCTGAGACTATGCAATGTGATAGAATTCAGTCCAGAAGTGAATGGAAAAATTATAGGCGGAAAAATGGATTGTGTTTTTATTGTGGTGATTCAGCTCATGTTATATCAGCATGCTCTAAACGCACAAAAAAGGTTGATAAATCTTTTGCCATTAGTACTCTGCAGTCTAAGTTCATTTTGTCTGTAACTCTGATTTGTTCACTGTCATCCATTTCCGTCGATGCCTATGTGGATTCGGGCGCTGCCCTGAGTCTTATGGATTGGTCATTTGCCAAACGCTGCGGTTTTAGTCTGGAGCCTCTGGAAGTTCCTATTCCTTTGAAGGGAATTGACTCTACACCATTGGCTATGAATAAACCGCAGTACTGGACACAAGTGACCATGCGCATGACTCCCGTTCATCAGGAGGTGATTCGCTTCTTTGTACTGTATAATTTACATGATGTACTAGTGCTTGGTCTGCCATGGTTACAAACTCATAATCCAGTCCTGGATTGGAAAACAATGTCTGTGTTAAGCTGGGGATGTCAGGGGGTTCATGATGATGCACCTCTGATTTCAATCGCTTCATCTACTCCTTCTGAGGTCCCTGCGTTTTTGTCTGACTATCGGGATGTTTTTGAGGAGCCTAAGCTCAATTCGCTCCCTCCTCATAGGGATTGTGACTGTGCTATAGAATTAATTCCTGGCAGTAAGTTCCCTAAGGGTCGTTTATTTAATCTGTCAGTGCCAGAGCATACTGCTATGCGGAATTATATTAAGGAGTCCTTGGAAAAGGGACATATTCGTCCATCTTCGTCCCCTCTGGGAGCAGGTTTTTTTTTCGTGGCAAAAAAAGATGGTTCCCTGAGGCCTTGTATAGATTATCGCCTTCTGAATAAGATTACAGTCAAATATCAGTATCCATTGCCATTATTGACTGATTTGTTTGCTCGCATTAAGGGGGCTAGGTGGTTCACTAAGATAGATCTTCGCGGTGCGTATAATCTTGTGCGGATAAAGCAGGGTGATGAGTGGAAAACCGCATTTAATACGCCTGAGGGCCATTTTGAGTATTTGGTAATGCCTTTTGGACTTTCTAATGCTCCTTCAGTCTTTCAGTCCTTTATGCACAATATTTTCCGTGAATATCTGGATAAGTTTATGATTGTGTATTTGGATGATATTTTGGTGTTTTCTGATGACTGGGAGTCTCATGTTCTACAGGTCAGGAAGGTGTTTCAAGTCCTGCGGGCCAATTCTCTGTTTGTGAAGGGCTCAAAATGTCTCTTCGGAGTCCAGAAGATTTCTTTTTTGGGGTACATTTTTTCTCCTTCTACTATTGAGATGGATCCCGTCAAGGTTCAGGCGATTTGTGACTGGACACAACCTACATCTGTTAAGAGTCTTCAGAAGTTCTTGGGTTTTGCTAATTTTTATCGTCGGTTCATTACTAATTTTTCCAGTGTTGTTAAACCTTTGACTGATTTGACTAAAAAGGGTGCTGATGTTGCTAATTGGTCTCCTACGGCTGTGGAGGCCTTTCAGGAACTTAAGCGCCGGTTTTCTTCTGCTCCTGTGTTATGTCAACCAGATGTTTCACTTCCTTTTCAGGTTGAGGTTGATGCTTCCGAGATTGGAGCGGGGGCGGTTTTGTCACAGAGAAGTTCCGATGGCTCGGTGATGAAGCCATGTGCATTCTTTTCTAGAAAATTCTCGCCCGCCGAGCGCAATTATGATGTGGGTAATCGGGAGCTTTTGGCCATGAAGTGGGCATTTGAGGAGTGGCGTCATTGGCTTGAGGGTGCTAGACATCGTGTGGTGGTCTTGACTGATCACAAAAATCTGATTTACCTTGAGTCTGCCAGGCGTCTGAATCCTAGACAGGCTCGTTGGTCGTTGTTTTTTTCTCGTTTCAATTTTGTGGTTTCATACCTGCCAGGTTCAAAGAATGTGAAGGCAGATGCTCTTTCCAGGAGTTTTGTGCCTGACTCTCCTGGAGACTCTGGGCCTACTGGTATCCTTAGGGATGGGGTAATATTGTCCGCCGTCTCCCCAGACTTGCGACGTGCTTTGCAGGAGTTTCAGGCGGATAAACCTGATCGTTGTCCACCAGAAAGACTGTTTGTTCCGGATGATTGGACCAGTAGAGTCATCTCCGAGGTCCATTCTTCTGTAATGGCTGGTCATCCTGGAATATTTGGTACTAGAGACTTGGTGGCCAGGTCTTTTTGGTGGCCTTCCTTTTCAAGGGATGTGCGCACCTTTGTGCAGTCTTGTGAAGTGTGTGCTCGGGCTAAGCCTTGCTGTTCTCGGGCCAGTGGGTTGTTGTTATCCTTGCCTATCCCGAAGAGGCCTTGGACGCACATTTCCATGGATTTTATTTCAGATCTCCGTGTCTCACAGAAAATGTCCGTTATCTGGGTTGTGTGTGACCGCTTTTCTAAGATGGTTCATTTGGTACCCTTGCCTAAGTTGCCTTCCTCCTCTGAGTTGGTCCCTTTATTTTTTCAGAACGTGGTTCGTTTGCATGGGATTCCGGAGAATATCGTTTCTGACAGGGGATCCCAGTTTGTGTCTAGATTTTGGCGGACGTTTTGTGCTAAGATGGGCATTGATTTGTCTTTCTCGTCTGCATTCCATCCTCAGACGAATGGCCAGACGGAGCGAACTAATCAGACCTTGGAAACTTATTTAAGGTGTTTTGTTTCTGCTGATCAAGATGACTGGGTTGCCTTTTTGCCACTGGCCGAATTTGCCCTTAATAATCGGGCTAGTTCTGCTACTTTGGTTTCTCCTTTCTTTTGTAATTCGGGGTTTCATCCTCGTTTTTCCTCTGGTCAGGTGGAGCCTTCGGATTGTCCTGGAGTGGACGTGGTGGTGGACAGGCTACATCAGATTTGGAATCAGGTGGTGGACAATTTGAAGTTGTCTCAGGAGAAGACTCAGCAGTTTTCTAATCGCCGTCGCCGCGTGGGTCCCCGACTTCTTGTTGGGGACTTGGTGTGGTTGTCTTCTCATTTTGTCCCTATGAAGGTCTCTTCTCCTAAGTTCAAGCCTCGGTTCATCGGTCCTTATAAGATCTTGGAGATTCTTAACCCTGTATCTTTTCGTTTGGATCTCCCAGCATCGTTTGCTATTCATAATGTGTTCCATCGGTCGTTATTGCGGAGGTATGAGGTGCCCGTTGTTCCTTCGGTTGAGCCTCCTGCTCCGGTGCTGGTGGAGAGAGAATTGGAGTATGTTGTTGAGAAGATCTTGGATTCTCGTGTTTCCAGACGTAAACTCCAGTATTTGGTTAAGTGGAAGGGTTATGGTCAGGAGGATAATTCCTGGGTGGTCGCCTCTGATGTTCATGCGACTGATTTGGTCCGCGCCTTCCATAGAGCTCATCCTGATCGCCCTGGGGGTTCTCGTGAGGGTTCGGTGACCCCTCCTCAAGGGGGGGGTACTGTTGTGGATTCTGTTTTTGGGCTCCCTCTGGTGGTTACAACTGGTACTGGGTGACTTTGGTGGGTTGCGGTCTCTGGTTTCCACCTGTCCATCAGAGGCTGGGTGTTTCCTATTTAACCTGGCTTTCCTGTCATTCCCTTGCCGGCTATCAATGTATCAGTGTGTCTCTGTTACCTTTGCTACCTGCTCCTGGGCCTTCAAGACAAGCGAAGTCTGGATTTCCCTGTTTCATGTTTGCTTTCATGTTTTTAGTCCAGCTTGCAGATATGTAATTCTCTGCTGCTGGTTGCTCTAGTGGGCTGAAATTACCACTCATGTACCATGAGTTGGCACATGAGTTCAAGTAATTTCAGGATGGTATTTTGAAGGGTTTTAAGCTGACCGCGCTGTTCACCTTTTGTATCCTCTGCTATCTAGCTTAAGCGGGCCTCATTTTGCTGAATCTGTTTTCATAACTACGTTTGTGCCTTCCTCTCATTTCACCGTCATTATATGTGGGGGGCTGCTATTTCTGTGGGAATATTTCTCTGGAGGCAAGATAGGTCTGTGATTCTTCTGATAGGGGTAGCTAGATCTCCGGCTGGCGCGAGACGTCTAGAGTCCCCCCAGGAACGTTCCCCGGCTGCTGTTAGTTGAGTGTTGAGGTTCAGGATCGCGGTCAGCTCAGGTTCCATCACCCTAGAGCTCGTCCTGTTTTTGCCCGTGTTATGTGTTTAATTCCCTGCCATTGGGAACATGACACAGGCCGCAGTGACCTTTTTTTCGGTTCCAGAGCAGATTCCCAGGAAACGCAGTAATTTGGCCGGCAGCTGGCCCTTTATTTTTTTTACTCTGCGAGCACATACATGCAGTCTTCACTAGTGAACACTGTGGTGCATGCAATGAAGCATTATATTCTGATCTAGCCACAGCCAGCATCAAAATGTACTTTGTGGGTAGAGTTAGCACACGATGCGCTCTAGCTCCACAGAAAAAGTCAGCAGCGGTAGCCCCCATGTCTCGTGTGATGTATATGCCACAGCCCCATGTCTTCTGTGATGTCTATACCGCAGTCCCTGTGTCTCCTATGATGTCTATAATGTAAAGCATGTATCTCCTGTGATGTCTATTCTGCTGCCTCCATGTCTCCTGTGATGACTATCCTGCATTTTCATGTCTCCTGTGATGTCTATACTGCAGCCCCATGTCTCCTAGATGCATATATAACAGTCTCGGTGTCTCTTATGTGATGTACACTGACAAGCAGAAGGGTAACAATGTTTTGAACTTTTGACTTTCAGGCTCCATATCTCACCACCCATTACTGCTTTGAACGCAAGACTGCCATCATTTTATAGACAATCACCTTGGCTATCTAATACATAAATTTGACTTGCAACTATTTAGCATATGATTAGTTATGCAGATTCTTGTCAGGTCACTGCATTGCTACAGTTTTGATCCTGGTGGTGGAAAAATCTTTTTCTTTCTGTATACTACAAAATACAACCACACATTCCCTAATAGCTCAGTGTGTTATTAGGTTTCAAGCAAAATGTCACTTTTTCGAATCAAGCCATGAAGTAGATCTCCCATGAAAAGAGAAACAGCATCATCCAGCTCATTGATAGCGGTTTCTGGGAAAAGAAAATTGCCTATCTGTATCATGTGAGTGCATTGACAGTTGGAAGAATACGAAATGAAGTCTGTCCATCCATTTAAAAGCCAAGAGGTGGATGTCCAGGCAACAAGTCGGCTCATCACAAGATCTCTCAGTTCGGGCGCGACACACTCGGCAGTGGAGGTGGCTCGTATGCATTGTAATACTAATATCACAGACATCCATGCAAGTTATACAAGTTTGGAATGGTGGTCTGAAAAAGGGGACAAAGTCTCAACTTCAATATCATCATAAGAAGCGTTGGGTCGAGCAATAAGATCAACGTCAGGAAACTAAACTCTGATGGGTGCAAATGGATTTTGAAGAAACAAGAGAAAAAAGGGCTATAGGATCGAGAATTTGAAGGAACTTTCAAGGTCGGTAGAGGAAACCTTATGTTATGCAGTTGTTTCACAGCCAAAAGTGTTGGATACTTCTTGACTAGAAATGGGCAAACCCCTGGATGTTCGAGTCCGGCGTGTTTGTCTGAACAGTTAAAAAAAAGATTGATTCGGGTACCAGAACAGTACCTGAACCCAGACCCCATTCACTTGAATGGGGGGCCTGAACATCCAGTGTTTACCGTGCTGTCATGTGCATAACAGCATGGCAAACACTGTGTTTGATCTACGGTAAAATCATTACCGCCGGTCAGAGAGCGTGAGCTCGCAGCTGTGACCAGAGGGACTGCTAAAAATGTCAGCCTACGCCTGCTGCTACTAATAACAGCGAAAGCAGGAGGTGGTTGGTAGGCGTATTCATGAGCCGGTGCATGGGCTCTAAATAAATAATTTAAAAAAACTGCTGTTTTCCCCTGTATTTTTGATAATCAGCCAGGCGCATGTATTAGATGTGCCAATTCTGGCACTTTCTCCGACTCTTCCCACTTTGTCTATGGCGGTGTCAAGTGGGGTTCATATTTCTGGGGTTTATGTTACCTTTGTATTGTCCGATGATATCAAACCCATGGCTTAGTAATGGAGAGGCATCTATAAGACGCCTATCCATTACTAATCCTATAGTAATATTGTAAATAAACACACAACATGAATAAAGTCCTTTATTTGAAATAAATAACACACTTTACTTTTTTATTTAAAAATAACAAATACTCACCTAACGCCCACTCCACTGAAGCCAACGTCTCTTGTAAAAAAACAAAAAAAAACATCCATATCCCTCACCTGTCCGTCGTTCTGTCCCATGGCATAATCCATGTATGGGGATAAACAGTTTTCAACCTGGACGGTACCAAGATGCGACCATCCAAACTAAGAACCATTGAGGAATGAGCTGCTGCGAGCGCAGCCTCAGTGACTAGCGGTTACATCATTGAGGTTACTGCAGGTCACTAAGGCTGCGTTCCCAGCTAAAACATGACATCATGATTTCATCGCTGTTCACCTGGAGACTTTTTCTCACTGTACTAGCTGTAATCTCACCAAGGTCACTGTAGTTCAGGGGCCCATCAGGGAACTCAGCCTCAGTGACCTGCGGTAACCTCGATTACGACACCACTAATCACTGATTCTGCGGTTGTGGCTGCTCATTCCTCGGTAGTTCTCAGCCTGGACAGTTGTATCTTGCCACCATCCAGGTTGAAAACTGTTTATCCCCAGACATGGATTACGGCATGGACAGAACAATAGACAGATGAGGGATAAGATTGTTTTTTTGTTTTTTTTACAGGAGACGTTGGCTTCAGTGGAATTGGGAGTTAGGTGAGTATTTTTGCTGTTTATTATTTTATTATTTTTATTTTTTACAGAAGATGAGGGCTTGAGTGGAATGGGCATTAAGTGAATATAATTGTGTTAGTATTTTTAAATAAAAAAGTAAAATTGTGTTTTTTTCGATCTCAAATAAAGGACTTTATTCTTGCTGTATCTTATAGACTCCTCTCCATTTTTAAACCATGGCCTTGATGTCATCGGATAATACAAAGGTGACAACAACCCCACAAATATGAACCCAACTTGACACCGCCACAGGGCAAGTGGAAAGAGCTTGGCAAAGGGCCAGAATTGGCTTATCTAACAAATGCGCCTTTTGGGTATGTGCAGAAAACCGGAAATTTTCTGCAAGAAATCCGCATTTTTTTTTTTGCGTTTTTTTTGCGTTTTTATTAGCATTTTGCAAGCGAAATTAGCTTGCAGAATGCTAAAGTTTTCCAAGCGATCTGTAGCATCGCTTGGAAAACTGACTGACAGGTTGGTCACACTTGTCAAACATAGTGTTTGACAAGTGTGACCAACTTTTTACTATAGATGCTGCCTATGCAGCATCAATAGTAAAAGATAGAATGTTTAAAAATAATAAAAAAAATAAAAAAAATGGTTATACTCACCTGCAGACAGCCGATCTCCCCAGCGGCGTCCGTTCCTATAGATGGTGTGTGTGTGCAGGACCTTCGATGACGTCGCGGTCACGTGAGCGGTCACATGAGCGGTCATGCGACCAATCACAAGACTGCGACGTCATCACAGGTCCTTCACCACACCATCGATAGGAACCGAAGCGGCAGCATGCACCTGAGAGGCGGGAAGACTGCGGGGGCTATCGAAGGTGAGTATATCACTATTTTTTATTTTAATTCTTTTTTTTTTACAAATTATATGGTGCCCAGTCCGTGGAGGAGAGTCTCCTCTCCTCCACCCTGGGTACCAACCGCACATAATCTGCTTACTTCCCGCATGGTGTGCACAGCCCCGTGCGGGAAGTAACAGATCAATGCACTCCTAGGTGTGCGGAATCCCCGCAATTCCGCAAATTTAATGAACATGTCGCTTTTTTTTCCGCGATGCGATTTTTTCGCGGAAAAAAATGCAACATTTGCACAAAAAATGCGGAATACCCTGAAAATAATGGGAGGCATATGTTAGCGTTTTTTTTGCGGTTTTTTTTGCGTTTTTATCATGTTTTTATAGCGAAAAAACGCGAAAAATACTGAACGTGTGCACATGGCCTTTCTGTAGTGGCTGCGGGCTGCTAGTTTTAGGCTCTGGGGGTGGTGATTATCCATGGCCCCTTACCAGCCAGAGAATACCAGCCACCTGCTGTCTACTTTAGCTTGGTTGCTTGTCAAAAATTGGGGGAAACCCATGAGAGTTTTTTAAATTATTTATTTAAATAATTTAAAAATACGTGTTGGGATCCCTGTATTCTTGATAACCAGTCTTTCTGAAGCTGACAGCTGAGGGTTGCAGCCCGTAGCTGTCAGTTTTGCCTGGCAGGTTATCAAAAATACAGGGGGACCCCACCTAATTTTTTTTCTATATTTATTTATTTATAGCACAGGCTGATGAATACTCCCATTAGCCGCCGCCTGCTCTATCTGTTAACAGTTGAATACAACTCTCAAAATTGTCCCCTGCTAGTGCTGATTGCAGCACGAGCAGGTGACAGTAATGTGAGCTGTCTTCTTCAGCACCCGGTACTGGGGATCAGCGTGACCAGTTCTGCTGATTTTCAGGCACCAGTATGTGTCACACTGGTGACACAAGGATGTCATTGGGGTGTTAGTGTGCGCGTGTGCTGCTACCAGAAACACTGATGTCTGAAAGACCCCTTAGTGAACTCGGTCAAAAATGGGGGGGGATCCCACTCCATTTTTTTGTAAATTATTTATTTAAATCATTTTATAAAACTGCGTGGGGACCCTTCTATTCGTGATAACCAACCTTGCTAAAGCTGACAGCCGACGGTTGCAGCCCTCAACTGTCAGTTTTGCCTTGCTGGTTACCAAAATGCATGGGAACACAAGCAGTTTTTTTTTTTCAAATTATTTAGAGCACAGGCACCGGCTGATGAATACTTCTGTGAGCCGCCGCCTGCTCTCGCTGTTATTAGCGGCAGCAGGCATAGGCTGATGTTAGTAGTAGTCCCATCAGCCGACACCAGTGACTGCAAGTAAACTTTTTACCTCCGATCACAGCTGCGGGCTCACTGTGACAGTGTTGGAACTATAGCTCTCTGACCAGTGGTAATGATTTTACCGATCAGAGGCAGCGTTTGCCGCGCTGTCATGCACATGACAGCACGAGAAACACCTAGTGTTCGGGGTGCCGAACCCGAACGGTAACACGGACTTTGTGGTGAAGTCCATGTTCGGGGTCCGTGCCCAAACAGTAGGTGGTCAGTACGGACCCCAAACTTTACTGTGCGGGTTCGCCCATCTCTATTCTTGACCAGTATTGATGGTGATCTCAATTCTGAGCTATATGTAACTATCCTATAAGACAAAGTACTTTTACACTTGAGTACTATGGGTATCAAAAGTACAAGATAGTGTTCCAACAGGAAATTGGTTTAATGACAATAAAGTAGAGATGCTGGATTGGCCCCAGAGTCCTCAGACCTCAACCCAATTGAACACTTGTGGCTAGAGTTGATAACAAAGTTGTATACATACCCAAGTGATCCGACCAGTATGCACCAAATTTAGGAATGTGTAGAGGAGAACAGAGATGAGATTTAGGTTGGGACAACTTTGAACCTGATCGAGAGCATACCCAGAAGGATTTAGGCAGTGTTGAAAGCCAAAGGTTGATTTACAAAATACTAACAAAATGCTAAAAATTAAAATGTAGATTTTTAGGAGCAAAACAAAAACAATACAGTGACATGACAAGGAAATGAGTCACCCACCAGGGCAGTGGGGTACTCGGTACCGGTCCGGTCGCTCTTAAATGGGATGTCATGGTGACTGCGACCTAGTCCGTGGTCCTGGAACTCAGTTAAAGGGTGACGGTCTTTTAAGGGGTATTGTGAAAGTCTATGTTTGTGACACCACCTGTGGTTCTCGGTCAGTAGGGACTGACGCCGCTTAAAGGGGTCCTCTGGGGTGATGGTCTCGTGGCTGGATGGTGACCCTTCCCACAGGTGAAGCGGGATCCCCAGGGCTCCCAAGGTGTATGGCAGGGATGATGTGTTGCCGGTAAATAACAGAGGACTCAGGGTTGCAGTCTTTACCTGGTTTACTGTTGGTAGCAAGCCACAGTCCAGTGCATCGGCAACAGGTACAGAAGGAGTCCAGACAGCCCGGAAAAAGTCCCCTTGGCAGGTCAGGTTGGGAGCCTTCCACTTTGCGCTCACTATTAGTCCCCTGCTGCCTGAAGTATCCTAACAAGGTCCTCGTTCTTTCCTGTCCTGGGACGGTACCTGCATGGTAGGCAGCTTGAGCCATTCCTTCTGGGGTCTCTGCACGATTACTCCAGGCTCCAGAATGCTGCTGTACCACAGGCTTAATACGAGCAATTTACGCCTAGTCCTATGCCCTCCGGTTCTGTCATGCGACTTATAGTCTCCCACGACCTCGGGCTCACGGTGCCCGGCCTCTGTGCTCTGGCTTTGAGGGTGCCTGGTAGCAGTTCCTCTCTGAGCCTTTCTTCCTTTACACTGTGCTCCTCTCCTGTCTCTGTCCACTCTCAGACTACACTGAACTCAACTGACTTGACTCCTCCTTCAGACCAGGATCTTTATCAAGGGAAGCTGCCCTAAAACCGGGTTTTGAGCTCCCCCTCCTGGCCTGGATTCAGAAGGTGTTGTGTGTGAGATTACCTGCCAAAGGGATCCCTCTTGTCTCCAGGCATAACACTACCCTCCCCGAGAGGAAGGCAGCACTACTGTGGTACACGAACTCTGGGGGTGCCACAAATCTGCATAACTAATCATATGCTAAATATTTGCAAGTCAAATTTATGTATGAGATAGCCAAGATGATTGTCTATAAAATAATGGTAGCCTCACGATCAAAGCAGTAGTGGATGGAGAGATATGGAGCCTGAAAGTCAGAAATTCAAAACATTGTTACCCTTCTCCTCGTCATTGTATATTTAGCAGTCTCGGTGTATCTTATGTGATGTACAGGTCCTTCTCAAAAAATTAGCATATAGTGTTAAATTTCATTATTTACCATAATGTAATGATTACAATTAAACTTTCATATATTATAGATTCATTATCCACCAACTGAAATTTGTCAGGTCTTTTATTGTTTTAATACTGATGATTTTGGCCTACAACTCCTGATAACCCAAAAAACCTGTCTCAATAAATTAGCATATTTCACCCGTCCAATCAAATAAAAGTGTTTTTTAATAACAAACAAAAAAACCATCAAATAATAATGTTCAGTTATGCACTCAATACTTGGTCGGGAATCCTTTGGCAGAAATGACTGCTTCAATGCGGCGTGGCATGGAGGCAATCAGCCTGTGACACTGCTGAGATGTTATGGAGGCCCAGGATGCTTCAATAGCGGCCTTAAGCTCATCCAGAGTGTTGGGTCTTGCGTCTCTCAACTTTCTCTTCACAATATCCCACAGATTCTCTATGGGGTTCAGGTCAGGAGAGTTGGCAGGCCAATTGAGCACAGTAATACCATGGTCAGTAAACCATTTACCAGTGGTTTTGGCACTGTGAGCAGGTGCCAGGTCGTGCTGAAAAATGAAATCTTCATCTCCATAAAGCATTTCAGCCGATGGAAGCATGAAGTGCTCCAAAATCTCCTGATAGCTAGCTGCATTGACCCTGCCCTTGATGAAACACAGTGGACCAACACCAGCAGCTGACATGGCACCCCACACCATCACTGACTGTGGGTACTTGACACTGGACTTCAGGCATTTTGGCATTTCCTTCTCCCCAGTCTTCCTCCAGACTCTGGCACCTTGATTTCCGAATGACATGCAAAATTTGCTTTCATCAGAAAAAAGTACTTGGGACCACTTAGCAACAGTCCAGTGCTGCTTCTCTGTAGCCCAGGTCAGGCGCTTCTGCCGCTGTTTATGGTTCAAAAGTGGCTTTACCTGGGGAATGCGGCACCTGTAGCCCATTTCCTGCACACAGTGGACTCAGTCCACTGCGTCCTCAGGTTCCCCAAGGTCTGGAATCGGTCCTTCTCCACAATCTTCCTCAGGGTCCGGTCACCTCTTCTCGTTGTACAGCGTTTTCTGCCACATTGTTTTCTTCCAACAGACTTACCATTGAGGTGCCTTGATACAGCACTCTGGGAACAGCCTATTTGTTGAGAAATTTCTTTCTGGGTCTTACCCTCTTGCTTGAGGGTGTCAATGATGGCCTTCGTGACATCTGTCAGGTCGCTAGTCTTACCCATGATGGGGGTTTTGAGTAATGAACCAGGCAGGGAGTTTTTAAAAGCCTCAGGTATCTTTTGCATGTGTTTAGAGTTAATTAGTTGATTCAGAAGATTAGGGTAATAGGTCATTTAGAGAACCTTTTCTTGATATGCTAATTTATTGAGACAGGTTTTTTGGGTTATCAGGAGTTGTAGGCCAAAATCATCAGTATTAAAACAATAAAAGACCTGACAAATTTCAGTTGGTGGATAATGAATCTATAATATATGAAAGTTTAATTGTAATCATTACATTATGGTAAATAATGAAATTTAACACTATATGCTAATTTTTTGAGAAGGACCTGTATACTGCAGACCTCCCACTGCTTAAGTTCTATAACTATAAATGTAACGTGAGCAGTGATAAATTTCCCACTGTGAAGAGACCTGCAGTGTAATATACATCTGTATACGGAACAACTTACTGCTGTGAGTTCTTTACAAAACTTATCATCGCAAAGAGTCGCCTGCGCTCCAGACTGATTGATGCAAACCTGAAAAAGCAGTTGCAAGTAGTAACATTATCCATACCAACTAGCATCACAGCTACACCAAAGAGAAGCAGCTCCAGCCATCACAATAGGGGTGAGTTACTTAAATGTTTGACCAAATATAGCAGGGTAATTTTCAAGCTGACAATTTTGTACAGCCCCAAAAGAATGGTATAAGGGTCTGTGCACACGTCGCGGATTTGCTGCGGATCCGCAGCGTTTTTTGAGGTGCAGAAACGCTGCAGATCCGCAAGTGATTTACAGTACAATGTAAATCAATGAGAAAAAAAAAATGCTGTGCACACTTTGCAGAAAATCCGCTGCGGAAACGCTGCGGTTTCAAAGAAGTAGCATGTCACTTCTTTTTTGTGAATCTGCAGCGTTTTTGTACCCACTCCATTATAGAAACCCGCAGGGGTAAAAACCACAGCAAATCCGCAAGAAAACCACAGCAAAAACGCACAAAAAAACGCTGTGGAACCGCACAAAAAACCGCAGGTGCGTTTTCTGCCAGGAGAGACAGAATCCGCACCAGAAATTCCTAAGCCTAATCCGCAACGTGTGCACATAGCCTCAATATCCAAATGGCCCTTGGCAGAAAAAACGTACCCCATCCCTGCTTTAACCCCTGAGCAGTGATTTGGTCTTACAAGGAGTCCAGTGGAATATTTCCATGGAAAGGCTGACTGCCAGAGCAGCAAACTAGAGGCTGGAACATCAGTTATCACTATGGGTACAAACCTAGAGTTTGTAAAATGAATATGGCACAGGGCCAAGCAGCACTGTTTAGCGTGAACCACAATGAAGATCAGCCATCCATGTAGCTTCCAAACCCAAAACTAGTGTTGAGTTCATTTTCAGGATAGACAACACTAAATCACGTATGTTGTATTAATTGTCACTGCAGGGTCACCTATCAGCAGATGTGTGCAGTCACTGGATATATGGAATTAGAGTCTGAAGTTTATTTAGTATGATTTGTTCTTACTGTGTTCCAACTACAGTGCAGAGCGAGTGAATCTATTCTGCCAAATGTTTCCTGAATGAGCCCGCAGGCTGCATATGTACAGCAGTTATCAGCATCCATACTAGGCCAACACTGAGACATGTTTAACTACTTTGCGAATGCAGCTCACAGGACTAATAATATTTTATGAAAAATGGTCAAAACATGGTAATTTTTTATTCCTATAATTCCATTCCTTTACTTTGTCATAACCTAAGTGTTTCATTACTTCTGAAATAACAATATTTTTTAGAAGACATTGCATTTAGCAGACTTTGTATTTCATATCTAGAAGAATTTGAAGTCTTTTTTATATCCCTATTGTTAAATACCATTTTAGAGTGTTTTGTTTGAATAATAGAGTTCCTCAATCAGGACATTCATAGAGTAGCCAAACTAGGGAAAGGCTGCAAAAAGTGTATTACCTGAATAGCCTATACATTTCAGTCAGCACTATGTAATTTCTGCTGTTATGGTGCTGTAGAGTAGGCTTGGGGAATCTCTGGCCATTTATGGCCCGCAATGTTGTTTTCTCCAGCCCCTGGGCATATTTCCGGGGACTGCAGTGTTCGGTTCGGGTATCACATTGCTTGGGTCGAGGATTGCAGTGCTCGGGCTGGTGGCCAGCAAAATGCCTTTAATTGTTCGTGACACTGCGAGTACACATATGCAGCTTTCACTACTGAATGCTGTGGTGCATGAAATAGCATACTTTATGAGCGGAGTTAGCGTGCTCTGCGCTTTAGTCCCACCGAAGACTGCGACAGCAGCAGCAGCCCCAGCTTGTCCTGTGATGTACATGTCCCCATCCTGTCCTGTGATGTATATGTAACACCCAAGGTAACCGGTTGTTACAGTGGCTTTGCTTTCCTCACGGGGAGAGTGATGTCACGCTTGGAAGTGACAGGTAATCAGCACATACAACACTGTTCTGATTCTAGGCCAAAAGGGGGAGCTCTACACTTGACTTCAGTGGAGCTGCTCTCTCTGGTCGGGAGAAGGAGTCAGTTGCTAGGCAGTTAGAGTTAGACAGTTGGTGTGAGGAGAGCGAGGAGAGAGGAAGGAAAGCTGGGGCCGTGGAGACGAGTGATTCTGCGGCTCCTGGGAAGGGAAAAGAAAGCAGAGCAGTTTGTAGGAGACTGAGAGAGAAGAAGCGAAGGAGAGTAAAGAGCTGGAGAGAGAAGCTGCGACTGGGCTTCCTCCATGCTGAGCGCAGATACCGGTAGCCAGAAGACTGAGGTTGTGGGGGTAACTTCATGTCCCATGGCAGAAACTGGCGGACAGCTGATTGCAAGTTACCTGTAAACCATTAACATCCGAGGACACAGTAGCAAATTGAGCCCGGGTCGTGATAGAGATCCTGTAAAAAGGCTCGAGCTACCTGTCGCACAGGTAGTGTCCTAGCTAAAGGGGGACAGAGAGAAAACCTGAGGACCTTGTGTGAGGCCTAAGGCAGCAAGGGACTACAACACCACAGCGCTAGAAGGAAGGCTTCCAACAGCACCTGGTTAGAGGGATTCCCAATTCGCTTCCAAGCTGGCCGGACCACACCAGCATCTGTGTTCCGGTACCCTGGACTGTGGCTGCATTGAACACAGTAAAGAGGTAAAGAGACTGCAACCCTGTGCCCTCCGTTTCTTACTACACCACCTATCACCATCTTCATCTATTACATCGGGAGCCCTGGAGACCCAGCTTCACCAGTGGGAAGCCATACCATCCCTGCTGCCATAACATCACCCCAGTGGACCTCTTTAAGCAGCGTCGGTCACCCCTGACCGAATACCACAGGTGGCGTCACAAACTTTTATTATTCAACTATCCCCTTTAAAGACTGTCCCTTTAACATGGGCGCCCAGGGCCATGGACCGGGTCACTGCCGCTGTGACACATCCCTTTAAGTACCGGACCTGGTACCGAGTACCCCACAGCCCTGGCGGGCGTTCCATATAGATTCCCCCAGCCCATCCTGTGATGTATAGATGCCCCCAGTGTCTCAAGTGATGTATATTCCCTAACCCCTACTGTGATGTATAGATACTCCCTGCATCTCCTGTGATGTATAGATACCCCTAGCATCCTGTGAACTATATGCCCCTAGCGTCTCCTGTAATGTATAATGTATATGCCCCAGGTCCTCCTATTATATATATTCCTTAGCATCTCCTGTGATGTATATGCTCCAGCCCCTGCTGTCATGTATTTGTCTCAGCCCCTTGTGTGATGTATATGCCCCAGCCCCTCCTGTGATGCTTATGCCCCAAGCCCTCCTGTGATGTATATTCCTTGTCCCTGCTGTGATATATATGCCTCAGCCCCTCCTGTGATGTACACTGCTCAAAAAAATAAAGGGAATACTAAAATCCCACATCCTAGATATCACTAAATGAAATATTCCAGTTGTAAATCTTTATTCATTACATAGTGGAATGTGTTGAGAACAATAAAACCTAAAAATTATCAACGAAAATCACAACTAATATCCCATGGAGGTCTGAAGTTGGAATGATGCTCAAAATCAAAGTGGAAAATGAATTTACAGGCTGATCCAACTTCAGTGGAAATGCCTCAAGACAAGGAAATAATTCTCAGTAGTGTGTGTGGCCTCCACGTGCCTGTATGATCTACCTACCATCCCTGGGCATGCTCCTGATGAGGCGACTGATGGTCTCCTGACGGATCTCCTCCCAGACCTGGACTAAAGCATCCGCCAACTCCTGGACAGTCTGTGGTGCAACATGAAGATGGTGGATGGTGCGAGACATGATGTCCCAGATGTGTTCAATCGGATTCAGGTCTGGGGAACGGGCGGGCCAATCCATAGCTTCAATGCCTTCATCTTGCATGAACTGCTGACACACTCCAGCCACATGAGGTCTGGCATTGTCCTGCATTAGGAGGAATCCAGGGCCAACCGCACCAGCAAATAGTCTCACAAGGGGTCTGAGGATCTCATCTTGGTGCCTAATGGCAGTCAGGCTACCTCTGGCGAGCACATGGAGGGCTGTGCGGCCCTCCAAAGAAATGCCACCCCACACCATTACTGACCCACTGACAAACCAGTCATGCTGAAGGATGTTGCAGGCAACAGATCGCTCTCCACTCTGTCACGTCTGTCACATGTGCTCAGTGTGAGCCTGCTTTCATCTGTGAAGAGCACTGGGCACCAGTGGCAAATTTGCTAATCCTGGTATTCTGTGGCATCCTGCACGGTGTTGGGCTGTGAGTACAACCCCCATCTGTGGACGTCTGGCACTCAGACCATCCTCATGGAGTTGGTTTCTAACCATTTGTGCAGATACATGCACATTTGTGGCCTGCTGGACGTCATTTTGCAGGGCTCTGGCAGTGCTCCTTCTGTTCCTCCTTGCACAAAGGCTGAGGTAACGGTCCTGCTGCTGGGTTGTTGCCCTCCTACGGCCCCCTCTACATCTCCTGGTGTACCTGGCCTGTCTCCTGGTAACGCCTCCAGCCTCTGGACACTATGCTGACAGACAGCAAACTTTCTTGCCACAGCTCACATTGATGTGCCATCCTGGATGACCTGCACTACCTGACCCACTTGTGTGAGTTGTAGAGTCCGTTTCATGCAGCCACGAGTGTGAAAGCACAACCAACATTCAAAAGTGACCAAACATCAGCCAGAAAGCATTGGTACTGAGATGTGGTCTGTGGTCCCCACCAGCAGAACCACTCCTTTATTGAGTGTGCCTTGATAGTTGCCAATAATTTCCATCTGATGTCTATTCCATTTGCACAACATCATGTGAAATTGATTGTCAAAGAGTGTTGCTTCCTAAGTGACAGTTTGATTTCACAGAAGTTTGATTTACTTGGAGTTATATTATGTTGTTTAAGTGTTCCCTTTATTTTTTTGAGCAGTGTATATGCCCCAGCATCTCATGAGATATATGTGATCCAGTCCCTCATGTGATATTGATTCCCCAGCCCCTCCTGTGATGTATATGCCCCAGTGTCTCCTGTGATGTATATGCCCCATCGTCTCCTGTGATGTATATGCCCCATTCCCTGCTGTGATGTATATGTCCCAGCCCCTCCTATGATGTATATGCCCCAGCAACTCATGTGATATGTGATCCAGTCCCTCTTGTGATATTTATTCCCCAGCCCCTCTTGAGATGTATATGCCAGAGTGTCTCCTGTGATATATATACCCTAGCCCCTCTTGTGACGTATGCGCCCTAGCATCTCATGTGATGTACAGGGGAAAATAAGTATTTGATACCTTGCAGATTTTGTTACTTTGCCCACTGACAAAGACATGAACAGTTTATAATTTTAAGGGTAGGTTAATTTTAACTTTGAGAGATAGAATATCAAAAATAAAATCCAGAAAATCACATTGTATAAATTATATACATTTACTTGCATTTTGCAGTGAGAAATACGTATTTGATCCCTTACCAACCATTAAGAGTTCTGGCTCCTACAGACCAGTTAGATGCTCCTAATCAACTCGTTACCTGCATTAAATACAGCTGTCTTACATAGTCACCTTTATAAAAGACTCCCGTCCACAGACTTAATTAATCAGTCAAACTCTAACCTCTACAACATGGGCAAGACCAAAGAGCTTTCTAAGGATGTCAGGGACAAGATCGTAGCCCTGCACAAAGCTGGAATGGGCTACAAAACCATAAGTAAGACACTGGGTAAGAAGGAGACAACTGTTGGTGAAATAGTAAGAAAATGGAAAAAATACAAAATGACTATCAATCGACATCGATCTGGGGCACCATGCAAAATTTCACCTCGTGGGGTATCCTTGATCATGAGGAAGCGGAGAGATCAGCTTAAAACTACACGGGGGGAACTTGTTAATGATCTCAAGGCAGCTGGGACCACAGTCACCAAGAAAAGCATTGGTAACACATTATGCTGTGAAGGTTTAAAATCCTGCAGTGCCCGCATGGTCCCCCTGCTCAAGAAGGCACATGCGCAGGCCCGTCTGTAGTTTGCCAATGAACACCTGGATGATTCTGTGAGTGATTGGGAGAAGGTGATGCGGTCAGATGAGACATAAATTGGCTGTAACTCAAATCGCTGTGTTTGGAGGAAGATAAATACTGCCTTTGACCCAATAACAATAATAATAATAATCTTTATTTTTATATAGCGCTAACATATTCCGCAGCGCTTTACAGTTTACACACATTATCATCGCTGTCCCCGATAGGGCTCACAATCTAAATTCCCTATCAGTATGTCTTTCAATTGTGGAGGAAACCGGAGTACCCGGATGAAACCCACGCAAACACAGGGAGAACATACAAACTCCTTGCAGATGTTGTCCTTGGTGGACACCAGAACTGCAAGGCTAAAGAAAAGAACCCAAAGCACACCGTCCCCACTGTCAAGCATGGAGGTGGAAACATTATGTTTTGGGGGTGTTTCTCTTGTAAGGACACAGGACTACTTCACCGCATCAGTGGGAAAATGGATGGAGCCATGTAACGTAAAATCCTGAGTGACAACCTCCTTCCCTTCGCCGGGACATTAAAAATGACTCGTGGCTGGGTCTTCCAGCAAGGCAATGATCCAAAACATACAGCCAAGGCAACAAAGGAGTGGCTAAAAAAAAGCCAATTAAGGTCATGGAGTGGCCTAGCCAGTCTCCAGGCCTTAATCCCATAGAAAACTTATGGAGGAAGTTGAAGCTCTGAGTTGCCAAGCGACAGCCTCAAAATCTTAATGATTTGGAGATGACCTGTAAAGAGGACTGGACCAAAATTCCTCCTGACATGTGTGCAAACCTCATCATCAACTACAAAAAAAGTCTGACTGCTGTGCTTGCCAACAATGGTTTTGCCACCAAGTATTAACCCCTTCGTGCCATGCGCCGTACTAGTACGGCGCTGCCGGCACTGCATTAGTGCCAGCCGCAGTACTAGTACGGCGCCCCGATCACCGCGGTCTCACGCTGAGCGCCGCGGTGATCGGGTGCGGGTGTCAGCTGTATATGACAGCTGACACCCCGCAGCAATGCCCACGATCGGCGCTGTCGCCGATCGCGGGCATTTAACCCCTCTGATGCCGCTGTCAATAGTGACAGCGGCATAGAGGGGGATCGCGCAGGGACGGGGGCTCCCTGCGCTCTCCCACCGGAGCAGCGCGATGAGATCGCGCTGCTCCGGTGACCTGGAAGGAGTCCCCGGATCCAAGATGGCCGCGGGACTCCTTCCGGGTCATAAGATGACCCTGCTTGCCGGCGTCTGCTGAGAATCCTCATAGCAGGCGCCGGCAAGCCTCTGTTACGTGCCTGTCACATCGGTGATCAGACCGAGTGCTATGCACACGGTCTGATCACCGATCTGTGATGTCCCCTCCTGGGACAAAGTAAAAAAGTGAAAAAAATTTTTTTCCACATGTGTAAAAAAAAAAAAAAAAAATTCCTAAATAAAGAAAAAAAAATATATATATTCCCATAAATACATTTCTTTATCTAAATAAAAAAAACACCACACAATAAAAGTACACATATTTAGTATCGCCGCGTCCGTAACAACCCCACCTATAAAACTATATCACTAGTTAACCCCTTCAGTGAACACCGTAAAAAAAAAAAAAAAAAAAACGAGGCAAAAAACAACGCTTTATTCTCATACCGCCAAACAAAAAGTGGAATAACACGCGATCAAAAAGACGGATATAAATAACCATGGTACCGCTGAAAACGTCATCTTGTCCCGCAAAAAAAAAGCCACCATACAGCATCATCAGCAGAAAAATAAAAAAGTTATAGCTCTCAGAATAAAGCGATGCAAAAACAATTATTTTTTATATAAAATAGTTTTTATTGTGTAAAAGCGCCAAAACATAAAAAAATTATATAAATGAGTTATCGCTGTAATCGTACTGACCCGAAGAATAAAACTGCTTTATCCTTTTTACCAAACGCGGAACGGTATAAACGCACCCCCTAAAAGAATTTCAGGAATTGCTGGTTTTTGTTCATTCCGCCTCCCAAAAATCGGAATAAAAAGCGATCAAAAAATGTCATGTACCCGAAAATGGTACCAGCAAAAACGTCAACTCGTCCCGCAAAAAACAAGATCTCACATGACTCTGTGGACCAAAATATCGAAAAATTATAGCTCTCAAAATGTGGTGATGCAAAAACTATTGTTTGCAATAAAAAGCGTCTTTTAGTGTGTGACGGCTGCCAACCATAAAAATCCGCCCAAAAAACGCTA
Source organism: Ranitomeya variabilis (assembly GCF_051348905.1). NCBI lineage: Eukaryota > Metazoa > Chordata > Amphibia > Anura > Dendrobatidae > Ranitomeya > Ranitomeya variabilis. Next base: position 454,085,979 of record NC_135235.1, read on the forward strand.
TATAAGTAAATCAAATCCCCCTTCATCACCCCCTTAGTTAGGAAAAATAATAAAATTTTAAAAAATATATTTATTTCCATTTTCCCGTTAGGCTACTTTCACACTAGCGTCGGTACGGGGCCGTCGCGCTGCGTCGGCCCGACATACCGACGCATACTGTGCAAGCGCCGCACAACGGGGGCAGCGGATGCTGTTTTTCCACGCATCCGCTGCCCCATTGTGAGGTGCGGGGAGGTGGGGGCAGAGTTCCAGCCGCGCATGCGCGGTCGGAAATGGTGGACCGTCGGCACAAAAAAAGTTACAAGTAACGTTTGTTGCTGCCGGCGGTCCGCCACAACACGACGCAACCGTCGCACGACGCTTGCGACGTGTGTCAATACGTCGCTAATGTTAGTCTATGGGGAAAAAACGCATCCTGCAGATGACTTTGCAGGATGCGTTTTTTCGCCAAAACGACGCATTGCGACGTATGCAAAAAAACGCTAGTGTGAAAGTAGCGCTAGGGTTAGGACTAGGGTTAGGGCTAGGGTTAGGGCTGGGGTTAGGGTTTCAGTTAGAATTGGGGAGTTTTCACTGTTTAGGCACATCAGGGGCTCTCCAAACGCGACATGGCGTCCGATCTCAACGCGTTTGTTTGCATTAAAAACGCATGCGTTTTTATAGAAAAAAAACAGAACACACTGAAAAGTCACCCACCACCATCAAGGTGATAAAGGGATCCAAACCCTAACCCTACCCCTAAACTCATCCCTAACCGTTTAATGAACATTTTCTGACAGTCATAGTGCCACGTATTTCAGTGCCACGTATTTCAGTGCCACGTATTTCAGTGCCACGTATTTCAGTGCCACGATATTTCAGTGCCACGATATTTCAGTGCCACGATATTTCAGTGCCACGTATTTAAGTGCCACGGTATTTCAGTGAAATACGTGGCACTGAAATATCGTGGCATTTACGTGAAATACGTGGCACTTAAATACGTGGCACTTAAATACGTGGCACTTAAATACGTGGCACTTAAATACGTGGCACTTATATACGTGGCCACTGAAATATCGTGGCACTTATATACGTATATACGTATATAAACGTATTTCAGTGCCACGTATTTCAGTGCCACGTATTTCAGGTTAGGGGTAGGGGTAGAGTTAGGGGTAGGGTTAGGGTTTTTTGTTTTTTTCTTGTTTTCTTGTGTTTTTCTATAAAAACGCATGCGTCTAAAAAAACGCATGCGTTTTACTGCGATTACATGCGTTTTTTCACACATGCGTTTTTAAAAAAAACGCAAGTGTGAAACCAGCCTTACCCTTGGGAAAATAAAAACATGGGGGCTAAAATATAATTTTCGTGGAAAAAAAATATATTTTTTATTTTCGCGGCTCTGCGTTATAAACTGTAGTGAAGCACTTGGGGGTTCAAAGTTCTCACAACACATCTAGATAAGTTCCGTGGGGGGTCTAGTTTCCAATATGGGGTCACTTGTGGGGGGTTTCTACTGTTTAGGTACATCAGGGGCTCTGCAAATGCAACATGACACCTGCAGACCAATCCATCTAAGTCTGCATTTCAAACGGCGCTCCTTCCCTTCCGAGCTCTGCCGTGCGCCCAAACAGTGGTTTATCCCCATATATGAAGTATCAGCGTACTCAGGACAAATTGGACAACAACTTTTGTTGTCCAATTTCTCCTGTTACCCTTGGGAAAATAAAAATGTGGGGGCTAAAATATAATTTTCGTGGAAAAAAAAATATTTTTTATTTTCATGGCTCTGCGTGATAAACTGTAGTGAAACACTTGTTGGTTCAAAGTTCTCACAACACATCTAGATAAGTTCCGTGGGGGGTCTAGTTTCCAATATGGGGTCACTTGTGGGGGGTTTCTACTGTTTAGGTACATCAGGGGCTCTGCAAATGCAACATGACACCTGCAGACCAATCCATCTAAGTCTGCATTTCAAACGGCGCTCCTTCCCTTCCGAGCTCTGCCGTGCGCCCAAACAGTGGTTCCCCCCAATGTATGGGGTATCAGCGTACTCAGGACAAATTGGACAATAACTTTTGTGGTCCAATTTCTCCTGTTACCCTTGGGGGGAAAAAAATTGCGGGCTAAAACATCATTTTGTGGAAAGAAAAAATGATTTTTTGATTTTCACAGCGCTACATTCTAAACTTTAGTGAAACAACTGGGGGTTAAAAGTGCTCACCACACATCTAAATAAGTTCCTTAGGGGGTCTTCTTTCCAAAATGGTGTCACTTGTGGGGGTTTCCACTGTTTAGGCACGTCAGGGGCTCTCCAAACACGACATGGGTTCCGATCTCAATTCCAGCCAATTTTGCATTGAAAAGTCAAATGGCGCTCCTTCCCTTCCGAGCTCTGCCATGCGCCCAAACAGTGGTTTATCCCCATATATGAAGTATCAGCGTACTCAGGACAAATTGCACAACAACTTTTGGGGTCCAATTTATCCTGCTACCCTTGGGAAAATAAAAAATTTGGGGCAAAAATATCATTTTTTGTGAAAATTTATATTAATTTTTTTTTACGGCTCTACATTATAAACTTCTGTGAAGCACTTGGAGGTTCAAAGTGCTCACCACACATCTAGATTAGTTCCTTAGAGGGTCTACTTTCCAAAATGGTGTCACTTGTGGGGGTTTCCACTGTTTAGGCACGTCAGGGGCTCTCCAAACACGACATGGGTTCCGATCTCAATTCCAGCCAATTTTGCATTGAAAAGTCAAATGGCGCTCCTTCCCTTCCGAGCTCTGCCATGCGCCCAAACAGTGGTTTATCCCCATATATGAAGTATCAGCGTACTCAGGACAAATTGCACAACAACTTTTGGGGTCCAATTTATCCTGCTACCCTTGGGAAAATAAAAAATTTGGGGCAAAAAGATCATTTTTTTGTGAAAATTAATATTAATTTTTTTTTACGGCTCTACATTATAAACTTCTGTGAAGCACTTGGAGGTTCAAAGTGCTCACCACACATCTAGATTAGTTCCTTAGAGGGTCTACTTTCCAAAATGGTGTCACTTGTGGGGGTTTCCACTGTTTAGGCACGTCAGGGGCTCTCCAAACACGACATGGGTTCCGATCTCAATTCCAGCCAATTTTGCATTGAAAAGTCAAATGGCGCTCCTTCCCTTCCGAGCTCTGCCATGCGCCCAAACAGTGGTTTATCCCCATATATGAAGTATCAGCGTACTCAGGACAAATTGCACAACAACTTTTGGGGTCCAATTTATCCTGCTACCCTTGGGAAAATAAAAAATTTGGGGCAAAAAGATCATTTTTTGTGAAAATTAATATTAATTTTTTTTACGGCTCCACATTATAAACTTCTGTGAAGCACTTGGAGGTTCAAAGTGCTCACCACACATCTAGATTAGTTCCTTAGAGGGTCTACTTTCCAAAATGGTGTCACTTGTGGGGGTTTCCACTGTTTAGGCACGTCAGGGGCTCTCCAAACACGACATGGGTTCCGATCTCAATTCCAGCCAATTTTGCATTGAAAAGTCAAATGGCGCTCCTTCCCTTCCGAGCTCTGCCATGTGCCCAATCAATGGTTTACCCCAACATGTGGGGTATCGGCGTACTCAGGACAAATTGTACAACAACTTTTTTGGTCCAATTTCTCCTGTTACCCTTGGTAAAATAAAACAAATTGGATCTGAAGTAAAAATTTTGTGAAAAAAAAGTTAAATGTTCAATTTTTTTTAAACATTCCAAAAATTCCTGTGAAGCACCTGAAGGGTTAATAAACTTTTTGAATGTGGTTTAGAGTACCTTGAGGGGTGCAGTTTTTAGAATGGTGTCACTTTTGGACATTTTCTGTCATATAGACCCCTCAAAGTCACTTCAAGTGTGAGGTGGTCCGTAAAAAAAATGGTTTTGCAAATTTTGTTGCAAAAATGAGAAATCGCTGGTCAACTTTTAACCCTTATAACTCCCTAACAAAAAAAAATTATGTTTCCAAAATTGTGCTGATGTAAAGCAGACATGTGGGAAATGTTGTTTATTAACTATATTATGTGATATAACTCTCTAATTTAAGGGCATAAAAACGAAAAATTTGAAAATTGCTAAATTTTCATAATTTTCGACAAATTTCAGTTTTTTTCACAAATAAATGCAAGTCATATCGAAGAAGTTTTACCACTATCATAAAGTACAATATGTCACGAGAAAACAATCTCAGAATCACCAGGATCCGTTGAAGCGTTTCAGAGTTATGACCTCATAAAGTGACAGTGGTCAGAATTGTAAAAATTGGCCGTGTCACTTAGGTGAAAACAGGCTTTGGGGTGAAGGGGTTAAGTCTTATTTGCCAGAGGAAACAAATACTTATTTCTCACTGCAAAGTGCAAATAAATGTATATAATTTATACAATGTGATTTTCAGGATTTTATTATTGATATTCTCTCAATGTTAAAATTAACCTACCCTTAAAATTATAGACTGTTCATGTCTTTGTCAGTGGGCAAACTAACAAAATCAGCAAGGTATCAAATACTTATTTCCCCCACTGTATATGCACCAGTCCCTGCTGTGATGTATATGTCCCAGCCCCTCCTGTGATGCATATGTCCCAGCATCTTCTGTGATGTATATGCCCCAGTGTCTCCTGAGAAGTATATGCCCCAACAGACATTCCCTTTAAGAGGAAACCAAGTCTCTTCTGAGGTAGTGCAAATTATTTGCAAGTCAGTTTAAAGCAAGAACTTCTGCGCTGTAATCAGGAACAGTCTCTTCAAAAAGCTCTTCTTTTTGTAAAACCAGTAAGGGGCACCCTTAAGAAGGTGCAAACTATGTACAAGTAGTTTGTGAATGATTTGCAGTTCATGATCCCAGCAGTTCTTTGATGCAAAAATAGAAAAACTTGTGCAAACTCAAAAACAATAAGGATCCCGGGTAAACAAAGGGATCCCTTTAAGAATAACCCTAGACGGGTTTTAGCAGCAAAACAGACAAACAGTTTTAAAGAACGATGTACATACTCATGGTTCCAAGGTTTATTCTCATAGTAGGTTGCAAGGCATCAGTCGGTAGCGGACGCTTCCTGACCGGGAAAGCTTCAATTCCGTGTCCTCATCTGATGCGGTGTCAGTATCAGTGGTTCATCTCTCAGGTGCGGCCAGGTCACCAGGGGTCTGAATTCGAATGTCAGTTTTGGTAGCAAGTTCAGTAGCGGCAATAATGCACACAGTGGTGGTAGTAGTAGAATTTGTCAGGTCAGAGTTAGTCGTAGTCAGGACAGCAGGTGGCGCCACTGCAGGCTCGCATCGTTGAACGTTCCGAGCGCACCACCCTTGCGCACTCCGATGGCGGGTGTAGGTCACCTGGTCCCCTCTACGTAGAAGTTGGTTGTCATATCCGTTGCGGAACGGGGTCTTCACGTTGTAACTGGTAAAGAAGACTTCAGTCGGCAGTCCCGGCTCCTGTATGAAGCCCCAACCCCGTTTCGGGTGAAAGGCTAGTACAGTCCCCTGTTTTACCAAGTTTTTCTTACCGCGTTCAGTCTTTGGTTCTTGTACTTTCGGTGGGTCACTTTGTTCTGTCTCTTTTCGGTTTTTCCAGTGTAGAATTAAGCATTGTTTATATTGTTCCCAGGTGAGCACAGCAATGCTGAGGCCCTCCTGCCTGGCCCCGTCTGTTCCAATCCTTGGGGTATCCCATTGGAAGATCACCCCCTCTGAGCTCACATCTAGTGGTTCTCCCATAGTAGTCGGTAACGGAGGCACCAGCTTCTCCATAGTTCCAGGGGTTATCACTACCAGCTCAGTGGCGGGGAATCGGTCATTGTCTGGACGGGGAGCGGTCACGGGAGCAGGATCGGTCGGTAGAGCAGGGGCGCTTTCCATACCTGCGTCTGATGTGGTTCCACCGATGCCGGTCCGTTCCATTGATGAGGACTGTTATGATCCTTAGTGGTTGAGGATCACAAATTACTCCAGCTAAGTAACAAACATAGGACAAGCTCTAGGGAGGTGGCAAACTGTACTGACCGCAAATCTGAACCTATCCAAACACACTAGAAGTAGCCGGTGAACGTGCCTAAAAATCCTAGACATCTCGAGCCAGCCTGAGAAACTATCTACCCCTAGAGAGAAAGAAAGACCTCTCTTGCCTCCAGAGAAATAATCCCCAAAGATATAGAAGCCCCCAACATATAATAACGGTGAGGTAAGAGGAAGGCACATACACAGGGGTGAAAGCAGATTCAGCAAATGAGGCCCACCAATACTAGATAGCAGAAAATAGTAAAGGGGTCTGTGCGGTCAGTAAAAACCCTTACAAAATATCCACACTGAGATTTCAAGAACCCCCGCACCAACTAACGGTGTGGGGGGAGAAACTCAGTCCCCTAGAGCAACCAGCAAGCGAGGAAATCACATTTTAGCGAGCTGGACTAAAAACATAATGAATGCTGATAATCAAAAAATGATCAAACAAAAACTTAGCTTGTCTTGGAGAGACTGGGAGCAAGGTAGTCACAAGGAATCTGAAGAGCACTGAATAAATTGAGAGCAGGCAAGGAACTGAGTATCCAGGTGAGCTAAATAGGAAACCAACCAAGGATAACGAACCAGCTGATGCTGCCAACCTGCAGAAAGACAACACTACACAGTACCACTTGTGACCACCAGAGGGAGCCCAAAAACAGAGTTCACAACAGTACCCCCCCCCTTGAGGAGGGGTCACCGAACCCTCATCAAGACCCCCAGGGCGATCAGGACGAGCCGCGTGGAAGGCACGAACCAAATCGGCCGCATGAAAAATCAGAGGCGACAACCCAGGAATTATCCTCCTGACCATAGCCCTTCCACTTCACCAAATACTGAAGCCTCCGTCTAGAGATACGAGAATCCAAAATCTTCTCCACCACGTACTCCAATTCGCCCTCGACCAGCACCGGAGCAGGAGGCTCAACAGAAGGAACCACAGGTACCACATACCTCCGCAACAAAGACCTATGGAACACATTATGAATGGCAAACGATGCTGGGAGATCCAAACGAAAAGACACCGGGTTAAGGATTTCCAAGATCTTATAAGAACCGATGAAGTGAGGCTTGAATTTAGGAGAGGAGACCTTCATAGGAACATACCGAGAAGACAGCCACACCAAATCCCCAACACGAAGTCGGGGACCCACACCGCGGCGGCGGTTGGCAAAGCGCTGAGCCTTCTCCTGTGACAACCTCAAATTGTCCACCACATGGTTCCAAATCTGCTGCAACCTATCCACCACAGAATCCACCCCCGGACAGTCAGAAGGCTCAACCTGACCCGAGGAAAAACAAGGATGGAAACCAGAATTGCAGAAAAAAGGCGAAACCAAAGTAGCAGAACTAGCCCGATTATTAAGGGCAAACTCGGCCAATGGCAAAAAAGTCACCCAATCATCCTGATCAGCAGAAACAAAACATCTCAAATAAGTTTCCAACGTCTGATTAGTTCGCTCGGTTTGGCCATTAGTCTGAGGATGGAAGGCCGACGAAAAAGACAAATCAATGCCCATCTTAGCACAAAAAGTCCACCAAAACCTGGACACAAACTGGGATCCTCTATCAGACACAATATTTTCAGGAATGCCGTGCAAGCGAACCACATTCTGAAAAAATAGAGGAACCAAATCAGAGGAAGAAGGCAACTTAGGCAAGGGCACCAAATGGACCATCTTGGAAAAACGATCACACACCACCCAGATGACAGACATTTTCTGAGACACCGGAAGATCCGAAATAAAATCCATGGAAATGTGCGTCCAAGGCCTTTTCGGAATAGGCAAAGGCAAAAGCAAACCGCTGGCATGAGAACTGCAAGGCTTAGCCCGAGCACAAATCCCACAAGACTGCACAAAGGAACGCACATCCCGCGACAAGGAAGGCCACCAGAAGGACCTAGCCACCAAATCTCTGGTACCAAAAATCCCAGGATGACCCGCCAACACCGAAGAATGAACCTCGGAAATAACTCTGCTGGTCCATCTCTCCGGGACAAACAGTCTCTCTGGTGGACAACGGTCAGGTCTATCCGCCTGAAATTTCTGCAGCACTCGTCGCAAATCTGGGGAAATGGCAGACAAAATCACTCCCTCTCTGAGAATACCAGCCGGCTCAGAAACTCCCGGAGAGTCAGGCACAAAACTCCTAGAAAGTGCATCAGATTTCACGTTCTTCGAACCAGGCAGGTATGAGACCACGAAGTTGAAACGGGAGAAAAACAACGACCAGCGAGCCTGTCTAGGATTCAGGCGCTTGGCAGATTCAAGGTAAATCAGATTTTTGTGATCAGTCAAGACCACCACACGATGTTTAGCTCCTTCGAGCCAATGTCGCCACTCCTCAAATGCCCACTTCATAGCCAACAACTCCCGATTACCAACATCATAATTCCGCTCGGCAGGCGAAAACTTTCTTGAAAAGAAAGCACATGGCTTCATCACAGAGCCATCAGAGCTTCTCTGCGACAAAACAGCCCCTGCTCCAGTCTCAGAAGCATCAACCTCGACCTGGAAGGGGAGAGAGACATCTGGCTGACATAAGACTGGAGCTGAAGAAAACCGGTGCTTCAGCTCCCGAAAGGCCTCCACGGCCGCAGGAGACCAATTAGTCACATCAGAACCCTTCTTGGTCAAATCCGTCAAAGGTTTAACCACGCTAGAAAAATTAGCGATGAAACGACGGTAAAAATTAGCAAAACCCAAGAACTTCTGAAGACTCTTAACAGATGTGGGCTGAGTCCAGTCATGAATAGCCTGGACCTTGACTGGGTCCATCTCCACAGCAGAAGGAGAAAAAATAAAACCCAAAAAGGAGACCTTCTGTACTCCGAAGAGGCATTTTGAGCCCTTCACAAATAAAGCGTTAGCACGCAGGACCTGAAACACCATCCTGACCTGCTTCACATGGGACTCCCAATCATGAGAAAAGACCAAAATGTCATCCAGATAAACAATCATAAATTTATCCAGATATTCTCGGAAGATGTCATGCATGAAGGACTGAAACACAGAAGGAGCATTAGAGAGTCCAAAAGGCATCACCAAGTACTCAAAATGGCCTTCAGGCGTATTAAATGCTGTTTTCCATTCATCTCCCTGCTTAATGCACACAAGGTTATACGCACCACGGAGATCTATCTTGGTGAACCAACTGGCACCCTTAATCCGAGCAAACAAATCAGACAATAGTGGTAAAGGATACTGAAATTTGACTGTGATTTTATTCAGAAGACGATAATCTATACAAGGTCTCAAAGAACCGTCCTTCTTGGCCACAAAAAAAAATCCTGCACCAAGAGGGGAAGAGGATGGGCGAATATGTCCCTTCTCCAAAGACTCCTTTATATAACTCCGCATCGCGGCATGCTCTGGTATAGACAGATTAAAAAGTCGTCCCTTAGGGAATTTACTACCAGGAATTAAATTTATAGCACAGTCACAATCCCTATGAGGGGGCAGGGCACTGGACCTGGGTTCATCAAATACATCCTGGTAGTCAGACAAAAACTCAGGGACCTCAGAAGGAGTGGAAGAAGCAATAGACACCAACGGAGCATCGCCATGAATTCCCTGACAACCCCAACTTGACACAGACATAGCTTTCCAATCTAAAACTGGATTATGAGCCTGCAGCCATGGCAGACCCAAAACGACAACATCATGCAAATTATGCAGAACAAGAAAGCGAATCACCTCCTGATGTACGGGAGTCATGCACATAGTCATTTGCGTCCAATACTGAGGCTTATTCTCAGCCAAAGGCGTAGCATCAATTCCCCTCAGAGGAATAGGAAATTCCAAAGGTTCCAGGACAAAACCACAGCGCCTGGCAAAAGACAAATCCATCAGATTCAGGGCAGCACCCGAATCCACAAAAGCCATAACCGGGTAGGATGACAAAGAACAAATCAAAGTAACAGACAAAATAAATTTAGGCTGCATAGTACCAATGGTGACAGGTTTAGCGATTTTTTTTAAGCGTTTAGAGCATGCTGAGATAACATGAGTAGAATCACCACAGTAAAAGCACAACCCATTTTGACGTCTATGACTTTGTCGCTCAATTCTGGTCAGAGTTCGGTCACATTGCATAGACTCAGGTCTCTGTTCAGAAAATACCGCCAGAGGATGAGCAGATTTGCGCTCCCGCAAATGCCGATCAACCTGAATGGCTAAAGCCATAGAAATACTCAGACTTGTAGGGGTGGGAAACCCCACCATAACATTCTTAACGGCCTCAGAAAGACCTTCTCTGAAATTTGCAGCCAGGGCACACTCATTCCATTGAGTAAGCACCGACCATTTCCGAAATTTTTGACAATACACCTCTGCATCATCCTGACCTTGAGAGATAGCCAGCAACGCTTTTTATGCCTGATTCTCAAGATTAGGCTCCTCATAAAGCAGTCCAAGAGCCAGAAAAAATGCATCTACATTAAGTAATGCAGGATCTCCTGGCGCCAGAGAGAAAGCCCAATCTTGAGGGTCGCCACGCAACAAGGAGATAACAATTTTAACTTGCTGAGCGGAATCACCAGAGGAACGAGGTCTCAGAGATAGAAATAACAATTACAATTATTCTTAAAATTTAGAAACCTAGATCTATCTCCAGAAAACAACTCAGGAATGGGTATCTTTGGTTCTGACATAGGGCTATGAATAACAAAATCCTGAATACTTTGCACCCGTGCAGCAAGATGATCCACATTAGAAGCCAGAGTCTGAACATTCATGTCTGCAGCTGAGCTCAAAACCACCCAGAGTTCAAGGGGATGAAAGAAGCTAAACAGACTGCAGCAAAGGAAAAGCGGGAGGAAAAAAAAAAAATGTACTCAGGTCTTCTTTTTATCCCACTTCTGCGATGCATTAAACACTTTTGGGCCTGCTCTACTGTTATGATCCTTAGTGGTTGAGGATCACAAATTACTCCAGCTAAGTAACAAACATAGGACAAGCTCTAGGGAGGTGGCAAACTGGACTGACCGCAAATCTGAACCTATCCAAACACACTAGAAGTAGCCGGTGAACGTGCCTAAAAATCCTAGACGTCTCGAGCCAGCCTGAGAAACTAACTACCCCTAGAGAGAAAGAAAGACCTCTCTTGCCTCCAGAGAAATAATCCCCAAAGATATAGAAGCCCCCAACATATAATAACGGTGAGGTAAGAGGAAGGCACATACACAGGGGTGAAAGCAGATTCAGCAAATGAGGCCCACCAATACTAGATAGCAGAAAATAGTAAAGGGGTCTGTGCGGTCAGTAAAAAACCCTTACAAAATATCCACACTGAGATTTCAAGAACCCCCGCACCAACTAACGGTGTGGGGGGAGAAACTCAGTCCCCTAGAGCAACCAGCAAGCGAGGAAATCACATTTTAGCGAGCTGGACTAAAAACATAATGAATGCTGATAATCAAAAAATGATCAAACAAAAACTTAGCTCGTCTTCGAGAGACTGGGAGCAAGGTAGTCACAAGGAATCTGAAGAGCTCTGAATAAATTGAGAGCAGGCAAGGAACTGAGTATCCAGGTGAGCTAAATAGGAAACCAACCAAGGATAACGAACCAGCTGATGCTGCCAACCTGCAGAAAGACAACACTATACAGTACCGCTTGTGACCACCAGAGGGAGCCCAAAAACAGAGTTCACAACAGAGGACACTGGAGTCGGCAGCGGCTCGGACCACGGTTCTTCCTATGCGACCCTCTGGGACAGCTCCGACTTCCATTGCTTCACATCTGCTGGCTCCGCGTTCGGGATAGGTTGACTCAGCTCCTCCGCCTGCGGCTCCAAGAGGTGCGGATCCTCCAGCGGCGGTGGGTTCGGGTCCGCCTCTGGTTGGCGGGGACAGTCCGGGATCACTTTGTCATTGTTCAGGTACTCGCTGGTCACCCTCGCTGTTTCGCGGTCATTAGCTGCACACACACATGGTTCCGACATTTTCTGAGGGTGGAGCTCCTTCTCGTCTTGGTTCCCGCCATTGCAAATCAGGGGGCGGTTCTCCTGTACTTCAGGGCACGTCATCTTCTTGCAGCAGTAGTCGGAGGGGGCGGTCGTCACTTTTGGCGCTGCTTTGGTAGTCTCCTCCCATGGCTCGCCCTTTTTCTTCTCCTGCGCTCCTCGTTGCGCTGTAATGGCGGCGGTTTTGGCGGGAACTTTTGGCGGCAAATAGCAATGCACAGTCTTTGCAATAAATCACGATTCAAGCACAATTCAATCACAGTTCCAAGGCACACATGACCTGATTCTCAGGCTTAAGTAGATCCTGTTCGTGACGCCAAGTTTGGAGTGGCCCCCAAACTCAGGGCAGCGGGGTACTCGGTACCGGGTCCCTCGGTCTCGGTTCTGGGGGTGTCACGGTGGCCCGACCCGGTCCGTGGCCCTGCTAAGGGGCGCCCAAATAAAGGTGTAGGTGAGAGTTTGTCAAGTGTTCGTGACGCCACCTGTGGTATTCGGTCAGGGTGACTGACGCTGCTAGGGGTCCGCTGGGGTGATGGTGTAACTTCCCACAGGTGAAGTATGTCCCCAGGGCTTCCCTTGATGAGTAGATGGTGATGGTGTAGATCGCAGTAAATGATGAGGACACAGGGTTGCAGTCTCTTTACCTTTTTACTGAAGGCTTCGGCATCCACAATCCAGAGCACTGCTAACAGGGCTGGCTGAAACCGGCCGGTCCGAAGGCACATCCAGAGTTCCCTTTGCAGGTGGAAATCAGTAGCCTTCCTACTAGCGCCTGGGTGTTGTAGTACTTCCCTTCTGAGCACCACGGGATAGTCCTCACAACTGTCGTGTATGTTTCTGTTCTCTCTCTCCATCCCCCAGATGGTATGGATAGGACGCACCCGTATGACGGGGTAGGCCTGGAGTTATTTTATAGGGACCCTAGAGACGCCCCTCTCCCACAATTGCCTCCGTTTTCTTCATTAGGTGTAAAGGTGAGACAGCCAACCTAGAGTTAACTGCCCTGCCGTAGTTCAAAGTAATGTGTAAAGCCTATTACTTCCTCGGTGTTCCGGCCGCCGGCTACGCGCCTCAGAAGGATGTTGCCGATCTTGGGGCACGACTCCTCCTGGTTCTATCTCCTTTGTGCTGTGATCTCGTTTCTCACTTCTCCACCATATAGTTCGCTTCGTGTCCTTTCTTAAGATGCTGCCGCAATGAGGTGCAGGCACGGCTCCATAACGATCTGTCTCGTGCTAGGCCACTGTCAGGATCCCACCCCGGACAGGGACCTCCCTGAGTCTTCCCAAGCAACTCTCTCTCTCACTAGATGTTACCTGGGCAAAACCCAGTCAGCTTCTCCCTAACTTCCTATCAGACTCCCAGTTTTACCAGAGTGTGAGGAGTGGCCTAATACATAGAACCTTTAGCTCCCCCTGGTGGCCGGAGTATGAAGTGTAGTGTGTGACTGTGATACCTGGTCAGGTGAACTCCTTTAGTGCCATCAGACGTACCATCACAACGACCAGGACTCTGGGGTGCTGCATATATACTCCAGCCCCAGTGTCTCCTGTGATGTATATGCATGCCCCAACCCCAGTGTATCCTATGAAGTGTATGTGCTCCAGTCCCAATGTCTCCTGTGTAATGTGTATGGTCAAGCTCCATTGTGTCCTGTGATGTTTATGCACCAACCCCAGTGTATCCTATGTGATGTATATGTTCCAGTCCCTGTGTCTCCTAGGTAATTTATATGCTCCATCCCAAGAATCTCCTATGTGATGTATATAGCAGTGTCAGCGTCTCCTATGATATGTACATACGCTCCAGCATTATCTATGTAATGTTACAAGTCTCAGTGTCTCCTATGTGATCTATATACGCCCACTGCTCTAGTTCTATGAGCAGACCTGTATTATAATACACATCTGTGTTCAGAATATATTACTGCTATGAGTTCGACTGTGCTCAAGACTGACACAAACCTGGAGACGCAGCTCAGTCATCACATTAGTTTAGGGGTGAGTTAATTTAATGTTTGCCCAAACATATCAGGATAAATTTCAAGTTGATAATGTTTTACCTTCTCAGCTCTTGAAGAGGCTAAGCATTGACATCTCTGTAGTCTGATCCTGCAATTACGCTTGCTTCATTCTGTAGCAGAATTCCTGGGAACCTATCAAATATATGTTCACAAGAAGAAGGGGGCATCTGAGGGTAAAGATTAGACATCTCCTTAGGTTACGGGTAGTAATGAAGAATGTTGATCCATGAATCTGTCCATTTGCCAGAAGAGGGTAAGTACGGATTTCCTATTCTAAGGCAAATTGTTCTATGTCTTTCAGTGGTGGGTTTTGCATTAGCTCAACTGCTATATATGTAAGCACAAAAGGTTAAATTTGGACTTTTTCCACCCACTTGTAACAACTATACGCTGTATAAGATCAAATGTGATTGGCCTTCTTATGACTCTGTTTTGTACAAAGCCGCAATGGGGCACTCATAGAGATTCATGGGATTTTGTATGAATCCAAAAGAAAAAGAAATTGTTGCAAGCTTTATTATATGACATAGTTAGTATAGCTTATAGGATCAAATATCATCCTTCTATGGCACCCCATGGAGCATGGTACAAGGGCAAAGAGAGTCCCTATAGTTCCATACTATAAAACTGCGTAGCACACTGTGTTCCCTTTGATGGGTGGTCTTACCATGTGAAGCCCACAACTGTATTGACTGATTTCTTCTGGAGACAACCATCAGACATTTTCCATAGATGGCTCTCTATGATGCCACTTGCCGAGTAGCACTGCATTCTCAGAAAATAGTTTTTGATTTTCAGTTAGATCACTGTGCAGGGAGTAGTCTATAAAGATTACAACAGCAGTATAAATATTAAGAGCAAGCCCTGTTTGGAGAATTACTGGAGATTAAACAAGGTAATCCAAAATTAGAAATTGCTTTCTTCAAGGAATAGCGCCTCTCATGGCCAAGGGTTGCATTTGGAATTGCAGCTTGACTCTAGTGACTACTGTGGCACTTATGATGGCATGAAGGAGCCATGTTTTACTAATCCGGAACAACCTCTTTGTGATCAGAAACAAGCAGAATATTAAATGCGAATTCACATGTTAAAGGATTTATAAGGGTACTTAGAAAAATAATATGTCTAGATGTAAACTGCAAGGCTATGCCAAACGTAGTGTTATCCTTCAAGAATCTGGCAGTCACTTCCAACTAGGGCTATTTGATAACAGGATGCCTGACGATCAGACTTTAACTACAACCTGTCGGGGAATTGGGCATCAAGTGTTCAGCTATTGCAGTGGTGCTGCGGGGGAAAACAAGCATTAGTTACCCTTTAAATCAATGTGCTGTCCATGTCATCCACAGACATGTCTGAGCCTTCAGAGCAAGAGAAGCTCTTTGTATCTGAATAAAAACCAATAAATGTGGGTCCTGAACAGGGCACCCCATCTATTGAGGCTGCATTCACACCTGCGTTGAGGAGTTTTGTTTGTCTGCTATGTTTTCATGAACAGATAAATGGCAATGTAGCAGAACTGATGCAAATGGGAGCAGAGGAACGCCGCTGATTATTTTGGGGTCTGTCTGCTTTCTGTTATGTATCCTTTTTTTTAGGATGAAAGAAAATGCACATTATATAACACTTTTTTTTTACAGTCTAAGGTCAAGTTCACATGGTCAGTTTCTTAAATCAGTATCTGTAAGCAAAAACCAGGAGTGGGTGATAAGTACAGAAGAAGTGGTGACGTGTTTCTATGATACTTTTCCTCTGATTGTTCCACTCCTGGTTTTGGCTTACAAATACTGATGAAAAATACTCATCAAATACTGACGCGTGAATGTGGCCTTAAGGCCGGGGTCACACTTGCGAGAAACTCGCACACGAGTCTCGCGCCTCAATACCCGACACTGCCGCCGGCACTCGGACCGGAGCGTTCAGCTGCATAGAAATACATGTAGCCGCTCACTCCAGTCCCGAGTGCCGACAGCAGTGTCAGGTATTGGGATGCGAGACTTGTGCGAGTTTCTCGCAAGTGTGACCCCGGCCTAATGGACAGAGTCCATATTGGATCCTTAAATGATCAATGTGGCTCCTCGGCTTCCATGTGCATCATTATTCAATTGCCTATTATTAATTAAAAAAAAGCAGAGAAAAGGAATGTCCCGACGCAGGTCGGGAAAAAAGCCTAAATCATAATAATGCTTTATTACAGAATTTTAATCCAGAGAGGGCCCTGAAAAGTGGAGTGAAGTGGCATTTTAAGTGGAGTAACATGATAAGAATACATCTATTATCTCGAAAACATTAATTTGGTAGAAAAACTGTCCATACTCCCCAATTATGGCTGTCAGTTTAATTTAGGGTACAGACTGAAAATTCCTCTGTATGTACAAATACTTTCTGGGCTGTAACATAATGTTTATTTTCACCTTAGATAAGACAGATCATCTAATCTGGATATCCACGTTATATGACCTCAGGTAAGTACTTATGAATTGGGAAATCCACTCTTATTCCACACAAATGGTATCTTTGTATTATGCCTTTAGGTTTAATTGTCATGACTACTACAGTTGCACCAAAGTGTGTAATGATGTGTGTAATGATTGTGGTACGACTGCAACCGGCTCGTGTGGGGGTGATGTGTGCCGACGCCAGTGCATATTTCAGCTAGATGTGCGTCCCAGTACCAGGACATGGGGGATCAGGATGGGCCCAACATGAGGACATATATACCAGGATGGGGGTCATATATACCATGATGGGCCCAGGATAGGGGGACATATATTTCAGATTGGGCCCAATATGAGGGACATATATAGCAGGATGGGTCCAGGATGGGGGACATAAATACCAGGATGGGTGACATATATACCAGGTTGGGCCCAATATGAGGGACATATAAACAAGGATGGGCCCAGGATGGGGGACATATATACCAGGAAGGGGCTCAGAATGGAGAACATATATACCAGGAAGGGGCCCTGGATGGGGGACATATACCAGGAAGGGGCTCAGAATGGAGAACATGTATACCAGGAAGGGGACCTGGATGGGGGACATATATACCAGGAAGGGGCTCAGAATGGAGTATATACCAGGAAGGGGCCCGGGATGGGAGATATTAGTACAGGAAGGGGGATATTACAACATTATGGTAGAGAGGGGGTACATGTATGTCTTTATAGGATTTAGAACGTTACAATGGCCTGTATATGTAAATAACATGTGGGAGAGGGGGAGCCCAGGTTGGCAGGGGGGAGTCCAGGTCCAAATTTTGCACTGGGGCTCATCGGACTCTAATTACGCCACTGATTGTATCCTGCATCCTTTATACATAGGGTCAGTGCTCAGATATACAGTAATAAATGCTAAGTTACAAAATAAAAAATGTAGGTAGATTACATCCGCCATAGTAGAACTTTATTTCTCTATCCTCATCTTTTTGGTAATGTGCCTATATCTTCCTGTTTTGGGGGGGCATTAAGAGTATTTATGTTCAGAATATCAATTGAATCAATAAATAAGTATATAACCTCTAAACTCTTGACTAAATCTGTTGAGGAATGTGCTGATATGTACGTGGATGTGCACACCAGAAGTTAGTGCATGCTGGATACTTGTGTACAGACAGCTCCAGATCCTGTGTCCTAGATCCCCATCCCCGCAGGATTCCAGCCCTGCTCTTCCACTCCTCCCCCCTCCTCTCTCATTCTCCTCTGAGGGGAGGCAGAGCACATAGACCCTGCATCAGCACCAGCCACAGTCACAGCATCTCTGCTCTCCATCATCAGCCAGAGTGGGATATAGGGGGTGGGGGGAGAAAGAGGGGGACACCCTAACAGATTATACTGGAGTGGGCTGGAGGAGGTGAAAGGAGTGAAAGAGAGACCTCTGTAACGCTGCAGAAGGAGGAGAGGGGGAGGAGAGGTAGAGAGAAGGAGGTGGTGGTGGTGGCGACTAGGAAGGGGGGGATGCAGCCGGTTTTCACCTGAAGACATAGAAGAAGAAAGACTGGAGAGGGTGAGAGGAACCGTGTTGAATATTGCACACTGGAGAACAGGTAAGACTTATGTATGGACTGACATTTATCATCATGGGGGGCTACACATTGGCTCCCATATTGACAGTGGATGCAGCAATAGTGGCCAGAGTGGGATTTGGAGAAAACACAGGGTGGAGGGCAGTGTTAACCTCTCCAATCCCATAGTGCTGCTTGTATTTGCATTGGTTGCGTTAATGATACATTCGTCACCCTAACGTTGAGTGCAGACTCTGTGATACATTGCAGGGCCTTTTCCAGTTAGGGGTTTGTAGGGGGTTATGATTTACCCACAACATTGCTTATACACAGGCTGCCCACTGTTCTTCAGTGTGTTTTTCTCTTTTAGCAAAAGCCCCATGGGGATATTTTTATTGGTTTTCTTATTGGTCATGCCCAGACCTTGTAACGCCTCATCCTTGCCTTAAGATACAGCCAGGGATGTGCTTATAGGATACGTTGTATATGGTTGCACTGATTTAGGATGTTGGTGGCCTGTAAGACTCATCAGAACTACCTATATATGTTCACATAGTCTTTAGTTTTCCTTATCTGTGTTTACCTCGAAACAGAATAGTGAGCAGTATTTACCTCCGCTTGTCACATCCTGTGATGTCACTGCTGATGCCAAGCAGGGCTTCCTGCATGTTGACATCATGGCTACCTAACCACACCCCTAGCATCCCACCTGCATCAGGACTAATACCCCAACCATGTTGAAAGAGAGGCTGAATCATAGCCTTGAAATTGTATCTTCATATACTTGTATCTTCATATAATGCAATAATGCATCAGTTCCTGGGTATCAGCCAGGTGTGGGGTGAGGCGTAAGCAGCAGAGGGTTAAATCTCAGCTCCTTTCAGTGTTTACTGCAGCCTCATTTCCTCTTTGCACTGTGATCTCTCACTTTTCTCATTCTGATATTCTACTTCTGTTCTCCTACTTCCTTCGCTGTCTCACACTTGATTTCCCCATATCCCTCATCTTCTGCTCCATATCTCATTGCATTCTCTTCACCGCTCCGTCTTGCCTCTCTTTCATGCTGACTTTCATTGCTGTCTAATCCCTTGAAGTGTTTATCTCCCAAGCCTAATATGTATTCCAGGCTATCATCGTCATTTGCTCACAATTCTGATATTCTTCATTAATGCTGGCCTTCATGTTGTTCCTGTGGCTTTGTGCGTATCTTCTACTAAATATTTAGTTTTGATTGTTAGCAGCTGACAATTCATGAGAAAGGTGTCAAATGGTAGTGGTCTTCTGGAAAGAAACACTCCGAAAAACAATTGATGTGTAGAAAGTCTTTGGTCCCAGATATCTATGCCTCCAGACCCTACTGTAGTGGTCGTCTGAAAAAAAAATGCTTCCAAAGAAGACTGAGGTGTAGAAAGTCTGTTGTCCCAGATATCTACGCCTTCGGACCCTACTGTAGTGGTCTTCTGGAAAGAAACACTCCGAAAAACAATTGATGTGTAGAAAGTCTCCAAACCCTACTGTAGTGGTCATCTGAAAAAAATGCTTCCAAAGAAGATTGAGGTGTAGAAAGTCTGTTGTCCCAGGTGTCTATATCTACGGAGCCTAGTGTAGTGTTTTTCTGGAAAAAATGCTTCCAGAGAAGATTGAGGTGTAGAAAGTCTGTGGTTCCAGGTGTCTATGCCTACGGGACCTACTGTAGTGGTCTTCTGGGAACAAATGCTTCCAGAGAAGATTAAGTATGTAGGAAGTCTGTGGTCCCAGGTGTCTAGGCCTGCGAACCCTACCGATTGTGTAAAGGAATGTTATTTAGTGTGCTCTTCTTTTATGCTTCTATTATATTTGCTCTATACAATTATTTTACATATTTACTCATTAGATCCAAGAGGTCTCAATAGATCACCTCTACAGGGGTCTTCAATATTTTATACACTTTTGCGATATATCTCAACACTATATGTGCTACCACCCTGTAGTACATACTGTACGTCAATTAGTGACCTGGTTCCAGGAATCAGATCAGTACTCTATGTATAGAATGAAGCAGTTATACGTGTAGCACACCATATTGTGGTACCAAAAATGTCAGCTCAGGGATTCCCTAACTGAAGTATATGATCCAGGGGTAGCACTAGTAATCCTGGAGTAAATAATTGTAATGAATGGAAACCAAGGAATCTTTTAAGAGTATATTTTCTAATATTTTATAGCTATTGAAGTAGAACACAGAGTGTGGACCAGGGTTGCCAACTCGACTTTTTATTTTTTTCTGGACAGTTAAGTAAAAAATCACAGACAGAGAATATTTTTTATGGACACATTGGAAAACCTTTATGAGTGATACATGCCTACAGCCCATAATTCTGATATGAAGACACCAGCTGCATTCACCGTAAACTGCAAAATGATGATAGTTACTGTCAAAATAATCTGTATACGTTTCTTCAGCTTCAAAAAAAATCACAGACACCTTAAAAAAAATTTATGAACAGGGCAAAAAAGCGCTTTATGTTTTATGGACTGTCTTTGGAATTTCTGGACAGTTGGCAACCCTGGTGTTGATATAAAGAATAGTATGGCTACTAACAATAGGACATTGTAATAAGAGACGGAAAAGATAAGATTACTTGTTATTGAAAGTCTGCCTGAAGGACACCATCTTGCAAATTGCCATGTTGACAGTTTCCTATGTGTGAGAATGATCGGTGTAATACGCTGGAATACATTTTCTAACCCAATCTGACAATTTTGGGAAATTCAGTTGTCTTCTTCATGACAACAACACAACTTTGCAAGAATGGTCTTGACATAAACCATCATGGCTAGTAATTCCTGCAGCGAGAGGACGCTTGGTATCCTGACTGTTTACATTTTCTTCCATATCTCCACCCCTAGTGCTCTTTTGCAACCCTCTCCTAATGTCTGTCTACTGTCTTCCCCCCCAGCTCTACAATTTCAGCCTCCCCTCCCTCTCGCACAATCTCCTCCTGTGCTCCATCTCTGCTCCCCAGTGTAATCTGCACTGTGCAGTTTTGTGTTCCCTCAGGTTAATCCTGCTCACTATCATCTGCTGCCCCCTCCTCTCACATCCTGAAGCCCCTACATCTGTCTCCTTCTCTCTTACCATCGCAACCTTTCACTCCAGCATCACTTTACCGTATTCAACTTTCCATCCTTATAGGCACCGCGTCATCATCATCATAACCATCATCATCATCCTTGCAGGACATCATGGATAGGCAGCCATGTATATGTCTTACTGTTTAGGTGATTCATAGCAACAGTTTATAAAATACAAGAAACTGAATAGATTTGCTTTTAATATTCCATAGGCTCTCCCAAGAGTTCATGACATTGCATTGATCTCGATGTCGTCTGTATGTCTATGAATATATGTGTGCCCAGTCAGCCGTGTATGGGTATAAATATACAGCTATGTATGGATGTGTCTATTTACTTATGTGTGAGGATCTACATATATTGTACACGTTGTGTATACCTATATAAAATGTGTATGTCTCTATTTACCTGTGAATGAATGCACAAGCAGGTATGTTTATGTGCGTGCATGCATATATCTGTGTGCTCACATATGTGTATATATGTTCTATTTTGTGTAATATATATTTATTTATATTACATTTATATTTGTTTTATATATGTATATATATTCTATTATATGTTATATATATTAGTATTATATATGTACATATGTTTTACTTTGTGTAACAAGTATATATTTATATTATATATTTGTATCATATATATATATGTTCTATTATGTGTAATATATATATATTTCTTTTGGTTATGTGTATGTATGTGTTCTCATCTATTTATTTTTTTTTAAAATGTCTGTCTCTGTTTGGTCCTTCCCTACTGCTCAGTCTCTTATAGTAGACAAATTATGGCACCTAAATTTCCCGTTATTATTTGGATTTCGTAGGAATTAATCTGCAGTCTATGGCAAATTCCCTTTCTTACTCATATTAAGAATATTTCACTACTTTGTTGTACGAAATTGAGATTTCGTTGTTGACTTTCATGTAGTATAAGATGATCGCTATCTCTGCCCTATGTGGCTTTTTGTTCCGTCTCCTTCCCATACACCACTCTTTGTTATCCAGATTTATGTATCAGTGCCTCTGGTGTCTCTCTGCGAATATATTTCATCTTTTCTGTATGATCCTTATAATATTGGTGGTTTTCAAACTTCGGCCCTAAGGTTAATACTTGTTGTTTTGTTTTATTTTCATTTCCCTTTAAATGAGCCGTAACAGAGATTTTCCACGTGCAGGATATAAGGGGTTAATGATCTTACATAAAGCGATATGTACAGTGTTTCCCATTAATATTCATTTCCATGTGAAGCCTCCATGATCTGATCTTTCTCTATGTTGAAGGCACAAACACACAGACATCTCTTCTATGTCAAGTCTTTCAGGCTGCAGTTTAGGGAGAAATTACTCTTTGCAGATTATTAATGCTACGAGGGCTCACCTCTTAACCCCTGCGTTGCCATATAGTGCATGGGAGAAGCATATTGGATGTGCTGGAGTATTCCTTCACGTCTCAGGGTCACAGACATGAAACTCATCCTGACGGTCTGGGGGCAGAAAGATTCATGCACTACCATGCCAGCATGACAAGGACATTACAAGGTCATCCGGATGCTCAGAATCTTAAAACAATCTGGAAAACCATTCTGATGTAAATTGCGCTAGATAGATAGATTTAACCCTTGTAGTAGATGAGTACATGTACTCCACTGTGTAATTCTTGAGGGGTTAAAGTCCATGACATGAGTCAGGAGACTGTAGGAGGAAACAGCTTTATGGATGACCGGGTATGAGACATCATTTAATGGAGAAATAGCCACATTTACAAATATACATTATGGAAATCTCATTGAGAACAGGCAGTCCTATATTCCAGTAGCACCGAAGCTCAGGAGAGAGCACCTAACTATTGCAAATGGGATTGAGCGGGTTTTAAAGTAAATTCTCAAAGTTCAATTGTCCTATATGGATGTAACATAATGCTCCACATTGTACCGCCAGGGGGTTTATATGTGTATGAAGCGTGCTGGGCGCATTATCACTGGCGTGCGGTGCATTTTGGGAATTTCTTTGCATGTCCATACACAATGAAGCCTGAGTGATTGTACTTGATCTTCTACCATGATTCATTTCCCACTGGGACATTATATAAGTAGACCCTCACCCTTTTAATTATTTTCCTGTACTGGCTTAATTGCTTAAACTACAAAAAAAACCCTTTACATTATTACAGCAGTGTAGGAAAATAGGATGCAGGGGGTACGACCAAAGAACACCCTGAAAATGGGTCATGTTGGAAGCTGTTATGCACTTTCTAGATGCGCTAGATTCGGAAGAGGAAAATAACTTTGCTATGGCCGCTTGTTGAGCAGTTAATTATGGTCTGTTGTTTCCTGTTATCAGCCATTTCAGGTGGCAGTGAGAAAGATTTGAGCATTCTCTATCGGTATTATAGGCTGAGTGTCAACAAAAACGTGCCTGCCTCCAACTATCTCAAAGATCTACCCACAAATATATTTCACTAGTTAGCAAATTTTTTTTCTATGCTGCACTTTTAAAGTTTTTGCAACAGCATTTGTCTGTATACCTGTTATTCAGACCCACGCGAACAACAAAAAATCTATTTTTCTTACTTCTTGTCCTATAGTAATAACCTGTAAGTAATTTGTAGCAAATGATTAAAGGGAAACTGTCAAAAGGATCTTACACCTCAAATTATTTGTAATATTTTCACAGACAACTCCAGCAATGGCCAGTCTGTTCCTCCGTTAATGTGAAATTAGTATTTTAAGTGATATGCAAATGAGGCTGCAGATCTGAAGACTCTGTCACTCCAGCTCTATACCAAGCCCTGCGCCACGTCTTCCTTCTCGACTGATGACTTATTTGCCCAAAGTCACACTGAATAGAGGCTATCAGTCAAATAGGAGGCAGAGCTGGGACAGGAACAGAGCTGGAGTGCCAGAGGCTTTCAATCTACAACCTCATTTACTGATTTCTCAATAATGGAGGAATGGACTGACCATGCAAAAGTATCACTGGACTTGACAGAACTGCATGCACATATAAATAGTTTGATGGGTGAAATCCTGATGGCACATTCCCTTCAAGAGCTACTAAGCATCAGTGCTTTTTTCCATGAGTAAAAAGCACTAGCGAAACTGGGCTGTCAGGGTCATTTCACATGTGAACTTGATGCACTTTCTCTAAGTAAGTTGAGTTTACCGCTTTCTATATATTTCTTCAACAAAAATCATTTGACATCTTGTTTAATATATCGCACTGAGCTTCTTACAGGTGGATTATTTTTTGTCCAAGGTTATTGAAATTAGATAAACATTATTATTGAGACTATCAGACTGAATGTCTCAGGCAAACTGAGGATGTATGCAGCTGCACTATTCACTTTATATGGATTAATACCTCATTCTAATTTTTACTGATTAAGAGATTCAGAACCGGATCTACGGTTTATGATTGTGATTGTTTTTGATTGCAGATTCAATATGGTTCTCTATACTATGATATATTTATGATTCCGCATTGTGAATGTTCATGCAGGCTCTTTCTGTTTTTTTTTTTATAAAGTATCTCTTTTTAATATCTTGCTGAATAAAATAAAATATTTTATTATAAAGCATATATCTATTCTTTAAATCTGAGAAGATTCTAGTCTCGAATCGTGAGGCTATATTTTATTGGCAGTAGTATACAATAATCTAATATTGGGACTAATGTGTTAATTCTCAAATAGACAGTGCACTAATTTCTAATGCATCCTCAGCCTATTGCGAGAGGCACTTTGTACTTAAGGCACCTACACCTGTTGGGAGGTACCTTAGTAACATTATTTTTCAGTGTGCTTATGCAGCTGCTGAGTTGCCAGGTTCTTTCCTGCTCCTGCCAATTTGGGAACTTAATATCTGAACCCTGAATCTGCACCTGTATCTGATCTTTCCTGTTTCTGCCTCCCTGGGGGCTGAATACCCAGGCCTAAACCCTGAACCTGTGTCTGTCCTTGTCTGAATTAGGACCAATCCCTAAACATGTTTGCATCTAAGTCTGGATCTTTTCCTAAATTCCCTGTGTCTGAATCTGTACTTATCTCTAAAACCTGCAGTGTCTTAACCTGTATCTATCTCTAATCTGTTGCTTCTGTGCAACATTAGTGGTTTGTGTGTACTCTTCCTACTTCATTGTAAGTACCGTATGTGAATCTGGCTCTGGCTGTCCTGTGTGTACCTGTCCTTGTATTGGTTTTGTGTGAAGTTGGTCTTGTCTGTCCTGTGTGTACTTATTCTTACCTGACCCAGTCTGTTCTATGTAAATCTGCATCTGCGCTTCCCTGTCTGTTCGCACTTGAGGTCCAGTACCCACTTGCCAGAGACCCAGTTAAACTTGAAGCTGTTCCTGCCCATCCAGTCTGAACTGGGTCGTACACATGCTTAACTGTGTATCAGTCGTGTCCGCTAGCAAATTAATATCTCGTTGATGGTCAGCTGCCATGTGACCAAGGTCAGTCCTGGTGTAGCACCTGGTCACGCCTGCCTAGTGTCATGATCCAGACTGGATTTTGAGTCCTGTCTCCCCTTTTCCCAGTCTGATCATGTCAGGGGTTAACTTTTCTCAGCCTCAATCTGGTCTCAGGTTTGCTATTTATCTCTGCTGCATCTTGCAGGTGGTGTCAGTTATAGCTTCTGCCTACGGCGTGAGTAGCTGACTGGTTATATCCTGATTTGTCCTGCTGTGATTCCTGACTGTTCCCGTGTCTGTTCATTCCCCTTCCCCCGTTCCGACTCAGTGTTTTCCATTTGTATTTGGATTCTCTGGTACTGGACTCGGCTTTGTCCCTGACCTGTCTCTGTCTTTTGCTCCTGGTACTTCTGCTTCAGTCTGGTATTGATCCTCTGGTGCGTCTCTGACTCTGAGTTGATTTTCCCCTTTGTACTACGTTACTCTCCTAGTTTAGACTCGGCTTGTTTGACTACCCTGTTGCCACCTGGTGGTGGCCTCGCTGCAGCGCTGCAGGTCTGCTCTGGCAAGTGCTGCAGTTTTCCCTCCATTCTACTGTCATCTAGTGAAGCATGCATCTACCTGCATAGCTGCGGAGTGACACCTAGGGGCACCTCGGATTGTGGCATCGTCAGTTGTCGTGCATCCGGGGTCATTTTTGGGGAGGCACTTAGTCACGTCCCTCCAGGCTCTCCTTGGTCCACAGCACAGTGGGACCACAATCCACACTAGCGCTAAACAGTCTGAGCGTGAGACCCTATTGCCCTCAATGAAAATAAAAATACAAAAAGTTGCACGTTGACATCATTTTGACTCCCATAAAAATTAATAGAGTCCCTTCATTGCTGGTTTCTTTGGTTAAAAACTATAAAAAAATATAACACAAGTATGAACCTAGCTGAAATATTAATCTCAAATTGCTCCCCTTGAGCAACAGAAATAGTCATATAATATAGCAGAGTACTAGGGGGTCTCTAGTTCCTTATGGGGTCCCTTGTCAGCCTATAAGTAGAATAGTGGCTGCTACACAGCAGTCAGTTATCTGGACACCTTTAACATCTGCATTTTGCTGATGGATGTAAAATGCAGTGATAGGGAATCAGTATTATTACACAGTATTACATTACATATTACACTACATTAGGATATAGCTAATAAAAGTACAGGTCTAAGTTTACTAAGTTTTAACCTATGCTTTGGAAATTATTTTTAGTGTAGTATAGATTTAGAAAAGGTGTAAACTATATTAATATTCAGTTTTATGACTTGGATTTGTAGTGGCGTTATACAGGCTTTTCCTTACAGTATTTCTCAGTCCAATTGCTGAAAGGGGTTGTCCGGCCTTAGGCTACAATTCTGTAGACACTCTATGTGACTACTTGCAAATTCTCACATGGCACGCATTGTGAGGATCCTTCGGTGCCAGCGCCTGGAGTGGACGGCTATGTGTCCACAAATATGCGATCTGCATACTTCCAGCCACATTCCGACTAGACTTGTCCAACCTCGTTCAATACACTTGCACTGAATGAAGCCAGCTCATGACCGCATGTATACTTCCGGTCATGTGCTCGCTACTCCCGATGCCGTCACTAGAGAATCCTCACAGTTTGCAGTGCAGTTACATAGAGTGAGTACAGACTTGCAGCCTAAGTCTGGACAACTCAATTAAAGAGTAACCAACATTTTAATTTTTATTTCATATATTAATCAACATTGTACTGTATCTTATCAGAGAAATCTGTTTCTCTCAATGCCTGGGCTGATCTTCCACTGTTAATACTTGGGTAAAATCTGTATTCAGTGAAGACAATCTCTCCCATAACTGAGACAGGAGATGCCAGTTAGTGCTTTTAAACTTCTATGGAGGGAGGAGGAGCTAGAGGCAGACACAGACATTCTTCAGAAACTACAGTTACAGTTCTCCAGAGAACTTTTAGTACCATCCGGCATCACCTATCTCAGTAATAGGAAAGTCTGCATTCACTGAAGACAGGTTTTACCAACGAATTGAGAAGTTTGAAGAAGAGTGATCAGTCCTGATGGAGAAAGAAACTGATTTCTCTGATAAGATATATGACAACGTTTCTTATTTTCACATGTAATTTTGATTTATGAAAAACAATGGTTACTCCTTAAAGACAAAGAACGCCGGTGTGTATTCGAAACGCGTTGCTTTGCACTGTGGATTCATAGTTTTTTTATTTTTTTAAATAAATACTGGAATTTTAGGAGCTAATCCTGGCTCCGTACTGAGCCCTATAAAATGCTATTAGACAATTACATTTATTTTATCTGACGCCTGTTTCCACAGCACAGTGATATATGTAAGAGGAGCAGACTGCAAGCAGATTTTTTCCATGAAGGAACCTTAACTATACCCATCCATTGTGATAATGTACAGAACTGTATCTATATAAATGGATAACAGTTCCACTCATCAAAAAATATTGTGGTAATCACTGTTAGTGTTCATCGCTTTATAGTGTCATTTACGGATATGAATATTCTGCTGTAATGTGGACGGGAAGGACCTGTTTAATAGATGGATTTCACGCTGAATATAATGGAAGTATTTTTAAAGCTAAATGTTCAGAGGCTGTAACAGTCTGTTTCATAGACGAGCTGCTATGATTCACACATTCTGTATATTAATGTTTTCGAGGGAAACATTTTTTGGGTTTCTTATCATAAATCCTGTTGGTGAACAATATTTTCCTTCTTTTTGAAGCCTAAAATGGCTGATAACAGGAAGCATTATACTGTATTATATATTCAGCAGATAATACTTGTATTTCATTATTTATTGTTAGTTATTGACCAGAGTAAGGCATTTTCTGGCCGTGGGTCCTCTAATATTAGTTCCCCCTGATCAACCTCCTTATAGGTAAAACACATTTCAGAAGACATATAACTAAGTAAAAATGTGGGTTCCTATTTGGATGACCTCTCGTTTGCATACTAGGATCAATGGATCTTTCTGTTGTAGTACTTCCCACCTAATAGCAGCTTTTACCACTTTCACAACCTGTCCGAGGTGCTGAAACCCCCCTGATAACTAAGGCACGCTTCATTTCCACATACTAGGGTCAGGAAGCAGAAACTGTCAGCGCTGATTTAGGTACAAGTAAAGAATTTTGCATAATGTAGAAATACAAGGGAATTTTTACAGTGGCGATGTGGTTGTCAGCAGGAATCTAACACTACTGCTCAGAATGAGCATCTTTCTCTTAGTGTTAGATTTGTTGCCTGTTATTTTGTGTCTAACGGAGGATGATATCAGGCATATAGATGTCCACATTTTTCACATTGCTTCCCATTAGTCAGACGTCATCTGTGTGAAAATAAATCCTAGTTCAAGTGTGATTCTCACTAGGAGCATAAATAAAATAAATCTTGGTGTTAAAATCCATGGTTTTAACTCTTTAAAAAGGTTTTCAAATAGAAATATTAAATCAATAAGATTTGTTACAAGGGTTCTAGCCTTGGGAGTCCAACAAATGTTATAAATAGGTTATGGCAGTGGGGTTAATGGAAAGTGTAGGGCAGCGGTGTCCACACCATGCAGCAATGAGGCAGTGACCCAGGAAGGTTCAAAGCAAAGGTGTTTAATGTCCAAAAACTCACACAAAATGAAAAGCACACGGTATCCTACGGTTCTCAGCCAGGGAGTCAAAACAGTCCGTATCCGAGACCGAAGCTGTGGGTGACTGCACCACCGTGTCACGCTGAGGGGTGCCAGGCGTTCACTTCTCTTGGCTCTGTGTTACCTCACACAAGTCGGATGTTGCAGAGCCACCTTCTCTGCTGCTTGCAAAACAAACGCTGACACACTCAAACCCTTTACTGCAGGATTTTTAAATGGAATCTGTGGCCATGGGCCACTTGTAAGACCCGGCCTGGAGGGAGCAAACTGCTCCACTACCATCCTGTAGTTCGCTCCAAAAATAAAAGCCCATGCAAGGTTTTCTTAAATCTGCCTTGGGCAAATAGCTTGTCCAAGACCACACTTGCTTTTATTCTGCAGTGCAACTACAGCTATACCTGTGACTGCAATGCAGTCCCGTGGCCTCAATACACTTCTTAAGCGCATCCTGGGGGATACCTAGCGACCCTCGCATATAACACCGGTCACTGCCTCACAAAAGGTAACCATGCACATTGGTATCTCTTGAAGCTTTTGAACCCTCATGCCAAATCTGTACCAAGGCTTTCCAACCATATTTTCTTTATGATACTACTATTCTCCAATGTGGTAAGGCCTCATTAAAATCTTTGTCCAAGGTGCAACTGCTTATAGTTATGCATTCGATCATTCAATAATAGGTTCCTATGAAAGTTGATGTCCGTGCTTGCACATCTCTCCTCAAAACAAGGTCATCTTCAGTCTATTGATGAAATGATTTACACTTGTCAGTTAATAAACTAGCAAGGAATAGATTTTGGATTTGCATAATATTTTATAACCAGGATTTATTGCGTATTGTAGTTGATATTCTGCTTGTGCAGCTATTGTCAGAACTCCAATAGAAGTGAATGGAGAGTCGCTAATTCTTGGCCATGTCTCTATTAACAGCAACCCAAAGACAGATGTTGGAAGACCCACATTCTCAAGATAATTGCACATTCAAAAGTTATATATTGAACCAATCCAATTTTTTCCATAGGATATGCTATAATTGAATTAGATGGGAATACTCAGCTAAGGCTTCTTGGATAATTACTTCCTACCAGTCAATTGTAAATAGGAAAGTTTTTTAAGATTTTTTTAAGCATTGCACATCTGAAAAATTGTTTTCCATAGTGGAGTTCATGTATAATATTCTTCTTGTCCCCCAATCACAATGGTAGCTTCTAGGATCCACCCAACCCTGGAAGACCCCAAAGAAAATTAAAAAGCACACAACTGGATAAATGTGTTCTTGGATCTTATTCCAGAATGATTGGATAACTCAACCACAAGAAATGTGTGATGTCTGCTCATGGTGCCTCACTTCATGCATCTGTTGGGTATATGCCCATTCTTAACCAACTGGCCAGTGAGATATAAGATTTCGGGAGAGCCTGGAAAACTCCTTTATTTTGAGTTCTGATAGTCTTAGCCAAGTGTACTTGGCAAAATTGTAACTTTTCCATCAGGAGTTCATTAAATATGTATAAGGTCAGTTATTCATTACATCTCGTTGTCAATAAGTAATTTTATGGATTTCGTTGCTGACAATGAACACAACCAGGCACATGTGAGTAATTTGACGTATTAAATTACAGCCTTGCAGAGAATGTTGCCTCTTTATAGCATAAGGATATACACTCCTCAACACTGAAATTGTCAGAACAAGAAGGAAAATGTGTGGAATTTTGGAAATCAGAAAGCTGAAAGACAAATTAAATATATGCAAATAATGAACATTGGAAAGAAAAGTTTCAAAACTTTTTAATTTATTAATTTTCGAGTATGAGTACCTTTGGCAGACATACATACACTAACATGCCTTGTGTGAGAAACCAGAGCGTTGAATGGCACAATTAAGGCTCAAAGGGATGTCCCGCATAATGTATAGCACCAGAACCTCTGTAGTTTTCATTACAGGTATACTAAATAACTCAGTGTTACATTGATTAGGCAGTGGAACTAGTCTTATGACCATTTCTCCAAAGTGTCCCAGGAGCCATTTTTCAACAAGTTAACACCAGGCCACATGTTGCTCGTGCTATTGTGAGCAGTCTGTGTGGCCTAAATGTGCTATAACTTGCATTGTCTTCAGTCTTGTCTCCTATTGAGCTCATCTGCCTATGTGTTTTTCGCAAATTGCAAAGGAAGCTGACAGCAGCAGATCTTGATGATTTGCATGGTCAAGTGCATCCAGCAACACTGGCAGGCACAGACAGAAAGAGGGTCCTTGTGCAAGAACAATATATGGGCCCTTTGCAGCCCAATAATTCATCATAATGTACAATTCCACCTGCTTTGAAAGTGGTAGTGGCCCCCTTACCTCTTGGGCCCGTGTATGGCTGCACAGGTTGCACCAATGGTATGTCAACCCATGTTCAGCAAGGCAGAACATTCCTCAAACAACCATTAATAGCCTCATTGATAGCTGCCAAGGTGTGTAAGTGCTTGTATTTCGGCACATGGTGCACATACTAGATGTTGAATACATCAGGATGTATTGAAAATTTTCTTTCCATTTTTTCAGCGTTTGCATATCATTAACATCCATCCTGTGATTTCAATAATTCCACAACTTTACCTTCCTGATGTAGCAATGTGGAGAAGTGTATAAAAGCACCATCTCTAAAGGTCTACAATAATATCTAGAGCATCTGGTAGGCCTTATAAGACACTATACCCCATGATTTTCTTTTTATTGAAAATGTGTATTCTGCATCAGTTTGGCAAGTGGTAGCACAAGAACGTAGCTTGCTGCTGTGATATCTTTTATGTCACAAATAATCTTGTCTTTTATGACACAAAAGTCAGAGCTGTTTTAAGGGGATGATAGCTTTGGACAAGACCTCAGTTTTTGGTTTCCCTAATGATATGCTGATGACAGGTTGAAATCAAAAGCAACTGGTTGTGATCTGCTGGAGAACTTGGCAGCAAGTGGTCATTTTCCCTATGGCGCTGCCACAGGAGAATTAAATCATTACACAATTCCTATTAAGTGATGAAAAAAAGTGATTTTTTTTTGTATATGTTTTTCGCTCTGGCTAATATATAAAGATTGTGTAACCCAACACATCTTAAGAACATTGACATGTCTGTAGGAGGGCAGAGTAGAGAAACAAACTGTAAGTAACAGGAGGCTCAGTATTGTTTTTGTCACAGTGCCCTCTCATTTGTAAAAGGTTGCTTCAGAAATGCAAAGTTACAGGGGTTGTCCCATGAGAGAAATACATTTTACCTTCCTTATAATTCTGGCAGACAGTATCGTACCTGAGCAAAGATGGAAAAATGTAACCACATGTTCAACATGGGCTCAATATGTAGATGCTATAACTGTTAGCATCAGGTATGAAATATATGTATTTTATTTACTCTCACCGTAATAATCATGTGTTAAAAAAAAAGAAAACTTAAAGTGGTTTTCCCACACGCAAAATACATTTTAATCAGTAGATCTTGGAATAATAATAAATTCCACAACTGGATGTGTTAAAAAAATGTTCCTGTGCTGAGATAATCTTAGAAATGTGTCCCTGCTGTGTACTGTGTAATAGCTGTGCCTGACCGTACAGGAACATGGTCTGATCATACCAAATCACCTGGGCAGGGGAGGAAGCAAAAGAGAGGACACAGATATTACAGCAATGGATCACAGAAGCTGGTTTCTGTAAGGAAAAACATTTCCCTGCGTGATTAAAAACATGTTATACCTTACAGAAAGAATCAGCTGTGATCCCATGCTGCCATGTTTATATACTCTTTTGCTTCCTCCCCTGCCCAGGAGATGTGGTATGATCAGACCATGTCCCTGTATGGTTAGACACGGCCATTACACAGTACACAGCAGGGACACAAGATTATCTCAGCACAGGAACATTTTTTTAGCATATTCAATTTTGGAATGTATTATTATTCCAAGATCTATTAATTAAAATGTAATTTGTAAATGTAATTTGTTTGTAAGAAAACCTCTTTAAACAACTTTCCAAACAGTCTTGAATGAAAAATGTTCTACCATTTTGCTGCTGTAGATGTCTGTTTCTCATACTTTTGCAAAACTGATACAAATCCTTTAGAGCGCCTTCTCTGGCTCCTGATGATTCTCTCTGATCTGCCCCATGCCTTTGGCATTAGAGTTAAGACTAGGGGCATGTCCATGATGTGGTGTCTTCTCACTGGTGGTCGGACGTTGGCTGCTCTGATGGTGTGGCAGCTCCAGATTGGCCCACGGGTAATGTCTTGGCCGACCGGGCATGAGTGTTTGGGGTGGAGCCTAGCGTATAAAAGGCTTTCAGCGGCGCGCTGTTGTCCTTTACGTTTGGTGTGGGTGGGTGGATATTCTACCACTCTGTCTGCACGTGTGTGTGTCTGCCTTTGCTTGAGCCTGTACACTTTGGCAGGCAGGTGGCACACTTATGCGGTTTCGAACCCATGGATCTCCTCCTGAGTCTCTAGTCTGCTACATGCTTTGGGTGCCGGTCATGCACGGGTTCAGTAGTGTCAGGACTAGGGTAACTAGCCGCTTGGCTTAGCATCTGTTTCGTTCTTGTGTGCTGTTAGCACAGTCCAGTTACAGAGCAAGCTCAACCCTTACGCTATACTTCTCAGTGAAGGCGACAGGGTATCAGACCTAGCGTCATGAGAGTTCTTTCTACTGGCTCAGCACCTGCTTCATTCGTGTGTGGTTAGCACAGTTTAGTTGCAGAGCAAGCCTAATCCAAGTGCTAATGTCCCTGTGACGTGAATAGGGTTTAGCACTTAGCACACTTAGTGCAGTACCTCTCGGTGAAGTAACTGAGCTTGGTACCTGGTGTTCCCATCACACTGTGTGGCGTTAACACAGTGTGTTTTAGGTAACGCTCGCTGTTTTGTTCTGTCATTATTCACACTTGCAGCAGGGTTCTCCTCTGCACGGTGGACTCCGGGTTACGATTGCGCTGTATTTTATATTTTATTTAGTGCAATCCGCCAACCTTAACAGTCACACTAATAAATACAAGCAATGTACTTTAAAATATCTACAGTAAGTTCAGACATCAGCACTGCCTATATTACTGGGAGAGGCACTCCCACAATAGAAAAATGTGAAGCTTGGATGAAGCTTTAAATTGCATATGAGGGGGTCTAAACATGAATGAAGGAATGAAGACTGCAGACTGAAACTTAGTGCAATTCTATTAACTAAAGGTAACCAGTAACATGTAAAAATCTTTTTTTTCCATGTCCGTAGACGGTAAAGCGATTAAGTATATGTGTAAGCTTCACAAGCCAGAGGAATGCATTTAGTGGGCTAAGAATATCCTGGCGCTACATAAATAAGACTTATTATTTTTCATGCATATGAAGCAGCTTTCTGCACCAGTAAGTAGTGACATATATGAGTCAGCTTGACATAGTCCTCTGCGTTGTTGTCACTAGATAATAATACTTTGATGAGAGGAATTATCTAATGAACTGGTTGTAGATAACAATTTCACCAATGATGGTAGTTTAGAGAATAATATGCGTTCATTTCCTTTTAATTTGTATGATTTTCCTTCAAATGCTAATGTTATTGGTAGGTGATAGTTAGATAATGGATAATGATTGATCCCAAAATAAAATAGTGTTCTGTGATAAGTGCACAGGAGAATGCATGGAACAGCAAAAATTTTAGGTTGCATCCTCCGCCTGGTTCATCCCATTCTATTAATGTCAATGTCCTACGCTTTATACTACCT
This sequence comes from Ranitomeya variabilis, assembly GCF_051348905.1. NCBI lineage: Eukaryota > Metazoa > Chordata > Amphibia > Anura > Dendrobatidae > Ranitomeya > Ranitomeya variabilis. The sequence goes on from NC_135235.1 coordinate 454,120,939, forward strand.
TGTTACTGACTGTTATCACCGTGTGACAGTGTCACAGCATAAAGCCTCACTGGTCCAATGGTGACAGCACATTGCGTTTTCAGCATTCCTATGGTCTATTGTATAAGACAGGAGAGGTTTTATGAATGAAGGCTCACGCGGCCAATACCAGTCCTCCATCTGTTCCCAGGCACCTCATTGGAAGTACGCTTTCTTCTCACATCTCTCTGCATCTAAGTCATGTGATGGTTTTTCAGTAATTTCTCCCCTGTGCAGCATGTGAACTGTTTGAGTGTGAAAAGCTTATTGCTAACTAAACGATTTTCTGCAAACCCAAATATGGCAGAGACATCCTGCCGTAATTACTTTGTACCAGGAGGAGGGGGCTGAATCAATGAAGGAATCTTTTTTGACTGCTAAACTAATGCCGTAGACAATGCTTCTGTGTGGGATTCTGTGCAACCAATGGATGAATTACTGTGCCGGCGTTTTGCATAGTGTGCATGCTCTTGTACAAACCCATTCATTATTTCTCACATAACGCCATTTTGGAAAAAAAAAATTATTCGCTTGGTTAAATATGAGCTGCAACTAGGATAATATAGGGCTCCAAGCAATGCCATTTTTTGAAAAATAAATATGTCTTTATTTTATGTTTAATAAGAGGGATGAAATTAACTTTATATATTTTTAATTTCTTCAAAAACATTTTTCATTTTCTTTATTGATCCCCTTAGGGGACTTGAACTAGGGCTCAGCGTGATTGCTTGTACAACATACTCCAGATCTGTAATATTGCATTGTATTGTAAAATTACCTGTCTCCTATGAAGCCTAGCCACAGACGTCGGTATACAAACATGGCAAAAAAAGGAGCCTCCAGTAGACCCCATGGCTACCATGACAGTTATAGCAGAGGGTTGATGGAGGTCAGAAGGGACATCTTTCCTAATTTCCACCTCTTGAATGCCACTGTCATAAGTGACATCGGCATCCAGGAAATACAATCAGAGTACATAGCCAGCATGCATATTTTCACAACTCTCTTGTAGGAATACCTGGGTCCACGGGCTCCTTCCCTGTCCCTAACGCTAGGGGCGCCCTAGCTGTCCCTGCTCCCCAGATTACTTCTGATGGTGAAGACGCCGAAGTCACTTATCTTGCTCACCTCCTGAGCATGTAGTATATATCTGTCTCCTTCCCCCGCCCAGGGAAGTGGAAAGTAGTAGTGCATGTATATACACAAACCAGACTAACAAGGGAGAACGTACAGGGATAAATCAAAATACCAAACATACAAATATGCACTCACAGCAGAGATGAACTCCAGCGAGAAAATGGAGGTAAGCAAAATAGGAGAGGATGAGGAATCACACACAGCAGAAACACCAAGCAACAATCGCAGATCAACATTCCAAACGTTTCTACCAACAACTGACAGCTCCACGCCAGGCAGCATACAAGACTAACACTGCAATCCAGAGGTGAGTATATATAGCAGAGGGGAGCTGCCAATACTGAACGACTGGGATCATCCAAGCAGGATGGCTTCAGAGACTATGAGCTAAACAATTTAACCCCTACACTGCTAGCAGAAACCTGCACCATTTACTATAAAGGGGAAGTGCTTCTAATCAGTGCAGAAGTATGCAAAATCAGACGATGTGGTCTTCTGGCCCCTCGGTGTCATGGTAAACCCGTGACAATACTTCCCCCCTTGTAAGAGGGAACTTAGGAACCTCAGGGCAGGGTCTATCATGGTGTGCCGCATGAAAGGACCAGATCAATCTGACCACATGGACATCAGATGCTGGTAACAACATTCTCTCATCAGGATTGTAACCCCTCCAGTGTACCAGATACTGAGAGACTGATGAACCAAGCAAGAATCCATGACCTTGGCTATCTGAAACACCAAATTCTCATTAACAATGACGGGGATGGAGGTGGTGGTGATGGTTCAGAAGACACCACATATTATTTCAGCAGAGACCGATGAAACACAATATGAATCCTAAAAGTAGGTGTCGAAGCAATACGGAATGCTACTGGATTGACAACAGCCACAATCTTATAAGGACTGATGAACCTAGGACCCAGTTCCAAGAGGGGACCTTTAACTTAATTTTCCTAGAGGACAATGATACCAAATCACAAACACACAGGTTCAAACGTCTCCAATCGGCCATACTCTTGTACTTGCTCTCCATCGTTTTCAAACTATTAAGAACCGCTTGATACATAGACGTATTAGATAATGAAAACTGTTCCTTTTTAGGTACTTTAGAGGAATGATTTTAATTAAAAGAACTGAACTGAACTGAAGATGAAACCCGTAGGCCCCGAAGAACGGGAACTTACCAGTAGACTTATGACAATGATTGTTCATCTAGAATTCAGTTAGAGGTAAGTAACTAACCCAATCCTCCTGATTCTCAGACATAAAACACCTAAGATAAGTCTCAAGGTTCTGGTTAATGCGTTCAGTTTGCGCATCAGACTGTGAATTAAAGGCTGAGGAAAATGGCAGATGGATCCCCAACCAAGAGCAAAAGAAATAAATTGCACTCCCGGTAGCAATCCCATGTAGTTTCACGATGTCTTTGATGAAAATTTGTGCCAAGGTCTTGGCATTGGGTCAGGTGGATAGCACAATGAAATGGGACATGTTACTGAACCTATCCACTACCACCAAATTAACTGTATTAACAGCAAACACTAAGAAATCAGTAATGAAATCTACTGACAAATGAATTCAAGGTCTACCGGGAGTCATCAGTGGATGGAGAGATCCAAAAGGCGAGTATGAGGAGTGCGCACACACTACAGGCTGCTACATAATCCTGAACATCCTGATGCAGCACAGACCACTAAAAACACCGAGTAAGAAGATCCATGGTGGCTTTAAGGCCCCGTCTCACATAGCGAGATCGCTAGCGAGATCGCTGCTGAGTCACAAGTTTTGTGACGCAACAGCGACCTCCATAGCGATCTCGCTATGTGTGACACGTACCAGCGATCAGGCCCCTGCTGCGAGATCGCTGGTCGTGTCAGAATGGCCTGGACCTTTTTTTGGTCGTTGAGGCCCCGCTGACATCGCTGAATCGGTGTGTGTGACACCGATCCAGCGATGTCTTCACTGGTAACTAGGGTAAACATCGGGTTACTAAGCGCAGGGCCGCGCTTAGTAACCCGATGTTTACCCTGGTTACCAAAAAAAAACAAACAGTACATACTCGCCTTTCGGTGTCCCTTGCCGTCTGCTTCCTGCTCTCACTGACTGCCGGCCGTACAGTGAGAAGTGAGAGCACAGCAGTGACGTCACCGCTGCGCTCTCAGTGTACGGCGGCTCAGTCAGAGCAGGAAGCAGACGGCAAGGGACACCGAAAGGCGAGTATGTAGTGTTTGTTTTTTTTGGTAACCAGGGTAAACATCGGGTTACTAAGCGCGGCCCTGCGCTTAGTAACCCGATGTTTACCCTGGTTACCCGGGTGCTGCAGGGGGACTTCGGCATCGTTGAAGACAGTTTCAACGATGCCGAAGTCGTTCCCCTGATCGTTGGTCGCTGGGGAGAGCGGTCTGTGTGACAGCTCCCCAGCGACCACACAGCGACTTACCAACGATCACGGCCAGGTCGTATCGCTGGTCGTGATCGTTGGTAAATCGCTTAGTGAGACGGGGCCTTTACTACCTGGGTGTCTGACCAAGACCAAATCATGATGTTTACTTATCACTTTAAGACAGGTTCACAGGTACAAACAGTTTATTTAAAGAACAGGCAGCAGGGGTGTCACCCTCAGCCTCTACAATCTCTTTCTCAAGGTCAGAGCTTGTAGCAGCAATAACCACCCCTTTCTGTAGTATAGGAACCGCCTCACAATTATCTCCACCTCCAAGAAAACAATGGGACAAGGCATCTGTCTTAACACCCTTACTCCCCGACCTATACAATGCAAAAGAGTTAAATCTGGTAGAGAAAAAAGACCACCTTGCCTATCTAGGAATCTGACGCTTAAGGTACCTTCACACGAAACGACATCGCTAGCGATCCGTGACGTTGCAGCGTCCTGGCTAGCGATATCGTTTCGTTTGACACGCAGCAGCGATCAGGATCCTGCTGTGATGTCGCTGGTCGCTGAATAAAGTCCAGAACTTTATTTGGTCGTCCGATCACTGTGTATCGTTGTGTTTGAAAGCAAAAGCAACGATACCAGCGATGTTTTACACTGGTAACCAGGGTAAACATCGGGTTACCAAGCGCAGGGCCGCGCTTAGTAACCCGATGTTTACCCTGGTTACCAGCGTAAAAGTAAAAAAAATCAAACAGTACATGCTCACCTGCGCGTCCTCCAGCGTCTGCTTCCTGACACTTACTGAGCGCCGGCCCTAAAGTGAAAGTGAAAGCACAGCGGTGACGTCACCACTGTGCTGTTAGAGCCGGAGCTCAGTCAGTGTCAGGAAGCAGACGCTGGAGGACGCGCAGGTGAGCATGTACTGTTTGTTTTTTTTACTTTTACGCTGGTAACCAGGGTAAACATCGGGTTACTAAGCGCGGCCCTGCGCTTAGCAACCCGATGTTTACCCTGGGTACCCGGGGACCTCGGCATAGTTGGTCGCTGGAGAGCGGTCTGTGTGACAGCTCCCCAGCGATCAAACAGCGACGCTGCAGCGATCGGCATCGTTGTCGCTATCGCTGCAGCGTCGCTCCGTGTGAAGGTACCTTTAGCTGGTTCTAAATATTAAAGATTTTTATCATCCGTGATTACCATGACCAAATGACATGCCTGTCCTTCTAGAAAATGACACCACTCTTCAAAAGCCCACTAAATTGCCAAGAGTTTCCTGATACCAATGTCATAGTTTTTCTCAGCAGATGATAGCTTCTTAGAAAAATATGCATACTGATGCCATTTACTAGGAGATGCACCCTGCAAAAATACAGCACCACCCCCACTTCAGACACATCAACTTCTACAATAAATGGCTCAGTGACATTAGGCTGTGCAAGGATTGCCACAACATGGTGTCAAAAGCTTCTCAGTCTGGACTGGAAAAGTCCATCCCTTTCCTGGTCATATCAGTCAGGGGTTTGGCCTTTACGGAGAAGCTTTTGATTAACTTTCGGTAGTAGTTTGCAAAAGCCAAAAACCATTGCAAGGCCTTTAGGTTCTCAAGATGATGTCAGTCCAGTACCGTCAGGACTTTCGCGGGATCCATGTGAAAACTGGTAGACGATAAAAAATAACCCAGAAAAGGGATCTCCTGAAGTGAGAACAAGCATTTCTCTGGTTTCACAAACTATTTATTGTCCCTGAGTATCTGGAGGACCTGCCTGATATGTACCTAGTGTGAATCGAGATCAGGAGAATAAATTAAAATGTCATCAAGGTAGATTACAACAAATCTACCTGCCAGGTGACTAAAAATATCATTTACAAAGTGTTAAAAGGCGGCAGGAGCATTAGTCAACCCAAAATGCATCACAAGGTTTTCATAGTGTCCCTCGGGCATATTGAAAGCTGTGTTCCTCTCATCCCCCTCCTTTATGCGAGTAAGATTATAAGCCCTCCTGAGATCCAGTTTAGAAAACTATGATAAAAGGGAGAGGGTATAGCTCCCGAATCGTGATGTGATTGAGTTCACGAAAGTCTAGGCAAGGGCGTAACCCCACATTTTTTCTCTTGACAAAGAAAAACCCTGCAGCAACAGGAGAGGTCTGCTATGACCCTTTGCCAGACTAGCGATATAGTCCTTCATGGCCTGCCTCTCTGGACCAGAGATATTGTGCAACCTGCTATTTGGCAGCTTGGCCCCAGGAATCAGATTAATGGCGCTATCATAAGGATGATGTTGAGGAAGTTCCTGATACCCTTGTTCTGAAAACACATCCCCAAAATCAGGCACGTATTCAGGTAGAGATTGGGCACCCACCTTGGCTAACTGGGTACCCAAGCAGTGTTATTGGCAATACTTGCTCCATTTCACCACCTCATGAGTCTTCCAGTCTACCACAGGGTTGAGCAGCACAAGCCAAGGTAGTTCAAGAACCACAGGAGAGGTCAAGCCCTCTACAGCATAACAGGCTATAAATTCAGAGTGCATGGCTCCTACCTGTAAATGCAACCTAAGAACAACTTGAGTAAAATACCCCTGGCTTAAGGGTGTAGAGTCAATAGCAATAATGGGTATTGACCTAGATAATATTTGTGGTTTGAAGCCATGAGCCTGGATGAACCTAGCATCGATCAAATTAAATGCTACCCTACTGTCCAGAAAGGCAGAAATTGCCACTTTATCTTTGCCAAGATGAATCTCAGCCATAGAAAAAATTTAGATCTACCAACAGAGGAAACAAGTAAACCCGGATTGCCAACCTACCCGCAACCGGGGCTCCCTCATTTTCAGTCGGCTGTTCATGGTGGGGTAAGGAAGGATAAGCCCCCACAAAATTACCCTTTCCACCACAGAAAAAACACAAGGAATCTTTACGCCGAACTACCCTTGGACCAACAGAACATGATGCCCCACCCAACTGCTTGGGTTCCTCAGTAGTCTCAGACACAGGTTTTCTTGACTACGGGCTCCAAGCCAATTGAAGTGTCTTGTTATGTCTCTGATGAAGACAGCGGTCTACCCAGATGGCAAGAGACAAGGCAGCCTCAATGGAGCCCAAAGTCCCCTGCAGGGCAAAGGTATCCTTTACCCTTACAGATAACCCTTATTAGAACTGGCTATGGAGTGCGGGGTCATTCCACTTTGTATTCGTGGACCACATCTGAAACTTAGAGCAATATTACTCCTCCTGCCAGTCTCCTTGATGGAGATAACATAGCGTAGACTCGGCCAGGGAGATGCGATCAGGGTCTTCGTATATGTGACCCAGCACCTGAAAAAATCCCTCAATTCTCCAAAGCAACTGAGTGTTGGCCGTAAGAAAAAATGCCCAGGCTTGAGGGTCACCCTGAAGGAGCAAAACTGAGCAACACTATTGGTTTTAACATATCTTGTACTGGAAAACGGGAAATAAATTCCAAGTGCGGTGAAATGGCAAAAAAGGTCCAATTCCACAGTTTTTTTTTACTATGTTCACTAAATGCTAAAACTGACCTGCCATTATGATTCTCCAGATCATTACGAATTCACAGACATCAAACATGTATAGATTCTTTTATTTTATTGGTGAAAAATATCCAAAATTTGTAAAAGAAAAATTTCACCATTTTCCGAGACCTGTAGCCTCTCTATTTTTTAATGGCTGGGAGAGGGCTTATTTTTTAGCGCTGAGCTGATGTTTTTATTGATACCATTTTCGTGTACATACGATCTTTTGATCGCCCATTACTGCATTTTATTGCAATGTAGCGACGACCAAAAAAACTTACTTCTGGAGTTTAGAATTTTTTTCTCATTACACCGTTTAGCAAACAGATTAATTCTTTTTTTATATTGATAGATCAGGTGATTCTGAATGCTCATAGCAATCTGGCAATGACAACCATGGAGGTCTGCGCAGACCTCTGGTTGTTATGCCGACCCATCGGTGACCCGCGATTATGTGGGTCACAAATGGGCAGGGTTAGTGACGCGCTTCCTGTAAGCGTAAGTTAAATGCTGCTCTCAGAGATTGACAGCGGCATTTAACTAGTTAACAGCCGTGGGTGGATGGCGACTGTTGCAGGTACATGACAGCTGATCTATACAGCCTGGAAAAGTGGAAGCCTGTACCAAACAGGGGGAGTCTGACATGGGCATACTATTACGCTATATATCAGAAAGGGGTTAAAGTATAGTCTGCAAGCCTCCCTGAACACAACATATTGTCCCGCCCCCAGAGAACCTGTCAGATAAAGCGATCTTGGGCTCCACCTGGGGCTGCCTGGGAGTAGCGGTCCCCAGATCAGCCTTGCTTGAGTAACAACAGAGTGAAGATCTGCCACCTCCAGGCTGAGTTGCTGTAGATGCCCAGCCAGAGCAGTAATGGGATCAATGATGGAACAAAAAATAGTATACTGTAGGCCAGTGTTAATGCCACAACTTTGTTGTCGGAATACCAGAAACTAGAGGTAAAAATATCAAACATAGAAATATGCACTCACAGACAACAGACAGGAACACCGGGAGAAAAAGGAGGTCATCAAAAGTGTTGGGACTATGGGTGCCATCTTGCTTAAGGGGCCATTATAGTGTATTGGGGGCTATGAGAGGCATCATACTGTGTGTGAGCCTTTGGTGGCATCATATTCTGTGGAGGGAATTAACCTATGTGGAGGAATTATAATATGTTTGAAGGGTCATAATAATGTGAGGTGGGCTGTGGTTGCACTTTGAGAACACTATATTGTGTTGGGTCATTGTGGGGGCATCATGCTTTGCTGGGAGCACTGTAGGGTCTTCATACTGTGTGCACTGTAAGGGCATGTTGTGCGGGGAACTTCACTGTGGAGGTATTATACTGTGTGTGGCAGGCAATTTTAGTGACAGCGTACTCTATGGGAGCCATGGAAAAGAGTGGGTGAAAATGCGAAGGGTCTTGAGTAGAGACACAATTACTGTGTACATTTCACACAATATATTCCCCTTCACCTTCTGTGACTTTGCCTATGTGCAATGACGCTCTCTATTCCACTAAATATATTTTGAGGGAGAGGGAGTGAGAGTGGGTCCAATTAGTACTTTTGCTATGGGTCCTCATGATTTCTATGCATGTCCTTGTGCTTGCAAACGGCAGTTCCAAATTAAATAAATGGGCCTTGTGGACTCCTTTCCATTAACTGTTATTACCAGTGGAAACTGCAGGAGAAATGTAGAATTACACTGTAACTGTGTAAATGGATGACTGACACCAAGGTAAAACTTGGATGGACCAAGTTCCCTAGAACAAGAACTGCCCTGTGTTAGTGACTATTCCAGCTAAAAATGGGGTGTCCCTCTCATATGAGCAAATGGAAAAGTCATTGTCCTGGTGAGCAATTTTAACATTTCAAGCAAAAAATAAACTATGCTAGGTGTGTACAGTAAGACAGGTTATCACTTTGGTTTGTGGAATTATTATTATTTATTATATTATTATTATTTATTATTATAGCGCCATTTATTCCATGGCGCTTTACATGTGAGGAGGGGTATACATAATAAAAAGAAGTACAATAATCTTGAACAATACAAGTTACAACTGGTACAGGAGGTGAGAGGACCCTGCCCATGAGGGCTCACAATCTACAAGGGGTGGGTGAGAATACAGTAGGTGAGGATAGAGCTGGTCGTGCAGTGGTTTGGTCGATCGGTGGTTACTGCAGGTTGTAGGCTTGTCGGAAGAGGTGGGTCTTCAGGTTCTTTTTGAAGGTTTCGATGGTAGGTGAGAGTCTGATATGTTGTGGTAGAGAGTTCCAGAATAGGGGTGATGCGCGAGAGAAATCTTGTATGCGATTGTGGGAAGAGGAGATAAGAGGGGAGTAGAGAAGGAGATCTTGTGAGGATCAGAGGTTGCGTGCAGGAAAGTAGCGGGAGACGAGGTCATAGATGTATGGAGGAGACAGGTTGTGGATGACTTTGTATGTCATGGTTAGGGTTTTGTACTTAAGTTTCTGGGTAATGGGGAGCCAGTGAAGGGATTGACAGAGGGGAGAGGCCGGGGAATAGTGGGGGGACAGGTGGATTAGTCGGGCAGCTGAATTTAGAATAGATTGGAGGGGTGTGAGAGTATTAGAGGGGAGGCCACAGAGCAGGAGGTTACAGTAGTCGAGGCAGGAGATGATGAGGGCATGGACTAGGGGTTTTGCAGATTCTTGGATTAGGAATGTACGGATCCGTGAAATATTTTTGAGTTGAAGGCGGCAGGAAGTGTAAAGGGCTTGGATATGTGGTTTGAAGGAGAGATTAGTGTCAAGGATGACCCCGAGACAGCGAGTTTGTGGGACTGGGGAGAGTGGGCAGCAGTTTACTGTAATGAATAGGTTCATTGGGAGAGTTGAGTGAAATGGGGGAAAGACGATGAATTCTGTTTTGTCTATGTTAGGTTTTAGAAATCTAGTGGAGAAGAAGGATGAAATAGCGGATAGACATTGAGGGATTCTGGTTAGTAGGGTGGTGATATCTGGTCCAGACTCCAGAGATGTAGATCTGTGTGTCATCAGCATAGAGATGATACTGAAAACCGTGAGATTCTATCAGCTGTCCCAGGCCAAAAGTGTAAATGGAGAAGAGCAGGGGCCCTAGAACTGATCCTTGCAGGACTCCGACAGATAGGGGGCGTAAAAACATAATGGAACATATAATTTGTTCTATGTTATTCATGGAAGTTAATATAATATCTGCTCCAGATTTATGTTACAAAAACTGATAACCTTAGTGTACAGAGCCCTGCAGTGACTCTGGTACCTTATAAATATGACAGAGAGGCTGCATATAAAATAATTAAGTGCACAGCTATGCCAAATGTATGACTTAGCTGAACAATTTAAGATATTTTATGAAAAAATAGAGATATACGGGAGTGATGCCTCTTCAGCAGTCAGCATTTCTTAGGCAATGAAAGGTTACAATTAGAGTAGAATATGGCAATGTTGGATCTTCTTGGTCTTTGGAGATGGTGTAGCCATTACTAGGGAAGAATGGCTCCATCATGCAGTGCCATAGAGAGCACCAAACTAAGTCACAAAGAGTTCCTATGACGCCACGTGTAGCCTGTATGCAGTTTCACAGCCTCTGTGCACATGGCTAGATTGTGGGCATGAGGCCTTATTGGAATTGTTTTAAATAAAGAAATATAATCAATGTGTGAAGGATGGGGAACCTGTGAATGAATGATTGAATGAAGCTAAAGTAGCAAAACAAAAGGTTATATATTATGGGTGGGGTTACACGTAATGCCACATGGAAATCTGCAACACTTAATAGAAATGTTTGTTCTATGTGATTTGGTACTGACTCTGAGTCATTTACCAAGCACTAAAGGAGACTAATGGAAGCTGAATTAGATGCTGGAAATGTCACTGTGAGCAAGTTACATGAATGTCATATGTATTTTTAACATGGACTAATACTAGACTATCATTTCCTGACTTTAGTATTGCATACAGCAGATATTACAATTTGTGCTGTGACTTAAAACGTTATTCTCATCAACTTCACCTATTCAAAACCTGACAATTTTTCATTTTTGCATTTTCAATTTTTTCCTTCTGTTCTTTCGAGAATTGTAACTTTCTGCAAATTTTCCATAGACATAGCAATGTGAGGTAAACGTTTTTGTCAGTTGTAGTTTTGAACGACACCACTTGTTTTACCATAACATGGACTGAAAATAGTAAAAAACTTCCAAGTGGGTGACATGGTGAAAAAAAATGGTATTCCACTATTATTGGGTTCCCATTGGGTTCTAAAAATGACCTAACAAAATGATTCTCCAAGTCAGTACAATGACAGTGATACCACACTTAGAAGGAATATTTAATATGCAATCCTCTATATTGAACTGCAGAACCAGAAGGAAAATTCAGGAAATAATTGCAATAACAGGATGGATAGACATGTTAATGATATGCAAAGGATGAAAAAAATGGAAAGAAAATTTCCAAAACATCTTGATTTAGTCAGTATTGAGCATGGGAGCCAAGTGCAGAAATACACCCACTTACATACGGTGACATTCTATCAATGAGGTTATTAATGGATGTCTGAGGAATATTTTGCTACGCTAAATGTACTAATGTACTTCGGGATGAAAATCATCAATGTCCACTGCTGGCAGCTCCCTTTGAAATTGATGGCCAATAATGTCTCTAATGTGCTTGATGTGAGACAAGTCTGGAGATGCTACAGGCCAATGAAGAACATTCAGGACAAACAGGCTACTCACAGTAGCTTGAACACCATGCAGCCTGCATTGTTGTGTATAAAAATGGATCCTGGCTCACTTTGGAGACAAGACCATACCACTGGTTTTATGACCATAATAAGTATAATGCCAAGCTGTTAGCGTACCTAGAATGAAAACTAGAGGGGTCCATCTTCCGAACATTATGCCTGTCAGGACTCTGAACATTTTTTACCTTTTGTGCATTACTGCCCTTTTCCAAGATGGCGTCTTTGGTCTCATGTGCATTGTGTCTCCTGCTATAAAACTCCACCCCAGCCTTCAGTCTGTGCTAGAGTATTCTGCCTTGCATCCAGCTCCTGACCTCTGTTTACTCCCTGGCTATACACCTGCTTGTTGTGAACTCTATTTTTGGGCTCCCTCTAGTGGTCACAAGCGGTACTGTGTAGTGTTGTCTTTCTGCAGGTTGGCAGCATCAGCTGGTTCGTTATCCTTGGTTGGTTTCCTATTTAGCTCACCTGGATACTCAGTTCCTTGCCTGCTCTCAATGTATTCAGTGCTCTTCAGATTCCTTGTGACTACCTTGCTCCCAGTCTCTCCAAGACAAGCTAAGTTTTTGTTTGTTTATTTTTTGATTATCAGCATTCATCATGTTTCTTGTCCAGCTTGCTAAAATGTGATTTCCTCGCTTGCTGGTTGCTCTAGGGGACTGAGTTTCTACCCCCACACCGTTAGTTGGTGCGGGGGTTCTTGAAATCTCAGTGTGGATATTTTGTAAGGGTTTTTTACTGACCGCACAGACTCCTTTTCTATTTTCTGCTATCTAGTATTAGTGGGCCTCATTTGCCGAATCTGCTTTCACCCCTGTGTATGTGCCTTCCTCTTACCTCACCGTTATTATTTGTTGGGGGCTTCTATATCTTTGGGGATTATTTCTCTGGAGGCAAGTGAGGTCTTTCTTTCTCTCTAGGGGTAGTTAGTTCCTCAGGATGGCTCGAGACGTCTAGGATTTTAGACACGTTCACCGGCTACCTTTAGTGTGTTGGATAGGTTCAGATTTGCGGTCAGTCCAGTTTTCCACCTCTCTAGAGCTTGTCCTATGTTTTGTTACTTAGCTGGAGTATTTTGTGATCCTCAACCACTAAGGACCATAACAGTAGAGCAGGCCCTAAAGTGTTTAATGCATCGCAGAAGTGGGATAAAAAGAAGACCTGAGTACATTTTTTTTTTTTCCTCCCGCTTTTCCTTTGCAGCAGTCTGTTTAGCTTCTTTCATCCCCTTGAACTCTAGGTGGTTTTGAGCTCAGCTGCAGACATGAATGTTCAGACTCTGGCTTCTAGTGTGGATCATCTTGCTGCACGGGTGCAAAGTATTCAGGATTTTGTTATTCATAGCCCTATGTCTGACCCAAAAATACCCATCCCTGAGTTGTTTTCTGGAGATAGATCTAGGTTTCTAAATTTTAAGAATAATTGTAAGTTATTTCTATCTCTGAGACCTCGTTCCTCTGGTGATTCCGCTCAGCAAGTTAAAATTGTTATCTCCTTGTTACGTGGCGACCCTCAAGATTGGGCTTTCTCTCTGGCGCCAGGAGATCCTGCATTGCTTAATGTAGATGCATTTTTTCTGGCTCTTGGACTGCTTTATGAGGAGCCTAATCTTGAGAATCAGGCAGAAAAAGCGTTGCTGGCTATCTCTCAAGGTCAGGATGAAGCAGAGGTGTATTGTCAAAAATTTCGGAAATGGTCGGTGCTTACTCAATGGAATGAGTGTGCCCTGGCTGCAAATTTCAGAGAAGGTCTTTCTGAGGCCGTTAAGAATGTTATGGTGGGGTTTCCCACCCCTACAAGTCTGAGTGATTCTATGGCTTTAGCCATTCAGGTTGATCGGCGTTTGCGGGAGCGCAAATCTGCTCATCCTTTGGCGGTATTTTCTGAACAGAGACCTGAGTCTATGCAATGTCACCGAACTCTGACCAGAATTGAGCGACAAAGTCATAGACGTCAAAATGGGTTGTGCTTTTACTGTGGTGATTCTACTCATGTTATCTCAGCATGCTCTAAACGCTTAAAAAAAAATCGCTAAACCTGTCACCATTGGTACTATGCAGCCTAAATTTATTTTGTGTGTTACTTTGATTTGTTCTTTGTCGTCCTACCCGGTTAGGGCTTTTGTGGATTCGGGTGCTGCCCTGAATCTGATGGATTTGTCGTTTGCCAGGCGCTGTGGTTTTGTCCTGGAGCCTTTGGAATTTCCCATTCCTCTGAGGGGAATTGATGCTACGCCATTGGCTGAGAATAAGCCTCAGTATTGGACGCAAATGACCATGTGCATGACTCCCGTACATCAGGAGGTGATTCGCTTTCTTGTTCTGCATAATTTGCATGATGTTGTCGTTTTGGGTCTGCCATGGCTGCAGGCTCATAATCCAGTTTTAGATTGGAAAGCTATGTCTGTGTCAAGTTGGGGTTGTCAGGGAATTCATGGCGATGCTCCGTTGGTGTCTATTGCTTCTTCCACTCCTTCTGAGGTCCCTGAGTTTTTGTCTGACTACCAGGATGTATTTGATGAGCCCAGGTCCAGTGCCCTGCCCCCTCATAGGGATTGTGACTGTGCTATAAATTTAATTCCTGGTAGTAAATTCCCTAAGGGACGACTTTTTAATCTGTCTATACCAGAGCATGCCGCGATGTGGAGTTATATAAAGGAGTCTTTGGAGAAGGGACATATTCGCCCATCCTCTTCCCCTCTTGGTGCAGGATTTTTTTTTGTGGCCAAGAAGGACGGTTCTTTGAGACCTTGTATAGATTATCGTCTTCTGAATAAAATCACAGTCAAATTTTAGTATCCTTTACCACTATTGTCTGATTTGTTTGCTCGGATTAAGGGTGCCAGTTAGTTCACCAAGATAGATCTCCGTGGTGCGTATAACCTTGTGCGCATTAAGCAGGGAGATGAATGGAAAACAGCATTTAATACGCCTGAAGGCCATTTTGAGTACTTGGTGATGCCTTTTGGACTCTCTAATGCTCCTTCTGTGTTTCAGTCCTTCATGCATGACATCTTCCGAGAATATCTGGATAAATTTATGATTGTTTATCTGGATGACATTTTGGTCTTTTCTGATGATTGGGAGTCCCATGTGAAGCAGGTCAGGATGGTGTTTCAGGTCCTGCGTGCTAATGCTTTATTTGTGAAGGGCTCAAAATGCCTCTTCGGAGTACAGAAGGTCTCCTTTTTGGGTTTTATTTTTTCTCCTTCTACTGTGGAGATGGACCCAGTCAAGGTCCAGGCTATTCATGACTGGACTCAGCCCACGTCTGTTAAGAGTCTTCAGAAGTTCTTGGGTTTTGCTAATTTTTACCGTCGTTTCATCGCTAATTTTTCTAGCGTGGTTAAACCTTTGACGGATTTGACCAAGAAGGGTTCTGATGTTACTAATTGGTCTCCTGCGGCCGTGGAGGCCTTTCGGGAGCTGAAGCACCGGTTTTCTTCAGCTCCAGTCTTATGTCAGCCAGATGTCTCTCTCCCCTTCCAGGTTGAGGTTGATGCTTCTGAGATTGGAGCAGGGGCTGTTTTGTCGCAGAGAAGCTCTGATGGCTCTGTGATGAAGCCATGTGCTTTCTTTTCAAGAAAGTTTTCGCCTGCCGAGCGGAATTATGATGTTGGTAATCGGGAGTTGTTGGCTATGAAGTGGGCATTTGAGGAGTGGCGACATTGGCTCGAAGGAGCTAAACATCGCGTGGTGGTCTTGACTGATCACAAAAATCTGATTTACCTTGAATCTGCCAAGCGCCTGAATCCTAGACAGGCTCGTTGGTCGTTGTTTTTCTCCCGTTTCAACTTCATGGTCTCATACCTGCCTGGTTCGAAGAACGTGAAAGCTGATGCACTTTCTAGGAGTTTTGTGCCTGACTCTCCGGGAGTTTCTGAGCCGGCTGGTATTCTCAGAGAGGGAGTGATTTTGTCTGCCATTTCCCCAGATTTGCGACGAGTGCTGCAGAAATTTCAGGCGGATAGACCTGACCGTTGTCCACCAGAGAGACTGTTTGTCCCGGAGAGATGGACCAGCAGAGTTATTTCCGAGGTTCATTCTTCGGTGTTGGCGGGTCATCCTGGGATTTTTGGTACCAGAGATTTGGTGGCTAGGTCCTTCTGGTGGCCTTCCTTGTCGCGGGATGTGCGTTCCTTTGTGCAGTCTTGTGGGATTTGTGCTCGGGCCAAGCCTTGCAGTTCTCGTGCCAGCGGTTTGCTTTTGCCTTTGCCTATTCTGAAAAGGCCTTGGACGCACATTTCCATGGATTTTATTTCGGATCTTCCAGTTTCTCGGAAAATGTCTGTCATCTGGGTGGTGTGTGATCGTTTTTCCAAGATGGTCCATTTGGTGCCCTTGCCTAAGTTGCCTTCTTCCTCCGATTTGGTTCCTCTATTTTTTCAGAATGTGGTTCGCTTGCACGGCATTCCTGAAAATATTGTGTCTGATAGAGGATCCCAGTTTGTGTCCAGGTTTTGGCGGACTTTTTGTGCTAAGATGGGCATTGATTTGTCTTTTTCGTCGGCCTTCCATCCTCAGACTAATGGCCAAACCGAGCGAACTAATCAGACGTTGGACACTTATTTGAGATGTTTTGTTTCTGCTGATCAGGATGATTGGGTGACTTTTTTGCCATTGGCCGAGTTTGCCCTTAATAATCGGGCTAGTTCTGCTACTTTGGTTTCGCCTTTTTTCTGCAATTCTGGTTTCCATCCTCGTTTTTCCTCGGGTCAGGTTGAGCCTTCTGACTGTCCTGGGGTGGATTCTGTGGTGGATAGGTTGCAGCAGATTTGGAACCATGTGGTGGACAATTTGAGGTTGTCACAGGAGAAGGCTCAGCGCTTTGCCAACCGCCGCCGCGGTGTGGGTCCCCGACTTCGTGTTGGGGATTTGGTGTGGCTGTCTTCTCGGTATGTTCCTATGAAGGTCTCCTCTCCTAAATTCAAGCCTCGCTTCATCGGTCCTTATAAGATCTTGGAAATCCTTAACCCGGTGTCTTTTCGTTTGGATCTCCCAGCATCGTTTGCCATTCATAATGTGTTCTGTTGTGAAATTGGATTTTGGGCTCCCCCGGTGGCCACTGGTGGAATTGAACTGGTGTGCATCATCCCCTCTGTTCACCTGTTTCCATCAGGATGTGGGAGTCGCTATTTAACCTTGCTCCTCTGTCACTTCCATGCCGGTCTCATTGTAATCAGAAGCCTTTCTGTGCATGTTCCTGCTGCTAGACAACTCCCAGCTAAGTTGGACTTTTGTCCTCGTTTGTTTTTGCATTTTGTTCCAGTTCACAGCTGTAGTTTCGTTTCTGTGTCTGGAAAGCTCTTGTGATCTGAAATTGCCACTCTGATGTTATGAGTTAATACAAGAGTCTTAAAGTAATTTCAGGATGGTATTTTGATAGGGTTTTCAGCTGACCATGAAAGTGCCCTTTCTGTCTTCCTGCTATCTAGTAAGCGGACCTCAATTTTGCTAAACCTATTTTCATACTACGTTTGTCATTTCATCTAAAATCACCGCCAATATATGTGGGGGCCTCTGTCTGCCTATCGGGGAAATTTCTCTAGAGGTGAGCCAGGACTATATTTTCCTCTGCCAGGATTAGTTAGTCCTCCGGCCGGCGCTGGGCGTCTAGGGATAAAAAACGTAGGCAACGCTACCCGGCTACTGTTAGTTGTGCGGCAGGTTTAGTTCATGGTCAGTTTAGTTTCCATCCTTCCAAGAGCTAGTACTTATGTTTGCTGGGCTATGTTCTCTTGCCATTGAGAACCATAACAGTTTGACCGGCCAAAAAGGGTTAAATTAATTGACAGAGAAAGGAGAGAAAAGAGAAGTCTGCTGAAGATTTTTTTTTTTTTCCCTTCCCTTCAGTTCTGAGTGTGCTTGTAATTGAATCTCTTGCAAGTCTGCCTATATTGCAGCCTTTCTCTCTCTCTCTCTCCTTCTAATCCTGGAATGGCTCTGTGTTCACCTGTTTAAAATGGATATTCAGAGTTTAGCTGCAGGTTTGAATAATCTCACCACGAAAGTTCAAAATTTACAAGATTTTGTTGTTCATGTTCCTATATCTGAACCTAGAATTCCTTTGCCTGAATTTTTCTCGGGGAATAGATCTTGCTTTCAAAATTTCAAAAATAATTGCAAGTTGTTTTTGTCCCTGAAATCTCGCTCTGCTGGAGATCCTGCTCAGCAGGTCAGGATTGTGATTTCCTTGCTCCGGGGCGACCCTCAGGATTGGGCTTTTGCATTGGCTCCAGGGGATCCTGCGTTGCTCAATGTGGATGCGTTTTTTCTGGCCTTGGGGTTGCTTTATGAGGAACCTCAGTTAGAGCTTCAGGCGGAAAAGGCCTTGATGTCCCTATCTCAGGGGCAAGACGAAGCTGAAATATACTGCCAGAAATTCCGTAAATGGGCTGTGCTTACTCAGTGGAATGAGTGCGCCCTGGCGGCGAATTTCAGAGAGGGTCTCTCTGATGCCATTAAGGATGTTATGGTGGGGTTCCCTGTGCCTGCGGGTCTGAATGAGTCCATGACAATGGCTATCCAGATCGATAGGCGTCTGCGGGAGCGCAAACCTGTGCACCATTTGGCGGTGTCTACTGAGAAGACGCAAGAGAATATGCAATGTGATAGAATTCTGTCCAGAAGTGAATGGCAGAATTTAAGACGAAAAAATGGGTTGTGCTTCTATTGCGGTGATTCAACTCATGTTATATCAGCATGCTCTAAGCGTACTAAGAAGCTTGATAAGTCTGTTTCAATTGGCACTTTACAGTCTAAGTTTATTCTATCTGTGACCCTGATTTGTTCTTTATCATCTATTACCGCGGATGCCTATGTCGACTCTGGCGCCGCTTTGAGTCTTATGGATTGGTCCTTTGCCAAACGCTGTGGGTATGATTTGGAGCCTCTTGAAACTCCTATACCCCTGAAGGGGATTGACTCCACCCCATTGGCTAGTAATAAACCACAATACTGGACACAAGTAACTATGCGGATTAATCCGGATCATCAGGAGATTATTCGCTTTCTTGTGCTGTATAACCTACATGATGTGTTGGTGCTTGGATTGCCATGGCTGCAATCTCATAACCCAGTCCTTGACTGGAAAGCTATGTCTGTGTTAAGCTGGGGATGTAAGGGGACGCATGGGGACGTACCTGTGGTTTCCATTTCATCATCTATTCCCTCTGAGATTCCTGAATTCTTGACTGAATATCGTGACGTTTTTGAAGAACCTAAGCTTGGTTCATTACCTCCGCACCGGGAGTGCGATTGTGCCATAGATTTGATTCCGGGTAGTAAATACCCTAAGGGTCGTTTATTTAATCTGTCTGTGCCTGAACATGCTGCTATGCGAGAATATATAAAGGAGTCCTTGGAAAAGGGACATATTCGTCCTTCGTCATCTCCCTTAGGAGCCGGTTTTTTCTTTGTGGCTAAGAAAGATGGCTCTTTAAGACCGTGTATTGATTATCGGCTTTTGAATAAAATCACGGTTAAATATCAATATCCGTTGCCACTGCTGACTGATTTGTTTGCTCGCATAAAGGGGGCCAAGTGGTTCTCTAAGATAGATCTCCGTGGGGCGTATAATTTGGTGCGAATTAAGCAGGGGGATGAGTGGAAGACCGCATTTAATACGCCCGAGGGCCACTTTGAGTATTTGGTGATGCCTTTTGGTCTTTCAAATGCCCCTTCAGTCTTTCAGTCCTTTATGCATGACATTTTCCGTGATTATTTGGATAAATTTATGATTGTGTATCTGGATGATATTTTGATTTTTTCGGATGACTGGGACTCTCATGTCCAGCAGGTCAGGAGGGTTTTTCAGGTTTTGCGGTCTAATTCCTTGTGTGTGAAGGGTTCTAAGTGCGTTTTTGGGGTACAAAAGATTTCCTTTTTGGGATATATTTTTTCCCCCTCTTCCATCGAGATGGATCCTGTCAAGGTTCAGGCTATTTGTGATTGGACGCAACCCTCTTCTCTTAAGAGTCTTCAGAAATTTTTGGGCTTTGCTAACTTTTATCGTCGATTTATTGCTGGTTTTTCTGATGTTGTTAAACCATTGACTGATTTGACTAAGAAGGGTGCTAATGTTGCTGATTGGTCCCCTGCTGCTGTGGAGGCCTTTCGGGAGCTTAAGCGCCGCTTTTCTTCCGCCCCTGTGTTGCGTCAGCCTGATGTTGCTCTTCCTTTTCAGGTTGAGGTCGACGCTTCTGAAATCGGAGCTGGGGCAGTTTTGTCGCAGAGAAGTTCCGATTGTTCCGTGATGAGACCTTGTGCCTTTTTCTCGCGTAAATTTTCGCCCGCCGAGCGGAATTATGATGTTGGGAATCGGGAGCTTTTGGCCATGAAGTGGGCTTTTGAGGAGTGGCGTCATTGGCTTGAGGGGGCTAGACATCAGGTGGTGGTATTGACTGACCACAAAAATCTAATTTATCTTGAGTCCGCCAGACGCCTGAATCCTAGACAGGCGCGCTGGTCGTTTTTTTCTCTCGGTTTAATTTTGTGGTGTCCTACCTGCCGGGTTCTAAGAATGTTAAGGCGGATGCCCTTTCTAGGAGTTTTGAGCCTGACTCCCCTGGTAACTCTGAACCTACAGGTATCCTTAAGGATGGAGTGATATTGTCTGCCGTTTCTCCAGACCTGCGGCGGGCCTTGCAGGAGTTTCAGGCGGATAGACCTGATCGTTGCCCACCTGGTAGACTGTTTGTTCCTGATGATTGGACCAGTAAAGTCATTTCTGAGGTTCATTCTTCTGCGTTGACAGGTCATCCTGGAATCTTTGGTACCAGGGATTTGGTGGCAAGGTCCTTCTGGTGGCCTTCCCTGTCTCGAGATGTGCGAGGCTTTGTGCAGTCTTGTGACGTTTGTGCTCGGGCCAAGCCTTGTTGTTCTCGGGCTAGTGGATTGTTGTTGCCCTTGCCTATCCCGAAGAGGCCCTGGACGCACATCTCTATGGATTTTATTTCGGATCTTCCTGTTTCTCAGAAGATGTCTGTCATCTGGGTGGTGTGTGACCGTTTCTCTAAGATGGTCCATTTGGTTCCCCTGCCTAAGTTGCCTTCTTCTTCCGAGTTGGTTCCTCTGTTTTTTCAAAATGTGGTCCGTTTGCATGGTATTCCGGAGAATATCGTTTCTGACAGAGGAACCCAATTCGTGTCTAGATTTTGGCGAGCATTCTGTGCTAGGATGGGCATAGATTTGTCTTTCTCGTCTGCTTTCCATCCTCAGACTAATGGCCAGACCGAGCGGACGAATCAGACCTTGGAGACATATTTGAGGTGTTTTGTGTCTGCAGATCAGGATGATTGGGTTGCTTTTTTGCCTTTAGCGGAGTTTGCCCTCAATAATCGGGCCAGCTCTGCCACCTTGGTGTCTCCTTTTTTCTGTAATTCGGGGTTTCATCCTCGATTTTCTTCTGGTCAGGTGGAATCTTCGGATTGTCCTGGAGTGGATGCTGTGGTGGAGAGGTTGCATCAGATTTGGGGGCAGGTAGTGGACAATTTGAAGTTGTCCCAGGAGAAGACTCAGCTTTTTGCCAACCGCCGGCGTCGGTTGGTCCTCGGCTTTGTGTTGGGGACTTGGTGTGGTTGTCTTCTCGTTTTGTCCCTATGAGGGTTTCTTCTCCTAAGTTTAAGCCTCGGTTCATCGGCCCGTACAAGATATTGGAGATTCTTAACCCTGTGTCCTTCCGTTTGGACCTCCCTGCATCTTTTTCTATTCATAATGTTTTTCATCGGTCATTGTTGCGCAGGTATGAGGTACCGGTTGTGCCTTCCGTTGAGCCTCCTGCTCCGGTGTTGGTTGAGGGCGAGTTGGAGTACGTTGTGGAAAAAATCTTGGACTCCCGTGTTTCCAGACGGAAACTCCAGTATCTGGTCAAATGGAAGGGATACGGTCAGGAGGATAATTCTTGGGTGACTGCCTCTGATGTTCATGCCTCCGATCTGGTCCGTGCCTTTCATAGGGCTCATCCTGATCGCCCTGGTGGTTCTGGTGAGGGTTCGGTGCCCCCTCCTTGAGGGGGGGGTACTGTTGTGAAATTGGATTTTGGGCTCCCCCGGTGGCCACTGGTGGAATTGAACTGGTGTGCATCATCCCCTCTGTTCACCTGTTTCCATCAGGATGTGGGAGTCGCTATTTAACCTTGCTCCTCTGTCACTTCCATGCCGGTCTCATTGTAATCAGAAGCCTTTCTGTGCATGTTCCTGCTGCTAGACAACTCCCAGCTAAGTTGGACTTTTGTCCTCGTTTGTTTTTGCATTTTGTTCCAGTTCACAGCTGTAGTTTCGTTTCTGTGTCTGGAAAGCTCTTGTGATCTGAAATTGCCACTCTGATGTTATGAGTTAATACAAGAGTCTTAAAGTAATTTCAGGATGGTATTTTGATAGGGTTTTCAGCTGACCATGAAAGTGCCCTTTCTGTCTTCCTGCTATCTAGTAAGCGGACCTCAATTTTGCTAAACCTATTTTCATACTACGTTTGTCATTTCATCTAAAATCACCGCCAATATATGTGGGGGCCTCTGTCTGCCTATCGGGGAAATTTCTCTAGAGGTGAGCCAGGACTATATTTTCCTCTGCCAGGATTAGTTAGTCCTCCGGCCGGCGCTGGGCGTCTAGGGATAAAAAACGTAGGCAACGCTACCCGGCTACTGTTAGTTGTGCGGCAGGTTTAGTTCATGGTCAGTTTAGTTTCCATCCTTCCAAGAGCTAGTACTTATGTTTGCTGGGCTATGTTCTCTTGCCATTGAGAACCATAACAGTGTTCCATAGGTCTTTGTTGCGGAGGTATGTGGTACCTGCGGTTCCTTCTGTTGAGCCTCCTGCTCCGGTGCTGGTCGAAGGCGAATTGGAGTACGTGGTGGAGAAGATTTTGGATTCTCGTATCTCTAGACGGAGGCTTCAGTATTTGGTTAAGTGGAAGGGCTATGGTCAGGAGGATAATTCCTGGGTTGTCGCCTCTGATGTTCATGTGGCCGATTTGGTTCATGCCTTCCACGCGGCTCATGCTGATCGCCCTGGGGGTCTTGATGAGGGTTCGGTGACCCCTCCTCAAGGGGGGTGGTACTGTTGTGAACTCTATTTTTGGGCTCCCTCTAGTGGTCACAAGTGGTACTGCGTAGTGTTGTCTTTCTGCAGGTTGGCAGCATCAGCTGGTTCGTTATCCTTGGTTGGTTTCCTATTTAGCTCACCTGGATACTCAGTTCCTTGCCTGCTCTCAATGTATTCAGTGCTCTTCAGATTCCTTGTGACTACCTTGCTCCCAGTCTCTCCAAGACAAGCTAAGTTTTTGTTTGTTTATTTTTTGATTATCAGCATTCATCATGTTTCTTGTCCAGCTTGCTAAAATGTGATTTCCTCGCTTGCTGGTTGCTCTAGGGGACTGAGTTTCTCCCCCCACACCGTTAGTTGGTGCGGGGGTTCTTGAAATCTCAGTGTGGATATTTTGTAAGGTTTTTTTACTGACCGTACAGACCCCTTTTCTATTTTCTGCTATCTAGTATTAGTGGGCCTCATTTGCTGAATCTGCTTTCACCCCTGTGTATGTGCCTTCCTCTTACCTCACCGTTATTATTTGTTGGGGGCTTCTATATCTTTGGGGATTATTTCTCTGGAGGCAAGTGAGGTCTTTATTTCTCTCTAGGGGTAGTTAGTTCCTCAGGCTGGCTCGAGACGTCTAGGATTTTAGACACGTTCACCGGCTACCTTTAGTGTGTTGGATAGGTTCAGATTTGCGGTCAGTCCAGTTTGCCACCTCTATAGAGCTTGTCCTATGTTTTGTTACTTAGCTGGAGTATTTTGTGATCCTCAACCACTAAGGATCATAACACCTGCTCCTGTGAACCTGTGTGGTGATCCTGCTACTCTGCTCTGAGTTTCTGCTGCATACACAAGTTTCCAGTAATCCTTCATCTACTGTTCGTGTTTACTTCCATCTGTATTTGCTGGACATGTAAGCTGTTTCTGCTTTGCAATAACCTGAGGCTATTAACCAGGCCTCCCTGGTTGAGCTAAGATATGATTTGAACTGCCTAATAAGCATATCTATCTGTGCCTGGACTAAGACAAGGATTTCTTCTTGTCAAGTATCCTCAAGAATAACTGTGCTTCATAGACTTTCTGCTTAATTGCATTTCCCTCTGAAGTTTCCTATAGATTGCTGAGCTGCGTTTATTATTTGCATCAAGTGTTGTGGACTTGAGTTTCTCTCTGCACCCGTTTGAATCACCGTGTGATAATATAGACTTTACCACTTATAAAACTGTGTCCTGTAGTTGTCTAAAAAAAAAAAAGGGAGACTGCTGGAACAATGACTGCAGAAAGCAAATTAGAGCAGGTGTTTTCCATAATTAGATCACTGCAGAAAGATGTGGAAGGTCTGCAAAAGAAGTTTGGAAGCTTTGAACACAATCAACAAGTGTTTGGACAAACTTTGCAGGACTTGAGCAACCGCATGGCAGACCAGGAAAACAAACTTGCTGGCATAGAGTCCCAGTATGGATGGGCTTTTCAGGACATAAGTACGCAAATAGCTGCACAAGTGACTTTACCCTCTGGGCAACCGCCACCAGCTAGCCCACCTAAGTTGCCCCCATTCAGATTTAATGGTGATCGTGACAAATTTCGTGGCTTTGTGAATCAATGTATGCTATATTTTTATGTGCATGCTGACCGTTTTCCTACTGATAGATCCAAAGTATTGTTTGTAATAATGCTACTGACCTCACGAGCGCTCGCCTGGGCGAATCCGATGATTGAGTCTCGTGACCCACGGTTAAATGACTTGGATGATTTCTTGGCCGCTACGGCATTAATGTTTGATGACCCTAATCGCTGTGCAACCGCTGAATCTGCTTTGTTGTCTTTACGCCAGGCTAAACGTTCTGTTATTGAGTATGCCACTGAATTCAGGAGATTGGCGATAGATACCAATTGGGACAGTTATGCACAATTGCCTATTTTTAAAAGGGGTCTGTCTAGTATTGTAAAAGATGAACTAGCCCGCTCTGAGTCACCACAAGAGCTAGAGACATTTATACAGCATTGTGTGCGCATAGACATTCGCCTTACTGAGCGTAGGCAGGAGAAATTTGCTGCATATAACCGTATTTCTAACTTTTCCCTTCCTTCCAAAGAGTCTGCAGGTAAAACCTCTCGGGAGGTGGAGGAGGTGCCCATGCAAATTGATTCCGTTCAGAGGCGCGAGATCAATGAGCGCCGGGAGCATCGCCTGCGTGAAAGTCTATGTTTCTACTGCGGCCAGTCTGACCACTTCTTGATCAATTGTCCTAAGTGTCCTAGACGGCCTAACAAGGTGCTAGCAGCAATAGGGGAGTATGACAACTGTGATGATGAATCTGACATCTCTGAATGTAGCCTTTAAATGCTGTATTCCATTCACTTTCTATGACTTCACTCCCCAAGGAGCTGAAGGAAAAGAACTCTCACTGTTCTCTCCCTATTAAGATCCTGTGTTCAGGACAGTGGATTTCCAGTTCAGCTATGATTGACTCTGGTTCAGGTGGCAATTTCATGGATATCGCATTTGCCAAGGAACATGGTATTAAAATTCAGCAAAGAGCCTCTCCAATTACCATGGAAACAGTGGATGGGCCACCTTTAATCTCTGGGCCTGTGGATCAGGAGACCGTACCCCTTGAAATTTTGTTGGAGCCTAATCATCAGGAGCAACTTTCTTTCTTACTAATTTCTTCTCCTCATTTTCCTGTGATTTTAGGCATTCCTTGGTTGCATTCTCAGAACCCAATTATCAACTGGGAGACCAAGGAGATTATCTTGCCAACAAGGAGCAACTCAGCGTTAACAGAAGCTGTCCCTGAGTCCACGGCTACGGAACCACATGTACTGGTATTTTCTTTACCTCCAGCTTATAAAGAGTTCTCTGACATCTGTGACAAGAAGAATGCAGATCAGCTTCCTCCACACAGGCGTTAAGACTGTCCCATTGAGCTGCTTCCCGGGGCAGCCATTCCTTTTGGTAACGTATACCCTTTGGCGGCACCTGAGCTTCAAGCCTTAAAAGAGTATATTGATGAAAATCTGGCCAAAGGCTTCATACGTCCTTCTTCCTCACCAGCAGGGGCACCTATCTTTTTTGTAAAGAAGAAGGAAGGGACCCTGAGACCCTGTGATGACTATCGAGAACTCAATAAGGTAACCGTACGAAACCGTTACCCTTTGCCTCTGATTCCCGAGTTACTGGAAAGAGTCCGCCATGCTAAGGTGTTCTCTAAACTGGATCTTCGTGGGGCTTATAATTTGGTGCGTATTCGTCCAGGGGATGAGTGGAAGACAGCATTCAGATGCCGGTATGGACACTTTGAATCTCTTGTGATGCCCTTCGGGCTTTGTAACGCCCCTGCAACATTTCAACACCTTGCTAATGACATTTTCAGAGATTTGTTGGACCAGTTTGTAGTGATCTATTTGGACAATATTCTAATCTTTTCTGACTCTCTACAAGAACATGAAGAACATGTCAAAACTGTTTTAAGACATCTGAAAGAGAACCATCTGTATATTAAGCCGGAGAAATGCGAGTTCCATCGTTCTGAGATACAGTTCTTAGGTTATATCATCTCTCCCCAGGGGCTGAACATGGAATCTGGTAAGATTGAGGCTATCCTTGACTGGCCGGTACCCAAGAACGTTAAGGAGGTCCAACATTTTATTGGTTTTGCAAATTTCTACAGACGCTTCATTTGAAATTTTTCTGATATTGTCTGTCCCATTACTTCCTTGACAAAGAAGGAAAAGCCCTTTAAGTGGTCATCACAGGCTCAAGAAGCTTTTGATCGGCTTAAGATCTTTTTCACATCAGCACCGCTGTTGAAACACCCAGATCCAACACTTTCTTTCATTGTGGAGGTGGATACTTCTGATAATGCTTTAGGGGCTATTCTCTCCCAAAGAACTGGAGAGAAGGGTCTGCTACATCCTTGTGCTTTCTTTTCCCATAGACTAACCTCAGCAGAGAAGAATTACGACGTGGGAGACAAGGAATTGCTGGCTATTATTGCGGCTTTCAAAGAATGGAGGCATCATCTGCAAGGAGCTGCACAACAGATCATAGTGCTAACTGACCATCGCAATCTGGAGTTCCTTAGATCCGCTAGATGTCTTTCTCCTCGTCAGGCTCGTTGGAACTTATTTTTAAATCAATTTAACTTTGTTATCTCATACCATCCAGGTTCTCGTAATGGGAAGGCTGATGCTTTATCCCGAATCCATGCTGCGGATTCCGTACCTGGAGCCCCGTCCAAGACCATTCTATCTGATGCCAATTTCATTGGAGTTATCCACAATCAGGACTTGTAGAAGGAGTGCAGGGAGGCCTATGAAGGTGATGTATTTCTGGCCAACCCACCTGTGGATATTAATCTTGTCTTTAAGGGTGGCACGTGGTTCAGAGATCGACGTATCTATGTCCCGGAGGTCATCCATCTGCAGATCCTCAAGTTGGTACATGACTCCAAGTTGGCTGGTCACAGGGGGGTACAGAAGACACAAGAGTTCCTGAGCCGATTCTTCTGGTAGCCAACTTGCCTGAAGGATACCAAGGACTATGTTCTCTCTTGCGAGGTATGTGCCCATTACAAGACTCCTCATGTGGCACCTACGGGTCTTCTACAACCATTACCTGTTCCGTCCCGCCCTTGGGGGTCTATATCAATGGACTTTTTTGTGGAGCTGCCTACATCGGGGGGCATGAATACAATCATGGTGGTAGTTGATCGCCTGACTAAAGCTGCTCATTTTGTTCCGTGCACCGGCCTCCCCTCAGCTAAAGATACAGTGAACTTGGTTATACAGAATGTCTTTCGATTGCACGGGGTTCCGGATGAGATCATCTCTGACCGTGGAGCATAGTTCACTTCAAGATTCTGGAAGGGGTTTTGCTCTGCACTCAATATTAATGTCTGTCTCTCTTCTGCTTACCATCCCCAGACAAATGGTTAGACTGAGCGGACCAACCAGACGCTGGAAAAATATCTAAGATGTTATGTCAGCCATCTCCAGGATGATTGGTTGGAGTTGTTGCCGTTAGCCGAATTTTCATATAACAATTCTCAGAGCGCCTCCACTAAATTTACACCTTTCTTTGCCAATCTGGGTTATCATCCGTGTATTTTACCTAGGACTCCAATTAATTCTCCGGCAGTGGAGGAAAGGCTGACTGCGATGAGACAGAATCTGGAGGTTCTGAAGGAATCCCTGACCACAGCTCAAGAACGTTATAAGAGATCGGCTGATAGATTCCGTAAACCTGCACCCATATTCAAGGTAGGAGATTCCATGTGGTTAGCAACTAAGAATCTGAAGTTAAACGTTCCTTCACAAAAACTTGGACAGAAATTCATTGGCCCTTTTAAGATCAACGGTATTGTGAGCTCTGTGGCCTGCCGGCTGAAGCTGCCTAGGACAATGAAGGTACACCCAGTTTTTGACGTATCTTTACTAAAGCCTGTATCTCCTAATGCCTTCCAGGGACGTGTTGTGCCACCTCCGCAACCTGTGGTGATTGATGGGCAAGAACAATTCGTGGTGGAGGAAATTATTGATTCCAGGAATCGCAGGAATCGGCTTCAATATCTGATAAGATGGCAGGGATATCCCCCTGTGGAAACCATCAATGCCCAACAGAAGATTTCTCGTTTTCATCAGAGATTCCCTGAGAAACCAGGTCCAGGATTGCCCTGAGGCCGCTTCTAAGGAGGGAGTAATGTCAGGACTCTGAACATTTTTTACCTTTTGTGCATTACTGCCCTTTTCCAAGATGGCGTCTTTGGTCTCATGTGCATTGTGTCTCCTGCTATAAAACTCCACCCCAGCCTTCAGTCTGTGCTAGAGTATTCTGCCTTGCATCCAGCTCCTGACCTGATTACTCCCTGGCTATACACCTGTTCCTGTGAACCTGTGTGGTGATCCTGCTACTCTGCTTTGAGTTCCTGCTGCATACACAAGTTTCCAGTAATCCTCCTTCATCTGCTGTTCGTGTTTACTTCCATCTGCATTTGCTGGACATGTAAGCTGTTTCTGCTTTGCAATAACCTGAGACTATTAACCAGGCCTCCCTGGTTGAGCTAAGATATGATTTGAACTGCCTAATAAGCATATCTATCTGTGCCAGGACTAAGACAAGGATTTATTCGTGTCAAGTATCTTCAAGAATAACTGTGCTTCATAGACTTTCTGCCTGATTGCATTTCCCTCTGAAGTTTCCTATAGACTGCTAAGCTGCGTTTATTATTTTCATCAAGTGTTGTGGACTTGAGTTTCTCTCTGCACCCATTTGAATCACCGTGTGATAATATAGACTTTACCACTTATAGAACTGTGTCCTGTAGTTGCCTTGTTCCATGCAAAGAGTCTCCTGAGTTATCCCCTATAATTATTACAATGCCACTCCAGGAATAAGACAGGTATGACTTTCATTCGTGAAGGCCTCTTCATGGCATTGCCCATTTGATATTCATACCAGTCTCCAACTATTATTGTATATAAAACAAAAGTGTTACTCAGACTCATCTAGCTCCATGATTATGGACAGCACCAAGTTTTCTAGGCATGTAATTTACAAGTTGGTAACATGTTGCAACAGCTATCTTTTTCCCATCTTCAAGAATGACCTCCTTTAGAACCAGCATGCTGGATGGAGAGTGATGCTCAACTTGTCTCTTCAGAATTACCCATAGGTGTTCGATTGTGTACAGATCAGGAGATATACTTGGCCACTGAATCACTTTCACCCTGTTCTTTTTCATAAATGCAACAGATGTGTGTTTTGAATCATTGTCATGTTGGAGAAGTGCACCATGGGCAACGCCTGATGATAGCATCTTTACTTTCAATATAGAGCAGTACATCTGTGAATTCCTGATGTCATCAATGAAATGCAGCTCCCCAACACCAGCAGCACTTATGCAGCCCCACATTGGGATACTGCTACCACCATGTTTCACTGTAGGCACCATGCATTTAGATAATAAATTTAGAAAATGCATGGCACCTAATGGAACATGATGATGGCAGTGTCCTTATGTGGGGCTACGTGAGGGCTCCTGATGTTGCAGAGCTATATTTCATTGAAGGTATGAATTAACGGATATACTGCTCTATATTGAAAGTGAAGGTGCTACCATCGCTCTGTGCCCTTGGCAGTCCGATACTTTTGTAACATGAGTGATACAAAACACATCTGTTGCATTTCTGAAGAACAGGGTGAAAGTGATTCAGTGGCCAAGTTTGTCTTCTGATCTGTACACAATCAGACACCTTTTGGGAATTCTGAAGAGACAAGTTGAGCATCTCTGTCCATCCAGCATCCAGGCTCTAAAAGTGGTAATTCTTTAAGAATGGAAACAGACAGATATTGTTTATTCCATGACTGGAAAACTTTATGCTGTCCTTAAAAATCATGGAGGTCATAGAAAATACTAGGTGTAGTTGTTTTTGATGTGAGGTGTATTCATTTTTACATCAACAAATCTGATCAAAACTGAATATTTTGTAATACCTGACCTCCATTTTATGGGTTAAATATTGTTCTTTGAAACTCAGTCTTGTGAAAATTTTGGAAATTGTGTAGATCAGGCTTCATGTTAAATGTTACATGTTCCCTTTAACAAGACAAGGAAGAGCCCTTACTTAATGCCGTCATGCATAAAATTTCAGAATGTTATTAGGACTTCTGACCAGCGGGTTTGTACGTCTTTAAATACCTTATACTGTCTCACTGGATATAAGCACCAGATTATGTAAAACTAGGGCAGTAATATGGGGACTATGGTGGCTTGAATGCGCATAGCAGGAGTTGTAATAAAAAGTGAGATAAGGGAGAATGTCAAGTAAAGCATGCAGTTCTCAGATATACAGACATTTAATCCTGTTAATGATATTAATTAAGAAGCAGTAAGGGGTCTGATTTCTGTACTGAGCGCTTAGAAAAAAAGACCAAATGAAGGACATGAGAGGGATGGAGTATAAGATGAAAGGAAGCGGAGAAGGAGGAGAGAGAGTGCTATAAGGGTCAATATACTGAACCAGCGCAGATGTAGGATTCATTATTGACTTGTGGTGCCTTCTTAATATCCAGAATACGTCATACCCACGGAAGGTGCTGTATATTCTCTACACATTTGTGCTTATGACACAGAGAAAAGATGGCCCCTGTTTAATAGAGATTAGATAAGAAGCTCACTATCTTTTTTTTTTTTCTCATGCATACTATACTACACATCACCAGAGATTTCTGATGTGCCTGATACACAAAAGCCCTGTGTGCTCAATGCACACATGCAAACGTGTGCTGCATAATTTGTAGCATGGCCGTGACTGCTATATGTCTCTATCAGTAATAGGGAGCAGGCAGTTATAAAGTATTCATACAGCAGCTTTAGTTCTGAATATCGCCAGCCATACTACTGTCTGTTAAGAAGCTTTTACTTAACATTAATATATTTTAAAAGTTATATATTACTGAGATGAATAATACATCTAAAATAGCTTGAATGTTTCTAACACTTCTAAATATATCCATCCAGCTTTCATTTACTCGGCTTAAGCAGGTTGTCATGTATAAAGGGATAAGTAGTGTGCACACTTTCTTTGCAGAAATGTATATATCGGACTGATGATGTCACAGCATGTTATGTTCCCACAGTCTCAGCCACTGTTCCATTAGCATCAGACATAATGTCACATCTGGAATCTGGAACAATGAAGGAGATCCTAAAAGTTCCTGCACTCCAAAGAAGACCATTTACACCAATGATGTGTTATAGCTGGGGGTACTGTTACAGACATTTCCAAAGTCTATTGACTTGCAGATATAGGGTTAATTACTGATAGCGTGGCATTCGGGAGAAAATTAATTCCAGGAGCTTCATAGAAGTATGCCCAGAGCAAGTACATTCACCTTTCACAGCATTGGGAACTGTAAGCTGTAAGCATGTCCCAGCACTTTGATTGACAGTTCACACTGTACTGATGTAAGGCAGCTGGTTAATATCTGCAAATTAATAGCATTTGGGGACATGGCAGGTTCCCTTTAAGGCTGGCGTCACACTAGAGAGAAATACGGATGAGGGAGAGGTGCAAAATCAACGCATTGCACATGGACCAATGTTTCTCTATGGGGCAGCTTCCATCAGCCGTATATTTCTCGGCCGTATTTTACGGGCTGAGAAAATCGCAGCATGCTGCAATTGTCAGCGTATTCCTAGAAAAATACGCCAATGAAAGTCTATGGGGGCGAGAAAAATACGGATTACACATGGTCCACACGTCTGCCTCGTGAGAAATATGCACTGGTGTCCTATAGAAAAGTCGGCAATTCAGGTGCGGTGTACAGTAAAATCACACTGACAGGTTAGAATAGAATAGATAAAATTAATGTCTACACATTGTATAGGTAGATATATATATGTCATTGACACACATATATATATATATATATATATATATATATATATATATATATATATTTATTTAATACAGAGGTAGATAGCATAAAAGCCGGTAATTCAATTGCCAGCTTTTGCTATCTCCTTATCAAACCCGACAGGATATGAGACATGGTTTACATACAGTAAACCATTTCATATCCCTTTTATTTTTACATATTCCTCACTAATAATGTTAATAGTTTGTGTGTGCAAAATTTGGGAGCTCTAGGTGTTAAAATAAAGTGTTAAATCACGTGGGCTCCCGCGCAATTTTCTCCACCAGAGTGGGAAAGCCAGTGACTGAGGGCAGATATTAATAGCCTAGAGAGGGACCATGGTTATTGCCCCCCCTGGATAAAAACATCTGCCCTCAGCCCCCCAGAAAAGGCACATCTGTAAGATGCGTCTATTCTGGCACTTAGCCACTCTCTTCCCACTCCCGAGTAGCGGCGGGATATGGGGTAATAAGGGGTTAATGTCTCCTTGCTAATGTAAGGTGACATTAAGCCTGGTTAATAATGGAGAGATGCCAATAAGACACCTATCCATTATTAATCCAATAGTAATAAAGGGTTAAAAATACACACACACATTATGAATAAAATATTTTAATGAAATAAATAAACACATGGGGTTTTAATATCTTTATTGTACGCTCAATCCAACTGATGACCCTCGTTCTTCTGAAAAAAAGGAAAATAAAAAAGCAACAATATCCCATACCTGTCCGCTGTACAGTCATGTCCCACGATGTAAATCCATCTGAAGGGGTTAAATACATTTACAACAAGGAGCCTATTGTGACTGTACATATGTTTTCACAAATATTTGAGCCCATGGATCCATTCTATGTCCATTTTGCAAGCCGGCATGAAAATCTCGCCATACGGATGAGACACAGATAATTTTTGGAGAAAAAAATCACATCCTCGCATTGAATACAGATCACTGTTCAGGAACTTTTCTGTGTATCTCGGCCGTAAAAAACGGACCGTATTTTTACACGTTAGGTGTGACGCCGGCCTAAGAGCTCACTTGGTGAGATGGAATATCTAAACCACATGTCAGGGGAGTAACACGGACCAAAGGCGATGGTACAGAGGAGCAGGACTTCCCAGATGGCATGTGTATCTGCAAAACCTAGAACAGCAGGGCATGCAGGACTGTAGAAAACAAGCAGAGCAGAAAACATCAAAAGACATAGACAATGTGGATATACTCAGGAACTGAAGATGTATAGTCAACACAGGACTCGCACCATGTGAATAGCAGAGTTGTATGCAGTAAACAGTCAGTGGCAGATATATATGCAATCAGCAGACAAATGGTTAAACACAAAGCACCAGTGATGGACAAGCAAACTGGATACTTGCTTGCAGAGCAGAGTACATGCTGTTGCAGCAGAGTTGTGTGAACAGCACCAGTATAACAAAGAAGAGTTCGCTATGCTTGAACATGAAGAGAAGAGGAAGTCAGAGAGAAACTGCAGCCCGGACTTCCTCTTCATGTTCAATCCGTACATAGGTGGGGACAGTGACGCCAGCGCTGATTGAGTGCCTGGGTCATGTGTCAAAACACCGCAAGACAGCACTGGGGAGAGCAAGTGCTGACACCGCGGGAATGGTGCCGACACGGGAGGTGACTGAGGGTATGTGTCCACGTTCAGGTTTGCTTCAGACTTTGGTCAGGATTTTATGCAGGTAAAATCCTGACCAAAAATGCACCTGAGGTCACTGGCAGGTCACCTGCGGTGTTCCTGCGTGTTTTGCTCATTGTAGCAACATGCTGCGTTCTGAAAAAACGCACCGCTTGTGCGTTTTTGCGGGAAAAACGCATGCGTTTTTTAATGCACAGTGGAGACGGGATTTCATTAAATCCCCTCCACTATGCTGTAACATCTGGACGCTGCGTTTTTGACGCTGCGGCTCAACGCTGCGTCAAAAACGCAGCGTTTCCTGAACGTGGACACATACCCTAAAGGTTTTTTTTTTTATCGGGGCCAAACATTTAGTTTAAGAAGAGGTTGTCCTAGTAGTGACAACTCCTTTAAGTTATGATGTCAAAGTAGGTCGCTGGGTTACTACAGTCACTTGATGTCGACTTGGACAAAAGGAACAGGCCCTAGGAACCAAGACCCAGCATCTGAGTAAGGACAGGTGAGTAGCAACTTACCATAAATATTTATGTTTACCTTGTATAAATGCCACTGTTCTCATGAATCCGGTGTTTTTTTCAAATTTTTTTTCTTGTGACTCTCCATTCCCGAGATATAGCCCCCTTTTTCCTGTATGTAAATCTAGTCTTGTTTGCCAAGGGTGTATGATCCTGAAGAAGGAGCCCATAGAGAAGAGTTGAGGACAGCACCCACTAAGACAACCAGATTTGTTTACATGGAAGAGAGAGCCATTTCTCGGAAACAGAGAGGCATAGAAAGTGCAAGATTCTGAAGAATGGCAGATTTCACATTAGGTTAAAATAAAGACATTTTTATGACAAGTGATAGATCCTCTTTAAAGAATATCTTTCACTGGATTTTTTTTATTTAAATTAAGTACCTCCTCCATTAGGTGGAACAAATTGGGCAATTGCCCAGGGCCCCTACTCCCCAGGGGGCCCCTAGTGGCGTGCCACTAATAACAATAGACCACACGGCTGCTATGGGGCATGTGAGTTGGGGGGGCCCATTGCCAGTGGCAGCTCTGGGCACCACCCACCCGGCATCGCACATTCACATCCAGGATACCGATACAGTTGAAAGCAATGATGGAGGAGGGAAGCCATCCGCGCCCTCCCCCATCATTCTCCCTTGACGTCTGGTCTGATGTCTCAGCGGGCGTGATGATGTCATTTTCATTGCACCATGCTGTGTCGGGCAGTGAAGATGCTGAGGAGATGCGATGTGGAGACAGGAGCAGCAGGGTAGGGCAGGATGGTGGCTCAGTGGTTAGCACTGCAGCCTTGCAGAGCTGGGGTCCTGGGTTCAAATCCCACCAAGGACAACATCTGCAAGAAGTTTGTATGTTCTTCCTGTGTTTGAGTGGGTTTACTCCGGGTTCTTTGGTTTCCTCCCACACACCACAGACATACTGATAGGGAATTTAGATTGTGAGCCCCAATGGGGACAGTGATGATAATGTATGTAAAGCGCCGAGGAATAAGATAGTGCTATATAAGCAAAGCATAATAAATAAATAGCAGGGTA
Source organism: Ranitomeya variabilis (assembly GCF_051348905.1). Lineage (NCBI taxonomy): Eukaryota > Metazoa > Chordata > Amphibia > Anura > Dendrobatidae > Ranitomeya > Ranitomeya variabilis. The sequence continues at coordinate 454,156,441 of NC_135235.1, forward strand.
AAGGTAAGTATGTATTTATTTTTTTAAATCAGTGAGTAAATTGTGGTGTCCATAATACTATATGGAAGATTGGGTGTGTATTATACTATATGTACTATATAGAGGACTATGGGGGTGAATTATACTGTATGGAGGACTATTAGGTGTGCATTATACTATATGGGGGACTATGGGGGTGCATTATACTATATGTACTATATGCAGGACTATGAAAGTGAATTACACTGTATGGAGGACTAATGGGGGTGCATTATACTGTATGGAGGACTATGGGTGTGCATTATACTATATGGAGGACTATAGGGAGTGCATTATACTGTATGAAGGACTATGGGATGCATTATACTATATGGCGGACTATGGGGTGTGTATTATATTATATGTAGGACTATGGGGTGCATTATACTATATGGAGGACTATGGGTGTGCAATATACTATATTGATGGCTATGGGGTGCATTATACTACATGGGGACAATGGGTATACTTTATACTGTGTGGAGGACTACTGGAGGTGCATTATACTATATGGAGAACTATGGGGTGTGTATTAAATTATATGTAAGACTATGGTGTGCATTATACTATATGGAGGACTATGGGTGTGCATTATACTGTATGGAGGACTATGGAGGTGCATTATACTACATGGAGGGCTATGGTGGGTGCACTATACTGTGTGGAGGACTATGGGGAGTGCATTGTGCAATATGGAGGACTATGGGGTGTGCATTATACTATATGGAGAACTATGGGAGTGCATTATACTATGTAGAGGACTATTTGGTGTGCATTATACGGTATAGAGGACTATAGAAGTGCATTATGCCATATGGAGGACTATGGGGAGTGTATTATACTATATTGAGGACTATGGGGGTGCATTATACTAGATGAAGGACTATGGTGTGCATTATACTAATTGGAGAACTATGGGATGCATTATAGTATATGGAGGACTATGTAGAGTGCATTATGGATCATGGACCCACTGAGTGTCAGGACTCAAATTCAGCAGCTCTTGTGCACCAGGCGGCAGCTATTCCCTCTGAGCTAATCAGCTCGCTGGACAGTTCCTTGCTAACTCAGATACTAGTACCTGTGTTATTTCTGATTGTCTCCACTCTGAGTTCCAGATTGGCTCCACCCTGTAATCTCCTGTTTGAACACCCTACTTAAACCTGACTTTGCACTTCCTTCCTTGCGAGATTATTGAGCTCCAAGCCTTTAGTCAAACACTCCGTCATCTGCCGCTTCATTCAAGATTATACTGCTGCTACCGTGTACCGAACTCTGGCAATTTCTGACTGCACAACATACAGATCCTTTAACTATACTCCTGCTCCTTTGTAACGACCTCTGGCTATTCCTGACTTTGCAACCTGCTGATCCATTAACTATACTGCTGCTCCAGTGTACCGACCTCTGGCGATTCCTGATTACACTACCTGCCGGTGATGCCCCTAGTGGTTGCAATATCACTACTCCAACCCAGGTCAGTCCATAACACTGTGCTACGGCCAGGCTTACCCCGAAGGGGCATAACTCAGCAACTACCTGGTATTCACTGGAGACTCTGATAGTGAGGCCAGGCTTGTGCGGCAGGTAGATGCCAGCTGCCACTCCAGGGCAGTGTTCGGAGCAGTAGCAGCTGACCCAAAGGATCAGAGACGCTTGTTCAGATTGTGTGTCCTAGACAGGATAGGACAGCCATAAGTACAGGTTCAGACTGTAAAGAGACAGGATGACCACTGGGACAGGTTCGGACTATGCAGTTTCTGAACAGCAGACTGGACGGTCATTGGGACAGGTTCAAAATGTTCAGTTTCTGTATTGCAGACAGGATAGACACTGGGATACAATAGAAACAAATCCAGCGAGTGGCGAAGGTTGCTAAAAAATAACTTTTATTCCATGTGAATAAAAATTAACCAACATATGGCATCCAGCACCGAAACACACTAGCAGAAAATGAGCGATCAACGCGTTTCAACATTACGTCTTATTCATGATCACATTAATAAGACGTAAAGTCAAAACGCATCGATCGCTCGTTTTCTGCTAGTGTGTTTCAGTGCTGGATGCCATATGTTGGTTCATTTTTATTCACATGGAATAAAAGTTCATTTTTATCAACCTCCGCCACTTGCTGGATTTTTTCTATTGGACTCTGCTATGGCTGCTTCACCCTTATCCTTATTGCGAGGCATCGGTATGCAAACAGGAGGTCAAAACACTTGGAATGGTAAGCTGACCTTTTTCTGTATATACTTTTAAGACACTGGGATAGGTTCAGACTGTGCAGTTTCTGGATAGCAGGTCAAGAATGCAAGCAGGACACAGGTTAAATAAAGCAGGGTCTGATTAGACAAAAGTTGACAAGGGGACCTAACAGAAGGCAGGCAAGTATAAACTAATTTTGCACAAACGTTGCTCAGGCACCTCCCAACAGGTCTTCCAACTAGCTGGGGACCCTTTAGGAGAGAATGCACTGCCTCTTTAAGAGACAGGCAGCATGTGTGCACCCTAAGCACACTACCGGGATATTTGCCAGACATGCAAAGACCCTGGGAAGCAGGAGCAGAGTCAGGAGGACTTCAATAGTCTCTTTAACGGTTTGAATTCAGCCCATGGAAATGCAACCAAAATATTTGAGTGATGGTGCAATATGTTAGCATTTTGGGCCACACTTTAAACTTTTGCCCAGGACCTCACTTTGTCTAAAACCAGCAGTGTTCCTCCAGTTGGTGTATCTTCACTGATTCTGAAACATTCTTTCATGCCCCTCCATTGCAAAGTTATGCCCCCAAGAAATACACATTTTCCCTTCAACAAACCAAGAGTATAGCACAGAACTTCACTTTGGCCAATAACTTATTCTTCTCTGATGCTGGCCAATGAAAACATGGCTGAGCCCACAGAGTGGTTTTCTGGTATACACCCAACTGGTTTAATGGATAATTTGCATCTTGATTACAAAGGTGGGGGGGACATAATTTAGGGGTAGAAGGGCACAGAAAAATAAAAACTGTCCCCAAATCAGGAGAGTCACAGCAATTGGAGGAGGTACTCAATTTGCATTAAAAAATCCAGTGAAACATCCTTTTGAAGTTACCCCTCATTTCCGTACCATAGAAATATATGATTCAATACAGATTTTAAATATCTAGCCGTTGTGAGATTTTCCAGTGAAGAGTGATAAGGTTGTTGAATACATCAGACTAAAATAGCCGAGAATCAATTTTTCAGTGTGGGGAACCATGAAATGTGATCTAATAAAATCACGATTAAGAACGGTACAGTAACTACTTTTAGAAGCAGGTGTCAGGTTTAGATTACCAAGAACATTTGGAAACCAATTGTTAAGGGTGGAGCAAAGATTGGACAAATCCCGAAGCAGAGTAAATCAGGTGGCACATGACTGATTTCCTGCGAGCCTACGCTGCTTTCTTGAAAAAGAATCCTTAGGTAGCTGGCAATCCATGAAATTAGAATTGATCTTTCATACAGTGTGCAAAAGATCAACTAGGTTACAAAAGTCCCTGAAAATATGGATTAGGAAATCCTATACATTTTCACGTGCTTAACAGGTAAAGTCAAATAAAGACATGCTCATATGTATCTCCACTCTCAATGCCATCTGAAGAGGGATTGATGTCTTTTCTCCTTGTAGAGGATAGAGATGGTAGAATTGTTAACATGCGTAGAGTATATTTATATGCTACAGTTGTCCAGGAGACTGATACACATGGCCTTTTCTCAGTTCTCAGTGTTTCAATGTGATGACTTGAAAAGAGGACCTTTAATGTATATCTAATAGCCACTAATAGTGTCCAAATTAGGTCTGTAATCTAGAGTGAACGATGAGTTTCCTAAGATGAAATCTATTGCAGAGGAGAAAGCATATTCCCATCTTGGCAAAGGTCTTTTCCGCTCTTCAAGAATGGGCCAGTAGTTCTTGTGTTAGTGTGGTCCTATACCTATGACAACCAAACTAACAACATATCAAAAGTGTAGTCACTATTATATTTAGGAACGTGTGTCAGTTAATACCCTAGAAAGTTTGGTTGATGATTTATAGCTTTAAAACAATGGCAGTTCCATACCCATTGACATCCCATTTATATTCGTTGACCTGATGGCCTACGAAATAAAAATTTCTTTATGGTCAATGATTTAAAAGGATTGTATGACATTAAAAAAAAAACATGTTTAATTTTTTTCAGAAAAAGCACCACTTTTGTCCAAATTCTCTGCTCGGTATTGCGTTTCAGCTCTAATTACATGAATGAACTGCAATACTATACACAGCACATGATCGGGAATGTGGTTTTTGTTGGAAGAGAACAGCCATGTTTTTCTGTTCTGTTAAAAAAATGAGTGGCCAATGCCCCATTCCAAATTGTGGTTGGGGGTAGGCTACGTGTGGAAACATAATCAACCCTTTACTAGTATTAGATACACTGACATTAGCTGAATTCTTTAGACAATACTGTTAGGCTGTATAGTCTAAATCTCCAGCTCAATCACCAAAGGAAATTACCTTTATTTCTCAACCAAGCCTCATTACCTTGACCTACCTCGATTACACTGCAATGTTTTAAGGGACTGTGTCATCGGGAAAATTAACAATTGTTTAACCCCTTCACCCCGAAGCCTGTTTTCTCCTAAGTGACAGGGCCAATTTTTACAATTCTGACCACTGTCACTTTATGAGGTCATAAATCTGAAACGCTTCAAGGGATCCTGGTGATTCTGAGAATGTTTTCTCGTGACATATTGTACTTTATGATAGTGGTAAAACTTCTTCGATATGACTTGCATTTATTTGTGAAAAAAATGGAAATTTGTCGAAAATTGTGAAAATTTTGCAATTTTCAAACTTTTAGTTTTTATGCCCTTAAATTAGAGAGTTATATCACGTAATATAGTTAATAAACAACATTTCCCACATGTCTGCTTTACATCAGCACAATTTTGGAAACATAATTTTTTTTTGTTAGCGAGTTATAAGGGTTAAAAGTTGACCAGCGATTTCTCATTTTTACAACAAAATTTTTTAGGGACCACCTCACACTTGAAGTGACTTTGAGGGGTCTATATGACAGAAAATGCCCAAAAGTGACACCATTCTAAAAACTGTACCCCTCAAGGTACTCAAAACCACATTCAAAAAGTGTATTAACCCTTCAGGTGCTTCACAGGAATTTTTGGTATGTGTAAAAAAAATTGAACATTTAACTTTTTTCACAAAATTTTTACTTCAGATCCAATTTGTTTTATTTTAACAAGGGTAACAGGAGAAATTGGACCACAAAAGTCATTGTACAATTTGTCCTGAGTACGCCGATACCCCTTATATTGGGGTAAACCATTGTTTGGGCACATGGCAGAGCTCGGAAGGGAAGGAGCGCCATTTGACTTTTCAATGCAAAATTTGCTGGAAATGAGATCGGACACCATGTCGCGTTTGGAGAGCCCCTGATGTGCCTAAACCGTGGAAACCCCCCACAAGTGAGACCATTTTGGAAAGCAGACCTTCTAAGGAACTAATATAGATGTCTGGTGAGCACTTTGAACCTCCAAGTGCGTCACAGAAGTTTATAATGTAGAGCCGTAAAAAAAAAAAATCATATTTTTTTTCGCAAAAAATGATCTTTTCGCCCCAAATTTTTTATTTTCCCAAGGGTAACAGGATAAATTTGACTCCAAAAGTTGTTATGCAATTTGTCCTGAGTATGCTGATACTCCATATATGGGGATAAACCACTGTTTGAGCTCATGGCAGAGCTCGAAAGGGAAGGAGCGCCGTTTGACTTTTCAATGCAAAATTGGCTGGAATTGAGATCGGAACCCATGTCGCGTTTGGAGAGCCCCTGATGTGCCTAAACAGTGGAAACCCCCCACAAATGACCCCATTTTGGAAAGAAGACCCCATAAGGAACTTATCTAGATGTGTGGTGAGCACTTTTAACCCCCAATTGTTTCAGTAAAGTTTAGAATGTAGCGCCGTGAAAACTAAAAACTCATTTTTTCTTTCCACAAAATGATGTTTTAGCCCGCAATTTTTTCCCCCAAGGGTAACAGGAGAAATTGGACTACAAAAGTTGCTGTCCAATTTGTCCTGAGTATGCTGATACCCCATATATGGGGGGGAACCACTGTTTGGGCGCACGGCAGAGCTTGGAAGGGAAGGAGTGGCGTTTGGAATGCAGACTTAGATGGATTGGTCTGCAGGCATAACATTGCATTTGCAGAGCCCCTGATGTACCTAAACAGTAGAAACCCCCCACAAGTGACCCCATATTGGAAACTAGACCCCCCAAGGAACTTATCTAGATGAGTTGTGAGAACTTTGAACCAACAAGTGTTTCACTACAGTTTATAACGCAGAGCCGTGAAAATAAAAAATATATTTTTTTCCACGAAATTGATATTTTAGCCCCCAAATTTTTATTTTCCCAAGGGTAACAGGACAAATTGGACCCCAAAAGTTGTTGTCCAATTTGTCCTGAGTACGCTAATACCCCATATGTGGGGGAGAACCACTGTTTGGGCGCACGGCAGAGCTCGGAAGTGAAGGAGCGCCGTTTGGAATGCAGACTTTAATGGATTGGTCTGCAGGCGTCACGTTGCATTTGCAGAGCCCCTGATGTACCTAAACAGTAGAAACCCCCCACAAGTGACCCCATATTGGAAACTAGACCCCCCAAGGAACTTATCTAGATGTGTTGTGAGAACTTTGAACCAACAAGTGTTTCACTACAGTTTATAACGCAGAGCCGTGAAAATAAAAAATATGTTTTTTTCCACGAAATTGATATTTTAGCCCCCAAATTTTTATTTTCCCAAGGGTAACAGGACAAATTGGACCCCAAAAGTTGTTGTCCAATTTGTCCTGAGAACGCTGATACCCCATATGTTGGGGGGGAACCACTGTTTGGACGCATGGGAGTACTCGGAAGGGAAGGAGCACTGTTTTACTTTTTTAACGCAGAATTGGCTGGAATTGAGATCGGACGCCATGTCGCATTCGGAGAGCCCCTGATGTGCCTAAACAGTGGAAACCCCCCAATTCTAACTGAAACCCTAACCCCAACCCTAACCAACCCTAGCTCTAGCCCTAACCCCAACCCTAACCCTAGCCCTATCCCTAACCGTAACCCTATCCCTAGCCCTAACCCTAGCCCTAACCCTAGCCCTAACCCTAATCGGAAAATGAAAATAAATACATTTTTTAAAATTGTATCATCTTTCTCTAACTAAGGGGGTGATGAAGGGGGGTTTGATTTACTTTTATCGCTTTTTTTGGTGGATTTTTATGATTGGCAGCTGTCACACACTAAAAGACCTTTTTTATTGCAAAAAATAGTTTTTGCATCACCACATTTTGAGAGCTATAATTTATCCATATTTTGGCCCACAGAGTCATCTGAGGTCTTGTTTTTTGCGGGACGAGTTGATGTTTTTATTGGTACCATTTTCAGGCACATGACATTTTTTGATCGCCTTTTATTCCGATTTTTGGGAGACGGAATGAACAAAAACCAGCATTTCCTGAAATTCTTTTAGGGGGGCATTTATACCGTTCCACGTGTATTAAAATTGATAAAGCAGCTTTATTCTTCAGGTCAGTACGATTACAGCGATACCTCATTTATATAATTTTTTTATGTTTTGGAGCTTTTACACAATAAAAACTATTTTATATAAAAAATAATTGTTTTTGCATCGCTTTATTCTGAGAGCTATTGCTTTTTTATTTTTCTGCTGATGACACTGTATGGTGGCTTTTTTTTGCGGGACAAGATGATGTTTTCAGCGGTACCATGTTTATTTATATCCGTCTTTTTGATCGCGTGTTATTCCACTTTTTGTTCGCCTGTATAATAATAAAGCGTTATTTTTTGCCTTTTTTATTTTTTATTTTTGCGGTGTTCACTGAAGGGGTTAACTAGTGGGATAGTTTTATAGAGCGGGTCGTTACGGATGCGGCGATACCACATATGTGTACTTTTATTGTTTTTTTTTAAATTTACATAAATAAATGGATTTATTGGGAATTTTTTTTCCTTTATTTGGGGATTTTTCATTTTTTTTTATACATTCTATTTTTTTTTTTCACTTTCTACCATTGTCCCATTGTGGGACATCACTATATTAGATCAGATCGCTGATCTGACACTGTGCATAGCATTGTGTCAGATCAGTGATCTGAAAGGCAGTGCAGAAGGCTTTCCTGCGCCTTCTCTGAGCAAGCGCCGGCTAGCCACCTCACTTCATGACCCGGAAGGAGTCCCGCGGCCATCTTGAGCCCCCGTCCCTGCGCGATCCCCCTCTATGCCCGCGATCCCCCTCTATGCCCTCCGAGGGCTCAAATGCCCGCGATCGGCGCTAGCGCCGATCGTGGGCATTGCTGCGGGGTGTCAGCTGTCATATGCAGCTGACACCCGCACCCTATCACTGCGGCACTCAGCGCGAGACCGCGGTGATTGGTGCGCCGTATCTTACACTTTTCCCTGAGCTCCATGTTAGACTGATACTTCCTGTTCTGTACAGTACAGATAACTTATCAGTAGTCATCACATTACCATCACGGGCAGGATTACAATGATAGATAACACCTATATGATGGTCACGACTCCACTCTTCTCCTACCTGAACTGTAACCTCTGCATAAGCCTGCCGTCACACTAGCAGTATTTGGTCAGTATTTTACATCAGTATTTGTAAGCCAAAACCAGGAGTGGAACAAATAGAGGAAAAGTATAATAGAAACATATGCACCACTTCTGCATTTATCACCCACTCCTGGTTTTGGCTTACAAATACTGATGTAAAATACTGACCAAATACTGCTAGTGTGACGGCAGCCTAAGTCATGAAATACGTTAATAACAAAAGAAAACCCATGACACCACCATATGTGAATGAGAATTTCACAAGTAAACTAAAAGAAAACCACTCCGAAGAGACATTGTAAACAAGAGAATTTGGAGTTTAAATGGTAAAAAAGTAAACTTTATTTATACAAAGACAACAAATATATAAAAATGCGTATTAAAAGACAGACAGATAACAATCACTGATTGACATAAATTGAACAATCATCCTGAGAAATACTCTTACCCATAGTTAAGGAGGCTAGGGTTGATACCAAGAGTGAGTACAGAAGATCCTCAATCTGCGTTTCGCGTGTTTTCACTTGCTTTCTCAAAGGGAGTAGAAAGCAAGTGAAAACAAGGGAAGCGTGCATTGGAGATATTTTGTACTCACTCTTGGTAACAATCCTGGCCTCCTTAACTATGTATGATTCTGAGTATTTCTACACACAGTTTAACAATTTTGATGTTTTTTTTTAAATAATTTTCAGTGTCACTATATTATAAACTATAATTCCGTGATTTTGCAGATTTCTCTAAGCCCTAACATAGGCTGATATTTTATGTCCTGTAGAGGTCACTTTTCAGTAGGTGTCACATTATCATTACAGGCAGGATTAAAATGACAGATAACATTGTATGTAGATAACACAGATTCACACTATTATATGATGATCACAACTCAGGTCTTCCCCTCCCTGAACTGCAACCTATGCATGGATCACAAAACAGTCTAAAAAAAGTCTATTTTAGAAGTCAATGAACATCTCACATCTATTCTCTCTTGTCTGTATGTCTACATGAAAGCTTTTATGCTTATGCAGCGCCCCCACTGTCGCAGGGCCGAGGGGTACCCGGTCCCGGGCCTCTGAGTCTCTGCTCTGGGGTTGTCACGGTGGCTAGACCCGGTCTGTGACCCTGCTGAGGGGCGCCCAATGAAAGGTGTGGATGGTGGTGTTGATGTGGTAGTGGTGCGGTGCAGGTTGCAGTAAATAACGAGGACACCAGGTTGCAGTCTCTTTACCTCTTTACTGAAGGCTTCAGGGTCCTCAATCCGGAATACGGTTAACCGGGCTGCGCAGGCCTGGTCGGTCCGATGGCACATCCAGAGTTCCCTTTGCAGGTGGAAATCTGTGCCTACCTGCTAGCGCTAGTGTGTTGTAGTCCTTCCCTGCTGAGCACCACGGGATAGTCCTCACAACTGTTGTGTCTGTTTCTCGTGTTCCCTCACAACTCGATTCTGATGTTCTTCAACGTCCCCCAGATCTTATGGTTAGGATGCACCTGTATGACGGGGAGGCTCGGAGCTCTTCCGGGACTCTAGCGTCGCCCCACTCCTGTTGTTACCCCCCTGTGTCTTCCTAGGTCAATTGGGTGAGACAGCACGCCTATAACTGACTGTCCTGCCGTAGGTTTGAAGTTTGGCTTGGAGCTCTATACTTCCTCGGCGTTCCGGCCACCGGTTATGCGCCTCAATAGGATGTTGCCTCGTCTTTAGTGTTGAGCGATACCGTCCGATACTTGAAAGTATCGGTATCGGAAAGTATCGGCCGATACCGGCAAAGTATCGGATCTAATCCGATACCGATACCCGATACCAATACAAGTCAATGGGACACCAAGTATCGGACGGTATCCTGTATGGTTCCCAGGGTCTGAAGGAGAGGAAACTCTCCTTCAGGCCCTGGGATCCATATCAATGTGTAAAAGAAAGAATTAAAATTAAAAATAGGGATATACTCACCCTCCGACGCAGCCTGGACTTTACCGCCGTAACCGGGAGCCGTTGTACCTAAGAATGCGCGCTTGAAGGGCCTTAGATGAGGTCACTGCGCTCTGATTGGTCCATAGCGGTCGCGTGACCGCTACACGACCAATCACAAAGCAGTGATGTCACCTAAGGTCTTTCAAGCGCTTGAAATATCTTAGAAGACGTCCGCAGCTTCTGATTGGTCGCGCAGCGGTCGCGTGACCGCTACGCGACCAATCACAAAGCAGTGACGTCTTCTAAGGTATTTCAAGCGCTTGAAAGACCTTAGGTGACGTCACTGCTTTGTGATTGGTCGCGTAGCGGTCACGCGACCGCTACGGACCAATCAGAGCGCAGTGACCTCATCTAAGGCCCTTCAAGCGCGCATTCTTAGGTACAACGGCTCCCGGTTACGGCGGTAAAGTCCAGGGGCCGCCGGAGAGGTGAGTATATCCCTATTTTTTATTTTACTTCTTTATTTTACACATTGATATTAATCCCGATACCGATTCCCGATACCACAAAAGTATCGGATCTCGGTATCGGAATTCCGATACCCGCAAGTATCGGCCGATACCCAATACTTGCGGTATCGGAATGCTCAACACTACTCGTCTTACAGCACGACTCCTACTGGTATTCTCCTTGTTGCGTTGATCTCGTTTCTCACTCAGCACAATATACCTCGCTTCTTGTCCTTTCTTGGGGTACCGCCGCTATATCGTGCAGGCGCGGTCCCGTAACGTTCTCTCTGGTTGCTAGGCCTCTGTCAGGATCCCACCCCTGACAGGGACCCCTCTGAATCTTCCCCTACAACACCCTCTGCCACAAGGTGTTGCCTGGTTCCAACCCAGTCAGCTTTCTCTCTAACTTCCTGCCTAACCCCCAGTTTTACCAGATTGTGAGGAGTGGCCTAATAAATAGAACCCTTAGCTCCCCCTGGAGGCCAGACTGTGAAATGTATTGGTGTCTGTGATACCTGGTCAGATGAACTCCTTCAGTGCCATCAGACGTACCATAGCCCCCCCTTAGCGGCGGAGCAACAGTACTGCAACGACCAGGACTCTGGGGCGCTGCACTTACACATATTTTTATAAGAAATTTTGGTGTCTACTGTAACAATCTTCAATGTCACTATCTACTGTATATTAAGAAATAAAATCCTTTGATCTTGCAGTTTTCCCTGAATGCCCCCACCACCACCTTGTTATAGGCAGATATTTCCTATTCTGTAGAGATCACCTCTCAGAAGTCATCACATTATCATCACAGACAGGATTACAATGACAGATAACACCTATGTGGATAACGCAGGGTCACACTATTTATGATAGAAAATGATCACAATGCGACTCTCCCCCCTCCCTGCATAATAAACAGCTGTCAAAACAATGCCTAAGAACATCACCTTTCCATTTTTTCTATTGTCGGTATAGAAATAATAGACAATGTAATTTAAAAATCTACCTGGTTTGTGGGTTATCTGACCTTGGGATAGAAGTCTGCAGTCACTCTATGTGACTGCAGACTTGTCAATCCTCAGAGCATGTAGTGCGAGCTGTGTGGCTTCTGTGGTTCCCGGAGTGTGACCACAAGTATACGATTTGCATATATGCAGTCATCTACCAACTAGACTTGGGCGGCATCACTCAGTGCAATTGTATTAAGCAAGGTCAGACACGACTAGTCAGCATGTTACCGGAAGTATGCAAATCGTATGCTTTCAGTCACATGACTGCCTGCTCCTAGTGCCGGAGAATAATCCCAGCTTACAGTGCGCATGCACAAGTCTGCAGTCACAAAGAGTGATGGCAGTCTTGTAGCCTAAGGCCAGACAACCCCTTTAACAGCTTGCAATGAAGAATTCTCTGACCCCTAATCACACTAGACATTTTTACAACCACCTCCCCCAAGGCTCCCAGATGCCACAACAGTTCTTGACAGTTATGATTACTGTAACCATGACACCTAACACCTTATTTCCTTTATTTATTACAGACTCATCTTTTTAATTAATTTTGATTTAAAAAAAAAAAATCACCTCCACGCTACCAGAATAGTTAAATCTCCTTCTTCCTGATCTAATAAACAAAAACCATGTTAGAGAAGCTCCAGATAAAATTCACAAGATTCTCTTTATGGTTGTGTACCTTCCAAGAGAATAGCTATAGACATAAAAAAAAATTATGGGATAGTCCTGGACAATTCCTTGCTAAGCTAACATTCTAATGACCTACTGTATCTGTAATATACAGCCATGGCCGAAAGTGTGGGCACCCTTGAAATTGTTGCAGAAAATTATTGCAATTACGCAGGTTTTTTTATACACGTTTATTTCCTTTGGGTGTATTGGAAAAGCACAAAAAAAAACACAGAAAAAACCCCAAATTGAACATAATTTGACACAAAACCCCAAAAATGGGCCATATGAAATTGGTGGCACCCTACACTACACACAAAGGAAATAAACCTGTGTATAACAAAACGTGTAATAGCAAAAATTTTCTGGGAGAAATACTTCATTTTCTGAAACAATTTCAAAGGTGTCAACTGCTGATGAGCGAACGTGCGTTATCTGAGCATGCTCGGGTGCTAACTGAGTGTCTTCGACGCACTCGAAAAATATGTTTGAGTCCAACGGCTGCATGTCTTGCTTGTTTGTTAGGCAGTCCCTGCATGTGTTGCCGCAGTCGAACAGCCGCAAGACATGCAGCTGTGGGGACTCAGACATATTATTCGAGCACACTGAAGTCACTCAGTTAGCACCTGAGCATGCTCGGATAACACCATATCCAAGCACGTCCACTCATCACTAGGGCCAAAACCTTCAACCATGACTGTAGGGCATTAATAACAGATAGTGAAGGTCCAACACCTGGCACCCTACCAGTCAGCTATTACCAGCTGTGGCAGCTGGTTGATGTAAGCAATGTGTAGAACAGTGCGGCTCCACACTTTGTTTAGCGGCTGCTCCCAAGTACGGCACCTTATCTCTTATTCATGTGAAATGAAGATGGGAGAAGGTTGCCCTATATAACAGCATTGGAACATAGGAGCAGAATGTGAACTGTCAATCAAGAGCGTCCATCTCTCCCAGCATCCAGGACATTGGGAGGCTGGATAGCAGTGGGTTCCTGAATATAGAAGATGGGACAAGCCCTTTCATGATTATGCAAAGGACATATTTGATGCCAGCCTCAATGCTGCATATGGATATGGTCTCACATTACTGTTAGCTCCTTGGTCTTCATAACATGGGTTCATAATAAGCCTTTTCACAAGTTGCCTTCTGTTGTCTTGTTAGAAGACAAACATTTAGGTATAAAGCAAGCAGAGTCTAAGCTGATCCAGATGTAATGTGGAAGTCAACTAAATTATCCATACATGAGGTCAAATTCAGGATAAGCAGAATAGCTGTTTAAGAATAAAATAGAAGCCACAAGGGCTGACTTGGTAGACCTCTTTTATAAACTGTAACAACCCTGGTTGTCTTCCTCCTACATGTGAAAGTTGGTTTACTATATTTCTATTCAGAGAGAAGCCCTTGCCAATCTTTAGGTGATCTCCTCCATTAGGTTTTTATAGATCCAATCTCTGGAGTAATGATTTAATACTGAACTCTGTACTCTGTGGCATGATGGTCTTTGTGGATATATTTTTTCCCATGGTGCCTTTATTCCTTCTGTTTCTTTTTCAGTGCAATATTTCTATGCAATGTACTATATATCTAATATTTGTTTCCACAGCGAAGGGTTAATTGGTTTTATTATACTGGATATCTTATCGCAAGAAGACCAATATTACATTCTAGACCCGTAACTTTCTATATATGGATGTTTTTATCATGGGTCTTTTTAAAGAGAATCTGTCACCCCATTTTTGTGATATGAGGTAAAAATATCCATCAATTCAGCATCAGTCCTGCATTACAGCAGTACTTTTGATACCCCCTGACTCCCAACCTTTGATGAATAAATACTTTTTTTTATTTCTCCTGTGTTGTATGTAAATCTCCTCGGTCTGGTCCGAAGATATGTCACACAAAATACTTAATAAGTAACATTTCCCACATGTCTACTTAACATCAGCACAATTTTGGAAACAATTTTTTTTTGTTAGGGAGTTATAAGGGTTAAAATTTGACCAGCAATTTCTCATTTTTACAACACCATTTTTTTTTAGGGACCACATCACATTTGAAGTCATTGTGAGGGGTCTATATGATAGAAAATAACCAAGTGTGACACCATTCTAAAAACTGCACCCCTCAAGGTGCTCAAAACCACATTCAAGAAGTTTATTAACCCTTCTGGTGCTTCACAGGAATTTTTGGAATGTTTAAAAAAAATGAATATTTAATTTTTTTCACAAAAAGTTACTTCAGCTCCAATTTATTTTATTTTACAAAGGGTAACAGGAGAAAATGGACCCCAAAAGTTGTTGTACAATTTGTCCTGAGTACGCTGATACCCCATATGTGGGGGTAAACCACTGTTTGGGTGCATGGCAGAGCTCGGAAGAGAAGGAGCGCCGTTTGACTTTTCAATGCAAAATTGGCTGGAATTAAGATGGGGCCATGCTGCATTTGGAGAGCCCCTGATGTGCCTAAACATTGAAACCCCCCACAAGTGACACCATTTTGGAAAGTAGACCCCCTAAGGATCTTATCTAGATGTGTTGTGAGAGCTTTGAACCCCCAAGTGTTTCACTACAGTTTGTGACGCAGAGCCGTGAAAATAAAAATTATTTTTTTCTTCCACAAAAATTATTTTTTAGCCCCCAGTTTTGTATTTTCCCAAGGGTAACAGGAGAAATTGGACCCCAAACTTTGTTGTGCAATTTTTCCTGAGTACACTGATACCCCATATGTGGGGCTAACCACCGTTTGGGCGCATGGCAGAGCTCGGAAGTGGAGGAGTGCCATTTGGAATGCAGACTTGGATGGAATAGTCTGCAGGCGTCACATTGCGTTTGCAGAGCCCCTAATGTACCTAAACAGTAGAAACTCCCCACAAGTGACCCCATATTGAAAACTAGACCCCCCAAGGAACTTATCTAGATGTGTTGTGAGAACTTTGAACCCCCAAGTGTTTCACTACAGTTAATATCGCAGAGCCGTGAAAATAAAAAAATCATTTTTTTCCCACAAAAAGTATCTTTAACACCCAGTTTTGTATTTTCCCAAGGGTAAGAGGAGAAATTGGTCCCCAAAAGCTGTTGTCCAATTTGTCCTGAGTACGCTGATATCCCATATGTGGGGGGGAACCACCGTTTGGGTGCATGGCAGAGCTCGGAAGGGAAGGAGCGCCATTTGGAATGCAGACTTAGATGGATTGGTCTGCAGGTGTCACGTTGCATTTGCAGAGCCCTTGATGTACCTAAACAGTAGAAACCCCCCACAAGTGACCCCATATTGGAACCTATCTAGATGTGTTGTGAGAACTTTGAACCCCCAAGTATTTCGCTACAGTTTATAACGCAGAGCCGTGAAAATAAAAAATATTTTTTTTCTACAAAAATTTTTTTTAGCCCCCCAAATTTTTATTATCCCAATGGTAACAAGAGAAATTGGACACCAAAAGTTGTTGTCCAATTTGTCCTGAGTACGCTGAAACCCCATATGTGGGGGGAACTACCGTTTGGGCACATGGCAGAGCTCAGAAGGGATGGAGCGCCATTTGGAATGCAGACTTAGATGGATTGGTCTGCAGGCGTCACGTTGCATTTGCAGAGCCCCTGAGGTACCTAAACAGTAGAAACCCCCCACAAGTGACCCCATATTGGAACCTAGACCCCTAGGTCTGTGGGCACACAGGAGAGCTCGGAAGGGAAGGAGCAGTGTTTTACTTTTTCAACGCAGAATTGGCTGGAATTGAGATTGGACGCCATGTCACGTTTGGAGAGCCCCTGATGTGCCTAAACAATGGAAACCCCAATTCTAACTGAAACCCTAACCCAAACACACCCCTAATCCCAACCACACCCCTAACCCCAACCCTAACCACACCCCTAACTCCAACACAACCCTAACCCTAATCCCAACCATAACCCTAACCACACCCCTAACCCTGACACACCCCTAACCCTAATCCCAACCGTAAATGTAATCCAAACCCTAACCCTAGCCCTAACCCTAGCCCTAACCCTAGCCCTAACCCAAACCCTAACCCTAGCCCTAACCCTAGCCCTAACCCTAACCCTAACCCTAACCATAACCCTAGCCCTAACCCTAGCCCTAACCCTAATGGGAAAATGGAAATAAATACATTTTTAATTTTTTTTTTTTTTCCCTAACTAATAGTGATACCTCATTTAGATTATTTTTTTATGTTTTGGTGCTTTTATACGATAAAAACTATTTTATAGAAAAAAGAATTATTTTTGCATCGCTTCTTTCTGAGGACTATAACTTTTTTATTTTTTCACTGATGATGCTGTATGGTGGCTCGTTTTTAGCGGGACAAGATGACGTTTTCAGCGGTACCATGGTTATTTAAATCTGTCTTTTTGATCGTGTGCTATTCCACTTTTTGTAAAAAAAATGATTTAATTTTTTACTTTGCCCCAGGGGGGCATCACATTATATTGACAGATCGCTGATCTGACACTTAGCTGTGCACTGTGTCAGATCAGCGATCACACAGGCACAGCAGGGAGGCTTCCTGACGCCTGCTCTGAGCAGGCGCTGGTAAGCCACCTTCCTGCAGGACCCGGATGCAGCCTCGCGGCCATTTTGGATGTGGGCCTGCAGACAGGAGGAGGTAAGAGACCCACGGAGCATCGCGATCACATCACGTTGCTCTGAGGGTCTCAGGGTCCCCTCCCTGCGCGATGCTTCCCTATACCGCCGGAACACTGCGATCATGTTTGATTGCAGTGTGCAGGGGGTTAATGTGCCAGGGACAGTCCGTGACCGCTCCTGGCACATAGTGCTGGATGTCAGCTGCGATAGTCAGCTGACACCCTGTCGCGATCGGCCATGCTCCCCCCGTGAGCGCGGCTGATCGCACTGGACGTACTATCCCGTCACTGGGAATTAAGTCCCAGGTCACCTTGATGGGATAGTACGTCCAATGGGATTAAGGGGTTAAAGGGCTGTCCATGTGGAATGAGAGCTAGTGTAAATTTTCTTATTTTTTATGTTCTCTGTCAAAAAAGTGACATCAGAGGTGTCTGGCAAATGCTTGTCCGCCAGTTCAACTGAAGTAGTAACCACTTTCAACTATTAGTTTATATATATATATATATTGTAGCAAAACCAGGTAGAACTGGGTTAAATCCTAGCACTGCAGGTCTTAATTTGATGCACCTAGGTGCTTTGACTAAGAACAAGGGCCTGTGTTCTCTAGGTGTGTCAGTCTGCTGGATTTTGAGCAGACTGCAGTGTGTTGAGTTGGTGAGTGACCAGACAAAATGTGAGCTATAGCTGGGAGAGACACAAGCCAGTGTCGTCTATGACTAGAGACTGCACAAGTCAGCCAGGAAAGCTGAGCAGTCTGTGTGTTTGAGCTGCAGAATAACATGTGGAAGCTGCAGCCTGTTCAGTGTGAACTGCACATGGAGCTAAACATTTCTTCTTGGAGCTAGAAGCTGATGGAGTTTAGGGTGAAGGTGATACCGAGACTAGTAGGACTTTACCTCTTATTTGAATAAAGTTTGCTCCTGGAGAAAGGACTATAAACTGTTTTGGTGATCCCTCACTGATATATACAGTATGTGTCTGCTGGATGAACTGTTGATTTGCTCGGATACCTTTGTGTCCTGAAGAGGCTGTTTTGGTTTTGAATCTCTTGAAGTTTTATGAAAGTAATAAAACTGCACATGTTTGGACTGAACTGCATTGCCTGTGTGAACACTACCTAATGCCTACCTGAGAGCGTGAATCCCTACAATATGTACTTTATTAGCTCTATCTACTGAATTATTATATTCCTTCTCCTGCCTCATCTTGGTAAAATCAAATGCTTTTTTGTCATGTTGTGTTCATTTTTCTTCTTCTTTCTCTTGCTATTTATTATATGTTCTCTTCCTATTATGTGCATACTTATATTTACCCTTTTCTATTGAAGAGACCCTTAGATCCCTTACTGAGATTCTTGACCTTACTGTGGTACATGTCCGGTCGGCACTCTTCTCTCCTGTAATAATGCTCTTGTTTCTACAGGCGACCGCCGACCATCTCTCTAATTTCTTTTTGGCTTACCTTAAAAAAAAAGTACTGTCCTGTCTGACGACTCTGCTCTGAAACTAACCTTCTCAGTCAATCATTTTTTTTCTGTAGCTCTTCATGCCCCTGAAGCTTAGTATTTCCAAGCTCTACCAGTGTTGCCATTTTCAGCTATTTCTGTTCTTGCTCAGTGACCCCATTTTTCTGCCTTTAGAGTTCTGTAGAGCTTTACATTTTCTTGTATTTTGCAGCCTTTCTGTAAAGTTTCTTAGCTAAATTTTCTCTCATTATAGCTTTTCTATGTCAACCTAATGTCTTATATCTTAGATTTAACATTTTATCAAATATATTGGATGACTGTCAGATATACCAGCCTATTAAATCTAAAC
Organism: Ranitomeya variabilis; assembly: GCF_051348905.1. Lineage (NCBI taxonomy): Eukaryota > Metazoa > Chordata > Amphibia > Anura > Dendrobatidae > Ranitomeya > Ranitomeya variabilis. The sequence goes on from NC_135235.1 coordinate 454,175,629, forward strand.
ATACTGTACATGCTTAGATCACCCAAGCATTTATGTTTTATGTCCACATAGGTCATAATAGGGAGAGCAGTTAGACACTTTCTTGTCTCTGCCTTAGGAGTTACATCAGTTTACAATATATTTACAATTAATCATTATTTCCCCCAAGATCAGTTGACCTAGCTATACATAGAGCACCAAAATTGCTCCCCTTCCTATTCTAATTACATCCCTATCAAACAACCTGTTTCATCTTATTGCAGGGTTTATATAACTTTTCCAATGTTTACTTCTGTTTTGCTGATCCTGTTTTCCTTCTGTTTAATTATTTAGGACTCCCTGTGCCACATTGTATACACTTATTCCAAATGCAAATGATAATTAACACATTGGTTGAAAAAGATATCAGCTGGGTAATACCAGATATTGTCATTCTTCATAGGACCATACTTCTGTATCAAGCCAACATTGCTGGTTAGGTTAGCACAGATCTGGCAGATTTAAGGTGACCTAAGGCATGAGATAAGCTAAAGGTCAAACTGATTATGTGGATAAAAAATGTTCAACCTTAAAGAGAATCTTTCACTCAACTCAACATGTTGCCCAAACCATGGGCATAATGAGTCAGAGCCTGACTGCATGATTGCTGGAGTGTTTTAGAGAAAACATAGCTTGAAGATCTGGCTGGGGACTGTAGGGAAACCACCCACAACCGGGATCTTCCTGTACTACTTTAGCTGACTGACAGGTCTCTCCCATGTCTGTACATAGCAAAGACCTGTCAACCACCTAGAACGGAACTAGAAAAGCCAGCCAGTTGAGTTGCGAGGCTAGTCTCATCTCTCCCTGTGGGCTCCAGCCAGATTTCAAACAGTTTTCTCTTTAGATGCTCTTTAGATGCTGTCACATTTTAGAGAAAAATATAATTGGCTACATTCATACAGCCAGGCTCTGATTCATGCTGCCCATGGTTTTGGCAGCATGAATCACTGACAGGTTCCCCTTAACTCTCTCATAAACAGGCATGGTCAACTTGCTTGCACATGTTATTTCATTAGTCAGAGGGAGATAGTCACCTCTTCAGGGGAAAAAATAGGATCGGAAAAGTAGAAATCTAGAAAAGTAGAAATCTAGGCCTTTGAACATTCTTTACTTGTTCTGTCTCCCTTTGAACAATCACCATACAGCCCCCTTCAGACATTACTTGCTAATGGATTGAAATCAGCTAAAAAAGTGCTTGATAATTGCAGTTCTGGGAAACACTTGCCCACTTGCAGGGGCAGAACTATCAATATTTTCGAGGGAAATGATTCAGGAGAAGTTTTATTTTATTCATTGGCTTGAAGACTAGTGGGCAGTCTTATCAATTATTGACTGTTTTCCGTTTATAAGTGTGAATACAGAGCAAGCTGTCAATCATTGAGTAAGTCCACCCATTGGACTCCTAACGCCAAAACGAAGTAGAATTTAAATGAGAAAGAATTACTGCTGAATCTTTTTTGCAAACGTATACATCATTCTTCTCAGTTTTTTATGCTATATAATATCATACTGTTAACTTCTGGTGGCTCAGTGGTTAGCACTGCAGCCTTGCAGCGCTGGAGTCCTGGGTTCAAATCCCACCAAAGGACATCTGCAAGGAGTTTGTATGTTCACCCCATGTTTGTGTGGGTTTCCTTCAGGTTCTCCAGTTTCTTCCCACTCTCCAAAGACATACTGATAGGGAATCTAGATTGTGAGCCCCATTGGGGGCAGTGATGATGCCTGTAAAGCGCTGTGGAATTAATGGCACTATATGCGTGAGTAAAATAAATAAATATTTATTGTGACAGGTCACCTTTAATGATTTTTATATATAATAGAAATTAAACTTAGTTTAGTTTTCCTCAACTGGAAAATAACAAAACCAAGACCTCAATGATTTTGTGTCAAAGAAAGGCTGACAACTTTCTTTTTTTGCTACCAGGAGTCAAAATAATATTTGGGGTGCATATAAAATATTATGTCTGCAGTAGCATAGCAAGTTATACAGCTGTATCTTCCCAAATAGAATTCACTAATAATTTATTATGGAGAGAACAACAGACAATCATATTAAAGTAAGTAAGCAGCGGGAATATAAAAATAATCCAAAGTAGTATGAGAAAGCAAGCCTTTCCAAATTTTTATGATAAGTATTATTACCACTGTCATCATAGGGGCAACTTTTGGTATATCAGAGGAAATTAATGATTAAAACCTCCACTATGGATTTAGTCGCACATCTGCAACAAATCCCCAGACAGAATCTGCATATGTTACTTTCCGATTTTGTTGCAAATTTTACTCTACTGCATTTACTAGGCATTGAATACGCTAAAATCCGCAATGGAAATCCAATAATTAATGAGCTACAGATTTGAAATCTGTACCATGCTTTCATTTTCTTGCAGAATTTTTGAATTTTTTCCAGAATGTGTGACTCAGATATTGAAAAACCCATTTACTTATACTGTAAATTGCTGCAGATTTTCAGTACAGAATCTGCACAGCAAATCCACGACAAATCCGCAACGTTTGAACTTGGCTTTACTGTTATCATGCTTACGGTGATGGATAGACAGTACACCTAAAACTGGATAATCAGCAACTCCTCCAGAATGTCTGGGAGATTGCTAGATAAAGGGGACACTTTCTTCCAGCCTAATCTCTCCGGTGCCCTATGTCCTGTTAAGCAAAGTTGGTCCTAGCATTTGTTTGCGGCAGTGCTCAATATTGAAGATGATTACATGTGCTGCAGAGTAGCAACAGGAGAGTAGGTGAGTATCTCCAGTCTAGTATGATGTCTACATTTCTTTTAGAGGGTCTGAGAAATTATAAAGGGGGTCGTATGCACAATTTGTGATCTAAAAGTGCATTAGGTTGGGAGTCAATATAATTTTGTAGGTCATGAGGTGAAACCCTTTGCAGATTCAAATGTTGCTTTTTAGAATCTCCTTGATGTCTCTTACCAAAAGTTGGTAAATATTCTGTAACTATGTAGACACAAAGGTCTGATAGGATTGTGCACAATGTATATAGTCACTGCTGTCAGTCAGTAGTAAGGAGGGCGGAAGGAGGTGGGAGAGGAGGGGCCGCTTCTATTCTCCAAATTACATATCATTGCACACTTTATTGTGTCCGTTATCGTAGAACCTTGTCCTGGATTTAATCTGATGTACAGTCAACATCTTAAAAAGATGGAGGTTGTCAGGTTTACACAAAAACAAATTCAATATTTATTAGTGGCTAATCTCCTTCTATAGTACCTGGCATTATATGAAAGATCCTTAAAGTGATTGTCCCAGTTTATCATGAAAGTCTGCAGGCATACTATGTGACTGCAGACTTGTAAATCCTCACATCGTGCACAGTGCGCGCTGTCAGGATTCTCCGGTGCCGGGAGCAGGTGGTCATGTGACCACAAGTACGCGATATGCATACTCCCAGCCTCATTTTAAATTCACAATATGCGGCCTTGCTCAATTCACTTGCTTTGAATGAAGCCACGCACATCTAGTTGGAAGATGGCTGAGAGTATGCATACCGCATACTAGTGGTCTCATGACTGCCCAGATTCGCTGTTGGCACCTGAAAAGCCTCCAACACACGCACACTGTACAGTTTCACAAGTCTGTAGTCACTTACAGTGACCGCAGACTTTCGTGAAAAACATTGGCAACCACTTTAACCTTTGCTAGCTCCTGAGCCATAATCAGGTTGGACAGTTGGTGCTTGGCCACAGGATACATTACAAGGGAAAGATTTAATAATAGATATGACCACAGAATCATAGAATGTTAGAGTTGGAAGGGACCTCCAGGGTCATCGTGTCCAGCCCCCTGCTCAATGCAGGATTCACTAGCCCACCTCAGACAGATGTCTGTTCAGCCTCTGTTTGAAGACCAATAGATAAAACTCTAAAACTCTAAAGCCCTCCATATACATTAGACTAACCTTTATCTTGAGAGCCACATTGCATTTTAAGAAATGCTCACAAGCCACAATCTATGTGAAAAATCATAGAAGCCATATTGCGACCAATCATCGAAAGCTAGTCATTGAAGGGTTAGGCTAGGTTCACATTGAGTTAACAGCAGCTCGTTCAACACATGCGTTAAATGGGCTGCGTTAACGCAAGTGCCAACATGCCATCGCGCTAGCGCTGATAGAGCTAGCAGATGCTCTATCTGCGCTAGTGGTGACGGACCCGGAAACGCTGCAGCCCGCGTCCCAGCGTCCGTCACTCAATGACGGCACATCGCTAGCGCACGCCCATTTTGGGCATGCGATAGCGATGCGCCCGAAATAGAGATTAATGGCAGCGTTAACGGACTGCGTTACACCGCGTTATGCCGTGGTGTAACGCAGTCCGTCTAACGGACTGCCCTAACGTAATGTGAACCCAGCCTATCACTAGTTGTTAGAGGGTTATTCTGGGTTTTCCAGGTTAATGTGGGTCAGTGGGCGAGTTTCTACTAGCCTTTCCTATGTGTCATTGAGACGGCTGTTGTAAAACTTGGGACATTCATGTCTTCACATTTTGAAATTGACTTGCTCGTGTGCTGCTCCATCTGATTGTCCACATAGTGACTGCTGTTTCCATGTATTATCTTAGCCTGTAAATCAGATCAGTCTGATTTTTTTTGTGCAACACAAAGTCTGGTATTTGATAGTTCATGGCTCAAAAATAAGTTTCAGTGTAGCTTCAGGCTGAATTGAGACATATGTATAACAAAGTCACACCGTGATATTTCAGACTGACTGCTGGACTCCTGACCCGAATTCAACAGCCTCATATGCATACAGTATATAAGACTGTTAAGTTCAGGTCAGAAGACCCACAGTTAGTCCTTAAAATGGCGGTTTCAGGCTGTGATATATATGGATGCCTGAATGAGGCCTTTTGCCGAATTTGGTCATCTGTGTTTTACAGTCCAAGCACGGACCATTATGCATATAGTAACTGTGGGTTTCCTGAATTCGACAGTCTCACAGGGATATAGATACCTCCCAACTATGAACGATAAGAAAGAGGGACACATTCTACGGTGTGGCAATTTCTATTTTATGCCAAGTCAGTAACCTAACCTCACCTTCAACATACTTTATTTGCGCCTACACTGAAATATTGAAGCCCGCTAGTGTTCTCACACAGTATGGTACCCTTTTCATGGTCCCTACAGTGCTCCCCCCATACAGTTTGATGCCCCCACACAATACGATGCCCCACAAACACAGTTTGAGGTCTCCACAGTGTATATAGCCCTGCTCCTCATTTCCAATGTCTAGCTACTGGATCTCTCCTCTACTGTTCAGTCTATGCAGAGACTGCCAGGACCTGTCGGACATGTGAGAATGTCACATGACAACAGCAAACAACAAAATATTCGTATTGCGCTTTTCTCATATTGGGGCCAAAGCACTGAAGGGTCCTGGCTGGATCTACAGTCTCTGCATGCACTGAATGGTGAATGAATGGTGGAGCAGGGATCTGAGGGTTCTCTGCTCCACTGTTATATTCAGCAGTAACTGTCCTGAGATGAAAGATAAAGATGAAGTCAGGACATAGCCCCTACTTACTACTTTGTCTGAAGGCGGAGACAGTGATGAGGTGTACTGGGGCAAAAGGGGGGTGCTTGGAACTTTTGTAGGTTTTTTATTTTTTTCCATATTTTTAAAAACTTTTTGTTTTCACTTGTGAGCATATTTAATAGTCTCCTTAGGGTACTTGAAGCTGCGATCATCTGGTTGCCTGTGCTATACATAACAGTGCTGAAGCACTGGTACAGTATGTATAGCAGAAATCACGATCTCCTATGAATGCTGGCCATGAACCGGCGTTCACAAGAGGATTGTAATGGCAGCTAAGGGGGTCTCCTGCAGACCGCTGGCTGTCATGACAACCCATCAGCACCATGTCACAGGCATGCTGATGAGTGGGAATAATGACACGCTCACTGCCAGCATGTGTTAAATGCCGATGTCAGAGACTGACAGTTTGATTTAACAGGTTAAAAACCACCGGCAGCTGTTAAAGGCTCATGATGGCTGATCAAATCAGCCATCATGTGCGGGGAAAGATGCGGGCTCATTGTGTGAGCCCGTATTAAAGGCAAGGAGCCAACATATGAGGTATCAGTACGTCATATGTTGGTAAAGGTACCTTCACACGAAGCGACGCTGCAGCGATAGCGACAACGATGCCGATCGCTGCAGCGTCGCTGTTTGATCGCTGGAGAGCTGTCACACAGACCGCTCTCCAGCGACCAACGATGCCGAAGGCCCCAGGTAACCAGGGTAAACATCGGGTTACTAAGCGCAGGGCCGCGCTTAGTAACCCGATGTTTACCCTGGTTACCAGCGTAAAAGTAAAAAAAACAAAGCACATACTTACATGCGTCCCCCAGCGTCTGCTTCCTGACACTGACTGAGCTCCGGCCCTAACAGCACAGCGGTGCTTTCACTTTCACTTTAGGGCCGGCGCTCAGTAAGTGTCAGGAAGCAGACGCTGGGGGACGCATGTAAGTATGTGCTGTTTGTTTTTTTTACTTTTACGCTGGTAACCAGGGTAAACATCGGGTTACTAAGCGCGGCCCTGCGCTTAGTAACCCGATGTTTACCCTGGTTACCAGTGTAAAACATCGCTGGGTATCGTTGCTTTTGCTTTCAAACACAACGATACACAGCGATCGGACAACCAAATAAAGTTCTGGACTTTATTCAGCGACCAGCGACATCACAGCAGGATCCTGATCGCTGCTGCGTGTCAAACAAAACGATATCGCTAGCCAGGACGCTGCAACGTCACGGATCGCTAGCGATGTCGTTTCGTGTGAAGGTACCTTTAGAGGTTGATATAATGAGTTCATTCAACAGTCTAATGCGTATGAGGCCACTGGACAATTGATTGTTGGGGGAGTTAAGGATCCGACATGTCCAGTTTCAGACTGCCAATCCTTTTGTTGTCCTGGAGATTAGACATGTTTGGCAGCAGCTTTCTCATAGAGAAGACAGGAGGGTTCAGCCGAGCGTTCCTATGTATGGGAAAGCCTGCCAAGATGGCTCCTGGTCAAACAATCATCTAATGTCTACAGCGGGCTTAACTCTATGCTCTAAAGCAAGTCAAACATTTAGATAGCTGTAACCTGAACCCTGATACACCGCAGACCCCATCCATGTGCATGCTCTGCTCAGCATCTGTGTAAGTTCTTTATAGGGAGGGAGAATTCAGCTACAGTCAGACGCTTCTGGCTGAACCTTATCTCCCATGAGAACAAAGCGATTGGGCATATTTAAATTGTAACAAACTGATTATTCTTCCCCTCAACATCTAACATTAAAATTTAGGACAACCCCAATATACTGTACATTAGATAGACCACTAATCCCATCACATTGCATGTGATATGGTCTCTTGACCCTGGTGGCAATGTACAGTCATACCATGACATTCCTGGTGTCACTAATGTACCATAGAATGCTTAACTTCCAACAGCTGATGAGCCTCACTCAGGGGCCTGGGACAACGCTATTCGGTGCACGGTGATACTCACCTTGCCTCCTGGGTCCCACGCTGCGTCCTGTCTCCTTTTCTGGGTCTTCAGCCGCTCTGGGGATCCCGTTCCCTGCGCACACACGCTAGGCCGCTTAGGTCGTGGTCACACGCACTCCCGGCTTCTTTATGATGACGGGTTGTACTAACCCAGAAGCGCTGTCCTGCCTGGGCAGTGGCCTCCGGGTATATCAGGTCGCTTCCTGCTAGAGGAAGCGCCTGATTGTTATTGTGCTTTTCTGTGCTCTCTTCAGTTCCACTTTGGTTTCTGTATGTCAGGGCCCAGTACGCTTTCAGTGTGTGCGTGCTCTGCTCTGTCCCTGTACGCTTCCAGTGTGTGCGTGTTCTGCTCAGTCCCTGTACGCTTCCAGTGCGTGCTCTTTTCAGTCCCTGTACGCTTCCAGTGTGTGCGTACTCTGCTCCATCCCTGTACACTTCCAGTGCGTACTCAGCCATGCTCAGTCCCAGTATTCCTCCAGTGCATGCCCTGCTCCGTCCAGGATCCGGTACCCTCTGTGTGAACCCCACCGTTTCCTGGGTCCCGGGTTTTCTCTGTGGCTGCTCTGCCCGTCTGGTCCTCGGTGAGTTCCCTGATTCTCTTCGTTATCCTCGAGTCGCCCCTCTTGCACAAGCTATCGCGGTGTATCTCCCTCCTAGGCTTGTCCCTAACGGTCCCTGTATAGGGGTTGGTTCCACCTGGTCAGCTCGCCTGGGAACGGTCGTCACCACGATCCAGTGTGTCCACTCCAGGAATCATAACAAACGCCTTGTTCCCGAGACACTGGATGGTGCCCAAGACACTGGATGGTGAATACTGCATTATATGGATATCCCACTGGTTTCAATTGATACATTATAATGCTCCATTTATCTCTTAGCCATGCAGCAAGAAATGTATCACTTTCTTATAGATCCTACCAGAGGTATTAGCTGATTCCTAGGGGTCTCCGCAGAAGAGCACCTTATGATCAGTTCACAGTCAACAAACCCTTCTTACTAGAATGGCTTGTCCAATCTCCTTTTATGTTTATAATATAAGATCCAAAAAGACTTTTACATATAGCATTACAGTTTGTGACTAGGTGCCTATGCTTTTTGCTATGACATTTCTTGCCCCTTTTTCAAAAAATGTGTCCCAATGTTTCACTTTTTTACCTACTGATCTAACATGTACTTATATTTCTAACATCTCAGTTGTAAATATTCACTATGGTATGTGCTCACATAATCAGCAAACTGTATATATTCCAAGAGTGTCTAATATATCATATTATTGTTAGCAGATTGTGCGATACCATAAAAATGTTTTCTATATTATAATCTTATAACATCTTACAATGTGGTAATAATATATATTACCACAATGTGTCTACTATATAATTGTCTAAGGGTCACTTCCATCTTTCTGTCTGTCTGTCTGTCACGGAAATCCCAAGTCGCTGATTGGTCGCGGTAAAACAGCCACGACCAATCAGCGATGGGCACAGTCTGGAGGCAAAATGGCCGCTCCTTCCTCCACGCAGTCAGTGCAAGCTCTATACTCCCCGCTCACACAGGGTTAATGGCAGCGTTAGCGGACCGCGTTATGCCGCGGTGTGACATAAAAGTACGCAAAGAAAATGGGAGACGTTTATTAGCATCCTGGATAGGACCTGTGCACAGTATATACCGTATGGGAATAAACATACTAGAAATAGGAGGAAACCAATATGGCTAAATAGAGCTGTAAGGGGCGCAATAAGTGACAAAAAGAAAGCATTTAGAGAATTAAAGGAAGTAGGTAGTGATGAGGCATTAAATAAATACAAAAAATTTAATAAATTCTGTAAAAAGCAAATCAAGGCAGCAAAAATTGAGACAGAGAGACTCATTGCCAGAGAGAGCAAAAATAACCCCAAAATATTCTTTAACTACATAAATAGTAAGAAACTAAAAAATGATAGTGTTGGCCCCCTTAAAAATAGTCTGGGTGAAATGGTGGATGAGGATGAGGAAAAAGCCAATATGCTAAATGACTTTTTTTCATCAGTATTTACAAAAGAAAATCCCATGGCAGCCAATATGACTAGTGATAAAAATTCCCAATTAAATGTTACCTGCATAACCCAGCAGGAAGTACGGCGGCGTCTAAAAATCACAAAAATTGACAAATCTCCGGGCCCGGATGGGATCCACCCCCGAGTACTGCAGGAATTAAGTACAGTCATTGATAGACCATTATTTTTAATCTTTAAAGAGTCCATAATAACAGGGTCTGTACCACAGGACTGGCGTATAGCAAATGTGGTGCCAATATTCAAAAAGGGGACAAAAAGTGAACTCGGAAATTATAGGCCAGTAAGTTTAACCTCTACTGTGGGTAAAATCCTGGAGGGCATTCTAAGGGATGCTATACTGGAGTATCTGAAGAGGAATAACCTCATGACCCAGTATCAGCACGGGTTTACTAGGGACCGTTCATGTCAGACTAATTTGATCAGCTTCTATGAAGAGGTAAGTTCCGGACTGGACCAAGGGAACCCAGTAGATGTAGTGTATATGGACTTTTCAAACGCTTTTGATATGGTGCCACATAAAAGGTTGATACATAAATTGAGAATAATGGGGATAGGGGAAAATATGTGCAAGTGGGTTGAGAGCTGGCTCAGGGATAGGAAACAAAGGGTGGTTATTAATGGAGCACACTCGGACTGGGTCACGGTTAGCAGTGGGGTACCACAGGGGTCAGTATTGGGCCCTCTTCTTTTTAACATATTTATTAATGACCTTGTAGGGGGCATTCAGGGTAGAATTTCAATATTTGCAGATGACACTAAACTCTGCAGGCTAATCAATACAGAGGAGGACAATTTTATATTACAGGATGATTTATGTAAACTAGAAGCTTGGGCTGATAAATGGCAAATGAGCTTTAATGGGGATAAATGTAAGGTCATGCACTTGGGTAGAAGTAATAAAATGTATAACTATGTGCTTAATTCTAAAACTCTGGGCAAAACCATCAATGAAAAAGACCTGGGTGTATGGGTGGATGACAAACTCACATTCAGTGGCCAGTGTCAGGCAGCTGCTACAAAGGCAAATAAAATAATGAGATGCATTAAAAGAGGCATAGATGCTCATGGGGAGAACATAATTTTACCTCTATACAAGTCACTAGTGCGACCACACTTAGAATACTGTGCACAGTTCTGGTCTCCGGTGTATAAGAAAGACACAGCTGAACTGGAGCGGGTGCAGAGAAGAGCGACCAAGGTTATTAGAGGACTGGGGGGTCTGCAATACCAAGATAGGTTATTACACTTGGGGCTATTTAGTTTGGAAAAACGAAGACTAAGGGGTGATCGTATGTTAATGTATAAATATATGAGGGGACAGTACAAAGACCTTTCTGATGATCTTTTTAATCATAGACCGGTGACAGGGACAAGGGGGCATCCTCTACGTCTGGAGGAAAAAAGGTTTAAGCATAATAACAGAAGTGGATTCTTTACTGTAAGAGCAGTGAGACTATGGAACTCTCTGCTATGATGTTGTAATGAGAGATTCATTACTTAAATTTAAGAGGGGACTGGATACCTTTCTGGAAAAGTATAATGTTACAGGGTATATACAGTGGGGCAAAAAAGTATTTAGTCATTCAGCAATAGTGCAAGTTCCACCACTTAAAAAGATGAGAGGCGTCTGTAATTTACATCATAGGTAGACCTCAACTATGGGAGACAAACTGAGAAAAAAAAAATCCAGAAAATCACATTGTCTGTTTTTTTATCATTTTATTTGCATATTATGGTGGAAAATAAGTATTTGGTCAGAAACAAAATTTCATCTCAATACTTTGTAATATATCCTTTGTTGGCAATGACAGAGGTCAAACGTTTTCTGTAAGTCTTCACAAGGTTGACACACACTGTTGTTGGTATGTTGGCCCATTCCTCCATGCAGATCTCCTCTAGAGCAGTGATGTATTTGGCTTTTCGCTTGGCAACACGGACTTTCAACTCCCTCCAAAGGTTTTCTATAGGGTTGAGATCTGGAGACTGGCTAGGCCACTCCAGGACCTTGAAATGCTTCTTACGAAGCCACTCCTTCGTTGCCCTGGCGGTGTGCTTTGGATCATTGTCATGTTGAAAGACCCAGCCACATTTCATCTTCAATGCCCTTGCTGATGGAAGGAGGTTTGCACTCAAAATCTCACGATACATGGCCCCATTCATTCTTTCATGTACCCGGATCAGTCGTCCTGGCCCCTTTGCAGAGAAACAGCCCCAAAGCATGATGTTTCCACCACCATGCTTTACAGTAAGTATGGTGTTTGATGGATGCAACTCAGTATTCTTTTTCCTCCAAACACGACAAGTTGTGTTTCTACCAAACAGTTCCAGTTTGGTTTCATCAGACCATAGGACATTCTCCCAAAACTCCTCTGGATCATCCAAATGCTCTCTAGCAAACTTCAGACGGGCCCGGACATGTACTGGCTTAAGCAGTGGGACACGTCTGGCACTGCAGGATCTGAGTCCATGGTGGCGTAGTGTGTTACTTATGGTAGGCCTTGTTACATTGGTCCCAGCTCTCTGCAGTTCATTCACTAGGTCCCCCCGCGTGGTTCTGGGATTTTTCCTCACTGTTCTTGTGATCATTCTGACCCCACGGGGTGGGATTTTGCATGGAGCCCCAGATCGAGGGAGATTATCAGTGGTCTTGAATGTCTTCCATTTTCTAATTATTGCTCCCACTGTTGATTTCTTCACTCCAAGCTGGTTGGCTATTGCAGATTCAGTCTTCCCAGCCTGGTGCAGGGCTACAATTTTGTTTCTGGTGTCCTTTGACAGCTCTTTGGTCTTCACCATAGTGGAGTTTGGAATCAGACTGTTTGAGGGTGTGCACAGGTGTCTTTTTATACTGATAACAAGTTTAAACAGGTGCCATTAATACAGGTAATGAGTGGAGGAAAGAGGAGACTCTTAAAGAAGAAGTTACAGGTCTGTGAGAGCCAGAAATCTTGATTGTTTGTTTCTGACCAAATACTTATTTTCCACCATAATATGCAAAAATGATAAAAAAAACAGACAATGTGATTTTCTGGATTTTTTTTTCTCAGTTTGTCTCCCATAGTTGAGGTCTACCTATGATGTAAATTACAGACACCTCTCATCTTTTTAAGTGGTGGAACTTGCACTATTGCTGACTGACTAAATACTTTTTTGCCCCACTGTATATTAGATTCCTTGATAAGGCGTTGATCCAGGGAACTAGTCTGATTGCCGTATGTGGGGTCGGGAAGGAATTTTTTTCCCCATGGTGGAGCTTACTCTTACCACATGGGTTTTTTTTGCCTTCCCCTGGATCAACATGTTAGGGCATGTTAGGCTATGGGTTGAACTAGATGGACTTAAAGTCTTCCTTCAACCTTAATAACTATGTAACTATGTAACGCACTCCGTTAATGCTGCTATTAACCCTGTGTGACCAACTTTTTTACTATTGATGCTGCCTATGCAGCATCAATAGTAAAAAGATCTAATGTTAAAAATAATAAAAAAAATAAAAAATATTTATATACTCACCGTCCGTCGGCCCCCCGGATCAGGAACAGGCCTTTCCCGCTCCTCGCGACGCTCCGATGACCGCTCCATGCATTGCAATCTCGCGAGATGATGACGTGCAGTCTCGCGAGACCGCTACATCATCATCTCGCGAGACCGCAATGCACTCTTGGGACTGGAGCGCGCGAGGAGCATCAATAAACGCTTCGCCTGGATCCGGGGACCAACGGTAGGTGAGTATATAACTATTTTTTATTTTAATTCTTTTTTTAAACAGGGATATGATGCCCACATTGCTATATACTACGTGGGCCGTGCAATATACTACGTGGGCCGTGCAATATACTACGTGGGCCGTGCAATATACTACGTGGGCTGTGCAATATACTACGTGGGCTGTGCAATATACTACGTGGGCTGTGCAATATACTATGTGGCTGTGCAATATACTACGTGGGCTGTGCTATATACTACGTAGGCTGTGCTATATACTACGTGGGCTGTGTTATACACTACGTGGGCTGTGTTATACACTACGTGGGCTGTTATATACTACGTGGCCTGTGTTATACACTACGTGGGCTGTGTTATACACTATGTGGGCTGTGTTATATACTGCGTGCGTGGGCTGTTATATACTATGTGAGCTGTGTTATATGCTACGTGAGCTGTTATAAACTACGTGGCTGTTATATGCTATGTGGGCTGTTATACACTCTGTGGGCTGTGCTATATACTATGTGGCTGTGCTATATACTCCGTGGGCTGTGTTATCCCATAGAATGTAAGTCCGCAAGGACAGGGTTCTCTCCCCTATGTACCAGTCTGTCACTGTAAACTTGTTTACTGTAAATGATATTTATAACCCTGTATGTAACCCCTTTCTCATGTACAGCACCATGGAATTAATGGTGCTATATAAATAAATAAATAATAATAATAATATACTACGTGGCTGTGCTATATACTCCGTGGCTGTGCAATATACTACGTGGGCTGTGCTATATACTACGTGGCTGTGCTATATACTCCGTGGGCTGTGTTATATACTACGTGGCTGTGCTATATACTTTGTGGGCTGTGCTATATACTCCGTGGGCTGTGCTATATACTACGTGGCTGTGCTATGAACTACGTGGCAGTGCTATTTACTACGTGGCTGTGCTATATACTACATGGCCGGCCGTGAACAATCAGCGACAGGCGCAGTCCGGCCACGAATTGGCACGGGATTTGAACCATGCTTCGCTAATTGGTCACGGCCGGCCGAATCCTGTGTATTCAATGTATTATTCTAAAATCTTCATAAATAAACTACATACATATTCTAGAATACCCGATGCATTAGAATCGGGCTACCATCTAGTTATAATATAATCTTATAACATCTTACAATGTGGTAATAATAAGCTGATGAACATTAACTGTTATTGATTGTCACCCATTTGCTCTTTTCTTCCGTGATATTTGGTCAGTTTGCAATATCATGGCCGCGCCACATCTTTGGTTATTCCTGGACATTTAATGCCACCATTTAAATGGCTCCCCATTAGTCTTGCTGTATTTTAGTCTTTGTGTTACCCTTTTCTGTGTAAATCCTATGTCTCATATTCATTGTCAGCATAGGATTCCTCCATTTCTTGTCACTTCTTGTAACACAGACTCCTTATTCTCTCGTCTCAACCCGTCGCTCTCTCCATTCTCTCTGGATTCCCACATCCTGGCAGTAGCCTTCCTCTCGCTCTCATTCAATCTTCTCTTTCATGTTTCCTACCTCCCTTCTTGCTCTCAACCCGCTCACTTTTTTCTATCCTGCAGGATAAAAAATAGAGTTTGCAGAGAGAGGAGAATTGGTGACAAGACAAAGATGGAAAAATCCATGGAACAGAGGTAGAGTGATAACAAGTAAAGAAACATAATAAATAATGAATGGTAAAAGTCAGCATCCAGAGTAGTACTCGAGTATAATACAGTCATATTATTCTTGCTTTTATTGTGGAGTTAATGCGTTCTGCATGAAGGGTTATCTGTGGTGGACATGTAAATCTGAGAGACAGGAGGAGGGCCTGGGAATTGTATGTCTTGATATTTAGAACAAGGTTATATCCCTTGATACATTCAACTAGAACATGGTCCAAAATTAAACATTGTCAGCTGCCTAATGGATGGATTCCAATATTAACATTTAATATCCTGGACAGTACATACTGCCGGTGGATAATGTGTCTCTAAATTGAGTGCGGCAGTAATAAAGCAAAGTATGGATACATTCACTAACGGCAAAGCCAAGGGCCGAATAGTGATCAGGGTCGGACATTCCATTGGTCCAACCAGTGCAGCCATAGAGTGGCCCAAGAGGTAAGGGGGCCCACTTATAGTTCCAAAGTAGGTGCAAATGATGATCTATTGGACAACAAAGGGCCCATAGACTTCTCGCACATGGATCCTCTTGTGTCCATGTCCGCTCCATGCCTCACTGCATATATGACTTAGTAGGAAGAGGTTTTTATGATCTGAGTTATAACTAGGCTTAAAGGGGTTGTCTACTTTGACGAAAGTTGGCCCCAAACTGTGTAAAATATCTAATACAATAATACCTTGACTTATGAGTTTAATTCGTTCTGTGACCAAGCTCTTAACTGAATTTGCTCGTATAGCAAATAAAATTTCACCATTAAAATGAATTGAAATTATATTAATCCATTCCAGACCCCCAAAATTCACACCAATTTTGTTTATTAGGTGTTTTAAAATAAGAAAAATTAACTTTATTAATAACAAATCCAGTAATGTACAGTTTGAAAAACTATTAAGCGTGTAATATACTATTGTACTGTCCTTTTTTTCTATTTATTTTTCTTTTTATTTATTTTTTTAGTTTTTAGTTTTTTATACACTAGCTTCATTTAATCATCGTTCCTTAATCATCTTCTTCACTGACTTTTGCCTTTTTTGCCACATTTTCTTCGCTTTTATATATAAAGATATATATGTATGGAGTCAGCACTATAGATCAGAAATTAACGTGCTCATAAATAAATATAGCAAATGTTAAGCCAACACTAAAGCCCCCGTCTCACTAAGCGAGATCGCTAGCGAGATCGCTGCTGAGTCACAAGTTTTGTGACGCAACAGCGACCTCAGTAGCAATCTCGCTATGTTTGACACGTAGCAGTGACCAGGCCCCTGCTGTGAGATCGCTGGTCGTGTCGGAATGGCCTGGACCTTTTTTTGATCGTTGAGGTCCCGCTGGGTAGCACACATCGCTGTGTTTGACACCTTACCAACGACCTCGTTGACGACTCAGACACTGAATTGTCATAATAGCTTCCCATGTGACTTCGTTGTACAGGTCGCTGGTGAGATGTCAAACAGTGAGATCGCAGCTGCGATCGTTGGAAGATCTCACTGTTTGACATCTCACCAGCGACCACATAGCGACGCAGCAACGATCCCTGACAGGTCGTATCGTTGTCGGGATCGCTTTAGCGTCGCTAAGTGAGACGGGGCCCTAACACTCCAAAGAGTCACAGAGCGCACATAATAGAACAGTATACTGTGCCTTGCTGCACATGTGAAACCACATGTGAAACCAAAAAAAACATTATCCTAAGTACAGCCCCATGTCAAATACATGGAGCATGCCGTGCTGAAAATAAGAGTCCGCCCCAGGAAAATGATTCACAAGAAAAGTTCAGCTGGCAACTCCCTTTCTTAGGACCCATGGTCGCTCGCTTATAACTCAGATCTTGGCTTGCATCATAAAACAACAAATCAACAGAGCGAAGGCTCGTATCTCGGAAAATTCATAAGTAGATGCACTCATTAGTCAAGATATTACTGTATAACAAACTCGGGAGGTACTCAGCCTCTCTGGGTCCAGCTCTGGCACCCCACTGCTGCTCCAGTCCCAATATTGTTGTTGACGAAGTCACATCAAGTCAACAGCAAGCATCCTCCTACTCTAGACAGTTACTGAGCCCTGGATATTGGAAAATGGGAAATAAATTCAAAATGAGGTGAAATTGTGAAAATAATAATAATAATTCCACAATTGTTTTTTTGGGTTTAATTTTTACAGTGTTCATTGTGCTGTAAAAATATCCTAACAACATGACTCTGTAGGTCAGAATGATTATGGTGATAACAAACTTGTATAGTTTTTTTAATTAAAGGTATAAGGAAAAAAGTTGTACATTTGTGAAACTTAAAAAAAAGGAAAGTTAAAAAAAAGTTTGTGTTGACACATCTTGAGACCTGTAATATTTTCATTTTTTTTTTGGTTAAAGGAGCTCCATGAGAGCTTGTTTATTGCACGGCGAGCTGACATTTTTATCGATGCCTTTTTGTGGTAGATACAATGTTTTGATGGATTTTCATTACATTTTTTAGCTAACTTGCAGAGACCAAAAAAAGCAATTCTGACATGTCAATCTTTTTTGTCTTTTTGGTGTTTACTGGTCTGGTAATTTTATTTTTTTGATAGATCAGACTTTTACAGATGCTACAATATCACATGTTTATTTAATTTTTTTATTTCTTTATTTTTAACGGAGGAAAATAGGGATTATTCAATATCTTGATTTTTTTTAAAACCTTGTTTTTACTTTATTTTTTAGTTCCCCTAGGGTGCTAAAACCATCGATCATCTGACTACTTGTACTATATACTGCTATAGCTCAGTATTGCTACAGTTGTGCTCAAAAGTTTACATACCCCGGCCGATTTTTTGCTTTCTTGGCCATTTTTTAAAGAATATGAATGATAACACCAAAACTTTTTCTCCACTCATGGTTAGTGGTTGGGTGAAGCCATTTATTGTCAAACTACTACCCCAATGTATATTAAAAGTGTACATAGGTTTGGAATTTAATGTAATATTACTCTGAAAAAAGAGTAAACTGTTAATGTAGGTATTTATTACTTCTTCATTTAAAGAAAATCTTTCACTTGCTATGTTTTCCCTATAATACCTACAGGTGATTCGCCAGCCACATTGTAGGGGCCTCACATACAATCCTACCAAGCTAAGATGTAGGTGTTCACACATGCTTAATTTGTGGTTTATTCTTAATATTTTTGCCATCAAGACAAAATGCTAAGCTGAGCTCTTGTGAGGGAATATAGAGTCCAAAGATGGCAGTGCACATGCTGTTGGTGTGCCCCTGAAAAATGTGTCAGAAAACGAGTTACCATCCAAATCGTGGCCCGTTGAGGCAGACTGTTCAGCATTCAGGAGTATTGTTGCCCGATCACAAATCTAGAAAAATCAACTGTGCCTTATGCAGCTTCTTTCCCCTGTGCCAGGAGGGTCACACATGGCTTCCTGGCAGCCAGTTGGGCACCAATTACTTAAATAATCACATAAACATATATACTATATGTGCAACCTGTGTATGTGTACATGGGATGGTCACCCTCTGACACCTTAAAAAAATTACAGTGTTCTGCTACTATAATTTACTTACTTATATTTATTTCACCTACTTTTATAGTAATTTTGTCTTTGGAGTGTGGAAGGAAACCCACACAAACATGGTGAGAACATACAAACTCCTTAAAGATATGGTCCATGGTGGGATTTGAACTCAGGACCCCAGGGTTCTTAGGCCACCATGATCACATATAAGGGACTATGCGGATTCCCATCCAAGTCTTCTCTTTACTAGTGATACATTGGTGAGAAATTTTCTGGAGCATTATAAAATTTCTAACACGTTTTTAGCATCTTACTTTGAGAAAGATTGACAATTGGTTAACTAGATTTTTCTTTTTAGCGAGCTCAGGTTTCCTCACATCCAGGCCATTCATTTATATTGTAAGGTTTTTTGTGCCTCAACTAATTACAACTGATGTCAAAACAGCAACAAATGTCACTAGTTTCCATTGCAAACGGGTGAGCTGGATTGAAAAATCAAATATGTATAGTTCTCTGATCTGGATCTTTGAAGGGTTGACATGCAACAAGAAATGCACCAGATGAATGTGAACGATCCCATACAAAACAATGGGATCCGTTCCTGCAGTTTCCCAGCCACGCCAGCTGGATTGCCTAATATGTGGAAACAGGGCCTTAGCCAGGAATGACTGTAAGGGTATGTTTCCACATGGCGTATTTGTAGCGCCCCCACTGCCGCAGGGCCGAGGGGTACCCGGTACCGGGCCTCTGAGTCTCTGCTCTGGGGTTGTCATGGTGGCTAGACCTGGTCCGTGACCCTGCTGAGGGGCGCCCAATAATAGGTGTGGATGGTGGTATTAGTGCGGTGCAGTAAATAACGAGGACACCAGGTTGCAGTCTCTTTACCTCTTTACTGAAGGCTTCAGGGTCCTCAATCCGGAATACGGTTAACCGGGCTGCGCAAGCCTGACCGGTCCGATGGCACCTCCAGAGTTCCCTTTGCAGGTGGAAATCTGTGCCTACCTTCTAGCGCTTGTGTGTTGTGGTCCTCCCCTGCTGTGCTTACGGGATAGTCCCCACAACTGTTGTGTCTGTTTCTCGTGTTCCCTCACAACTCGATTCTGATGTTCTTCCACGTCCCCCCAGATCTTATGGTTAGGACGCACCCGTATGACGGGGAGGCTCGGAGCTCTTCCGGGACTCTAGCGTCGCCCCACTCCTGTTGTTACCCCCCTGTGTCTTCCTAGGTCAATTGGGTGAGACAGCCCACCTATAACTGACTGTCCTGCCGTAGGTTTGAAGTTTGGCTTGGAGCTCTATACTTCCTCGGCGTTCCGGCCACCGGTTATGCGCCTCAATAGGATGTTGCCTCGTCTTACAGCACGACTCCTACTGGTATTCTCCTTGTTGCGTTGATCTCGTTTCTCACTCAGCACAATAAACCTCGCTTCTTGTCCTTTCTTGGGGTACCGCCGCTATATCGTGCAGGCACGGTCCCGTAACGTTCTCTCTGGTTGCTAGGCCTCTGTCAGGATCCCACCCCTGACAGGGACCCCTCCGAATCTTCCCCTACAACACCCTCTGCCACAAGGTGTTGCCTGGTTCCAACCCAGTCAGCTTTCTGATCTAACTTCCTATCCAACCCCCAGTTTTACCAGACTGTGAGGAGTGGCCTAATACATAGTACCCTTAGCTCCCCCTGGAGGCCAGACTGTGAAATGTATTGGTGTCTGTGATACCTGGTCAGATGAACTCCTTCAGTGCCATCAGACGTACCATAGCCCCCCTTAGCGGCGGAGCATCAGTACTGCAACGACCAGGACTCTGGGGCGCTGCACTCCCCCCCGGTTAAATCCAGTACTCCTGGACTGGGAAGAAAACAACAATACATGTCAGCAAAAAGACATACAATTTTTGAAATGCAAGTACAAGTAAACTTTTTAACAGGACTTCCCTTTATGGGAGGTGAGGACACTTGAACGTTGCAAACATGGTTAAATACTTTAAATAACATACTATAAATAACTTCTTTTACCCAACCGGGTATTCTACTAAGTGCAAATTTATTTTTTTTTTGTTTGAACAATAATTTAACTTTGCCTTTAAGGACGTACTCGCTGGATCCACTAAAGACCTTCTTATAAAACATTATAAGGCTAATTAACTTTTCTGCATTCTCCTTCTTTACATCTGCAGGACCGCCTGTCCTAACTGCTCCAGGCCTACTGCCTCTCCTTTCTGTTACAGGACCACCCCTTTCCGCCCGGGCCTACTGCCTTTCTACTACTATGCATGGTATAGAACTTATCATCCATCTTTCAGTTCAGGATTGCTGAGCCATCTCTGTATGGCTCCTAGGAGGACTCACTGACTAAACCCGTACGGGTTCACTTTCTGTCCTCATTCTTCTATCAACATCATTAAACATTTCTCACAATCAACTAACTAGCTACATTTAACTTCTTCTTTCAAGACATTATTGCCATTTAACCATCTTAAGGCAACACTGTTCATAAGTGCAATATGTGAACATTCCCTTTAAGAGGGGACCAAGTCTCTATGAGGTAGTGCAACTTCTCAAGCTGCAAGTCTGTTCGCAGTAAGGACTCCGTTGCTGGTTCCAAGACCAGTGTCTTCGCAAAGAGTCCTTTCCTTGTGTAAAACCAGTAGAGAGCACCTTTAAGAAGGTGCAAACTATGTACAAAAAGTTTGTAATCATGCATTGTTCATGATTCAGCAGTTCTTTCATTGATGAATAAACAGGGAACAAAAACAAAAAGCAGAAGAAGGGATCCCGGGTAAACAAAGGGATCCCTTTAAGAGTTAACCCTAGTCGGGTTGTAGCAGCAAGAAGACACACAGTTAACTATTTACATGTTCGGAAGATTAGGACATTTACTTGAACCAATCAGGAGGCAGCACCGGCGGAGGCAACCCCTTTGGATATTGCCCGCCGCCTGGTACTGAGTAAGGGGGAGTACTGTCCCATCTGGGGGTCTGCGTACCCACCGTCTTCCGTTCTGGGGCAGCTGGTGCCCCGACCACCTGAGAAGACGCCCCCTTGGCCACGACAGTGGTTGAGGTGACAATGTTGCAGGTCGTGGTCTTGATGATGGTGTACGTCGGAGTGTCCTCGATGGTCTTGGTGATGATCACGGGCTGACCACAAGGGGGCACCTTCGCTACGGGGGTAAGCTTCACTGGCACCTTAGTCGGGGATGTCACGGGGTTCTGTTTCTTATGGACATTCAGGGCGAACCACCCCTTTTCCCCAAGGTGCCTGGTGTAAGTAACTTAGTCCCCCGGATAGAGATCCCGGTCTGGGTGGCCCTCTCTGAGATGAGACTCCACATCCCGCTGGTTGACAAAGACTTCGGCGTATAGGCCCAGCTCTTTGATAAAGCCCCAGCCCCCGCAGAGCTTGAAGGCGACAATGATGCCCTGCCTGCGTGGGGCCTGGTTAGCGGTGGGGTCCTTGCGGGCCCAGTCCTTGACCGCCAGGTCTTTTTGATGGTGGGTCTCCAGCCCGGCCTGGTACGCCTTTTCCTTCTCCTCCCACTGCTGTTCCAGCTGGGTCTGGTATTCCTCCCAGCTCAGGGCCTGCACCATCTCCCCTTCCCGTGTCTTCACCCCGGGGAACCCCATGAGGTTGGATCCTGGGTTCACCCAGTGGCATACCGTGCGCTCTGCATGGGCCTCACACAGCAGGGTAGTTGGCGTAATTGGGGCTTTCAGGAGGTGTTCCATGCCCGTTGCCTCCTCCCATGGTAACAGGCGTTGGAGTCTATGGGTCCCAGGGAGAGGGGGTGTCGCAGCGGGGCCTACTAACAAGCCCTCTGCCAGTGGGGCGGGGTCGGCGGACTCACCAGCCGATGTGGGCTCCTCCTCCACGGCGGGTTCTGCTGGCGGTGTCGGCGAGGGCCTCAGCAGCAACTCCGGTAGCGGTACAGGATCCGATGCCAGAGGACTTCCTTCCGGCGCTACCTGGTGCGGAGCCTGGGCCTTCACGTTCAGCTGAAGGAGCTGGTGGATCAAGTCCCCCATCTCAGCCTGCAAGAAATCAGCGCTGTCCGTGGAGAATTGGCTGCGGTGCTCATCCGGGTAGTTGGGGGAGACTTCTGCTTCAACCCCACATTCGGGTCCCGAGCTGCTGGCCATGGCGTCCTCCTCGTGGGTCACTTCCTGGTCTTTTTCCCGCTCTCTCCTTCGTGGGCGGTTTCGTTTTCTCTGTCTCCGCCCACCATTGAGAATCAGGAGGCGGATCTCGGCTGCTGACGGACACGTCCTCACGGTGCAGAAATATTTAGACTGGGCGGCCATTGTCTTTCGCGCTCTTCAGCTGGTCCACGCCCACTCCACGCCCCTCTTCTTCTCCTGCGCTCTCCTCAGCGCTGTAATGGCGGATGGTTTTGGCGGCAATTGGCACAGTCTTTGCAATAAATCACAGTCCAAGTCTAATAAATCACAGTTCCAAGGCACACATGACCCGATTCAGGCTTAAGTAGATCCTGTTCGTGACGCCAAAATTGTAGCGCCCCCACTGCTGCAGGGCCGAGGGGTACCCGGTACCGGGCCTCTGAGTCTCTGCTCTGGGGTTGTCACGGTGGCTAGACCCGGTCCGTGACCCTGCTGAGGGGCGCCCAATAATAGGTGTGGATGGTGGTAGTAGTGCGGTGCAGTAAATAACGAGGACACCAGGTTGCAGTCTCTTTACCTCTTTACTGAAGGCTTCAGGGTCCTCAATCCGGAATACGGTTAACCGGGCTGTGCAAGCCTGACCGGTCCGATGGCACCTCCAGAGTTCCCTTTGCAGGTGGAAATCTGTGCCTACCTTCTAGCGCTTGTGTGTTGTGGTCCTCCCCTGCTGTGCTTACGGGATAGTCCCCACAACTGTTGTGTCTGTTTCTCGTGTTCCCTCACAACTCGATTCTGATGTTCTTCCACGTCCCCCCAGATCTTATGGTTAGGACGCACCCGTATGACGGGGAGGCTCGGAGCTCTTCCGGGACTCTAGCGTCGCCCCACTCCTGTTGTTACCCCCCTGTGTCTTCCTAGGTCAATTGGGTGAGACAGCCCACCTATAACTGACTGTCCTGCCGTAGGTTTGAAGTTTGGCTTGGAGCTCTATACTTCCTCGGCGTTCCGGCCACCGGTTATGCGCCTCAATAGGATGTTGCCTCGTCTTACAGCACGACTCCTACTGGTATTCTCCTTGTTGCGTTGATCTCGTTTCTCACTCAGCACAATAAACCTCGCTTCTTGTCCTTTCTTGGGGTACCGCCGCTATATCGTGCAGGCGCGGTCCCGTAACGTTCTCTCTGGTTGCTAGGCCTCTGTCAGGATCCCACCCCTGACAGGGACCCCTCCGAATCTTCCCCTACAACACCCTCTGCCACAAGGTGTTGCCTGGTTCCAACCCAGTCAGCTTTCTGATCTAACTTCCTATCCAACCCCCAGTTTTACCAGACTGTGAGGAGTGGCCTAATACATAGTACCCTTAGCTCCCCCTGGAGGCCAGACTGTGAAATGTATTGGTGTCTGTGATACCTGGTCAGATGAACTCCTTCAGTGCCATCAGACGTACCATAGCCCCCCTTAGCGGCGGAGCATCAGTACTGCAACGACCAGGACTCTGGGTCGCTGCATATTTGCTGCGGATTGAACCTGCGTACAGCCGCAGCGTCCAATCCGCAGCGTCCAGATGTTACAGCATAGTGGAGGGGATTTTATGAAATCCCATATCCACAATGCGTACAAAGACGCAGGTGGCAGACCGTGCGTATGCGCACATGCGGCGCAAGATAAATAGCACCGTTCTATGTATAGGATGCGGTGATTCCGCATGTGTTCAATGAACATACGGAATCACCGCGCATACAAAAGCCGGCAGCGCTTTGGACTGGGCGCATGTCCGATGCGTCCAACGTGCTCACAATACGCCACGTGGAAACATACCCTAACGCGTACATTTCTAAGGGTACCGTCACACAGTTGCATTTTTATCGCTACGACGGCACGATTCGTGACGTTCTAGCGATATCGTTACGATCTCGCAGTGTCTGACACGCTACTGCGATCAGGCACCCAGCTGAGAATCGTACGTCGTAGCACATCGTTTGAAACTTTCTTTCGTCGCTGGATCTCCCGCTGTCATCGCTGGATCGTTGTGTGTGACAGCGATCCAGCGATGCGTTCGCTGGTAACCAGGGTAAACATCGGGTTACTAAGCGCAGGGCCGCGCTTAGTAACCCGATGTTTACCGTGGTTACCAGCGTAAAAGTAAAAAAAAAAAAAACGTACATGCTCACCATTTGATGTCCGTCCGGTCCCTCGCCGTCCGCTTCCCGCTCTGACTGTCTGCCGGCCGGAAAGTGAGAGCAGATCACAGCGGTGACGTCGCCGCTGCGCTCTGCTCTCACTGTACGGCCGGATCTCAGTCAGAGCAGGAAGCAGACGGCAAGG
Organism: Ranitomeya variabilis; assembly: GCF_051348905.1. Lineage (NCBI taxonomy): Eukaryota > Metazoa > Chordata > Amphibia > Anura > Dendrobatidae > Ranitomeya > Ranitomeya variabilis. Next base: position 454,200,590 of record NC_135235.1, read on the forward strand.
GACCGGACGGACATCAGATGGTGAGTATGTACGTTTTTTTTTTTTTTACTTTTACGCTGGTAACCACGGTAAACATCGGGTTACTAAGCGCGGCCCTGCGCTTAGTAACCCGATGTTTACCCTGGTTACCCGGGGACTTTGGCATCGCTCCAGCGCCGTAATTGCAACGTGTGACCGCAGTCTACGACGCTGGAGCGATAATCATACGACGCTGCGACGGCACGAATCGTGCCGTCGTAGCGATGTAAATGGTACTGTGTGACGGCACCCTTACAGTAATGAAATGACAGAGAAGAAATGGTGGTCAGGTTACGAGGATCATAGACACTGACAGAGAGATAGCTGTATATCTAGAGGGAGAGTAGCACAGATCTACAGATAACAGTATCAGAGTGAGGAGGCAGCAGTATGGGAGATGGCTGTGTATTGATAGAGAATTGGAGATAGCAGGGCAACTCTATGGGAAAGGTTAAACTGAAAAGATTAATATCCTGATTAAGACTGTAGGATTGAGTGTCTATGATCCGCTCTACTGGGGATGGCTCCTCTCCCTCCCATCCACCTTTATGTTGTATAAAACATGAGTGGGGGTGAGGAGGGAGAAACTGTAATTTCTAACAGTGTTCTTATCTCTAATCCTGAGCCAAGGGATAGAGGGATAGTCACAAGGACAGTGATACTGTAGGACACATGCAGAGACAGTTGGAGAGAGGTAAGATGAAGAAGGGGGGAGGGGTGACGAATGCCCTGTTTTGGGTATTAGTGAAGCGAGTGTAAAAAGAGTTACTGGCAAGAAACATAATAACTGAGCGTGTGCCACATTGTAGTCAGGAGAAAGATGCCAGTTCTAATGAGTCGAATGAAAGTTAAGTCTCAGAGGAAGGAATCAGTGATGATATTATAGTCAAGCTGAAGGACAGCGGAATAAATAAAAGTATTATTATTGTAAATCATGAGGAAATGGTTCTAGGAAAAGCCCCCAAATGGTATCTGACAGGAGAACACTAATCAATATTAGACCAGAAGCAAAATAATCTAAATGCTGATTATAATAATGCATGTATGACCCATATTAACAGGAACACCTATTTTTCAGGGCTTCAAAAACCCAAATTGGCAACCTGTGACGAGATGATCTCCAGGTGCCGACGGCAATGAAGGGTTTGGGGGACACCCGTAGCCGGCACCTGTCCGGAAATCTGGACTCTCATTCAGACACCCTGTATGTTCCACAAGAAAGGACACCTTACCTAATCAGTTCTACTGAAGCTTACCCACCAGAACCTCGATACCCAGACAACTCACTACACCCTGACTGCCTGTATCCCCTCAACAACCAGCTCTCCAACAGTAGCACCTTTCCTCGTATCCACTTTAATTCCCATTATGAACCTCCTGAGGAGACGCCACCATATCCAACCCCACATGCACCTCCTGCCAAAATCAACCGCCTTCCTGCCAGCCTTCTGGACCAGTTTGAAAAACAGTTGCCAATTCACAGAGACGGCTTCAGTACACTTCAGTTCCAGAGGCAAGCCCCAGATGGAAAGGACCGTAGTGAAAGCCCGGGGCGAATCCGACATTTAGTCCACTCTGTGCAAAAACTGTTTGCAAAGTCACAATCCCTTGAGGGTGGTGGAAGGGCAAGTGTTAATGGCAAGAAAGGGGTATCAGAAGACGCTAAAGGAACAAAACGTAGTAAAAGTAAAGAACGAGGAAAAGGCGATGGTAAGGGCCAGGCTCGAGGTGGTGGAGTTTCTGGATGGTGGAGTTCGGATGACAATTTAGACAGTGACACAGGCAGTTACCGCAACCCAGCAGGAATGATGACTCTTGGAAGGCGTCCTGATCATGGAACCCGACATTTCTTGAGCGGATATAATACTATCAGTGAGAGCATGTTGAAGGCATCCAAAAGCAATAATGACCTCAAGTTCACACCCTTCCAGCCCCCATCACTTACCTTGTCCCCACTGCCTACACCTCGAGAGGTGATCCCCGTTAGCTCAACATCATCACTCAAAAGAGGTTCTTGGTCAACGCTAACACTAAGTCATGCCCGAGAGGTGTGCCAGAAGGCATCAGCCACCATAGACAAGGCACTGCTCAAGTCCAAGTCTTGTCACCAGGATCTTAGCTACCAGTATCTGCAGGTAGGTTATGAGGGTTGAACATAAATCGTAAACACTATGACAAAATCTGATTAGCACTGCATGCTTGAATGTTTTGTTTCTTAGGGAAATTCTTCAAAGTCAATGGGTTTGGATAGCATGAAACCCTATTAATTTATTCACTTTTCCATTAACACGCTGGGCCATTTATTCTATTGTAAATTACACACTGCTGCCCACAAATCAGTTAGGTTTTGTTTTTGTTCATTCTGAACTCAGCTCCATAGCTGTCTGATGGCCCCTTATCTTCTCAACCTGTACTGTACTATACACATAACATAAATCGAATAGCCATAGAAGATATTTTTTACTTTTAGGCAGCAACACATTTTTGTTAATAATTTATTTGGTAACCTTAGTGCAGAAAACCAGCAACTAAAAGGTAATATTTTCATATTTTATCCAATTTCTAGATATATTTGTCTTTTAACTATAATTTACAGGTGCCGAGTGGAGATTGGGCAGGGGCGCCATGTAAAGATGATGACATCCCATGTCGACGGATGCGTAGTGGAAGCTATATTAAAGCAATGGGTGATGCAGACAGCGAAGACTCAGAAGGAAGTCCTCAACCGTCCCCCAAAACTGCAGCAAGGAGGCAGAGCTACCTCAAGGCCACACAACAGTCACTAAGTGAACAGAGCACCACACAAAGGTAACAAGGAAAGGATTTCTCTATTTTTACCAATGCCAAAAATGGAAACTGATCTTACAGAGATGACTTTTGACTGTGAATATAGTGCCTCCCTGTGGTGGCCACATAGTAATACTAATACATTCATCAATAGTTTCATATTTAGATGTATTATTATTGTATATATACTAAAATTTAATGTGGCACTGTATATATCAGATATTCAAGGCTGTGGCAAAATATACCTAGGGAAATGAGGAAGCAAAAACCTGTGGGACTCGGTTAATTCAGCAGCACAATCACAGACAGTGAAAATGATCTTGATTTATACAACACTCCAGTTCTTCTGTAGGGATAGCCTGCAGGGCCACGTACATGCTGCCTTTACAGAGGCACACAATGTCTCTGTTGTTCTGTAATGGTGCTTAAAATGTGTCCTCCAGAATACGATGTTTTTTTTTCTTCTGCACTATGACATCCCCATAATTGATTCCTCCCCCCACTTAAGTTAGGGCCATCACATTTTTATTGAACCGCAGGTTATATCCCAGGTGCCAACACAATGCCTAAATCTGTAGAAGTCAACTACAGTTTATCGTAATTAGTCCAGTATTATTTCAGAAATGTCATTTCTGGTGAATACCTCTTGTTACCCTTCTAATTTTAAATGTACTATTATTATTTTGTCATCTCTGAAAGCCCTGTCCAACATAATGTGTCCTTGAACTTGCGAGCATGTAAACTGTTCTTTTTGATTATGTTATACTAATATTCCAAATACTCATTTGTTCAAAGACAATAGTGAACAACAGCTGAAAAAAAGCACAACAAGATTTATGTTCTTCATTTTTTTTCATTTCTGATTGCTTGTCCCAAGGTTATGTACCTGAACATATGAACACAGTATAATACAGCCACAATACATTACTAAATTCACTTTAAGCGACAAGGGTGAATTCATATCCTGCAAATTTGCTATAAAAATTTCCAAGCCTGTATTATTATTCTGAATCAAACCTGCAGAAATCCATAAACTTGCTGTCAGCAATTTGCAACTTTTTGAGTTTCAGTCACATAAATTTTCTGCAACAAATCTAAATTTAGGAAAATAGAAAAAATTTGAGTCCGGCTCAACAGGACTGGATTTTCCTTTTATTTTTATTTTTCAAAAGAAATTATAGTGCATAGAAAAGAAAAATGTACATGGTCGACATGACCCAGTCGACGCGTTTCGACTGCACTAGTAAGACTGCACTAGTAACACTGCCTAGTGCAGTCGAAACACGTCGACTGGGTCATGTCGACCATGTACATTTTTATTTTCTATGCACTATAATTTCTTTTGAAAAATAAAAATAAAAGGAAAATCCAGTCCTGTTGAGCCGGACTCCAATTTTTTCTATTTTCTTTGATGTGAGGCCAGGGCGAGGCCGGAGTCTGTGCCCCAGGTGGATGAGCATAGAGCAACTGGGTGAGCTGGAATTAAGTTTCTATTAATCTAAATTTACCCTGAGATACTTTAAATATATTTGCCCACACATAAGTAACATATCAGCCAAGTTATTATGGCTGGACATTCCTATTTTGTTTGTACTTGCGTATAATTGTTTGTACAGGTAAACGAGGCGCCTTCAGGTATCTTGAAATTGTACCCAATGATGAGCCAGACTTGTGCAAGTCCACAATTCTCTTCCTGATATCTTGGCTGATTTCTTTAGACTTTCCCATGATGCTACACAAAGAAGCAGTGTGTTTCAGGTGTGCATTAAAATACATCGGCAAGTGTGTCCCTAATTGACTCAGATGTTGCAAAAAAAAACAAAAATCAGAAGCTTCCAAACGCATGACATCATCATATGGGCAGTCCAGAATTGTTTAAAGGCATAGTAATCTTACTGTATGTAAACTTTTGACTCTGCAGTAAAGTAATAAAAATGCCTTAAAACATTCTCTCTCTCATTATTCTGGCATTTGGCAAATATTAATAATTATGGTAGTCCTAATTGACCTAAAACGGGAAAGGTTTATTTTGATTTCATGTCAGATACTGAGAAAAACATGTATATGTGTCTTTTTATATAGTATATGTAAACTTCAGGTTTCAAGCTTGCTGAAGGTAAAACTGCCTGACTTCCCACAACCATGAAAACGGGGGCCCCAAAGTTCCTTTTGTGAATGGAGCAGTAGTGAGCTCACCATCTATTGGAGTGGTGGCACACGTGTCTCACGATACAGGGGATTTTGAGCCCCCACTTTCGGGATCATTGGAAGTCTCAACAGCGATTCTCATCTCGCCACTGATATAAATATATCCGCTATGTAAACTTCCATTAGGTGGCTGGAGAAATAACTGAGTTCACCCTGCTTGAGTGACTTGGGCTCATTGACTAAGATAACATCTATAAACATGAGCGTCATAATTAGTTGCAGAGCAAGAGCATAACTATAGTGGGGGTAGGAGTGCAGTTGTCAGACCAGTCAATCTAGGAAAATAAGGGTAAGGCGGGGAGAAGGCACCTCTTGGACTAGTCATCCTTGTCACATCACCCTTGGACAGCTTTCAAAAGTTTGTTTGATCTAAAATGCTGTAGTATTTCAAACAAAAACATACATGGCTTCACATATGTGTGAAGCTATCCAAATTTAGCAAAAGTATGGGGCACCAGGCCTCAAAGACATAGAAAGAAGTTGTGGAGAAAAGTGCACACAGTAATGTGACCCTATTTAAGAAAGAAAGGAAAAAGGTGTTGCTCACCTAGGGGATTGTCTGATGCCCGTTTGAAAGTCCATCTGCTGCAGCCTCGTGGTTGGGGAACCTACAGTTAAAACTTCTCAATACATGGAATAAAAGTAATCTGAAGATAGGTTTCGCAGATGGAAAAGAGTCTCTTTCAATACCATGTTCAAACACAAACGCACCAATGCATTTGCATGTGGACATGCTATTGCAAGAGACTCTTCCATTTACGAGCCTATCTTAAAAGTGCTTTTAATCCCTATATGGAAAGCCTCCACACTCTGTATCCCAGCCAGTGGCTTGGGAAGGGGGGTGCGGGGGGGCGGGCTGCCCCGGGCGGCACAATGCCGGGGGCGGGTCCGACCCAGAGAGGAGGAGGAGGAAGAAAAAAAAAAGAGAGAGAGACGCAAGCCCTTTAAATCTTCGGGCGGTGCCGACCGCCGCCACGACCAGGGCCCCCCCCCGATGCCAGCGCTGGCATTGGGCCCCCCTTCTACAGCGCTGGCATTGGGCCCCCTGTTCTAATACTCACCTCTCCTGGTTCCTGCGGCAGCTGCAGTGTCTTCGGCGCCCTCTGACTCTGCGATGTCTCAGGGCAGAGGGTGCGATGACATCATCACTGCGTGCTCAGCCTCTCTGTCCTGAGCGTTGCAGAGCCGGAGAGACGCTGAGTGCACCGGACCTGCGCTGGGAACGGGAGAGGTGAGGATTTTACTTTTTTTTTCTTTATGTCTGACTCAGACACACTGGGGGTAATATGCTGGACACACTGGGGCAGATTGCTGGACACACTGGGGCAGATAGATTGCTGGACACACTGTCTGGGGGCAATGCTGGAGACCCTGGGGCAGATTGCTGGACACACTGGGGCAATGCTGGAGACCCTGGTGCAGATTGCTGGACACACTGGGGCAATGCTGGACACTGGGGCAGATTGCTGGACACACTGGGGGCAATGCTGGACACTGGAGCAGATTGCTGGACACACTGGGGGCAATGCTGGACACTGGGGCAGATTGCTGGACACACTGTCTGGGGGCAATGCTGGACACACTGGGGCAATGCTGGAGACCCTGGGGCAGATTGCTGGACACACTGGGGCAATGCTGGAGACCCTGGGGCAGATTGCTGGACACACTGGGGCAATGCTGGACACTGGGGCAGATTGCTGGACACACTGGGGGCAATGCTGGACACTGGAGCAGATTGCTGGACACACTGGGGGCAATGTTGGACACTGGTGCAGATTGCTGGACACACTGTCTGGGGGCAATGCTGGACACACTGGGGCAATGCTGGAGACCCTGGGGCAGATTGCTGGACACACTGGGGCAATGCTGGAGACCCTGGGGCAGATTGCTGGACACACTGGGGCAATGCTGGACACTGGGGCAGATTGCTGGACACACTGGGGGCAATGCTGGACACTGGGGCAGATTGCTGGACACTGGGGCAGATTGCTGGACACACTGGGGGCAATGCTGGACACTGGGGCAGATTGCTGGACACACTGAGGGCAATGCTGGACACTGGGGCAGATTGCTGGACACACTGTCTGGGGGCAATGCTGGACACACTGGGGCAATGCTGGAGACCCTGGGGCAGATTGCTGGACACACTGGGGCAGATAGATTGCTGGACACACTGTCTGGGGGCAATGCTGGAGACCCTGGGGCAGATTGCTGGACACACTGGGGCAATGCTGGAGACCCTGGGGCAGATTGCTGGACACACTGGGGCAATGCTGGACACTGGGGCAGATTTCTGGACACACTGGGGGCAATGCTGGACACTGGGGCAGATTGCTGGACACTGGGGCAGATTGCTGGACACACTGGGGGCAATGCTGGACACTGGGGCAGATTGCTGGACACACTGTCTGGGGGCAATGCTGGACACACTGGGGCAATGCTGGAGACCCTGGGGCAGATTGATGGACACACTGGGGCAGATAGATTGCTGGACACACTGTCTGGGGGCAATGCTGGAGACCCTGGAGCAGATTGCTGGACACACTGGGGCAATGCTGGAGACCCTGGGGCAGATTGCTAGACACACTGGGGCAATGCTGGACACTGGGGCAGATTGTTGGACACACTGGGGGCAATGCTGGACACTGGGGCAGATTGCTGGACACAGGGGCAGATTGCTGGACACACTGGGGGCAATGCTGGACACTGGGGCAGATTGCTGGACACACTGGGGGCAATGCTGGACACTGGGGCAGATTGCTGAACACACTGGGGCAATGCTGAACACTGGGGCAGATTGCTGGACACACTGGGGCAATGCTGGACACTGCGCCTGTGCGGCCGCCCTGCTTGTGAATCCCAGCCCCGCACTCTGCATAATGCATAACACACTGCGGGGCTGGGATTACCAAGGTGGGTGGCCGCAGTCGCCGCACAGGCGCAGTCTGCAAGCCTGGCTGTGACGTCAGACGGCCAGAGCTCTCTGCGCCTGCACCAAACAGCGATACACAGCGCAGGCGCCGGATTTCATGGGTAAACAGCGCTGAGGGGGCGGTGCCCGGCGTTGAGTGACGGCAATGGGGGGGGGCGCCAAACTCGGGAACAGCCCCAGGCGGCAAAGGCTCTAGCTACGCCAGTGGTCCCAGCCTTGAATTTAATACAGAAAGAGAGGCAGCATTCAAATTAAAATATTGTGCAAGAAGGTAGACTTTTATTAGCACATTTGGAAACGTTTCAGTCCAAACAAAGAACCTTTCTCAAGACTTGATAAAAGTTGGGTTTTTGGACCGAAACATTGTCACATAGGCTAAAAAAAGTACTCCTTCTTGCACAATATCTTTATAGGAGTACTTCCTCTTTATCTGTGATATACACAAGTGCTTCTCACTTAGAATTAGAATATCATCAAAAAGTTAATTTATTTCATTTCAGTACAAAAAGTGAAACTCATATATAGAGTCATTACAAATAGAGTGATCTATTTCAAGTGTTTATTTCTGTTAATGTTGATGATTATGGCTTACAGCCAATGAAAACCCAAAAGTCATTATCTGAGTAAATTAGAATACTTTATAACACCAGCTTGAAAAATGATTTTAAAATCTGAAATGTTCGACTCCTGAAATGTATGTTTGGTAAATGCACTCAATACATCGTTGGGTCTCCTTTTGCATCAATTACTGCATGAGTGCAGCATGGCATGGAGGCGATAAGCCTGTGGCACTGCTGAGGTGTTGTGGAAGCCCAGGTTGCTATGATGCTATGATAGCAGCCCTCAGCTCATCTTCATTGTTGGGTCTGGTGTCTCTCATCTTCCTTTTGACAATACCGCATAGATTCTCTATAGGGTTAAGGTCAGGCGAGTTTGCTGGCCAATCAAGCACAGTGATACTGGTGTTTTTAAACCAGGTATTGGTATGTTTGGCAGTGTCATCAGGTGCCAAGTCCTGCTGAAGAATTAAACTTCCATCTCCAAAAAGCTTGTTGGCAGAGGGAAGAATGAAGGGCTCTAAAATTTCCTGGTAGATGGCTGCGCTGACAATGGTCTTGATAAAATACAGTGGACCTACACTAGCAGATGACATGGCTCCTCAAATCATAACTGATTGTGGAAACTTCACACTAGACCTCAAGCAGCTTGGATTGTGGCCTTTCCATTCTTCCTCCAGACTCTAGGACCTTGATTTCCAAGTGAAATGCAAAATTTACTTTCATCTGAAAACAACACCTTGGACCACTGAGCAACAGTGCAGTTCCTTTTCTCGTGGGCCAAGGTAAGACGCTTCTGGCATTGTCTATGCGACACTTGTAGCCCATATCCTGGATACGTCTGTGTGTGGTGGCTCCTCAAGCAATGACCCCAGCAGCAGTCCTCTCCTTGTGAATCTCCCCCAAATTTTTAAATAGCCTTTTCTTGACAATCCTTTTAAGGCTGCGGTTATCCCGGTTGCTTGTGCACCTTTTTCCACCTCACTTTTTCCTTACACTCAACTTTCCATTAATATGCTTGGATACAGCACTCTGAACAGCCAGCTTCTTTAGCCGTTACTTTCTGTGGCTTACCCTCCTTGTGGAATGTGTCAATGACTGCCTTCTGGACATCTGTCAAGTCAGCAGTCTTCCCCATGATTGTGGAGCTTACTGAAACACACTAAGAGACTTTTTAAAAGCATAGGTAGCCTTTGCAGGTGTTTTTTGCAAATTATTCTAATTTACTGAGATAATGACTTTTGGGTTTTCATTGGCTGTAAACCATAATCATCAACATTAACAGAAATAAACACTTGAAATAGATCACTCTGTTTGTAATGACTCTATATAATACATGAGTTTCACTTTTTGTATTGAAGAACTGAAATAAATTTACTTTTTCATGATATTTTAATTTAGTGAGAAGCACGTGTATATTGTGACAAAGTCACTGGCAAATTGGAGGGGAGATACGTTTCACTGAGGCTATTAGCGTCAGTGATTTGAAACCCAGACATTTGCTCCTGCAAGCTATGTGTTGAGAGGGGTTAATGGCCATTTTGAGGGCTCTGTTTTTGTGGACAACCATAGAGTGGGTGGGAGGTTGTCAACCTTTTCTCCACCCCAGGGTGTGGTCTGGGTTTAAATAGTCGGCCTCCTGAGGCATTCAGTGTTCAGTGTGTCTGGGGAGGCTAACTTCAGAGAAGTGGACATGTTTGTGCTAACCTGAACCATGTGTTTTGCTAACCCTGAGTGGGCGGATCCCCGCTACCACAAGGACTGTGCTTTGTGCTACCACTTTGTTTTATTTTCCTGTTTTGCCCAAAGGGTTGTGTTTATTTTTACTTCACCATGGTTTCTGCTGAATATATAAAACACCAGTGGAGATCTTAAGGTGACTGTGTCCCCGTTGTACATCTGAGTGAGCCAATATACTATATATATATATATACACAGCATATATACACAAAGTTGAAGTCATAAGTTACGTACGCTTAGGGTCTTGGGATGAAGTCATTAAAATTAATATTTACTCTCTATATTTATCCTGTCAATAAATGATAGGTTAAAGAAATAATTTTGGATATGTACTTTAAGCGTGAAAAGCAAATGTTTCAGCAAATATTATATAAGCCAATTATATATAATTCGCTATATTAAAATTACAATTTGACTGACCATTTAAATATTTCAAACGATGCTATGGTATTAGATGCTGCTGATAGGCTAATTGACATATTTTAAGTTAATTGGAAGTGTACATGTGACAGTATTTTAAGGCCTATCTTCAATGCATATTCCCTCTTTGTTTGATGTCACCGGAAAATCAAAACTAATCAGCCAGGACATCATAAAAGTAATTGTGGACCTGTGGACGTCCATAAGTCTGGTACATCCTCAGGAACAATTTCCCAACTCCTAATTGTTCCAAATGTATCTGTTTAAATGATAATCTGCAAGTTCAAACACCATGGGATCATTCAGACATCATACTGTTCAATAAGTAGACACATTCTGCTGCCTAAAGATGAATGTATTATTAATGTGAAAAATACAAATCAAAAGAACCTGTGAAAATGATGCCAGAAACCAGTACAAAAGTATCTATGTCATCAGTAAAACTTTGCGAATCCTGACATGATCTGAAAGCAGGAAGCCATTACTTCGAACCCCCCATAAAAATCAGGTTACAGAGTACAACTGGTCATGAGGACAAAGATCATACTTTAGTTTGAATAAATGAAAATGGAATTGTTTGGCCATAATGATCATCATCATGTATAGAGGTAAAAAGGGGAGGCTCATAAGAACACCATCCCAACCATGAAGCAAGGGGATGAAAGCATCATGTTGTAGGTGTGCCTTGTTCCAAAAGAGACTGGAGCACTTCAGAATATAGTTGACATTATGAGGAAGGATACATCTGTGGAAATATTGAAACATCTTAAGACTTCAGCCTGAAAGTTAAAGTTTGGAAATAAATGAGTTTTTCAAATGGACAAGCATATATCTAAAGTTGTGGAAAAATGGCTCAAGGACAATAAAGTGAAGGTAATAGATTGACCATCACACAAAGCCCTGACCTCATTTCAATGAAAAAATTATGGCCAGAACTGGAAAATCTGTGTGAGCAAAAAGACTTACTGACCAGGCTTGGCTACACCAGTTCTGTTGGGAGAAATTGGCCAAAATTCCAGCTATTTATTATGAGAAGCTTCAAGAAGACTGCCAGAAATGTGGGACCCAAGTTAGACTGTCATGATCCGTTCCAGGGTTTAAATCTGTCTGCCCTTTTTTCTGGCCGGATCATGTCAAGGGTTAACTTTGCTCTGCCTCATTCTGGGTTCAGGTGTGCTATTTAGCTCCGAGGTACCCTGCTGGCGGTGTCAGCTATAGTTCTGCCTTTGGCTTGTGAACCTGACTCTGGTAGCTCTTGATCTGTCCTGTTGTAATCCCTGACTTGCCCTGTGTCTGTTGACTCCCTCTGTCTGCCCTTTTCCCAGTGTTTCCCTGTTTTTTGGCTTGATTCTCTGGTTTTGGATTTGGCTCTTATTCGGACTCGCTTCTGCCTTTGGTACTATTGTCTTCTCCGGTTCTGACCTCCTGGCTTGGCTATTGACTCTGTTACTCTTTGTCCCTATTATACCGTATAATGCCCATTCTGGTTTACTGATCTCTTGCTATGTCCTGACTATCCATTCTGTCTAATCCTTTTGTACTGTCGTGCTATCTCGTGCTTTGACTCAGCTTGTCTGACCACTCTCTCGCCACTTGGTGGCATCTGTGCTGCTGCTCTGTGTGTGCAGTCTCACTTCCCTCTCAAGCTCCCCCTGGTGGAGGTTGCGCTGTACTGCACTGTAGCAGCATGACATAGACAATTTAAAATCTATGCTGTCAAATACTAATCACATTGTGTGCATTTCTGAGCCACTGGGAATGTGATGAAATAATAAAATCTTAAATAATGAGTAATAAATCATTTTCTCTAGGGTTATTCTGAAATTTGAAGTATAGCAGTATAGTAGTGATGTGGCTAAGGTTTAGAAAAACTTATGGCTTCAATTGTACAAACATAAAGCATGATGTATACTAGATTACAATTTTTCAAACTTCCTAAAGCAAGTATCCACTAATTAAATAAATGACATTAAAAGATAGTTCTCAACTACCATAGTTGCCTTGAAGCTGCCTGGATCGGGGATATCAGTGCACTCAAGCTATCTAGCCAGTTTCACAGCAGAGCTTACAAACTCTATTGGAAAGAGTTTGTAAACACTGCACATATTTGCCCACTGCTGTTAGACTGTGACAGGAACTTAAACAACAAGCAATCAACAGTAACATAAAAAAATCACTCTACTCTTGTGAATGAAAATTATTTTTAACAACTAGTAAATTGCAAAGTTGTTGGTTTTTACAAGCACATTGCAGCTTTCACCATTAAAGAACCTGAGACATATCTCAAAGGTGATCATCATACACTGTGTTGAAATTATTAAAAGCACATAATGAGGACATTGCAAGTATCTCCAGGAGGCACAGTGAGTACCCCTGGGGGTATGTATGTCTACGTTCTAAAATCCATGTATACAGTATATTAGTTGTGTTGTAATGTCTACTAAGTGCTCTTGTCATTCTATTATTTCTTTACCAAACAGCCAGAATTTCATGTGATTATTTCTATAGGAGTCTGGAACGTGTGGACTCTATGGACATCCTATCCTCCTCAAAGTTCCAGAGCTGGGAGGAGGATTATAATCAGCTGACTGAGAGTGCGACAGAAGAGGGCAGCCTGTGTCAGGTGGGGAGGGTGCGCACCTATGTAGTCTATTCTGCATGCACTATGACCATTACCTATATAAGTCATTGGATTCCTAGACCCATTAAGTTATATACAGTGCTTCTAATATTCACTGTATATAATGTTATACAGTGTGTTTCATGGCTGTGTGGTTGTGTGGCTCCATCTATTCCATGGAAACTATACAAGAATGCCAGAACTTTCCTACCTGGAAAAGAGCTAATAAATAAATAAATGTCTATGTGCCATTGTTACATTTACTTTAAAGCTGTCACATGTGCCACACAATGAAATAGTCCAGCTCTGTGATAAAGTGTACTTTCTTAATGAACTGTAGGGCATTTAGACTAACATTCATTTCCATTTCTTATTAAAGTGAAAAAAAAGATGTTCTATTGGCATGGCTGCCAAATGCACGGGTCATCAGCCAATTTGGCTGCAGAATGAAATTTCCAATTGCAGAATACATGACCTTCGGCGAGTAGGGCTTAAGAATTTGTAATGCAAAAAGTAAAGTTTTCCCTGTTGACTCATGATGGTTAACACTATGAAGCTCACTGTGAAGCTGATTTCTAATTACGGAGCAGTTCTGTGCTATTTTTTATTGACCTGTTTTGTGTAATTGTTTCTCTTTTGCTCCAGGTCAGTATCCAGTTTCAATTTAAAAGGAAGCTGACAATGGGATCAATTCTCCTAAGCCATCTATATGGGCATGTAGGTCATAGGAAGCTGAATATAATGATACCTTGATATACCTTGATCCGATGTCTTATTCCAGAGAAATCCATGTTTTTGTTATATGTAAATTCACTGTTCCGGACACTGATTATGCCTCCGGTTATGGACCGGACACTGATCTGCCTCCAGAGATGATTCTAAATAAAAGGGGGCGTTACTAGTGTGATGTGTAATGGTTACCAGTGTGATGTGTAATGGTTACCAGTGTGATGTGTAATGGTTACCAGTGTGATGTGTAATGGTTACCAGTGTGATATGTAATGGTTACCAGTGTGATGTGTAATGGTTACCAGTGTGGTGTGTAATGGTTACCAGTGTGATGTGTAATGGTTACAAGTGTGAGAGATGTAATGGTTACCAGTGTGAGAGATGTAATGGCCGCTCTCTGCTCTCCTGATCTCACTGCAGAGCTGTGTGTGATTATACCTGACACATCGGCAGGTTCCTCTCCCGGCTTCAGCTTCCATCTCACAGACACATAGGGTGGCAATATAGCAGAACCGTGAGAGCTACAGCTGTTAACATGTTTGTTATGAGACAATGTTAAATTCTAACTGCTCTGTGTTAGTTACATGTCTCACACTGGTAACATCCCATTTTATTTATAACAATCTCTGGAGGCAGATTCTCATGCAGATCAGTGTCCGGCCCATAGCCCTGAACAGCTCATTTACATATAAGAAAAAAATTAAATTCTCTGTAATTAGACATCGGATAACAGATATCAAGGTATCATTTTATTCAGCTTCCTATGACCTACCTGTCCATATAGACGGCTTAGAAGGGTTGATCCTACCGACAGATTATTTTTAACAAACCTACGCAAGTCTTTCCTGCAAGTTGCCGCTCTTACCTTGCTCAAGAGTGGCATTTGGTTGTGGGAAATCTATTAGTACCAGGATTACTTAGCAGGGTGTGATTAGGACATCTTGTCTAAAGGTACCTTCACACTAAACGATATCGCTAGCGATCCGTGACGTTGCAGCGTCCTGGCTAGCGATATCGTTTAGTTTGACAGGCAGCAGTGATCAGGATCCTGCTGTGATATCGCTGGTCGTTGAACAAAGTTCAGAACTTTATTTGGTCGTCAGACTGGCGTGTATCGTCGTGTTTGACACCAAAAGCAACGATACCAGCGATGTTTTACACTGGTAACCAGGGTAAACATCGGGTTACTAAGCGCAGGGCCGCGCTTAGTAACCCGATGTTTACCCTGGTTACCAGTGTAAAATGTAAAAAAACAAACAGTACATACTCACCTTCGCGTCCCCCGGCGTCCGCTTCCCACACTGACTGAGCGTCGTAAAGTGAAAGTGAAAGTACAGCACAGGGGTGACGTCACCGCTCTGCTGTTAGGGCCGGCGCTCAGTCAGTGCAGGAAGCGGACGCCGGGGGACGCGAATGTAAGTATGTACTGTCTGTTTTTTTTACATTTTACGCTGGTAACCAGGGTAAACATCGGGTTACTAAGCGCGGCCCTGCGCTTAGTAACCCGATGTTTACCCTGGTTACCCGGGGGGCCTTGGCATCGTTGGTCGCTGGAGAGCGGTCTGTGTGACAGCTTTCCAGCGATCAAACAGCGACGCTGCAGCGATCGGCATCGTTGTCGCTATCGCTGCAGCATCGCTTAATGTGAAGGTACCTTAAGCTGCCATGCTGAATTCTATTAGAGACACTGACTTACCTTCATGGACTGGAGAAACCTTAGTACTCTTCCCATTCCACCATTACTTGGCCTTAGAAATCGTAGAGTCCCAGTAATTAATACGGATGTACAATATCAGTAGATTTTTGACTTGATTCACACTTGTTAAAGGGAATCTGTCACTAGGTGTCACCAAATAAAAGAGCAGCATAATGTAGAGGTAGAGACCCAGATATCATTGATGCGTCACTTACTTGGCTGCTTAGTGTAGTTTTGATAAAATCACTGTTTTATCAGCAGGAAAGATTATCACTGGAGGACCAGTAAACCTGCTGCAAGGTAGTCAAGAAAATTCATGGGCCCTGTGTAACCCCACCAATGATTAGAAGCTTTCTGTGTACATCGTACATGGCTTCAAGGCACCCATTAATGGATGGGGTGGGATATACAGAGCTCAGCATTTAGAGAATTGTTAAATTTAAAGGGTCTCAGCCCCTACATTATGCTGCTCTCAGATTACATAGCAAAACCTGATAACCGATTCTATTTAATGGGATTGTCCAGGGACATAAAAATGTATTTAGATTTAGAAGCAAATTGAACTTACTAATATGTACTATTTTAGTTCCGAAATTAGCACCAATGTCCCTACTCACTGTCCTTTTCTCAGGTGCTCCATGTCTTACTCTAAGCTGCTCTTACCCTCTCCCTGTGTCTCAGAAATGTGATGAGGGGGCTGGTGGTGAAGTTTAGTGTATTAGCTAAGCCAGCTCCCTTCTTTGTCTCTCCAGGATACTGAGCCGCGATGTCTGCTGCAGTACCAAACCCAAGAAATTGAAGAACAGAGGGAAAGATACCACTCCCTCAGTCAGGTTGTTGAGGAACAGAGGGAACGGTATCCATTATGCCAGGTCCCAGAAGAGCCAATAGAAAGATACAATTTATGTCAAGTCCCAGAGGAACCGCGAGAGAGATTCCAGCTTTGCCAAGTAGAGGAAGAAGAGAGTGAACAATATCCATTGTGCCAGGAGCCTGAGGAGCAAAGGGAACGGTACCCCCTGTCTCAAGTCCCAGAGGAGCCAGATCTAAGATACCCAATGTTAGAAGAAAAGAGGGAGCGTTACCCCTTGGTTCAAGCTATGTTTGGAGAAACTGGACACACTCAAACTGAAGCTTTTGACCTCCATCTACCCAATTACTTCCGCTCTCGCAGCCACAGCTACCTCCGTGCCATTCAGGCCGGCTGCTCACAGGACGACGACACAACTTCACTACAGTCCATGTCACCCCCTTTGCCAATCACCAGCCGGACTCTACCCAGACACATTGGTGAGTTAAACTTAGCAGGACTAGTATTTCTTTGCTTGGCGATCTTCATTTTTCATCTGACTCATCAGTTCCAAATGCATGCCCAGTACAACCAAGAATGGATGACCCTTATACATTTGCCACACTGAGCGTGAAGCAGTGATTAAAATATATCATACGAGATCTTTCTTCATCCCTACTAATCCTCTACTGACCCCAGAGATTATTCATATAGATGTTCACAGAGGTCCATAATGCATCACCCTTTCATAAAATCATCACTTTCCTCATAGAGATGATTATAATACTGCCTTCTTCTGACTGCTTAAAATGTTTTTATTTGCAATAATAACTGGTTATAATAACTTGCACAGTTCAATGTGACATTCATTATTACATTGACTGTGATGCTTACCTGCATTTATTTTCTTTAGCTTTTTTATTTAGCTCAGTTTTATTACGGCACAGTTGTTATCTGTGACTATGGATTAGATACAGTGCTTACAGGAGATGTGAGGTAGTCTGAGACACGCCCCCTGTCTCATCATTGGTTCAGGCAGCAGCTCTGTCCTTGCATCTTCCAGTTCTACCTCTTCTGATTGGCTGTTTTGCATAAACACAAGTCAATCACACACTAATCAGGAAATCAGTGCATAGAGAACTGACTTTCAGCACAGCAAGGGCAGAATGAGTACAACATACAGATTACTAAATAAGTGAGAAAAAATGGTTGTTAGATAGCTAATAATAAGCGTGCTCCTGGAGGGTTGCTTTAACTACATTCCTGCTATTTGCAAAGATGGCTATAGTCTAGAATGTGAAATCACTTTTGATGTTCTTAAAATAAGACAAAAAAAATGTGTGATGATATTATGAAAATCTCCCACTTTTGTTGTTTCACTTTTTTTCTTGGGATAGATCTTTACACTATAAGTAAAACAATTATCCAAATGGATGTAAACTGAAGATAAAGACATACAGACTACAGAGACCAGACAGGCAGCTGCTATGGAGTCCTTCGTTGGTTCTTTATGTTTTTCTCCTGAGTAGTAAGAATTTTTGCAAGAAAAACGCAATTAGAAGGGAAGTGGGTAGGGAATTTACACATCAGTCATGGAATACGTGTAAAGATGGAAGTAAATATAAGGTTCTTCTATCCTGGGTAGCAAAACTGTTTGTTATAAAAAAAAACAACTGCTAAACCTGTTGTGGGGACAAATTAAGGGAAATAAGGTTTTATCCAGAATACCAATGTGTAAGGAAAGGCTGTAACTGCTCACCTTGTGGTTTTGTACAACACAATACGAATCAGATAAATACCACCACCCCCAATAGGCTGATTAGAGCACAAAGGGGTCACAGTGTTTTAGACCCAATGTATATCAATTTTATTAGAAAATCAACAATATTTTATATTAAAAACACTACAGAGCAGGGGTCCAAATAATAAAAAGTACTGTCAGATACAACATATATCACTGGCTAGATAATAGTATCAAAACATCAGAGAATAAGCAAGCTATATTGCTAGGGTAATGCCTTACTTAAACACAGAGGTGGCTCAAAAGTTGTCACTCCATTATCCCATTTAGGGGGTAAAGGGTCACTTCTTCTTGCGATGCCGCCCTCCTGCTTGCTTTGTGTGGATGACGCCTCTCCTTGGCACCGCGCTCCTGCACAGGCATACTTCTCTGCCCTGCTGTGGGCACTTTGACGGGGCAGAGAAGTACGTCTGCGCAGGAGCGCTGTGCCAAGGAGACTGTGTGGATGACGAAGGGACACGTCATGCACATGAAGCAAGCGGGAGGATGGGGATCGGAAGAAGATCCTATGCTTCTGTTCTCAATGGCGTTTTTTTTCCTGCTCCGATTGAACAGAAAAAAAAATGTAGCATGCTGCGATTGCTTGCCGAATTTGGATTGCACACACCCATACAAATCTATGGGTGCCTGTGAAACATCGCACTGCACTCAGATATCACCTGAGTGCAGTGGGATGGATGCTGGCAGCAGAGGAGATGGAGAAATTAATTTCTCTGTCCCCACGCAAGCTATGCAAGGGCCGGTATTTCATTGGTGCAACCTGTGCGGCTGCACAGAGACCCAAGAGGTAAGGGGGCACATTTCTACCTCCAGAGCAGGTGAAATGTTGCATTTTTTAGGGGCTCTTGAGCTGCAAAGGGCCCATATACTGTTCTTGCACAGGGCTCCTTTTCTGTCTGTGTCCGCCAGTGGCAAGAGGATCGGAGCACTGACACTTGTCTCCCGCTCGCAGCAGAGCAGGAGCCGAGTGTCATTAACATATCGCATCTGATGCTCTTGCATCGGATGTGATATGCTATTGGAATCCCAGCCTAAAGTTATCCAGAGGTTTTAATGCTGTATATATATTAATTTATTCTGTCTAAGGGCTCATAGCCATCAGCGTTATTAAAATCAGTCCGATGTTGTTCCTGAAAAGTAGGACGTGTGTCGTGCAAGTGTCATTTGAGTGTCATGCTAGTGCTATGCAGTTTTTCTCACCTAGCATCCGTATGACATGCATATGACATGCATATGCAATGAGATTTTAACATTAGCTTTTACATAGAGAAATTATCTGTCATTTTGGCCGGTTTCACACGTCAGTGGCTCCGGTACGTGTAGTGACAGTTTTCTCACGTACCGGAGACACTGACACACGTAGACCCATTCAAATGAATGGGTCTATCCACATGCCTACGTGTTTTTACGGACCGTGTGTCCGTCTGCAAAACACGAAGACATGTCCGTTTTTCTCCAGCAGCACGGTCCGCAAAGCGTCCCGCACACGTGCACACGGAGAACAGTGTGCACTTTCCTCCGTGTGCATGTACCGCTGCAGGAGAAACAGCGCTGCAGTTAAGCACTGTCCCCTGCGTGTGGTGCTGAAGCCGGCATTCATCCCTTCTGTCCTGCTCGGCTGAAAGCAGCACTTGCAGGAGAGAAAGGATGAAAGATCAAGGTTTTTTTTGTTAAAAATAAAGTTTGGGGTCACCTCCCGCGTCCCACCCCTCCCCACCCCCGTGCACCCGCCCGCTTGCAGAGAAATACTCACCCAGCTACCGCGATGCCTCCTCTCAGTGCCGGCAGCTTGTCCTTTGTGAGCGGTCACGTGGTACCGCTCATTATAGTGATGAATATGCGGCTCCACCTCCCATAGGACGCGGGATGTGACCCCAGACTTTATTTTTAACAAATAAAACCCTTGATCTTTCATCCCTTCTCTCCTGCAAGCGCTGCTTTCAGCCGAGCAGGACAGAAGGGATGAATGCCGCCTTCAGCACCATCCGTATCCGTGTGTCTGTGTGCTCACGTGGCACATCAATGTGGCACACGTGCGGCAGCCATGTGCCGCCTGTGTGCCACCTGAGGACCACACGGACCGTGCAGGAGAGACAGCACTACAGTAAGCGCTGTCCCCAGCGTGTGGTGCTGAAGGCGGCATTCATCCCTTCTGTCCTGCTCGGCTGAAAGCAGCGCTTGCAGGAGAGAAGGGATGAAAGATCAAGGGTTTTTTTTGTTAAAAATAAAGTCTGGGGTCACCTCCCGCGTCCTATGGGAGGTGGAGCCGCATATTCATCACTATAATGAGCGGTACCACGTGACCGCTCACAAAGGACAAGCTGCCGGCACTGAGAGGAGGCATCGCGGTAGCTGGGTGAGTATTTCTCTGCAAGCGGGCGGGTGCACGGGGGTGGGGAGGGGTGGGACGCGGGAGGTGACCCCAAACTTTATTTTTAACAAAAAAAACCTTGATCTTTCATCCCTTCTCTCCTGCAAGCGCTGCTTTCAGCCGAGCAGGACAGAAGGGATGAATGCCGCCTTCAGCACCACACGCTGGGGACAGCGCTTACTGTAGTGCTGTCTCTCCTGCACGGTCCGTGTGGTCCTCAGGTGGCACACAGGCGGCACATGGCTGCCGCACGTGTGCCACATTGATGTGCCATGTGAGCACACAGACACACGGATACGGATAACTCCGGTACCGTTTTCTCCGGTACCGGAATTATCTGGATGTGTGAGGCTGGCCTTAAAGATAGTTTTCTAACAAAATACTCTTCAATGCACAGATAGATAGGTAGAAATATGTGAGTGAGATATACTAACCAAAGCACGAGAAACAAGAGCCATCAAAATGTCTGCACACCACCGAAGTTAAAATAATATAAGCTTTATTGGGAACATAATTAAAAACATCTAAAATCACACATACCCTCCGTGCAGATGCCCCTGTGAACACTGTATGCCACTATATATAGGTAAATAAACATGAAATCTTACAGACGTGTCCCTGCCCTCTGCACTTAATATTATAATATAACTATATATAGACAATAGAGAGGGGCTTCCCCTCCGGTCGCATTTGCCCTGTGACTATTCAGCCTCACAGCCTCTTGCAGCAGGTTTCATCCTATGTTGCTCTTTCCAGCACTATCCTCACCTTTTGACCACTCCTAGGACCAGACTATGCAGGGTATTTCAAGTTATATATTTGGACATCTTCCTCTGTCCCTTTCTTTGGATATCTAGGGCAGTTTATTTTATCTGCTCCCTTTGGAAGCTGCATATTGTGTTGGGGTGTTGCATGCTATTTGCATGCTGTGTGGCTTGTATCATACTTGACTGTGTGCATATTTGCTGTTATATGGTTGTATACAGCGTGTTCATTCTCCATTTTGTCTATATATAGTTATATTATAATATTAAGTGCAGAGGGCAGGGACACGTCTGTAAGATTTCATGTTTATTTACCTATATATAGTGGCATACAGTGTTCACAGGGGCATCTGCACGGAGGGTATGTGTGATTTTAGATGTTTTTAATTATGTTCCCAATAAAGCTTATATTATTTTAACTTCGGTGGTGTGCAGACATTTTGATGGCTCTTGTTTCTCGTGCTTTGGTTAGTTTGCATTATTAGCCATCAGTCTTGCACCCCCTCTATATATCTACATATTGTAGTGGTGCGTCAGCTATCCCATATGTTATATGTGAGTGAGATATATAATCATTGCTTTCCGTGTGTAGCTTACTGTACATGTATTTAAGTCATAAATAAATTAAAGTAAAAATGGCACGAGGTCCCCCAAAATTTTAATAACCAGCTGAGAGAAAGCAGTCAGCTGGGGGCAGATGTTTATAGCATAGGAAGAGGGTAATAAACATGGAGCTTCACAGGCTATTAATGTCAGCTCACAGCTGTAAACTTAGCCTTTACTGGTTATTAAAATGGGGACCCCCTAAAAAATGGCATGGGCCCCCCTATAATTAATAACCAGCAAAAGCTAGGCAGGCTGCTGCGGGATGATATTAATTGGCTAGGAAGGGGCATTGGAAATTGGCTCCCTCCCCAACTAACAACATCAACTCTCAGCCACCCCAGAAATGGTGCATCCATAAGATTGAGCGGTGGCAAGTATTGGGGTTGATGTCAGCTTTGTATTGGCAAGCTCAATGCTTAGCAATGGAGAGGTGTCTATAAGATGCCCGCATTGCTAACCCCATAGTCAAATTGTAAAAAGCCTGCATAATGTTCTTTATTTGAAATAAACACCCCTTTTACCCATTTAATTGTAAAAAATTACAAATAAAAAAGCAAACTTATATTCACCTGTCTGATGAGAAGATAATCTACCGATGCCCACCATATTCCTCACCTATCCAACAAGAACAAAATCCATTTGTCCCTTGACGAGTCTATCTGTGCTACATCTAGATGCCATGCTGAATGTTGGTATGATGCAAGCGTTCAGCCTGACATATAGCAGAGACACTGCGCTGCACGTGATAGCGCACCATTAGTGTCTCACGGTGACATGAATAAGGTGACCTCACTGTCGTTACCGCTAGCAGCTTGATAACTTTCTCACACTAGCAGTGACGTCAGTGAGGTCAATGCAGTTAATCAGTTGTGAACTCTACTCACCTTATTCATGTTACCATGAGATACTAAGCTAGTAATATCAGCCCGCAGCAGTCTGCCTATAGTTTGTTGGTTATTAATTATAGGAGGCCCCACGCCATTTTTGGGGGGGTCTTAAATTTTAATAACAGTAAAGGATATGTATACAGGTATGAGCTGATATTAATAGCCTGAGAAGTTCCATGTTTATTACCGCCTTCCCATGCTACAAACATCTGCCCCCAGCTGTCTCTTTTCCCTCAGCTGGTCATTAAAATGTCGGAGGACCCTACGCCATTTTTTTCTTTATGTTATTGAATTATTAGCTAAATGTCACAAACCTCTTTCTATCTATCTATTCTATCTATTCTATTTATGCATCTATTCTATCCTGATGGGTCTCACAGTGAATTTACTGTACTCGGCTGATGAAATGTTGGATTTTCTAGGAGATGAGTGTGGAAACATCGGACGGAACACACATGGCCGGTGTGTCGTGTGATTTTTTTTTCTCGCACCCATTGACTTGCATTGGCGAGTCTCGGCTGATATACGTGGCCAATTGCAACATGCTGCGATTTTTTTCTCAGTCCGATCTGAGATCAGAACTGAGAAAAAAATCGCAGATGAGTAGAGACTCATAGAATAACATTAGTCAGAGGGCAATCCAATTTTTTATCAGATTGCACTCATCCGTTTTTCACGCAGATGAGTATGAGCCCTTAAAATTTTAATTGCCTTCTTCTGTATGTGCATGATGTACTGGTATGTAAAGATATATGGTATCTCTATATTGTGAGGTAGTGACCCCTGTTACACCTAGGGGGCGCTGTTTGTGCTCCCCAGGTTGTGCATGCAGACAGATGAAGTCCATAAGTGTGCATGGGAGACACAGACTTCCGATCTGGGTTTTCCATGTGGCTGAAAGCCACAGGTTTGTGTGTGTTAAAAGCCCTGCAGTAAGAGGTATGAGTGTGTCAGGTGTCAGATGTGTGAGGTGCATGTCAGCATCAGTCTGGTGTGTTCTGGTGTGCAGAGCAGAGGCCTGCAGAGCGCTGGCTGAGTGAATAGCCTGGCACCCACAGCATATACAGCGATGCAAGTCATCCATGGTACTGGTCTCTGATGTAAACAGTCCTGTGCCCGGAGGTGGATGTCCTGTTCCCAAAGGAGTCAGATGTGGACAGTCCTGTGCCCGGAGGTGGATGTCCTGTGCCCGAAAGCGATGGATGTGGACAGTCCTGTGCCCGGAGGTGAATGTCCTGTGCCCGAAAAAGACGGATGTGGACAGTCCTGTTCCCGGAGGTGGATGTCCTGTGTCCGAAAGAGGACTAGCATGTGTAATGATTGCAAACAGGTGGATATGATGCCCGGCTGCTATCCAAAGGATATACTGGGCTTTGTACGACTGTGTGAGTAAAGAGACTGTAAGAGACTGTGATACAGTGATGCAGGACACCCACGGGAACTAGTCGGAGGGGGCTGGTACAGTATGTGTTGTGTCTGCAACACATGAGGCTGTGTGTATGGAGACTGTAATATGGCGTGCGGTCGCCCAGGGAAACTGGACAAGCGAAGTCTGGCCTGTTTTGTTGGAACTTTGTGGGTCACTGCCTCTTCACTGCGTACGATACTACTACAATCTTACAATATGTTAGTGTATTATATGTGGAAAATAAGTGAAAAGGTAAAGTTAACTTCGTTTTAATGTTAATTAAAAAAAAAACATAACAATTTATGTATTTCCTAAATGTAGGACAAAATAATTCCATATTAACATAAAAATATAAAATCTATGGCTGTTAAGGCTAAGAATGTAAAATAGAGAAAAAATACTTCTGGCCATCTCAAGTACATCACCCATTCTTTTGTAGAGATGACAAAAATATATATATATATTAACAACACAAACATGCACACTCACACCTACCTGACTGCAGCCAGAAGACACAGGACTGACATGGATGTAATAGTGCAGGCCCAGGAGGTGAATATGTGTTGTTTTTTTTTGTTTGTTTTTTTGGGGGGGCGCATTGTAGTATTGTATAGCGGACTAAAATAATGCATGAAATGTAAAGACTGCTGAGCTACCCATCCTCAATGCGGATGAACACCCAGAGCTGCACAAGAAGCCAGTCACGTCCAAAATTTACAGATGCGATTGGCCCATTTTTCAATACGGTCATCTGAACCCAATCTTAACCCCTTTCCAACCTTAGACGTATAGAAGACTATTGAATCAAGTGAAAAGTAAAAAAATAAAAATAAAATTTTTTAAATATACATTTTTTTTTAAAAAAAGTATCAAAGTTTAACCCCTTCATGACCAGAAGTATTTTTGTTTTTGCGTTTTCGTTTTTTGCTCCCCTTCTTCCCAGAGCCATAACCTTTTATTTTCCGGTCAATATGACCATGTGAGGGCTTGTTTTTTTGTGGGACGAGTTGTACTTTTGAATGACACCATTGGTTTTAACATATCATGTACTGGAAAGCAGGAAAAAAAATTCCAAGTGCGATGAAATTGCCAAAAAAGTGTAATTCCACAGTTGTTTTATGTTTTACTTTTTTACTATGTTCACTAAATGGTAAAACTGACCTGCCATTATGATTCTCCAGGTCAATACAAGTTCATAGACACCAAACATATCTAGGTTATTTTTTACCTAAGCGGGGAAAAAAAATTCCAAAATTTGCTAAAAACTTTAAATAAAATTGCGCCATCTTCCGATACCCGTAGCGTCTCCATATTTCTTGACTTCGGGTTGGATGAGGGCTTATTTTTTGCGCGCTGAGCTGACGTTTTTACAGATACCATTTTGGTGCAGATACAATCTTTTTATTGCCCGTTATTGCATTTTAATTATGGCGTTTTGACTTTTTTTCTCATTACGCCGTTTAGCGATTGGGTAATTCTTTTTTACTTTGATAGATCGGGCGATTCTGAACGCGGCGATACCAAATATGTGTATGTATGATTTTTTTGTTTATTGTTTTATTTTGAATGGGGCAAAAGGGGGTGATTTGAACTTTCATATACTTTTTAATATTTTTAAAAACTTTTATTTTTTTATTTTTAGCATGTTTCAATAGTCTCCAAGGGAGACTAGAAGCTGTCGTAACCCGATCGCCTCTGTTACATACAGGCGATGATCAGATCGCCTGTATGTAGCAGAATTGCTGCCTTGCTATGACCACTGACCACAAGGCGATGCTCATAGCAATCCGGTAGTGACAACCATAGAGGTCTGCTGGAGACGTCTGCTTGTCATGTCAACCCATCGGCGACCCGCGGTCATATGACCTGGGAGCCAATGGGGGGATTTCCGGCGCACTTGCCGGAAGCACATATTAGATGCCGCTATCAGAGTTTGACAGCGGCATTTAACCGGTTAACAGCTGTAGGTGGATCGCAATTCCTCCTGTGGCTGTTAGCAGCAAATGTCGGCTGTTCAGAACAGCTGACATGTGCCTGAAAAGATGTGGGCTTACCGCCGGAGCCCACATCAAAGGGATGGTGTTTGACATCGGCTTATTATTTCACCCGATGTTGGAAAGGGATTAAATCACCCCCTGTCACGGGTTTACCATGACAGAGAGGAGGCGGAAGACTGCAGCATCTGATTTCTCCTACTCCTGAACTGATTAGAAGCACGCCACCTTCATATTAAATGGCGCAAGTTTGTTTTAGCGGTTCAGGGGTTAATCTGCTCAGTTGAGAGCTCCTGGAAGCTTTCCTGCATTAAGGCTCAGCTGTGCACTGTTAGCCACTCCCATCTCCTGTATAAACTGGGTCCTGGCTGGCACTCATTGTCAGAGATAGCTTATGCTGCGTGGCTGGAGGTTGTTGGTGATTATTATTGGAGAAGGCATTTGGTGGATTTATCTGTGACTGTGCATTATACTTGCCTATATAGAAGCCTTTTCTTACTGGTGAGTCTAATCAGCTGAGTTATTCCCCCAAACTGTTTGCTACATGGGGAGGCAGGAGCAGAAGGGGGAAAAGATGGCAAAGACTGAGGGCGTTATGTCTGTTGTGACCTTAGGACCAGTCTCTGCCAGACAGGAGAACTCTAGTCAGGAAGTGCACAGTTCCTCCAGAATCAGGAGACAGTTGCTCATATTTGTAAGTGGGATTCCTAGGACACCATGCAGAATGCTCACAGGAAGTATATTACAAACCGTCAGCATTCTTCAACCTAGGTGCACACACAAATTATACAGAAAGCCTGGACAATCCTTTTAAGTTCAGCCTATAGGTTCAGTACAACACAACAGTCCTAGTAAGTCCTGGTTTTCCACGTGGCTTATTGGTAAAGCTAAATACCCACCCCTGGTGTATAGTGCTTTGGATGTACTGTATACCCAGAACCAGCTTTGTGTTGTGTCAGGTCTTTGAAAGCAAGACACATGCTTTGTAGCTGTTGTCCGCTCTGGCCAATCAGTATGGGCACAGTCAAACAGCCATATAAATTGGACTGAGATCGAATTTTAGTGCACGGACTGGCCAGTGGCACTCCCAACCAAAATATGATAGCTGCATAGAAATACATCAAGCTGTCATGCTTGGGTCAGGAGAACCGCTGGCCAGTCCATGCAACGAGATCCGATCTCGGTTCGACTTATCCGGCCTGCTGACTGAGACCCGAGGATTGTCCAATCCCCTCTATTAATTAAACATTCTGTAAAATTTGGCTTCTAAAAGCCTTTTATAGTTTAATGGTGACCAGATGAAATGGAAAGAACTAATTTCTAGAATAACAGACATTTTTGTTATAATCTGAAGAGACAGTCTGTGATATTATTTTCGTAGACAAAATCCTTACAGACACTGAATGGAAAACCACATTAGAGAATGAACGTATGGTGCATGACATAATTTATGGTGATCTACTAGCAGGAGTAAAGAAACAGACAGCCATGCTCTGCAGCTCTTTACAAAAGCTTCACACACACATTAGTAAAAGGATGAGCCCAGTTAAATGGTTTTACTTACCGGTACTCATGATCTTATAAGAGGTGCCTCACTGCTGGGAAAGTGGATTTTCAGTAAGGAAATGGCTTCTATTGATGCCTTCTTAGAAAAATTTGGAAATAATGCCATTGCGCATGGAAACATATATTCCCTTTACAGCCAATGTGCAACTTCAATCAAAGTCTGCAATTAGGCTGAATTATTGCAACATATCAGAGCTTTAAATAGTGGAAATAAATTAATCTAAAGCCACAAATATGAAAAGTTAGGGGATAATGCAGTTGGTTCTTTTTTGGATCTGGTAATATTGTGCCTAGTACTTTTCAGTAAACAAATATATTTTTTAAAACTTGTTTTATTGAAGATTATACAACATAACGAGGTTACATCATAGAACAAATGGCATTTCTCATTGCTCTTTAATACTTTCTGGCAAAGTTAACCCTGCTCTTAATATACAATGGGTCTAATATCTTAACTAAAAGCATAAGACACCCATGTCAGGCACCAAATATCACACACTTTAATCAAGAGAGATCTGTAGACTAGTTGGGCAACAGGGTCCCCAGGGGCTTATCCCTGTCTGCTGCCCTGGATAGACAGATCTCCAGGGTCACACTTGCGAGTGCAATGCGAGAAACTCGCGCAAGTTTCTCGCCTCAATACCTGGCACTGCTGCTGGCGGTTCGGACCGGAGCGTTCAGCTGCATAGAAATACATGCAGCCGCACGCTCCAGTCCCGAGTGCCGGGTATTGACACGAGAGACTTGCGCAAGTTTCTCGCATTGCACTTGCAAGTGTGACCCCGGTCTACATGTGCATATAGATTAGAAACCTATCAAACCAGGGCAGCAGGTGGGGAAAAGCCGCCGTGAACCCAGATGTCCAACTAGTCTATAGCGTGGTCTTGGTCCATAGCGGTTATTAAAGTATATTTTTTTCTGAATCTCCATGGGGGGTATCTTTAGGCTCCTCTGCGTTATGACTCTGTGAATAATACCCCTTGATAAAAACCAGAAAAATTAGAGCTAAGATAAAATGCCCATATCTCTTGAACCGTATAGCATATTTAACAAAAATAAAAAAAACTAAATTGATGAGCAGTGGGAATAAAATAAGTACTAAAAAAATGACCTCTTAAATGGTTGTTTTCAAGTTGTGTCTTCAGCAGCATGCAACTCTGCAGTTTCCTTACTTCCTGGTTGCCTGGGGAGTGGGCACTCATACTTGAGTGACAGTACTGGTTCCTATTTCTGAGCTTATGCTACTGTAACACATTAATGACTGTCCGTGCACTTTTTTAGAGTCTATACTTTATCACTATATTTGAACAAGTGAGCAGTGATTAGAACAACTGCTCTGACAAATGCCAATGGAGTAGGCCGGGAATGGGCAATTTTGCATGGCTAAGCAGCTCAGGAGCAAGGAGGGAGAAGAAGGGAGGTAAGCAGTTAATTGTTATATAGAAGTGGAGGGAGGTGAGCAGCTAATTGCTTTATAGAAATCAATGGAGAATGGTGGCTGATATGTAAGGGATTAACACCTCTCCTGAAGTATATTTGCTGAAATACTCGATCATTTAAAGGGGTATTCTCATGATATTAACACCTTTCCGACATCGGGTGTAATAGTGCACCGATGTTGGACTCCCCCTGTTTGCACCGGAGTCCCCACCTTTCCAGGCACATGAAAGCTGATATATACAGCTGACATGTGCCTGCAAAAGTCGCTGGTGGAATCGTGATCCACCCGCAGCTGTTAACTAGATTTATCAATTTCTGACAGCGGCATTTAACTCATGCTTTCCAGAAGCGCGTCACTAATCCCACCCATCAGTGACCCCGTCACATGATCGCGGATCACCGATGGGTCAGAATGACAACCAGAGGTCTCCAGCAGACCTCTATGGTTGTCATAGCCAGATTGCTATGAGCGCCACCCGGTGGTCAGCAATCATAGCAAGTGAGCATTTCTGCTACACTCAGGCGATCTGATCATCGCCTGGGTGTAGCATATATCAAAGTAGTACAGCTAATAGCCACGGAGACTATTGAAGCGTGCAAAAAGTAAAAAAAAGGTTTTAAAAAAATATTTAAAATTCAAAATAAAGCAATTAAAAATATCAAATATACACATATTTGGTATCGGCGCTCTGAAGATAGCCTGATCTATCAATATAAAAAAAGAATTAACCTGATCCCTAATGGCGTAAAGAAAAAATTCAAAACATCAGAATTAACTTTTTTTGATTGCCGCTAAGGTGAAATAACGGGGGGGTCAAAAGATCGTATCTTCCCCCAAAATGGTATCAATAAAAACATTGGCCCAGGGCACCAAAATAAGCCTGTAGCCAGTCCCAGATCATGAAAATTGTAGACGCTACAGGTCTTGGAAATTGGCGCCATTTTCTTTTCACCAAATTTTGGATTTTTTTCATCACTTAAATAACTAGAACCTATACATGTTTGGTGTCTATGAGCTCCTAATAACCTGGATCATCATAGGGAGAGATCAGTTTTAGCATATAGTGAACATGATAAGAAAAAAAAAAACAACTGTGTAAAATGTTGCACTTTTTTTTGCAATTTCATCGCACTTGGAATTGTTTTCCCATTTTCCAGTACACGATATGTTAAAACCAATGGTGTTGTTCAAAAGTACAACTTGTTCCACCTCAAATGACCTCAAATGGCCATACTGACCAAAAAGTAAAAAAAGTTATGGCTCTGGGAAGAAGGGGAGCAAAAAATGAAAACGCAAAAATGAAAATACCTCTGGTTGTGAAGGAATTAAAATGCTTTATATAGTTAGCATGAAAATTATTAAGTTTGCATTTGACTTGCTTTTACTATATGCTTTGATTCTCCTGTAATAAGGTTTTTTTTTATCTTAAATAGTGCACAACTTGTTTCCAAGGAGCTGGTCAATCTCTTTGGAAACAAGCTGTACACTATGTAAGATAAAAGCTCTCAATTGCAAACTTGTTTATCTTCATGCCAACTAACTAAAGTATTTTAATAACATGGCAATGCTCCTTTCCTTCTGTAAATTCCCTTGCTAGTCTGATGTGATTGCCTGGAAAAGTGTCTGCAGCTCCCTGAGCTCAGACAAGTTGGTGTCTAGAGACTCAGAAATCTGCATATCAGATATCAAGTCCAAATTTCTAATTCTTACAGAGAGCCTGGTTTCAGTCTGTTTCTATCCCTCAGCCAAGCTTGGTAAAGGCCATAAAAATTTGCACTAAATAAAAAGCCTAATATCTCTGGAACCATATGGCAGATTTAGAAAAAAAAAACTGTACAAACAACAGTCTTCTAATTCTTGGTATGTACAGTATTATATTACTGAATTATTTTCTTATAGAATACCTTTGTGGTACAACATGTGATAAGGGGCACAATTTTTTTTAACTTACAGATCCATATATTTTCCAACAGATAAAGGACTCGGTATGCCTCCTTTTGAAAGCACAGGTATACGGATATACAGTAGGGTGGCAAAAAATTTCATAGGGACAAACTACAGCCCTAACGTATGTACACAATGTCTACAGAGTGCAGTTTTGGCATTGCCATAGGTGGTAGATACTGTAAGGGACTGTTTTCTTGGACAGACCAGAAGCACTAAACGATCGGTAAACAATTTGCACAGGCAGGGGAAAGTAAAAGATCTCTCAGTGCAGACACTTGCCATGGTTGTCGGCAGCGAGAGTCCTATTTACACAGGAGGCTACACCACCGGGAATGGCTGCACAAAAGACCATTTTGCCAGATGATTGAGTCCTTTGATCGTTCATTGGGTGACTGGCAGCCTGTTTAGACTATAAGAATATTTTGAAACCAGCTTTCTTAAGAATTCTCATTCACGATA
Organism: Ranitomeya variabilis; assembly: GCF_051348905.1. NCBI lineage: Eukaryota > Metazoa > Chordata > Amphibia > Anura > Dendrobatidae > Ranitomeya > Ranitomeya variabilis. The sequence continues at coordinate 454,232,331 of NC_135235.1, forward strand.
ATCTTTCAGGTTAAATGCTGGAATCGTTCACTGGCTCTTTGGGATCTGAATTAATTTTGAAGTCTGATTTATGCTCTGGATTCATTTGAGGTTTTGTGTGATTTTTTTTTTCAGATCAAGTTTCAATTAAAAAGAAAAAAAATATCCAGGTGTTAAAGATGCAAACTGAAGCTAAGATAAGCATTTTATATGATAAAAAGGAGGAAAAAAATTAATCGAAAAATCATTATAGCTTTATTCTCTTTGACAAGTGACCTAGAATGATAAAGTGGCACAAGATACTAGAGAACATTACTGCCAGGCATGTACCAGGATAAATGGATAAGGTGATCCTGAGCTCGGAGTCTTTTGTTGGGTCTGTGATCTCCATGACTATATTCTGTTAGATCTGGGTGTGTATGGCTGATGTGGTGATGCATTGCTTTAATCCGGTTCATCCGAAAAGCAATTGGCTAGTTTTGTGAAGTAGATTGTAGCCATCTAAGCGGTTCTGCTAATGGCGTAGCATTCACTCACATAAGCTCTGTTAATACTTCTGAACACTAATGAGTTGTCCATTTTGAACTGTGACCCACTCCTTCCATCCTCTGATCCTCCCTAATTAACACCACTGAGTCATCTGTCCCTGTATCATGTCTGCCTTCTGTTTAATTGCATTAGGCATTTCTCCTCTTCCGCCTCAGTACTGATAAAGTTATTTTTCCTTACAAGTGTAATTCTTGCATGTGTTATTAAGTTTCTGATGTAACCAGTCAGGTTTTCAATAAAAAAGAAACACACAATAGTGACAATGCAAGGGCACACACACACATACCTAATTGCCATGCCTTTTTCATTGTGGTAGCGGTAATATTCTTAAATGGATTGCCTCATTTATAAAATCCACTTTCAAATATCTTATTAAAGAATTACGGGACTCTCGTCTAGTAACCAGGAAGGGAGCTTCCATAAAATAAAAAGGCCCATTTAGACAAGCTGATTTTGGCCCATTAACAAGCCTATACTGACGATGTACAAGACTATCAGTGTTTGTTTACTGGCCCATTGACGTAACCCAACAAAAACTGTATGGGGAAGAATAATCATTAAAATGGTCATTCTATCCCCATGCCGCTTCAGCAGCAGATCCCCTGTTTAAAGAAGCGCTCCCATCAAAATGTTTATCCTCTTACTATATTGCAATCATTATATTATATGACATTGTGTACTTAGAATTGCTCATTTTGCCTTTCTATCTGGTAATTTTTCTTTATTCCATTAGGTCTATGACATCCCATGATTAAAAACAGACTAGCTGATCCTTCTAAGCTCTGTGTAGAAATAGGAGCCTTTTTTTCACTGCAAAAGTCCCTGGCAGGGGACAGTGTGATGCTGATTCACTACTCATGGGCAAGTTGTGAGACTAGGTAGTCAGGAGGACCGAGGTCAGCTACTAGTAGGGCTCTTAGCACATAGGGGTAAGACAAGGAAATGGTCAGATAACAGCCCGGGTCAAATGCCAGGAGGGTATATCTAGACAAGGGAGTACAACAAACGTACAGTCAGAGGCCCAGTCTGGGGTTAGATGCCTGAAGTCAGAAAGTATCAAAAGCAGAAGGGATAATCCAGAAGAATAGTCACAACAAATCCGAGGTCCAGCAAGATCAAAAAGTCAGACACAGAGCAAGCGAATACACCTAACTCATCTAAGCTACAACTAACAATGTGCTGCTCACAGCAAGCCAGGTAAATGGCTTGCAAAGCATTGAGGACGGGAGGCACCTGGGAAACACACTCAGGCTAGACCAGATTGAGCAACAGGGCTGTCAATCAAAGTTCTGACAGCCCAGCATGCCGTAGGATCAGATTGGATGGATGGACTGTCACTCACAAAACTGACAGTCCAGCACATTCCAGATTCCATAGGTTGATTGAGCTGTCACTCACAGCATCCCTAGAACACAGTCAGTGATGAAACCATGACAGGGATGAGCATAGTAGCTGGGTCAGGAGTTGAAGAGTGGGATTATTGATGCAATAAAAAGAGACTTGCTCTTGCTACATAGAGCAGAGAAAAGAGAAGAATTAACTGTATAGAAGGGCAAAATGAGCAATTGCAAGTACATAGTGCTATATAATATGATGACTGCGATATATTAAGAGAATAAAAACTTTGCTGGGAGTGCTTCTTTAAGTATTGTGATATGCTAACAACCACAATGATCTTTATGCCGACATAAAGTATCTGCTAACCCAACGAATGAGCATCAGCTTGTCCATTGCTTGATCAGCAGCATATTTACATGTGCCAATAATTAGGAACAAACACTCTTATCAGTGTCAGAGACTTGAGTAATATTTCTGAAGTAAGGAATGCTGTCACTTTTATTGAATTTATTGAGCAGGTGTTGCTATGCCCCTTACCAACCCAGTTCCTGCCCCAACTCCACCCATCTTGGTGGAGTGACTTGAAACTTTCGTGAAACTAACAATAATCTAAACATTTTTTGCCAGGTTCACGTTGCACAAAAATGATGTGACATTTGAAGGTGCTTTAGGCCAGAATTGTGGCATAAACATGATGATGAATAGGAGCCTTGTTGTTTGATTGCCCTACAGATAACATCTGACCCAAAGAGGTTCCAGAAACAGGACACCTTGGGATACATTTATCCCATACTTGCCAACTTTTGAGAATGGCAAACTTCAAAGTGATTTCTATTACGGTAGTTTTGTCTTGTTTTTTTAGTTGGGGGATGTTATTCTTGGTTGCATTTTTTTCCTTTCTTAGTGTTATAACTATTAGATAGTGATTATTCACTCATAAATACGGTAATAATAATACTAGTAATACTACTACTAATAATAATACTAATAATAATAAATAAATTGATTTTTAGAAGGGTTGGAGTGCTCCTTTTTTTAATACAAAGCTCTAGAGATCATGCATCCCATCATACTATGATAGAGTTAAAATATATAATTCTGGATGTTTGTAGGAAATTGGGGTGGGGAGTAGATGTCCTTACCATATACAGCTCTGGAAAAAATTAAGAGACCACCACATGAAAACCCTGCCATGGGCAGCCCAATCTCCAGACCTGAACCCCATTGAAAACCTCTGGAATGTAATCAAGAGGATGATGGATAGTCACAAGCCATCAAACAAAGAAGAAATGCTTAAATTTTTGCACCAGAAGCAGTGTGAAACACTGGTGGAAAGTATGCCAAGACGCATGAAAGCTGTAATTAATAATCATGGTTATTCCACAAAATATTGATTTCTGAACTCTTCCTGAGTTAAAACATTAGTATTGTTGTTTCTAAATAATAATGAACTTGTGTTCTTTGCATTATTTGAGGTCTAAAAGCACAGGTTGTTGGTTTTTTTTTTAATTTTGACCATTTTTTTTTGTCACCAAAAAATACAAAATGTATTGCTTGGAACTTCGGAGACATGTTGTCAGAAGTTTATAGACTAATAGAACGATTTACATTTTACTCAAAAATATATTCCTATAAAGAGAAAAATCAGAGAAACTGAAAATTTTGCAGTGGTCTCTTAATTTTTTTTCCAGAGCTGTATATAAATTAATAACTAATTGTGAGATAATTTTGTATGAGCACCCACTAGTGGTGAATGCAGGGAAACATAATTCTATTGTAAAGTATACAGTAACAGCAGCTGAATGCTGTACTCCTCCTTCTGAAAGGGGACTAAGAACTTATTGTTTGACAATATTGCACTAAAATGTCTTACATTTATTGCCAATTATAGTTTCATGAGGAATTAAGCTATAACTGTGTTTCATTATTGGCTTATATCGACTGTGCCCTTTAAGAGTCTGTTACAGGCATCAACCTGGATTTTCATGAATGTTTAATGTATGTATAGTGTCTGTTACCTTTAGCACATGAAAATAGTAAAAATTAGCCAGTCAGCCTAATGATTGCAAATGTTTCTGGTTCTTAAATGCCTCCATTTACATTAAGATATGCTGTTAGAAACCATTGACTTCGGTTGGCCTGGTTGACAATGTAATGCCCGATCTGCTTGTTCTCCTGGGACACGTGTTGCTTCCAGGGGTGTCAGTCGGTTTATTTCCCTCTGCACATGAACACACATGCACCTTCGGCCAAGCATGCATGTTTGTTGGCCAAATAACTGTTTCACTGACAGCTGTCTAAAGTACATGGTCACCTTAACTGAAATGTCTCAAGATCCCCACATTGATTTGAAACTATATATAAATGACTGCTACATAATTTATGTATCTGCAAACTGCAAGGTCAGCAAAAACACTTGGTAAGGAAATATTTTTATTTTAGGCCTATTTTAGTCGGCATGAATCAGTACAGCTTAAAGGGAACCTGTCAGGTCCGATAATGCTGTTAATCTGCCGACGTAGGGTCAATCTGCAGGTTAGTAGTGTTTTAAAGCTGCTTGGCCGCAGTACCAAAAAATTAAATTTATTCCTCCCGGGAGCCGCTGGCTTTCAGTCATACAGTTGTGACTGGAGCAGTTACAGCCATCACTCACAGCTTTGAGAGCTGTGGTTGTAGACATACCCCACCACTGATTGATAGCAAGTTCTGTGCGCTGATTCACTGCTAAGTAAGTCATTAGTCAGTACCGGGACAGGCTCTCTCAGTGCTTCAAGTGGTGACTGTAACTGCTACTGCTACAGGCATACCTCTATGATTAAAAGCCAGCAGCTCCTGGGAGAAACAAAGTTCATTTGCTCCCAGGTGCCGCACTTTCAGTATTGCAGCCGAGAACCTTCAGAATGCTTAACACTTTATCTGAAGGTTAATAGTATTATTGGACCCAACAAAGGTATTTTTTTCCGTCATGTTTAGTTTACTAAATTAGGCCAGAGTCACACTACCGTATAATACGGACGAGTGCTATGCTGTAAAAAATAGCATTGCACTCGGCCCAATGTTAATCTATGGGGCAGCTCCAATCATCCATTTTATTCTCGGCTGTATTATACGTGTGAGTGAAATCGCAGCATGCTGCGATTTGCACCGTATATCGGCCGAGACTCACCAATGAAAGTCTATGTGTGCGAGAAAAACTCGCAGACCACACGGACCATCAGTGTGACTTGCGAGAAATACGCACCGGTGTCCTTTCGGAAAGCCAGCAATTCAGTGCGGTGTACAGTAAAAGCACACTGACAGGTTAGAATAGATAAAATAAATGTATACACATAGTATATATATATATATACATACATTATATATACGTATATATATATATGTGATTGACACACACACACATATATATATATATTTATATTTCATAGAGAGTTAGGTAACAGAGTAGCCGATAATTCAATTGTCAGCTTCTGTAATATCATTACTGAACCCCACAGGGTATAAGACATGGTTTACATACAGTAAACCATTGCATATCCGTTAGTTTTTCATATGTCCCTCACTAATACTTTTAGTAGTGTGTGTGTGTAAAATTTTGGAGCTGTAGGTGTTAAACTAAAGGATTAATTCACGGAAAAAACTGGTGTGGGCTCCCACGCAATTTTCTCCGCCAGACAGGGAAAGACAGTGACTGAGGGCAGATATTAATAGCCTAGAGAGGGACCATGGTTATTTCCCCCCCCCGGCTAAAAACATCTGCCCCCAGCCACCCCAGAAAAGGCGCATCTGTAAGATGCGGCAATTTTGGCACTTACCCTCTCTCTTCCCATTGCCCGGTAGCTGTGGCATATGGGGTAATAAGGGGTTAATGTTACCTTGCCATTGTAAGGTGACATTAAGCCCGGTTAATAATGGAGATGTGTCAATAAGACACCTATCCGTTGCTAATCTAATAGTATGAAAGGGTTAAAAATTTCACACACATGCAGAATAAAGTCTTTTAATGAAATAATCAAACACACAGGTTTTCCATCTTTATTACACTCTCAATCCAAGCAAAGCCCTCGTTCTTCTGTAAAAAAAAAAATAAAAAATAAAAAAAAATATCCCATACCTGTCCGCCGTACAGTCAAGTCCCATGTTGCAATCCATCTCAAGGGGTTAAATAGTTTACAACCGGGAGCGGTGCTAATGCTACCGCCCCGACTGTAAACCACTGTGTAATGAATGAAAAGCTGCCTGCGGACATGAACTCATTAGCGTGGAAAAGTTTCTGAACATTTTGCTACGCTGTCAGTTCACCACGGGTCAGGCAGGAGTCTGTGCAGCCTCAGTGACGTCAGCGGTAGTCACTCTGATGAAAGCGGAAGCTGAAATGTGCGTCGGGGTGGACGCCACTCGGATGAAGGAGCTCCTCCAATAGTGTAAGTCTGCTGCCCCTTTTTTTTGTCCCATTACATTATGGCCTTCACTATTAGGTGACTCTATAGAAATATGAGCACTGTCTCACACAAACTTTCCCCTACACTGATGTACATGTAATATATGACCTTTTCTTAATTGCTATATAAGGCACTGACTTACTGCATTTGCACTTTACTTCTTATCATAGATAATATAACTATTTTTCCTTTGGTTATGCACTTTATTTGTCTATGACAACGTATACTACACGATATCTATCTTTACTGGTCCTCCTTCCAAAAGTTTATTTTTACCGGGTGTGCATCAGTATTTTTATCATTTTTGTCTATGTGTATTTTTAGCGGATAACTTTCATCATTGTTTTGTTACCCCTGTTACTACCTGTTTCTAATAACACATTTGTTATTACCATTACTTTGTGTTCGGGGACTGCCTTGGTCGTTTTTTTCTCCCTCTCTTTTTTCATGTATTGTGCACCGACTGTCCCTCTTCACCCAACATAGTTCGATTCTTTGGGGTCTTTTCACTGTTACAATTAGATTATATTATTATTTTGTATACCTACCTATAGACCCAGTATTTTCTCTTGTTCTATATTTTCTATATAATGACTGGTATTTAAGGCAAAATTAAAAAGCCAGGTCATCTCTCACCGTATTTCCCCATCGCCTACGACTACAGTAGATGACATTGTAGAGGAGGAAATAAAACTACACCCACCGGTAGTCACAGGTAAATGTAATTTTAACATTTTACTACCTTGTGACAAGTTCAGAAATATCCTGATTAATTTATGAAGGGGGCTCTCTGAAACTCACAAAGCTTATGCGGACAAAGCAAGAACTGACAAAAATTAAAAGGAAGACTTACTCCAATACACTCTGTATTAGACATAAAGGAGGACATCATACACATTCTGTTAAAATTGTTAGGTAGTGGGACTCCTAAACTCATAAGCCTATGCACTCCAAAATGTGTATAATGCAAGGTTCATGGGAAAGGCAGCAGCACTTAAAGTCATCCATGTGTGACAGACTCCCAACAGGCAAAACTTCCCTGTCCCCACCAGGAGGGCGACTCTCCATCTCCTCCTTCCCCCTCTCCTCCTCCTATTCAGCCCTCCCACAGCTGGTGTGGGTAGTTCACTCTGAAGCACAGGCAACCACCTCCTGTTCCTTCTCCTCCTCAGCCTCGTCCTCATTATCAACCAATCCGTGTTGAGAACATGAGATAAGGCGGGGCTGCATAGTGTCACCCTGTGCACTTTCTTCCTCCATCTCCACCTGGTTCACATGCAAAGCTTCCTCTTTAATTGTGAGTAGAGAGCATTTAAGTAGTCACAGAAGCGGTATGGTTATGCTGATTATGGTGTCATCGCAGCTCACAATTTTGATTAATTCAAAGTTTTGTAGAACCTCAAAGATGTCAGATATCCATGCCCACTCATCGATTCTTGTGTGTGGAGTCTGACTAGAATACCGACAGGCTGGTTGTAGCTGGTATTCAACTACTGCTCTTTGCTGCTCACAAAGACTTGCCAACATGTGTAATGTGGAGTTCCTCAGCATGGCCATGTTGCACATCAGTTGGTGAACTGGCACTTGCAAGTCTTGCTGCAGCACTGTCAGTCTGGCTGCAGGTGTTACTGACTTGTGATGTACCTTCACAAGTAGCTCAAGCAAATCTGGGTAAGAAAAGCACTGAACCACTTGGTTGAGCACATGGGCCAGGCATGGTACGTGTGCGAGCTTGTCAAGCTTCAGAGTCACCACCAGGTAAAGGCCATTATCACAGACGACCATGCCTGGTTGTAGGTTCAGTAGTGACAGAAACAGATCTGCCTGGTCTGTTATACCTTTCCACAACTCTGCGGTGCTGTGTAGTTTGTTACCTAAACAAATTAGATTCAGCAGAGCCTGTTGCTGCAGTGCATCCAGCTTGCGACTGATATGGACAACGTACTCTGGGATGACAAGTAGGAGATCAAGGATGAGTTAATGCAGGAACTGGTGTAGGAAGTGAAAGAAACCCTGATGGAATTAGGGAGGACCGCAATCCTCGGTGTCACTGGCATACGTGATGTTCCAGGATTCGACTCAGTTCCAGCCTCCACAAGTCTACCCAGTGTGCCATCAGGGAAATGTAGTATCCCTGGCCACAAGCACTTGTCCACGTGTAGATTATTCAGTGGAACTTCTCAGTAACTGCATTGGTCAGTGCATGAGTCATGTTAAAGGAGAAGTGCTGGTGTAAGGCGGGGATAACACCTGGGAAAAAATAGACGTGGTTGGGGACTGAGTACCAAGGGATGGCTGCTGCCAAGAAACGGCAACATTTCCAGGGCAGACAGTCTGAAACAGTTTAGTGTTTTGGCCTGTGAATGGGTAGCTGGGTATTTGCGTTTGTGTTCCACGGCCTGGGGTAGGGACAGCTGAACTCTGCTCTGGGACAAAGAACTGGATGTGGTAGCTGATGGTGCTTGCGACTGTGCAACAAAAGGTGCAGGGCAGGAGGCATCTGCATCTGTGTCCTGGATAGAAGATAGACTAGCTTGTTGCATAAGGGAAGAAGCGTAGTGTCACCCACAGACAGATTGCGTTTGGCCTACCTTGTCGGGAGCTTTGATGAGCATTTTAAATTAGGTATATAATATATGCCTGCAAGCTTATGCTAATACTTCGGTATTAATAGGGCTAAGAAACTAGTTTGCCCTGAAAAGGCCTTTTGTTTTTAAGTTGCAGCAGCAGTATACCTATAGAAGGACTGTAAGGCAATAAACCCTGCCTATTTGCCTCCAATCCAAAACTATCCATTCTCCACCAGCTATTCCTTTACTGAATGCAGGTAACAGTGGTTTTATTAGAGAAAGAACACTATGTAGCCCTGAAAAGAACTTTTGTTTTAATGGTGCAGCAGCAATATACAAGTACTGCAATAGTAATTAAACACTACTTATATGCCTGCTCTAATCTAAGCTCTCCCTCCTAGATCAACTCTCCCTGAACTGCGTCCAGATCCAGAGTGTGCTGAGTATCACATCATCGGGTCTTATGTAAGACCCAATGACGCAATGAAGCCATCTAATCACAGTAATGCCAGTAGCCAACATGGCTACAGTATTACTATTTATGGCAGGTGTGGAGACACGGATGGTCAGTGGATGCTCCAGTCCGCTGCCTCGAGTATGCATGGACCAGGGATTACCCCACTGAATGCCCACTCTCTTTCTCCTTTTACCGTGGGCATAATACTACTCAGACAACACAGGTTGAGGATAAAACAGTGTGGCAATACTTTATTGAACCACGAACAGACAATAACACATAGAACAGTCCCAGCAAAATACCCAAGATGGTCTCACCCTTCCGCTGACTAGCCGTCAGTAAACCAGCTGCGACTTCCAGGACCGACTACCCCCACCTGTGTCATCCACAGAGACAAGGTGACAACAAGCTTAGGACACTGACAGCCCATTGAAGTACCTGGCCAGGTGACCGGAAGGACACAACCTGGCTTCTCCAAACATCTCCATGGAACCACGAGACTGGTGGATCCCAATCCTGGCTTTCCCAAACGTATACATGGGGCTCCAGTAACCACTGGGTCCAAATCCTGGCTTCTCCAAATGTATCCATGGATTCAGTGATGGTCAATGGCGCAGATCTGTATTCTTTAAGCCGGGTTTGTGGTCCCCTAAGCTGGCATCCTGTAGAATGTCAAATCTGTGTCCCTTGTGATGAAGCCATGTTGTCCTGGCTCCTGTATTGTAGAGTGTTCCTGGCTGTGGTTTTGTAAAGAGTCTCTGGTTCTTTGGATTTCTTGTTACAGAAGCATATCCCCTTTATATAATTCACAACTGTTGTCCTTCAAACCATCATCTACTGTAGAGGTCAAGAGGAAGGTGTGATGAGATTATCTCGCATTGTTTGAGTACTTAATCAGTTTGATAGTTTTACCCCTCTGTTTTGCAAGTAAAGCAGCCACAGGATCCCACACAATGGTCAATCAACATATTATCAAACCAATATCAAATTATCGATTATTCAAAGACCCTGTTTTGCAAAATAGCAGACAATAAGCTGTAGGTTCTGATATAAGAGGCAAACATCAGGCATTCAAAAGTATCAAAAATCAATGTTTAAGACCAACTGAACAACAAACACAGATTCAAAATTCAATATAAAGGTAATAACCTATGTCTCCTTCAAAAGTCAATCTCTGTATGTTTATTAGCTGTCTAACAGCGGCAAAACATGCGGGGTAGGGACTAGAGCATGGCACTCGAACACCCGCGATACTTGATCGAGTAACGAGCATAACCAAGCACCCCGATACATGATCGTGTATTGAGCAGTGGTGAGCACACTCGGTCATCACTATTTCTCACAAATAATGTGCTGCCGTCCATAACCACCAAGAATGTGCCTTTGTATTTCGCAGGCAAAAACAGCAAGCTTTATTCCTGCTACTCTCTAATTTATCCCAACATTCGGCGTATATGTACGGAGCTGCGGGGGTATCTTATAGGAGGTTCTGCTGTTCTGGCACCTCAAGGGCTCTACCAATGTGACATCCCACCCTCAAACCAGTCCAGCAAAATGTGAACTCCAATATGGCGCTTCTTCCCTTCTGAGCTTTGCACTGTGCCTCAAAAGGAGTTTTCAACCACACATAAGGTATCCGTGTACTCAGGAGAAATTGCACAACAAAGTTTGTGGTCCATTTTCTCCTGCTATCCTTGCAAAAATAAAAAAATGGAGATAAAATTACTTTTTTTGTGGGGAAAAATGTGATTTTTAATTTTCACAGATCAATGTTATAAACTTCTGAGAAACACCAGGGGGTTCAAGGTGCTCACCACACATCTAGATAAATTCCATGAGGGGTCTACCTTCAAAAATTGAGTCATTTGAGTCATTTCCACTGTTTAGGCACATCAGAGGCTCTCCAAATGTGACATGGAGTCCACTAATATTTCAAGCAAATTTTGCATTAAAAAAGTCAAATGGCACACCTTCCCTTCTGAGCCCTGCTGCGCGTCCGAACAGTAGTTTTCCTCCACATATTGGGCATCATTGTACTCAGGAGAAATTGCACAACGAGGAGAATGGTGCAATTTCTCCTGTTACACAGGTGAAAATGCAAAATTTGAGGCTAAAAGATAATTTTTGTGGGAAAAATTAGATTTTTTATTTTCACGGTTCTACGTTGTAAACTTCTGTGAAGTACTTGGGAGTTCAAGGTGCTCACTGTACATCTAGATAAGTTACTTGAAGGGGACTACTTTCCAAAATGGGGTCACTTGTGAAGGGTTTCCACTGTTTAGGCACATCACATGCTCTCTAAACGTGACATGGCCTCCGCTAATGATTCCAACAAATTTTGCTTTCAAAAAGTCAACTGACGCTCCTTCCCTTCCGAGCCCTGAAGTGCGCCCAAACAGTAATGTTAATTTATATTTCCACATTCAATTCCTGTGAAGCACCCGAAGAGATAATAAACTTCTTGAATATAGTTTTGAGCACCTTGAGGGGTGCAGTTTTTATAATGGTGTCACTTTGGGTATTTTATGTCACATAGACCCCTCAAAGTGACGTCAAATGAGATGTGGTCCCTAAAAAATATGGTTTTGTAAATTTTGTTCTAAAAATGAGAAATTGCTGATAAACTTTTAACCCTTTTAACTTCCTAACAAAAAAAATATGTTTTTCAAAAATTGTGCTGATGTAAGGTAGACATGTGGTAAATGTTATTTATTAACTATTTTTGTGACATACACTACCGTTCAAAAGTTTAAGGTTGCTTAGAAATTTCCTTATTTTTGAAAGAAAAGCACAGTTTTTTCCAATGAAGCTAACATTAAATAATTCAGAAATACACTCTATACATTGTTAATGTGTTAAATGACTATTCTAGCTGCAAACATCTGGTTTGTAATGCAATTTCTTCATAGGTGTATAGAGGCCCATTTCCAACAACCATCACTCCAGTGTTCTTATGGTACTTCGTGTTTGCTAACTATGTAAGAAGGCTAATGGATAGTTAGAACACCCTTGAAAACCCTTGTGCAAGTATGTTAGCACAGCTGAAAACAGTTTGACTGATTAGAGAACCTATAAACCTGACCTTCCTTTGAGCTAGTTGAGAATCTGGAGCATTACATTTTTTGGTTCCAGTAAACTCTCAAAATTGCCAGAAAAAAAGAACTTTCATGTGAAACTCGACAGTCTATTCTTGTTCTGAAATGAAGGCTATTCCATGCAACAAATTGCCAAGAAACTGAAGATTTCCTACAACGGTGTGTGCTACTCCATTCAGAGAAGAGCACAAACAGGTTCTAACCAGAGAAGAAAGAGAAGTGGGAGGCCTCACTGCACAACTGAGCAACAAAACAAGTACATTAGCGTCTGTAGTTTGAGAAATCGACACCTCACAGGTCCTCAACTGGCAGCTTCATTAAATGGTACACACAAAACACCAGTATCAACGTCTACAGTGAAGAGGCGACTCCGGGATGGTGGCCTACAGGGCAGAGTGGCAAAGAAAAAGCCATATCTGAGACTGACTAATAAAAGGAAAATATTAATATGGGCAAAAGAACACAGACAATGGACAGAGGAAGATTGGAAAAAAGTGTTATGGACAGACAAATCCAAGTTTGAGGTGTTTGGATCACACAGAAGAACATTTGTGAGACGCAGAACAACTGAAAAGATGCTGGAAGAGTGAATGACGCCGTCTGTCAAGCATGGTGGGGGTAATGTGATGATCTAGGGTTGCTTTGGTGCTGGTAAAGTGGGAAATTTGTACAAGGTAAAAGGGATTTTGAATAAGGAAGGCTATCACTCCATTTTGCAATGCCATGCCATACCCTGTGGACAGCGCTTGATTGAAGCCAATTTCATCCTACTGCAGCGCCCCAGAGTCCTGGTCGTTGCAGTACTGTGGCTCCGCCACTATAGGGAGCTATGGTGCGTCTGATGGCACTGAAGGAGTTCATCTGATCAGGTATCACAGACACCAATACATTTCACAGCCGGGCCTCCGGGGGGAGCTAAGGGTTCTATTCACTAGGCCACTCCCCACCATAGTGGGTAAACTGGGGGTCAGGCAGGAAGTTAGATCAGAAAGCTGACTGGGTTGGAACCAGGCAACACCTTGTGGCAGGGGGTGTTGTAGGGGAAGATACAGTAGGGTCTCTGTCAGGGGTGGGATCCTGACAGAGGCTTGGCAACTTGAACGAACGTAACGGGACCGTGCCTGCTCAGGATAGCGGCGGTGCCCAAGGAAGGATTAGAAGCGAGATAGATTGTGCTGAGTGAGAAACGAGATCACGCAAAAGGAGAAATACCAGTAGGAGTCGTGCTGTAAGACCGAAGCAACATCCTACTGAGGCGCACTACCGGTGGCCGGAACGCCGAGGGAGTATCATAACATTCAGCTTCAAGCAATACTCCAAACAGCGGCAGGACAGTCAGTCTAAGGCGGGCTGTCTAACTTAAATCACCTATGCAGTCTTGGGGGGCAACTTGTGGAGAGGGGCGACTCTAGGGTCCCGGAAGAGCTCCGAGCCTACCCGTCAAACGGGTGCCGTCCCAACCAGAACACCAGGGAGGGACGGAGGATTAGCAGAACATCATCTGTCATGATTCTCAATGGCGAGAGAACATAGCCCAGCATATATGAGAACTAGCTCTTGGAAGATGGAAACTATACTGACCATGAACTAAACCTGCCGCACAACTAGAAGTAGCCGGGTAGCATGCCTACGTTTTTTAACCCTAGATGCCCAGCGCCAGCCGGAGAACTACCTAATCCTAGCAAAGGAAAAGACAGTCCTGGCTCACCTCTAGAGAAATTTTCCCAAAAGGCAGACAGAGGCCCCCACATATATTGGCGGTGATTTTAGATGAAATGACAAACGTAGTATGAAAATAGGTTTAGCAAAATCGAGGTCCGCTTTCTAGATAGCAGGAAGACAGAAAGGACACTTTCATGGTCAGCAGAAAACTCTATCAAAACACCATCCAGAAATTCCTTTAAGACTCTAGCATTAACTCATAACACCAGAGTGGCAATTTCCGATCACTAGAGCTTTCCAGACACAGTAACGAAACAGCAGCTGTGAACAGGAACAAAATGCAAAAACACACAAGGACAAAAGTCCAACTTAGCTGGGAGTTGTCTAGTAGCAGGAACAAGCACAGAAGGCTTCTGATTACATTGTTGACCGGCAAGAAACTGACAGAGGAGCAAGGTTAAATAGCGACTCCCACATCCTGATAGGAGCAGGTGAACAGAGGGGATGATGCACACAAGTTCAATTCCACAAGTGGCCACCGGGGGAGCCCAGAATCCAATTTCACAACAGTACCCCCCCCTCAAGGAGGGGGCACCGAACCCTCACCAGAACCACCAGGGCGATCAGGATGAGCCCTATGAAAGGCACGGACAAGATCGGAGGCATGAACATCAGAGGCAGTGACCCAAGAATTATCCTCCTGACCGTATCCCTTCCATTTGACCAGATACTGGAGTCTCCGTCTGGAAACACGAGAGTCTAAGATCTTTTCCACAACGTACTCCAACTCACCCTCAACCAACACCGGAGCAGGAGGCTCAACGGAAGGCACAACCGGTACCTCATACCTGCGCAACAATGACCGATGAAAAACATTATGAATCGAAAAGGATGCAGGGAGGTCCAAACGGAAGGACACAGGGTTAAGAATCTCCAATATCTTGTACGGGCCGATGAACCGAGGTTTAAACTTAGGAGAAGAAACCCTCATAGGGACAAAACGAGAAGACAACCACACCAAGTCCCCAACACAAAGCCGAGGACCAACACGACGACGGCGGTTGGCAAAAAGCTGAGTCTTCTCCTGGGACAACTTCAAATTGTCCACCACCTGCCCCCAAATCTGATGCAACCTCTCCACCACAGCATCCACTCCAGGACAATCCGAAGATTCCACTTGACCGGAGGAAAATCGAGGATGAAACCCCAAATTACAGAAAAACGGGGACACCAAGGTGGCAGAGCTGGCCCGATTATTGAGGGCGAACTCCGCCAAAGGCAAAAAAGCAACCCAATCATCCTGATCCGCAGACACGAAACACCTCAAATATGTCTCCAAGGTCTGATTAGTCCGCTCGGTCTGGCCATTAGTCTGAGGATGGAAAGCAGACGAAAAAGACAAATCTATGCCCATCCTAGCACAGAATGCCCGCCAAAATCTAGACACGAATTGAGTCCCTCTGTCAGAAACGATATTCTCAGGAATACCATGCAAACGAACAACATTTTGAAAAAACAGAGGAACCAACTCGGAAGAAGAAGGCAACTTAGGCAAGGGAACCAGATGGACCATCTTAGAGAAACGGTCACACACCACCCAGATGACAGACATCTTCTGAGAAACAGGCAGATCCGAAATAAAATCCATCGAGATGTGCGTCCAAGGCCTCTTCGGGATAGGCAAGGGCAACAACAATCCACTAGCCCGAGAACAACAAGGCTTGGCCCGAGCACAAACGTCACAAGACTGCACAAAGCCTCGCACATCTCGTGACAGGGAAGGCCACCAGAAGGACCTTGCCACCAAATCCCTGGTACCAAAGATTCCAGGATGACCTGCCAACGCAGAAGAATGAACCTCAGAGATGACTCTACTGGTCCAATCATCAGGAACAAACAGTCTACCAGGTGGGCAACGATCAGGTCTATCCGCCTGAAACTCCTGCAAGGCCCGCCGCAGGTCTGGAGAAACGGCAGACAATATCACTCCATCTTTAAGGATACCTGTGGGCTCAGAATTACCAGGGGAGTCAGGCTCAAAACTCCTAGAAAGGGCATCCGCCTTAACATTCTTAGAACCCGGTAGGTACGACACCACAAAATTAAACCGAGAGAAAAACAACGACCAGCGCGCCTGTCTAGGATTCAGGCGCCTGGCAGACTCAAGGTAAATTAAATTTTTGTGGTCAGTCAATACCACCACCTGATGTCTGGCCCCCTCAAGCCAGTGACGCCACTCCTCAAAAGCCCACTTCATGGCCAAAAGCTCCCGATTCCCAATATCATAATTCCGCTCGGCGGGCGAAAATTTACGGGAAAAAAAAGCACAAGGTCTCATCACGGAGCAGTCGGAACTTCTCTGCGACAACACCGCCCCAGCTCCGATTTCAGAAGCGTCGACCTCAACCTGAAAAGGAAGAGCAACATCAGGCTGACGCAACACTGGGGCGGAAGAAAAGCGGCGCTTGAGCTCCCGAAAGGCCTCCACAGCATCAGGGGACCAATCAGCAACATCAGCACCCTTCTTAGTCAAATCAGTCAATGGTTTTACAACATCAGAAAAACCAGCAATAAATCGACGATAAAAGTTAGCAAAGCCCAAAAATTTCTGAAGACTCTTAAGAGAAGAGGGTTGCGTCCAATCACCAATAGCCTGAACCTTGACAGGATCCATCTCGATGGAAGAGGGGGAAAAAATGTATCCCAAGAAAGAAATCTTTTGAACCCCAAAAACACACTTAGAACCCTTCACACACAAGGAATTAGACCGCAAAACCTGAAAAACCCTCCTGACCTGCTGGACATGAGAGTCCCAGTCATCCGAAAAAATCAGAATATCATCCAGATACACAATCATAAATTTATCCAAATAATCGCGGAAAATGTCATGCATTAAGGACTGGAAGACTGAAGGGGCATTTGAAAGACCAAAAGGCATCACCAAATACTCAAAATGGCCCTCGGGCGTATTAAATGCGGTTTTCCACTCATCCCCCTGCTTGATTCGCACCAAATTATACGCCCCACGGAGATCAATCTTAGAGAACCACTTGGCCCCCTTTATACGAGCAAACAAATCAGTAAGCAGTGGTAACGGATATTGATATTTAACCGTGATTTTATTCAAAAGTCGATAATCAATACACGGCCTCAAAGAGCCGTCTTTCTTAGACACAAAGAAAAAACCGGCTCCTAAGGGAGATGACGAAGGACGAATATGTCCCTTTTCCAAGGACTCCTTTATATATTCTCGCATAGCAGCGTGTTCAGGCACAGACAGATTAAATAAACGACCCTTAGGGTATTTACTACCCGGAATCAAGTCTATGGCACAATCGCACTCCCGGTGCGGAGGTAGTGAACCAACCTTGGGTTCTTCAAAAACGTCACGAAAGTCAGACAAGAATTCAGGAATCTCAGAGGGAATAGATGATGAAATGGAAACCAAAGGTACGTCCCCATGAGTTCCTTTACATCCCCAGCTTAACACAGACATAGCTCTCCAGTCGAGGACTGGGTTATGAGATTGCAGCCATGGCAATCCCAGCACCAAAACATCATGTAGATTATACAGCACCAGAAAGCGAATAACCTCCTGGTGATCCGGATTAACACGCATAGTCACTTGTGTCCAGTATTGTGGTTTATTACTAGCCAATGGGGTGGAGTCAATCCCTTTCAGAGGTATCGGAGCCTCCAGTGGCTCCAAATCATACCCACAGCGTTTGGCAAAGGACCAATCCATAAGACTCAAAGCAGCGCCAGAGTCGACATAGGCGTCCGCGGTAATAGATGACAAAGAACAAATCAGGGTCACAGATAGAATAAACTTAGACTGTAAAGTGCTAATTGAAACAGACTTGTCAGGCTTCTTAGTACGCTTAAAGCATGCTGATATAACATGAGTTGAATCACCACAATAGAAGCACAACCCATTTTTTCGTCTAAAATTCTGCCGCTCGCTTCTGGACAGAATTCTATCACATTGCATATTTTCTGGCGTTTTCTCAGTAGACACCGCCAAATGGTGCACAGGTTTGCGCTCCCGCAGACGCCTATCGATCTGAATAGCCATCGTCATGGACTCATTCAGACTCGCAGGCACAGGGAACCCCACCATAACATCCTTAATGGCATCAGAGAGACCTTCTCTGAAAATCGCCGCCAGGGCGCACTCATTCCACTGAGTAAGCACAGACCATTTGCGGAATTTTTGGCAGTATATTTCAGCTTCATCTTGCCCCTGAGACAAGGACATCAAGGCCTTTTCCGCCTGAAGCTCTAAATGAGGTTCCTCATAAAGCAACCCCAAGGCCAGAAAAAACGCATCCACATTGAGCAACGCAGGATCCCCTGGTGCCAATGCAAAAGCCCAGTCTTGAGGGTCGCCCCGGAGCAAGGAAATTACAATCCTGACCTGCTGTGCAGGGTCTCCGGCAGAGCGAGACTTCAGGGACAAAAACAATTTGCAATTATTTTTAAAATTTTGAAAGTGAGATCTATTCCCCGAGAAGAATTCAGGCAAAGGAATTCTAGGCTCAGACACAGGTGCATGAACAACAAAATCTTGCAAATTTTGTACCTTTGTGGCGAGATTATTCAAACCTGTAGCTACACTCTGAAGATCCATTTGAAACAGGTGAACACAGAGCCATTCAAGGATTAGAAGGAGAGAAAGAGAGGAAGGCTGCAGTATAGGCAGACTAGCAAGTGATTCAATTAAGAGCACACTCAGAACTAGAGGAAAAAAAAAAAAAAAAAAAAAAAAAATTGTAGCAGACTTCTTTTTTCTCTCCTTTCTCAGCCAGTAATTTAACCCTTTTTTGGGCCGGTCAAACTGTCATGATTCTCAATGGCGAGAGAACATAGCCCAGCATATATGAGAACTAGCTCTTGGAAGATGGAAACTATACTGACCATGAACTAAACCTGCCGCACAACTAGAAGTAGCCGGGTAGCATGCCTACGTTTTTTAACCCTAGATGCCCAGCGCCAGCCGGAGAACTACCTAATCCTAGCAAAGGAAAAGACAGTCCTGGCTCACCTCTAGAGAAATTTTCCCAAAAGGCAGACAGAGGCCCCCACATATATTGGCGGTGATTTTAGATGAAATGACAAACGTAGTATGAAAATAGGTTTAGCAAAATCGAGGTCCGCTTTCTAGATAGCAGGAAGACAGAAAGGACACTTTCATGGTCAGCAGAAAACTCTATCAAAACACCATCCAGAAATTCCTTTAAGACTCTAGCATTAACTCATAACACCAGAGTGGCAATTTCCGATCACTAGAGCTTTCCAGACACAGTAACGAAACAGCAGCTGTGAACAGGAACAAAATGCAAAAACACACAAGGACAAAAGTCCAACTTAGCTGGGAGTTGTCTAGTAGCAGGAACAAGCACAGAAGGCTTCTGATTACATTGTTGACCGGCAAGAAACTGACAGAGGAGCAAGGTTAAATAGCGACTCCCACATCCTGATAGGAGCAGGTGAACAGAGGGGATGATGCACACAAGTTCAATTCCACAAGTGGCCACCGGGGGAGCCCAGAATCCAATTTCACAACAATCATCTAATCGAGTTGTGAGGGAACTTAAGAAACAGACACAACAGTTGTGGGGACTTTCTGTAAGCACAGCAGGGAAGGACCACAACACCTAGCGCTAGAAGGAAGGCACAGATTTCCACCTGCTAAGAGAACTCCGGAGGTGCCATTGGGCCGGCCGGACTTGCGCAGCCTGGTTATCTGGATTCCGGACTGAGGACCCAGAGATCTTCAGTAAAGAGGTAAAGAGACTGCAACCTGGTGTCCTCGTTATTTACTGCACCACACCACCACAGCCTCACCACCACCTGCACCACTAACATCATCTATTCACATACCTATCACTGTGCGCCCCTCGGCAGGGTCACGGACCGGGCCTAGCCACCGTGACAACCCCAGAGCAGAGACTCAGAGGCCCGGTACTGGGTACCCCTCGGCCCTGCGGCAGTGGGGGCGCTGCAATTTTGGCGTCACGAACAGGATCTACTTAAGCCTGAAGAATCAGGTCATGTGTGCCTTGGAACTGTGATTTGCTGTGCTTGGACTGTACTTTATTGCAAAGACTGTGCTGCGCCATTTACCGCCAAAAGTTCCCGCCAAAAGTCGCCGCCATTGCAGCGTCACAGGGAGCGCAGAGGAAGAAGAAGGGCGTGCCATGGGAGGAGACTACCAAAGCGGCGCCAGAAGTAGCGACCGCCCCCTCCGACTCCTGCTGCGAGAGGACGACCTACCCAGCAGCAGAGGAGAACCGCCCCCTGACTTGCAACGGCGGGAACGAGGTGAAGGAGGAGCTGGACCTCGGAGAAATGGCGGAGCCAGGTGCATGCATTGCCGCCGAATGCCAGACAGCGACGATGAGCAGCAAGTGCCCGAGCAACGGCGAGGTGATCTCGGCTTGCCCTCACCCATCAGGGGCGGACTCGCGTCCACCGCCGGTGAAGGACCTGAACTCCTTGGAGCCGCTAGTGGAGGAGCCGAGCCTACCTATCCCAACCACGGAGCCATGCCGTGCTCACTTGGGAGCAATATAAGCAATGTCTAATCCACCACTGGAAGGATCGAGACGGGGCCGAACAACATGATACACAACGTAGAAAGTCTGCGCACAGCAAGAAAGACGTGGTAAAGCGGGGAACTGTGCTGGCCTACCACCCGAAGAGGGGATGGGGCTCCATACAGGAACCGGGACTACCAACTGATGTCTTTGTTACTAGTTACAACGTGAAAACCCCCTGCTGCAGTCGGGATGGTGACCCATTACAAAGGGGGGATCAGGTGACCTACACCCGTCATCGGAATGCACAAGGATGGTGCGCCCGGAACGTTCGGCGGTGTGAGCCTGAGAGAGCGCCCCCTGTTGCCCCGATCATGACTGATCCCGATTTGCCAGATCTTGTTCCTATCACCACCGTACGCCTTGTAGCGGCTACTGAACTTGCAAGCAGGATTAGCCTTCAAATCCAGACACCGGCTGATCTGATGGCGCCTGAGAGACCAACTACCAGCATGGGTGCTGCCTCAGCCAGAGGTGAGGAACCACCTTCGGCATCAGATGAGTAAGATAATACTACTCTTGAACATGTAAATAGTTCTTTAACTGTTTGTTCGTTTCCTGTTTTGCTGCTAGACCCGTCCAGGGTTAACTCTTAAAGGGATCCCTTTGTTGACCCGGGATCCCTATTGTTTTGTTTGTTTTTCTAAGTTTTGCACAAGTTTCCAGAACTGCCGCAATCATGAACAGTGCATGATACAAACTTTTTGTAAATAGTTTGCACCTTATTAAAGGTGCTCCCTACTGGTTTTACTTAAAGAAGGACTCTTTGTGAAGATACCACACTGGAACCTTTGCTGAGTATGGACTGGTAGCTTGAGAAGATATGCTACCTCATAGAGACTTGGTCCCCTCTTAAAGGGGATGTTCATTTGTTGCACTTAAATGGTGATATTGCTTTAAGACAGGTAGCAATAATGTTTTGACGAAAGAAAGTGATGATAATGTTTACATGAGAAAGTTATATGTATCCAACTAGTTAATTGAAAAGAAAATGTTTGATAATGTTGATAGACAACGAGGATAGAAGGTGAACCCTGAGTCCTCCTAGGAGCCATATAGAAATGGCTCAGTGCTCTTAAACTGAAAGTAATGTTATGCTCTATACTGTGTATAGTAGTTGAAAAGGCAGTAGGCCTGGGCTGAACGGGGCGGTCCTGTAACAGAAAGGAGAGGCAGAAGGTCTGGTGCCGTTAGGACAGGCAGTCCTGCAGATTTAAAGTAGGAGAATGAAAAAGTTAAATTGCCTTATAATGTGATTATAAGAAGGTCTTTAGTGGATTCAGAGTGTATGTCCTTAAAGGCAATGTTAAATTATTGTTCAACAATTTTGCACTTAGTAGAATACCCGGTTGGGTAAAAGAAAGTTATTTATAGCATGTTGCTATGACATTTAACCATGTTTGTAACGTTCAAGCGTCCTCACCTCCCATAAAGGGAAGCTCTGTTTAAATATGCTTAT
This sequence comes from Ranitomeya variabilis, assembly GCF_051348905.1. Classification (NCBI taxonomy): domain Eukaryota; kingdom Metazoa; phylum Chordata; class Amphibia; order Anura; family Dendrobatidae; genus Ranitomeya; species Ranitomeya variabilis. Next base: position 454,254,478 of record NC_135235.1, read on the forward strand.
TGTCATTGCACTCAACAAAACTGTATGTCTTTTTGCTAACTTGTATTGTTGTTTTCTTCCCAGTCCCGGAGTACTGTGTTTAACCAGGGGGGAGTGCAGCGCCCCAGAGTCCTGGTCGTTGCAGTACTGTGGCTCCGCCACTATGGGGAGCTATGGTGCGTATGATGGCACTGAAGGAGTTCATCTGATCAGGTATCACAGACACCAATACATTTCACAGCCGGGCCTCCGGGGGGAGCTAAGGGTTCTATTCACTAGGCCACTCCCCACCATAGTGGGTAAACTGGGGGTCAGGCAGGAAGTTAGATCAGAAAGCTGACTGGGTTGGAACCAGGCAACACCTTGTGGCAGGGGGTGTTGTGGGGGAAGATACAGTAGGGTCTCTGTCAGGGGTGGGATCCTGACAGAGGCTTGGCAACTTGAACGAACGTAACGGGACCGTGCCTGCTCAGGATAGCGGCGGTGCCCAAGGAAGGATTAGAAGCGAGATAGATTGTGCTGAGTGAGAAACGAGATCACGCAAAAGGAGAAATACCAGTAGGAGTCGTGCTGTAAGACCGAAGCAACATCCTACTGAGGCGCACTACCGGTGGCCGGAACGCCGAGGGAGTATCATAACATTCAGCTTCAAGCAATACTCCAAACAGCGGCAGGACAGTCAGTCTAAGGCGGGCTGTCTAACTTAAATCACCTATGCAGTCTTGGGGGGCAACTTGTGGAGAGGGGCGACTCTAGGGTCCCGGAAGAGCTCCGAGCCTACCCGTCAAACGGGTGCCGTCCCAACCAGAACACCAGGGAGGGACGGAGGATTAGCAGAACATCATCTAATCGAGTTGTGAGGGAACTTAAGAAACAGACACAACAGTTGTGGGGACTTTCTGTAAGCACAGCAGGGAAGGACCACAACACCTAGCGCTAGAAGGAAGGCACAGATTTCCACCTGCTAAGAGAACTCCGGAGGTGCCATTGGGCCGGCCGGACTTGCGCAGCCTGGTTATCCGGATTCCGGACTGAGGACCCAGAGATCTTCAGTAAAGAGGTAAAGAGACTGCAACCTGGTGTCCTCGTTATTTACTGCACCGCACCACCACAGCCTCACCACCACCTTCACCCGTCACATCATTCACTGTGCGCCCCTCGGCAGGGTCACGGACTGGGCCTAGCCACCGTGACAACCCCAGAGCAGAGACTCAGAGGCCCGGTACTGGGTACCCCTCGGCCCTGCGGCAGTGGGGGCGCTACACTACAACAGGACAATGACCCAAAGCACATCTCCAAATTATGCAAGAACTATTTAGGGAAGAAGCAGGCAGCTGGTATTCTATCTGTAATGGAGTGGCAAGCGCAGTCACCAGATATCAACCCCATTGAGCTGTTGCGGGAGCAGCTTGACCGTATGGTACGCAAAAAGTGCCCATCAAGCCAAACCAATTTGTGGGAGGGGCTTCTGGAAGCATGGGGTGAAATTTCTCCAGATTACCTCAGCAAATTAACTGCTAGAATGCCAAAGGTCTGCAATGCTGTAATTGCTACAAAGGGAGCATTCTATGACGAAGCAAAGTTTGAAAGAAAAAATTATTATTTAAAATAAAAATCTTTTTTTCGAACCTTGTCAATGTCATGGAAAACACAAAATTTTCTGGGCAACCCTAAACTTTTGAACGGTAGTGTATCTCTCTAAGGGTATAAAAATTACATTTTGAAAACTTTCAAATTTTCAATTTTTTTCCAGATTTCTATTTTTTTTCACAAATAAATGCAAGTCATATTGTAGAAATGTTACCACTATCATGAAATACAGTATGTCATGAAAAAACATTCTCAGAATCTTTGGGGTCTGTTGAAGAGTTTCAGAGTTATTACCCATAAGGTGACACTGGTTGGAATTGTAAAATTTGGCCGGGTCATGAAGGTGAAAACAGGGGTGAAGGGGATAAATGTGTTCGGTGCTGTACAATTGGTGTAAAGGATTAAATCAGAAGGTGACCACCACAGAAACACAACCAGACTGTTAGCACCACGCCGGATCCCTGCTCTGACAGGCAGGGCCTCCGGCGTGTCACTTCACTCACCCGTGTTGCAGTCAGTTCTCTCCTTTGTTGTGCTCCACCTTCTTCCAGCCTCTAACCATGTCCTTAGAGCACGCACTCCCACCCTCTTAAAGGGTACCAGTCCTTGCTTCACTCTGGTGCAGATCCTGCCTGCTTCACTCTGCAATTTGCATATCACAAATTACGTGATATGTTATGGCATTTATAGGATCTATATAAGTGATGTGTATCCCATGTATATGGATGCCTATATTTATAGATGTGTAAGATATGGGTGTGTTAATAACACAGATGTATGGAGTGGGGTATTATATTGATTTTGTAACAAGCTGTTGTTATTTAATATATTACATAGTGACTATATATGTACCAATTAGTATCATTTGGACTACTCGTATACTTTGAGCTATATGTGCCAGCATCTTCAGATGATTAGAGGGGGTGATGGTGCTGCCATGTGCGCTGTTATGGATCTGGTGGTTAGGAGCACCCGGAATGACCTGATGGTTAAACTATCACACAGGACGAGCTCTGGGAAGTGGGAGCTCTGCTGACCGCAAGCCTAATCCTATCACACAAACACTAGAAATAGCCATGGAGCGTACCTAACTCTGCCTAGACGCCTCTTCACAGCCTGAGCTAACTACCCCTAAGATAGGAAATAAAGCCTAACTTGCCTCAGAGAAATTTCCCCAAAGGAAAAGGCAGCCCCCCACAAATATTGACTGTGAGTTAAGATGAAAGTCACAAACATAAGAATGAAACAGGTTTCAGCAAAGGAGGCCAGACTTCACTAAACAGACTGAGGATAGAAAAGGTATCTTTGCGGTCAGCACAAAACACTACAAAAAGCCACGCAGAGTGTGCAAAAAGACCCCCGCACCGACTCACGGTACGGAGGTGCCACTCTGCCTCCCAGAGCTTCCAGCTAGCAAGGCAATATCATGATAGTAAGCTGGACAAGAAAACAAAGATAAGCAAATAAACTAGCAGGGACTTAGCTTCGCTGGAGTAGACAGGTCCTCAGAAAGATCCAAGAGAGATCTGAACCAGTACTAGAACATTGACAGCTGGCATCAAGTAACGATCTGAGTGGAGTTAAATAGAGCAGCCAGCCTGGAACCAAACGAGGTCAGCTGAGGAAGGAACCTCAGAACCAGCAGCTCCACTCACAGCCACCAGAGGGAGTCCATGGGCTGAACTCGCCGAAGTACCATTCATGACCACAGGAGGGAGTTCGAGAACAGAATTCACAACAGTGCGCTTGCGGGCCCTGCCCCTGTGCGCCTGATGGCTTTCGGCATCTATATGGGGGCCGTGACTGGCCAGGCCATCTCCCACTGTTTGATGCCAACGCCTCTTGGTGTCCTGGGTTGTCCGGCTGCGCACGCGTCACTTCCGGTACGCGTCATCCGTCATGGCGGTTTTTTAGCCCAGTGGCTTTGCTCACTTATTTATCTCCTGACAAAGGAGTAACACTCCGAAACGCGCGTCGGGTAACGCGCTGACCTGGACGCCCACACATTGTGTTGCTGCCTATGTTATGTTTTGATGTTCCGGATAGGATTGAAGCTGACATGTGTACAGCATCACTGGCCATAATTGTAATGCTGGGGGGACACTGACGTAAATCATGCTTGATACAGGCTCCCCTTTTAAAACTTGCTTAATTGTAAGCTAGGGTACAATTGAGGTATCATTGTTATACCTATTTATATCTAGGTGTGTCTTCCAGGTGTAGGCTACAGTGATATGTTATAACTGTTTTATTACCTATTGTAACCCTGTAGACTGTAACACCATTGTTAAGCAGAACATGCTGCTATATATATATATATATATATATATATATATATATATATATATATATATATATATATTGATAGTGTGATAAGTCGAGGTCATGGCGGTTTTTCTTGCACAATTGCACTTTTTGCTTGTATTTGCACATGTTCCCCATGTAGTCTCATTTCTGTTCCAATAAAGCTTTTTTTCATTTAGTTTTTGGATCGTATGGTCGTATCTTGTGGTCTCCACACCTCCTCTTTCTCCACTGCTGCACTCTGGTGCAGATCCTGCCTGCTGCACTCTGGTGCAGATCCTGCCTGCTGCATTCTGGTGCAGATCCTGCCTGCTGCACTCTGATACGAACTCTGCCTGCCGCACCATCCAGTCTGTCCTTCCGGGTCTCACTGCCGAGCGTCCGTTGGTCTGTCCTGGAGGGGCACCTGGTGTGCATCGGGAGCCAAGCCTAAACTCACCATCAGAGGCTCTAGTGAACAGTCTGGTGCTTGCTTAGTCACGCCCCTCCAGGCTCTCTGCGGTCCGGGGCACAGTGGTTCCACAACCATGTCTGTGACAGTTTGCTCAGGTCATATACCCCACTGGATCCCGGATCCCTTCTGATCAGACAATGTACCAAGAGCTCTGCCGTGGGTTCATCAAGCAGTGCGGGCTACATTTTGAACTCCTTGGAGGTGAGGCCCTGGTGTGGTTGAATCTATTATGGGAGAGAGAGGACTCTGTCATCTCCAATTTGTCCATATTCATGGAAGCCTTTCACAAAGTATTCGATGAACCTGGGCAAAACCACCTCGTCAGCTTCTTCTCTTCTTCGCTTACGCCAGTCCAACTTATCTGTGGGACAATATGCGGTACGCTTCCGTACTCTGGCGTCCGAACTCAGTTGGAATAAAGAAGTGTTGGTGGCAACATTCTGGGAGGGGCTCTCTGGAAACATTAAGGATGAGCTAGCTGGTCATGACCTACCAAACTACCTTTGACGATCTGGTCTCCCTCGCCATTCGTATAGACCTTCGTTTCCAGGAGCGTGCCCGTGAGGTGGCACGCTAAATAGGATCGCGACGTTTGCTCTGTCCTTTCAAAGACCACTTGTTCCTCCACCCTACTTTGTTGAGGCCTCACCGGAACCCATGCAGGTCGACCGCTTTGCCCTTGCCAGTCAGTGACAGAGGGATAGCCATGCTAAAGGCCAGTGCCTGTATTCTGGAGACATAGGACACTTAATTCACGCCTGTCCAGTCGGTTGGAAAACTCAAGCATCTAGGGTCAGTAGGAGAGACCTCCCTAGATGGAAAAGACACCTCTCAACCCCTGACTCTTTCTCTCTTTCTGTGGCCATGACAACCGGTGAATCCCAGTTTATTGAGACAGTGTATGTGGATTCTGCTGAAAATTTTGTCCTCCAGGCTGTAGTGGATCGCTTCCAAATCCCAGTTTGTCCGCTCCAAAACCCTCTGGCTATAACATCTGTTGATAGGAGAACTCTTCGGGAGATGGTTCGTCTGGTTACTGAGCCTTGTGGTGGACTTGTGGTCCATATCAGGATGCTTCATATGGAGAAGATAGTCTTCTATGTTCTTCCTCACATGTCTCACGCCTTTCTCTTAGGTCTACCATGTCAATGACAACACGAACCTGTGTTGGACTGGGCAACTGGAGAGGTGCTCTGTAGGGGACATTCCTGTTATGAGAAGTGTCTGGTTTCAGTATGTCCATCTGAGGTCCTGTGTTCTCCAGCGTCGCTGCCCGGTTTGCCGTCTGCATATTGGTCCTTTGCCGATGTACAGTATTTGACAAAAAGGAAGCAGAGACTTTGCCACCCCACAGGCCGTATGACTGTCCTACCGACTTAATTCCCGGATCTACACCCCTAGATTTCAAATTTACCCTCTGTCCCCAGCCGAGACTCAAGCTGTGTCGGACTACATTCGGGAGAATTTGGCCAGGGGGTTCATTCAGAAGTCCTCCTCCCATGCTGGGGCTGGGTTTTTCTTTGTTAAGAAGAAAGACGGATCACTCAGATCCTGTATAGACTATCAAGGACTCAACCAGATCACGGTGAAAAATAAATAACCTATCCCATTGATCGCTGAGTTCTTTGACCAATTAAGAGGTGCCAGGAGGTGCCAGGGGCGTCTACAATCTAACCCGCATTCAACGGGAAGACAAATGGAAGACGGCTTTTAACACCAGGGATGGACATTATGAATACCGAGTGATGCCCTTCGGTCTCAGTAATGCATCGGCAGTTTTTCAAGAGTTTATAAATGATATCTTCCAGGTCCTGCGTTATTCCTGCGTTGTTGTGTATCTGGACAATATTCTAGTATTTTCATTGGATCTGGCCTCCCACAGACGAGCAGTTCGGCAAGTTCTTCAGCGTCTTTGGGAGAATCGACTCTACACCAAATATGAAAAATGAGTTTTTGAACAGTCCTCCCTTCCCTTCTTGGGTTACATTATCTCAGATACCGGACTCAGGATGGATCCTGAGAAAGTCTCTTTCATCCCTAAATGGCCGTTGCCTGTTGGAGTCAAAGCAATCCAGAGATTCCTTGCCTTTGCTAATTGTTATCGACAATTCATTCCTCACTTCTCCACTCTGACCGCTCCTATCTCTGCTATGACCCGAAAAGGAGCCGACCCAAAGAACTGTTCCTCCAAGGCAGAGGAGGCCTTCCGCTCTCTTAAATGGTCCTTTTCCACCGCTCCCGTTCAGCATCGTCCGGATTTGAAAAACAGCTCTTCTTAGAGGTGGATGCATCCTCGTTAGGGGCTGGAGCTGTGCTCACTCCGAAATCTTCCACGGTTCGCCATGTGTCCTGTGGTTTCTTCTCTAAAGCCTTCTCTACTCCAGAGCGTAATTACTCCATTGGTGATCGAGAGTTACTCGCCTTTAAGATGGCTTTGGAGGAGTGGCAATATCTGCTGGAGGGCGCAGTCTATCCAGTGGTTATCTACACGGACCATAAGAACCTGGCGTACTTCCAGTCTGCCCAGTGACTTAATCCATGTCAAGCCAGGTGGTCTTTGTTTTTTTGCCAGCTTTAACTTTTTGCTGCATTTAAAGTCCGGTGACAAGAATGTTAAAGCCGATGCCCTCTCTCGCTCTTTTCTGTCTGGGGACCAGGAGGAGGATCCTCAATTTATCATCGAACCATCCAAGATGGTCACTGTCGCTCCAGTCACCCTGTTGCAAATTCCCCCAGAAAAAACCCTTGTTGCTGAATCCGAGAAGGAGTTTTGTCATGGGGCCACTCGTCCAAGGTGACTGGTCACGCGGGATAAAGGAAGACACTACAATTGATTTCTTGCCACTACTGTTGGCCATCCATGAGGAGGGAGATCTATGCTTACGTGGCTGCTTGTCCGATTTGTGCCCTCAATAAGGTCTCCAGACGACTTCCTACCGGTTCTCTCCTGCCATTACCCGTGCCATCTGGACCATGGCAGCAGACTTCATTACAGATTTGCCAGTATCCGAGGGTTGCACTGTCATCTGGGTAGTCGTGGATCGCTTCTCCAAAATGGCACATTTTACCCTATTGTTTGCTCTTCCGTCTGCACCTGAATTGGTTGACAACTTCATCAGACATATTTTCTGCCTGCACGGATTTCCTCATCACATTGTGTCTGATCGAAGTTCGCAGTTCACTTCCAGATTCTGGCGAGCTCTCTGTAAACATCTGGATATCGTCTTGGACTTCTCCTCATCCTATCACCCTCAGTCCAATGGGGAAGTGGAGCATGTCAACCATGTCCTGGGCAACTACCTGTGACACATCATCAATGCCCACCACAACGATTGGGTGAAATTACTTCTTTGGGCTGAGTTCTCATACAACTATCATGTTGGTGAAGCCTCGGGAGAATCTCCTTACTATGTTGTGTTCAGTCGGCAACCTGAGGTTCCTCTTCCGTCTACTGTTCCTTCTGATGTTCCTGCGGCAGATATCCTCTCCAAGCATTTTGTAAAGTTGTGGGAGGATACCAAAGCCACTTTAGAAGCATCCTCCGCTCGTATGAATATACATGCAGATGAAAGGTGCCTGGATCCTCCGTGCTTCCGCCCCAGCGACAAGGTATAGCTCTCGCCCAGGTACGTCCGACTGAAGATTCCCTCTTACAAGTTAGGCCCTCGTTTTATCGGACCTTTCAAGGTGCTGAAGAGGATCAACGAGATCTCCTATAAACTGAAGTTGCCTCCTTCATTACGGATTTGGAATTCGTTTCATGTCTCTCTGCTGAAGCTGGTCATCCTGAGCCCCTTCTTCAAGGTTCCCAGTACCACGCCTGTGCCAACTGCCTCCGATGATGTTTTAGAGGTGGAGAACATCTTGGCCATGAAGACAATGAGAGGCAAGACCTTCTTCCTTGTTGACTAGAAGGGGTTTGGTCCCAAGGAGAGATCCTGGGAGCTTAAGGAGAATATTCATGCTCCGATTCACCTCTGTAACTTTCTTGATGGCTGGAAGAATAGGGGGCATAAAGGGGGGTACTGTTAGCACCATGCCAGATCCCTGCTGACAAGCAGGGCCTCCAGCATGTCACTTCACTCACCCGTGCTGCAGTCGGTTCTCTCCTTTCTCATGCTCCGCATGCTTCCAGCAGAGCTTCCAGCCATATCCATAGAGCATGCGTGCGCGCTCCGGCCCTCTTAAAGGGCCAGCACGTGCACTTGCCAATTCCTCCCCAGCCAATGGCTGTGGGGCAGTATGTAGATATTGCTTCCTCCCTACTGGGGAGGTGCATGAGCAACCTTTCTGTTCTGCAGTCTAAGTTGCATAAGGTTGCGTACCAGTCCTTGCTGCACTCTGGTGCAGATCCCGCCTGCTGCACTCTGGTGCAGATCCTGCCTGCTGCACTCTGGTGCAGATCCTGCCTGCTGCACTCTGGTGCAGATCCTGCCTGCTGCACTCTGGTGCAGATCCTGCCTGCTGCACTCTGGTGCAGATCCTGCCTGCTGCACTCTGGTGCAGATCCTGCCTGCTGCACTCTGATACGAACTCTGCCTGCCGCACCATCCATCCTGTCCCTCCGGGTCCAGCTGCCGAGCGCCCTTTGGTCTGTCCTGGAGTGGCACCTGGCAGGCATCGGGAGCCAAGCCTAACCTCACCATCAGAGGCTCTAGTGAACAGTCCGGTGCTTGCTTAGTCACGCCCCTCCAGGCTGTCCACTGTCCGAGGCACAGTGGTAGTTCCACAACCACATTCATGACACACACACCTAGGAACACTTTTATAAGGTGTTCAGGGGTGCGGAAATAATTGTCGGCCAGTTTGCCTCATTAGAAGCTGACAGTTTCTCTTTAAAAATGTGTGAGCTATTACATACAGAAAGTTGAAGTAAGTATATACCGTATATACTCGAGTATAAGCTGAGATTTTCAGCCAAAAAAAAAGTGCTGAAAGCGTCCCTCTTGGCTTATACTCGAGTCATGGTCGGCGGGGGTTGGCGGGGGGGGGTTGGCGGGTGAGGGTAAGCGATGACGGTCACATACTCACCTGCTCCTGGCGCTCCTGACGCGGTCCCTGCATGTCTCATGGTCTCCGGCGCCGGCAGCTTCTTCCCCTGTTCAGCGGTCACGTGGTACCGCTCATTAAAGCAATGAATATGGTGGAGCCGCATATTCATTACTGTAATGAGTGGTACCAGTGACCGCTGAACAGAGGAAGAAGCTGCCATGCCCGGAGACCATCTGTCCGGGAGAAGCTGCCAGGGACCGCGCCGGGAGCAGATATTTCATATTCACCTTTCCTCGTTCCACCGCCACCCTGTCTTCCGCTTCCTCTGCAGTGACTGTTCAGGTCAGAGGGCACGATGACATATTAGTGTGAGCGCCGCCCTCTGCCTGAACAGTCAGTGCGGAGAGACGGGACGCTGAAGAGCAGCGGGCAGCGACGAGAGGTGAGTATGTCATTTTCTTTTCTTTATTGCAGCAGCAGCATTACATGGGGCACATTGTTATATGGAGCATCTTATGGGGCCATAATGAACTGCATGGAGCATTATATGTGGCACATTGTTATATGGAGCATCTTATGGGGCCATAATGAACTGTATGGAGCATTATATGTGGCACATGGTTATATGGAGCATCTTATGGGGCCATAATGAACTGTATGGAGCATTATATGTGGCACATTGTTATATGGAGCATCTTATGGGGCCAAAATGAATTGCATGGAGCATTATATGTGGCACATTTTTATATGGAGCATCTTATGGGGCCATAATGAACTGCATGGAGTATTATATGTGGCACATTGTTATATGGAGCATCTTATGGGTCCATCAACCTTTGTGCAGCACTATATGGGGCATAATATTCTATGCAGCATATTATGGGGCCATCATTAACCTTTTATGCAGCATTATATGGGGCATATTTTAATATGGAGTATCTTATGGGGCCCATCATAAACTGTATGGAGCATTATATGGGGCTCCTAATTCAATATGGATATTCAAAAACACTTAACCTACTGATGTCTCAATTAATTTTACTTTTATTGGTATCTATTTTTATTTTTGACATTTACCGGTAGCTGCTGCATTTTCCACCCTAGGCTTATACTCGAGTCAAATACGTTTTCCCAGTTTTTTGTTGCAAAATTAGGGGCGTCGGCTTATACTTGGGTCGGCTTATACTCGAGTATATACGGTAATCAGAAGAGAATTTTGCTATTTCTGTACAAATGCATTTCAATACTCCCCATCTTCCTCCCATTTAAAAAAAAATTGTGCATGCTCCCAACTCTAATTCTTCTTTATGGAAAAGAGATTCCAACGCAATTCTACAGAGACTCTAGGCCCCATACACATTAGATCAATCTCAGCTGAACTGACCGACATTCTTATGTGTATGGCGGAGCCAGCCATCTGATGGTCAGGAGAGATGTCGATTGCCCACATCTGATTTCGGACTGAAGATCACATTGTTCTCCCTGAGATATTCCAATGGCTGGGTGAGCACTCCCGGTAATGTCTGTGAAGGCTAAGATGTCTGTCAGCCAAACAATTGGCTAACGCATTGTTTGGCCGACAGCCATCTAATCTGCATAGCCAGACTGACCATCATTTTCTGTTTCATGTAGCCCCTGCTTAAATGTCAATCAACCATCAAAGGATGCACAATATCACCCAATAACAGTGATAGTCACAAATCCCCATAACTGTGCCAAGCATCGATCCCAGCTAACAGTTAACATCTTGAAAAAAATGAAAGAATTTTAGAAGTGGGGGAAAGATGGTGACAGGAATAGAGTAGGCAGCATGAGCTGGACATAACTGAGCGTAGCATAATTAACATGCTCTATTTTCATTATTGTGTAAATCAGATGCAGCATCAGGCTGTTACGCTCAGTGCTTATGGCCAGTGGCCATGGGCCACTGAACTTTTATGACTGATGGTGTATATATTTATTAGTTGCTTAGTTGATAAATCAAATATGAATAACACCCAAGAAGAGTATATCCTATTCTGGTCAGATGCCATTATATTGCTAACTGTAAATTAAAATTATTTTACTATTTTTTATTTCAACTTGATAGTTGACTAAATGCCTGTGAAGTGCAATATTACTATCTAGTCTGCTTAGTACTCTACATAATCTAGTCCATCCTTGGGCATGAATGCTTTACATTCTATGCTATATACATGGAGTTATGAATCCCAGAACTGACCCTTGTTATTAATACCCACTAGCAACTATTATGTAGTCTGGACATGTCCTATTTATGTCAACCCTTTTCTTCCCCAAGGAATATTTTCACCCAAAACTAAAATTAAGCAAGGCGAGTTCTTGAGTTGTCCTTTACTGTCAACTTATCCATTATTATCTATTCAGCTGTTTAGTGCTGGAGGACAGGGCAAAAGAAATACTGTAGTTACCATAGAAGCTACCAAAATTAGGAGGTCTACAATCTTTACCATATCAAATCCAACTAAGGCTATGTTCACACATTGCGTTTTTGCAGCATTTTTTTATGGAAATTAAAAGCTGCTTTTTACATTACCAACAAAAGCTATGAGATTTCAGAAATCTCATGCACATAATTGTTTTTTTTCCTGACTGAATTTTTAAAACTGCAGCATGTCACTTCTTTCAGGTTGTTTGCAGCTTTGTACAGCACTTTTCATCATAGAAAGTAATGAGAAAGTGCAAAAATGCTTCAAAAAACGCAACGTTTTATTAAACATGTACTGTAGACAAATTACATAATAATAATTTTTATTTCTGTCGTTCCAACATATTGTGCAGCACTTACATTAACCCCTTTCCGATGTTGGGCGTAATAATACGCCCACGTTGGACTCCCCCTGCTTGGTGCGGGCTCCGGTGCTGAGCCCGCACCTTTCCAGGCATATGTAAGCTGATCTATAGAGCTGACATGTGCCCGCAACAGCCGTGGTTGGAACCGCGATCCACCCGCAGCTGTTAACTGTCAGCTTCTGACAGCAGCATTCAACTCGCTCTTACCGGAAGTGCGTCCTTTATCCCACCCATCGGTGACTCCGTCACATGATTGCGTGTCACCAATGCGTCGGTTTGACAACTAGATGTCTCAGCAGACTTCTATGGTTATCACAGCCAGATTGCTATTAGTGCCTCCCCATGGTCAGCACTCATAGCAAGTGAGCATTTCTGCTACACACAGGCTATCTGATCTGATCATCGCCTGTATGTAGCAGCGCCTATCAAAGCACTGCAGCTTCTAGTCTCCCATGGAGACTATTGAAGCATGCAAAAAAATATAAAAAATATATTAAAGTTCAAATCACCTTCCTTTCGCCCCATTCAAAATAAAACAATAAAAAAAAATCAAATATACACATATTTGGTATCGCCATGTTCAGAATCGCTGGATCTATCAATGTAAAAAAAGAATTATCCCAATCGCTAATGAAGTAACGAGAAAAAATGTCAAAACGCCAAAATTACGTTTTTTTGGTGGCCACATCGTTGCATTAAAATGCAATAACGGGCGATCAAAGGTCATATCGGCACCAAAATAGTATAATTAAAAACGTCAGCTTGGCACGCAAAAAATAAGCCCTCACCCAACCCCAGATCATGAAAAATGTTGAGGCTACGGTTATCAGAAAATGGCGCAATTTGTTTTTAAACAAACTTTGAATTTTTTTGTCACCACTTAGATAAAAAGAACCTAGACATGTTTGGTGTCTATGAACTCGGAATAACCTGGAGAATCATAATGGCAGGTCAGTTTTAGCATTTAGTGAACATGGTAAGAAAAAAACAACTGTGGAATTGCACTTTTTTTGCAATTTCACCACACTGGGAATATTTTTCCCATTTTCCAGTGTATTAAATGTTAAAAAATAAAAAAAAGTTATGGCTCTGAGAAGAAGGGGAGCAAAAAACGAAAATTCAAAAATTGAAATACCCCTGGTCGTTAAGGGGTTAAAGAGGGTACTTGTAAAGACATTACAAAGTAACACATAATTAAACAGATACCAAGAGGAGTGAGGACCCTGCTTGCAGGCTAACAATCTATGAAGAGACAGGAGAGATACGAAAGTTAAATGGTAAAAAGTGCTTATATTGTAACCGCACCAAAAAATGCAGCTAAAAAATGCACCAAAAAAGCAGCAAAAACGTATCAAAACCTGCTTTTTGTAAGCAGTTTCTTTACTGCCAAGAGAGCAGGATTTGCCTGCAGAAAAAAACGCTGCAAAAAATGCAACGTGTGAACATAGTTTAAATATGCAGCTGTATAGCGTATTCGTTTTATAGCAAATCACATCAGATTTATCAACCTAAAAAAACTGTTTGTGAACATACTCCAAGGAGGTTTAAAGCGGATATGTCACAAGATTTCACAATACAAGTTTCATACATCATGAAATAGAAATCTCTGATCTGACGAAGCTGTTGTAGTTACTCTGAAAATCCATCTCAAAATGTCTATATAATCTTGAAAATAAATTATATATTTTATGAGTCCATGTAGGACTGTGGTTTTCAATCTATACATTTGAATTCCAAGCCAATTTCGAAACATGAAAAATTAGAAACCACCAACATGTGTGAGAAATTGATGGTATTATGGCATTTAGCTAGAAAAAAAGTCACTCCTATGTGTCCATGACCATATTGACCATGGTTGGTAGTGAAGGATGTAAAAGAACACTGTAGAAACACAGTGACAAGGGACATCTTGATCATTTTTAAACATTAAATCATACTCCTCCTTTTACGCAAGCCCTTTAGAACAGCATAGTCTAAGGGTATGTTTCCACGGTAAGGAAACGCTGCTTGTTTGACGCTGCGCAGAGCTGCAGCGTCAAACAAGCAGCGTCCAGATGTTCCAGCATAGTGGAGGGGATTTGATGAAATCCCGTCTCCACTATGTGTGGAAACCCGCACGCGGCGGCCCTGCGACTACGGACATGCTGCGCGTCTTTTCAGATCGCAGCATGTCCGTACACCTTGCGGGGACGCAGCGTCCCCGCAAGGCATATCACAGGGCCCTATGGGAGAGCGCGATCATCCCGGATGTGAAGAGTTAACACATCCCGCATGATCGCGTCCCATTAAGGGGGCGGGGCTTAGCGCCAAGCGGCTTCGCCGCTGCGGCGATACCGCCGCCCATCCGTAACGTGGAGACATACCCTTATTGTTTCCTCCCAACAACATGTTGAAACTACTTTTGGCACACATCAGTACAGTGTTGGACTGGGGTGCCAAGGGCCACCAGTAACATTGACTGTGGGGGGCCCACTTTTCACCTGCATACAAATATTACACTACTCTTGTTCACAAATTTACCTATATCTCTATATTATAATAAACTGGGCAGTTTGGTTAATGAATGATGAGATGCTGCTTTTTTCTGTACAGAGTGAATCAGGTGAATTATGCCAAGTACTGACCATACAGTGGTACTGGGGACCCAGATCCGCACAGAGGCCCACCAGGGAATTCCCCTATTCCCCTATGGGCCAGTCCGAGTCTGCGCCAGTATAAGATTTCCAGAATCATGCTCTGTAACTTGCCATCTACTGTTTTTCAATGGCTGCATCCTCTTCATCAGAATTCTACCAATAATATAAAAAATGTTCACCGGCATCTTCAAGAAAATGCTAAATTTATTTACAGTATATACTCCGAGTTTTTCAGCACATTTTGTATGCTGAAAAAACCCATCTCGGCTTATACTCGAGTGAGGGTCCCAGAAGACGGAGGGGGAGCAGCAGCAACACAGCAGCAGGTCACAGGAGGCAGGAGTCGGCTGCTGCGGCTAACACCTGTGCCCACTACTAAAAAGAGAAAGATAAATAGCACCATTCTATGTATAGGATGTGGTGATTCCACATGTGTTCAATGAACACATGCGGAACAAAAGCGCGTACAAAAGCCGGCAGCGCTTTGGACGGAGCGGGGATCCACTGCATTCAAAATGCTGCCGGTACGCCACATGGAAACATAGCCTTAATTTTTCTTTAATAGTGGGCACAGTAATCGCAGCCGCCACCTTCTTGCTGCAGTTGGCCGATCACGTGTGCCCGCTACTTAAGGGAATGAATATTCACTGCTCTCCACTTCAGTGGACATGGAGTGCAGTGAATATTCATTCCCCTTAGTAGCAGGCACACGTGATCGCCCGGCTGCTGCAGTTGCTGGCATTGGAACAAGATGCTGTGAGGGAACGCAGGGACGGTAAGTAGGATGGTTTATTTTTTAAAATGTTTTTCTGATGGGGGCCATGCATACCAGGAAAGGGATGAGGGAGCCATGCATACAAGGATGGGGATCAGGAGCCATGCATACTAGGATGGGAATGAGGAGCCATGCATACAAGGATAGGGATGAGGAACCATGCATACCAGGATAGGGATGAGGAGCCATGCAGACAAGAATGGGGATGAGGGGGCCTTGCATACCAGGATAGGGATGAGGGGACCATGCAGATTAGGATAGGGATGAAGAGCCATGCATATTAGGATAGGGATGAGGGGGCCATGCTTACAAGGATGGGGGATGATGATGTCATGCATACAAGAATGGGGATGACGATGCCATGCATACCAGGATGCGGATGAGGAGGCCATGCATATCAGGATGGGGATGACAGGACAATGCATGCCAGGCTTATACTCAGTCAATAAGTTATCCCAGTTTTTTGTATTAAAATTAGGTGCCTCGGCTTATGTTTGGGTCGACTTATGCTCGAGTATATATGGTATTTATTCATTTACATTGGGGCCAGCTGTCAGTCAGGGCTGGGGGCGCGGTTACAGCGGCCACTCTGTGTTCTCAGAGCGGTGACTGAAATGACGCTGCCCCCGCCTCCATGACTGAATACTGAATGCTGGCAGGGAGAATAAATGTAATTTTCTCCCCGCTGCATTCAGCTGCATGCATGCGCCAGACAGCATCATAACGCTGTTAACCTGCAAATTAACCGCATATCTGCAGGTTAACAGCGTTATTTCTTGGGTCAGGATCCCTTTAAGATGGAACTAGAATAAATATTACACTTTTTTGGAAGATGCTGGCAAACTCTTTTTTTGTACTACAAGTACTATAGGTGTCGGGACTTTCTCCTTAAGTCACAGCATGTATTGTGCACGCTGATGTCGAATGCCTTGTCTACGCTGACCTCCTCTGTGCTGTACCTGTTTACAGTTTAAAAGACAGGAGAGCAGGAGCAGAGATATAAAACCTGCTATCACTTCCTGTAATCTGTCTCAGGGCAGACAAAGTACTCCTGCACCGGAGCCGCAGCGTGAAGACAAGAAGAGGACGTCATCATAAGAAGATGGGACCGGACCACAGCGGGACCGCCCCTGGGTGAGTATAATCTAACCTCTTTTTCTCATCTTTCAGGTTACATCGGGGGCTTATCTACAGCATTCCAGAATGCTGTAGATAAGCCCCTGATGCCGGTGGGCTTAGCTCACCTTCGATTTTGGGGATGACAGGTTCCCTTTAATCTGAAATTTCAAAATGTTTCAGAATATATGTATCGCATAATTTTACCAAAATTCAGCTGTTAGTGTATTTATTTATTCAAGACCAGGAGGTATATGGCAAACCTAATATTTCATAGGGCTAACATTTCTCAGACTTCAAAACTATATGTGTTTTGGACTCCCTGAACCATTCTTCCATCATCTGCTATCAGCATAGCACTCTCCAATTACTATGCTCATACTGCTTCCCATTATGTGCAGCCACACAAAACAAAAGCCTTCATGAAGGTCCCTGATACACATAAGGCCTCCTTCACAAGTCAGTATCTCCAGTATGTATGTGATAGTTTTCACACGTACTGGAGACACACACTTTTGTTTTTGGCATTGTAGACCTTTGGCTCTTATCCTAAGTCACGTGACAATGCTCTTAAATGTCGACATTGTCCTTTATGATTGCTACTTCTTATAGGTACCACTAGAGTTTTAGTCCTCTTCCTCTCTGAAGAGACAATTCACCCATTCAAATGGATGGGTCTGTGCACATGTCAGTGTGTTTCCACAGACCATGCGTTCGTGGGCAAAATACACTGACAAGTCAGTTTTTACCAGCTTCACGTGCCACAAAATTTCCCGCACACGTGCACACTGATGTGTACAACATGTGTAAAATAAATATATATTTTTTAAATTGCATTGGCTCCCGGTTAATTTTTAAAACCAGCACGACTGGGGGCTAATGTTAATAATCTGGGAAATCTAGGAAAGGTCACAATGTCCCAAAAGCTTCCCAGGCTATTAATAACAGCTCATAGCTGTTTGCTTAGGCTACTTTCACACATCAGGTTTTTGCCGTCAGGCACAATCCGGCGAGTTTTGAAAAAAAACGGATCCGTTTTTTTCCACCGGATCCGTTTTTTTCTCATAGAGTTGTACTAGTGCCGGATTGCGCCTGATTGCCTCACGTTTCCTCAGTTTTTTGCCGGACTGTTTCCGGCGGACGGAGAAAACGTACAGAGGAACGTTTTTTCTGTCTAGCGAAAAAACGCCCAGCGACGGTTCCAGCGATAAACGGATGAAAATGAGATGTGAAATGATGAATCCGAATCCGTTTTTTCATGCATTCTCCATACAAATCATGCACATTTTTCTCTATCTCTCTCAAACAGGAAGTCCAAACTCTATCCCCGGGTTAATAAAAAAAAAAAACGGATCCAGCAAAAAACCGGATCTGTTGCATCAGTTTTTCACAATTTGCAACAGATCCGTTTTTTCAAAAATTCGACGGATCCTGCCTGACGGCAAAAAACTGATGTGTGAAAGTAGCCTTAGACTTTACTGGTTTACAGGGAACCCCAGAAGAAAAATGAAGTAAGGTCCCCCTATAAATTGTAACCAGCAAAGACTAAACAGACAGCTGTGGGCTGATATTAATTTCCTGGGATGGGGTCAGAGATATTGCCCCTTTCCCTTCCCAGGCTAACAACATCAGCACTCAGCCACCCAAGAAACTGCACATCCATAAGATGCACCAAATCTGGAGCTTAGTATCACTTTCCCACTGTTCCTGGTGCGCTGTCAAGTGGGTTAATAGGGTTGGGGTTGATGTCAGCTGTTTTTTAGTCACTGACATCAAGATCAGGGGTTAGTAATAAAGAGGCGTCTATACACAGCCAGAATAACATCCTTTAATTGAAAGAAAGACACAGACTCCTTTATTTGAAGTAGACACACCCCATCCTCTTTTTCCCATTTTTTGCTGTAAATTTAAAATGATAAAAAACCATATTCCCCACCTCATCCATTTGTCCAAGGAAAAACTCCAACTCAGCTCTGCTACATCTGGATAAAGTGGCTGAGCACTGTCATGATGTGACTGCTCAGCCATGAATCCAGGACACACTGAGCGGAACTTGGGTGCAACTTCAGTGACAAGCGATGATCTCATGGAGGTTACCGCGGGTCATTGCCAGCTATTCCCATGCTCGGGTTAATGTGAGCCAGTTGATAAACTGCGGTAATTTTCATGACGTAACAGCTAGTACCGTGAGAAAGTTTGGAAGAAAGGTTGTCGATCACTGGTTAGAAAAAGCATCTCAGATCACATCAGCCAAGTTACAATTCTACAACCGATGAAACAGCCAGTACTTTTGACTGGCTGAATTCACCCAGTCTTTTGAATGTTAACAAATGTTCGTCGGTTATCCTCTTGTTGAAATGGAAAATAGTTTGTTTTGCCAAGGCAGCCGACAATTGCTCATTATGGTTGAAATCGTCCATTTTGGCCAACGTTTTTCTGATATGCATAGGAGCCATAAAGAGGTTGTCCAATATTAACATTGTTAAGGCACAGATGTGCTTAAAATAAAAAACATGGTATATCTTCAAGCGCCCTTACAGATCCAGGACAGACCACTCCAGAGGCTGCTCCAGCTCCGGAAGTGATGCCTGCACCATCAAGAAGCCACAAGACCTCTGCAGTCTGTGATTGGCTGCAGCTATCAGGTGACTAAAGGAGATCATCATCATGTGTTTCTCTGATGACATGGTCTTCTAGTAACCTTACTGCTGCAGCAATCCTCTAACGTCCGAAAGGAGCAGTCATTGCTTTCAGAGGTAATATTAAATCTGAAAGACAGGATGGAGAGCAGTGCGAGCAGCCTCCTCTTACCTCAGCACATCTGGTATCTCCAGTATTAGATCAGATAGAATGGTCAGCAATGTGAGCAGCCTTTTCTTACCTCAGCACTCCTGCTATCTCCGGTATTAGATCAGAAAGGCTGGGTGGACACTGGTGTGAACAGCCTCTTATTACCTCAGCACCTATTGTATCTCTGGAACTACATAAGATAGATTGGGTTCACAACATTGTGAGCAGCCTACATTTACCTCAGCATGAGTGGTGTCATCAGTATTAGATCGGAAAGACAGGGTGGACCACAGTGTGAGCAGCCTCTTCTTACCTCAGCACCCTTGGTATCTCCAGTATTAAATCAGAAATACAGAATATTTAACAGTTTGAACAATTCATTTTTACCTCAGCACCCCTGGTGTCTCTGAGATTAGATAAAATAAACAAGGTGGACAACAGTGTGAGTAGACTCTTTTTACCTCAGCAATCTAGGTTTCTCCAGTATTCAATAAAATAGACAGGGTGGACAACAGTGTGAACAGCCTCTTTTTACGACAAAACCCCTGGTATTATCAATATTATATCAGAATGACAAGGTGGATAACTGCTTGAGCAGATAGACATGGTGGACAGCAGTGTAAGCAGGCTCTTTTTACCTCAGTGCCTTTGGTATCTCCAGTATTAAATCAGAAGGACAGAGTAGACAGCAGTTTCAGCATTCTCTTCTTACTTCAGTCAGAACCCTTAGTATCTCCAGTATTGAATCATAAACAATGGTCAACAGTGTGAGCAGCTTCTTCTTACTTCAGCACACCCGTAGCTCCAGGATTAGATAAGAAAGACAGGGAAAACAGCAGTTTGAGGGGCATTTTCTTAACTCAGCACCCCTTGTATCTTCAGTATTAGATTAGATAGGGTGGACAGCAGTATGAGCAGCTTTTTTTTACCTCAGCACTAGTAATGAGCAAGTGTGCTCGTTTCTCGAGTTTTCCAAGCATGCTTGGGTGATCTCCAAGTATCTTGGGTATGTTCGTTGATTATGTTTGTTTCTTCACAGCTGCATGATATGCAGCTGCTAGACAGCCTGAACACATGCAGGGATTGCCTGTTTGTTAGGCAATCCCCACATGTATTCAGGCTGTCTAGCAGCCACGAATCATGCAGCTACGAAGACACAAACAATCTTCAAGCACGCCCAAGATACTCGAAGATCACCAGAGTATGCTCGGAAAACCCGAGTAACGAGCACACTCGCTCATCACTACTCAGCACCCCTGGTATCTCTAGTCTTAGATCAGATAGGGCAGAGATAGCAGTGTGAGCAGTCTTGTCTTACCTCAGCACTCCTGATTCCTCCAGTATTACATCTAAAAATTCATTTGAAAGCACATCTTCCTACACATGAAGGGAATGGGGCAGAGCATACTATTGCACATGCTCACAGGCACCTGTCCTAACATTCTATGACAAATCTGTGTAACAAGCCTGCGGCCATTTTAATTCTATAGTGATTATCTCTCTAGACAAACTGATAGTGATTTGATAATTTAGGAACTTATTTCTAATGACATTTTCCTTAGCTATTTTTTCTATTCTTAATTCAGGTAAGAAAAACTATGTATGTTCTGGGAATCAAGTGAACAATACAGTTCCATCTGTTGTCAGTAAGCTTTATATTTGTCTAGGGTATGTGGCATAAAAGTTAATCAATTTTATTGTTAAATCATGAATCATGTAGGCTTTTATTTCTCAGTGGCTTGGGCTAAATATTATGCATGCTCCTATAGTATAACTGAATTACCATAACAATAAAACAATAAATCACACTTTGACTCCATGCTATATCACTCTATTATCCAGTGATATCAAAAGGAGCAAAGGGAATATTTGGAACCATCAAAATTTAATAAGAAGGTGACAGCTTGGCAGCTGTGTGGTTTCTGTGTTTGCGGAGAGTATCATATATTAGTATTGGAAGTGCTATAATGTTCATTTTTATCATGAGACAGATGGATGTAACACCATGGTAAATATTTACGTGAAGATAGTCTGCTAGTTCATTTATTTTCTGTTTTGCGAAAAAGATAATTATTCTTTCATTCTAGCAAATCGTCTGCAGATTAAATTTATTTCAGAATTTTTTTTAACTGTAAAAATGTATCACAGCTGAATATGTAAAGCTTTGGTCTTTGCTGACAATTCATATAAACAAGTTGCGAGTTGTTTTCTTTTAAGGCCGGCGTCACACTAGGCGTATGAAAATGCAGTCCGTTTTTTATGGCCGTAATACGCAGAAATGTTCCCAAAATAGTGATCCGTATGTCATCCGTAGGCAGAGTGTGGCAGCGTATTTGGCGCATGTCATCCTCTGTATGTAATCCGTATGGCATCCGTTCTGCGATATTTTCTCTCAGGCTTGCAAAACCGACATACAATGGATCCATGGGCTCAAATATTCGTTAAAACATATATACAGTATATATATATATATATATATATATATATATATATATCAGTGAGACATATATATATATACTGTATTTATATTTAATTCAGCGCTAGATAGCAGAAAAGCCGGTAATTCAATTGACGGCTTTTCCTCTCTCCTTCACAAACCCGACATGATATGAGACATGGTTTACATACAGTAAACCATCTCATATCCCTTCTTTTCTATATATATAATTGTCTTAGGGTTTTTCTGTCTGTCTGTCTGTCTGTCTGTCCTGGAAATCCCGCGTCTCTGATCAGACCAATCAGCGACGGGCACAGCATGGCGACGATGATGTCATAAAGGTTGCCATGGCGACGATGATGTCATAAAGGTTGCCTCGACCAATCAGCAACGGCACAGTCTGCTGCGAATTCTGGAATCATCATTGACCATATACTACGGGGACGTGCATATTCTAGAATACCCGATGCATTAGAATAGGGCCACAGTCTAGTATTACATATTCCTCTTTACTAATGTAAGAAGTGTCTTGGTGTCAAATTTGGGGGCTCTAGCTATTAAATTAAAAGGTTAAATCGCGGAAAAAACTGGTGTGGGCTCCCGCGCAATTTTCTCCGCCAGAGTGGGAAAGTCAGTGACTGAGGGCAGATATTAATAGCCTAGAGAGGAACCATGGTTATTGGCCCCCCTATGGCTAAAAATATCTGCCCCCAGCCACCCCAGAAAAGGCACATCTGTAAAGATGCGCCTATTCTGGCACTTAGCCTCTCTCTTCCCACTCCAGTGTAGCAGTGGGATATGGGGTAATGAAGGGTTAATGTGACCTTGCTATTGTAAGGTGACATTAAGCCAGGTTAGTAATGGAGAGGCGTCAATTATGACACTTATCCATTATTAATCCAATAGTACGAAATGGTTAATAAAACACACACACTCATTATTAAAAAGTATTTTAATGAAATAAAGACACATGTTGTTTTAATATTTTATTATACTCTTAATCCACCTGAAGACCCTTGTCACCTGAAATAAAGTTAAAAAAACAAACAACATTATTTCATACCTTCCGTCGTTCAGTCTTGTCCCACGCTGTAAATCCATCTGAAGGGGTTAAATCATTTTACAGCTTTTACTGCTAATGCAGCTGTGCTCCTGTCTGTAAAACTTGGAGAATGAATGGAGTGCAGGGGAATGTACTGTAGTTACCTCGAGTCGCGGTGATGCGCCCTCTGCTGGATGAACTCATATGAACTCGAGCCTGGGAAAATATTCTGAAAAGTTCCCAGGCTCGAGTTCATATGAGTTCATCCAGCAGAGGGCGCAATACCGTGACTCGAGGTAACTACAGTGCATTCCCCTGCATTCCATTCATTCACCAAGTTTTACAGACAGCTGCATTAGCAGAGCTTCTGGGTGTAAAATTATTTAACCACTTCAGATGGATTTACAGCGTGGTGTTGTGAATTCCGCTCTTGGGCTCCCTCCGGTGGTTATAAGTAGCATTTTTGTGAGTTCTGCTCTTGGGCTCCCTCCTGTGGTTTTGAGTGGTATGGCTGCTTCTTGGATTTAGCATCAGCAGCTGTTTTCACTGATCGTCTTTCTGGCTCTGCTATATTAGTCTGGCCTTTTCCCTAATTCAATGCCAGTTGTCAATTGTTGAGCTTGGAGTCATGGCTCTCTGAGGATTTCCCTGTCACTCTGACCATTTCAGCAAAGCAAAGTCCTTGCTTGTCTTTTTGCAGTTCACTTGTTGTGGACTTTGTTGTTTAGCACTTTCTATGTTTTGCTCATTTGTCCAGCTTATCAGTATGTATCTAGTCAGCTAAGCTGGAAGCTCTGGGCAGCAGAGTTTGCCCTCCACACCTTTAGTCAGGTGTGGAGATTTTTGCATTTCTCTGCGGTGGACTTTTTCTAGTTTTTATTACTGACCGCACAGTGTTCTGTCCTTACTAATTCTTTCTAGCTAGTAGTGGCCTCCTTTGCTAAATCTTGTTTCATACTACGTATGTCATTTCCTTCTCCTCTCACAGTCATTATTTGTTGGGGGGCTGTGCTATCCTTTGGGGATTTTCTCTGAGGCAAGATAGCTTTCCTGCTTCTACCTTTAGGGGTAGCTAGATCTCCGTCTGTGACGAGGTGTCCAGGGAGTGACAGGAACATCCCACGGCTACTGCTAGTGTCTGTGTTAAGATCAGGAACTGCGGTCGGTATAGTTACCACCTGCCCAGAGCTAGTCACATGTCGCTCCTTAATCACCAGACCACAACAGTACAACTGGCCAAAAATGAGCTGAATGCATCTCAAAAGAAGGAAAAGAAAAAGAGTTCTGAGCCATTTTTTTTTTCTTTAGTCTGTTTTGTCTTTTTCCTTCCTCTTAATCTCTGGGTGATTCAGGATTTGGATGCGGGCATGGATGTTCAGGGGTTGTTTTCTCGTGTGGATCAGCTTGCTGCAAGAGTCAGTGGCGTAGGAAGGGGGGTGCGGGGGGGGCGGGCCGCCCCGGGCGGCACAATGCCGGGGGCGGCTCCGACCCAGAGAGGAGGAGGAAGAAAAAAAAAAAAAGAGAGACGCGGGCCCTTTAAATCTTCGGGCGGCGCCGACCGCCGCCACGACCAGGCCCCCCCCCCCTCCCGGTGCCAGCGCTGGCATTGGGCCCCCCTTTAATACTCACCTCTCCTGGTTCCTTTGGCAGCTGCAGCGTCTTCAGCGCCCTCTGACTCTGCGACGTCTCAGGGCAGAGGGTGCGATGACGTAATCACTGCGCGCTCAGCCTCTCTGTCCTGAGCGTTGCAGAGCCGGAGAGACGCTGAGTGCACGGGACCTGCGCTGGGAACGGGAGAGGTGAGGATTTAACTTTTTTTTTTTTTTTTCTTTATGTCTGACTCAGACAGACTGGGGGCAATATGCTGGAGACACACTGGGGGCAATATGCTGGAGACACACTGGGGGCAATATGCTGGAGACACACTGGGGGCAATATGCTGGAGACACACTGGGGGCAATATGCTGGAGACACACTGGGGGCAATATGCTGGAGACACACTGGGGGTAATATGCTGGAGACAGACTGGGGGCAATATGCTGGAGACAGACTGGGGGCAATATGCTGGAGACAGACTGGGGGCAATATGCTGGAGACAGACTGGGGGCAATATGCTGGAGACAGACTGGGGGCAATATGCTGGAGACAGACTGGGGGCAATATGCTGGAGACAGACTGGGGGCAATATGCTGGAGACAGAGTGGGGGCAATATGCTGGAGACAGACTGGGGGCAATATGCTGGAGACAGACTGGGGGCAATATGCTGGAGACACACTGGGGGCAATATGCTGGAGACACACTGGGGGCAATATGCTGGAGACACACTGGGGGCAATATGCTGGAGACACACTGGGGGCAATATGCTGGAGACACACTGGGGGCAATATGCTGGAGACACACTGGGGGCAATATGCTGGAGACAGACTGGGGGCAATATGCTGGAGACAGACTGGGGGTAATATGCTGGAGACAGACTGGGGGCAGATTGCTGGACACACTGGGGGAAGATTGCTGGAGACAGACTGGGGGCAGATTGCTGGACGCACTGGGGGCAGATTGCTGGACGCACTGGGGGCACATTGCTGGACGCACTGGGGGCAGATTGCTGGACGCACTGGGGGCAGATTGCTGGACGCACTGGGGGCAATGCTGGACACTGGGGCAGATTGCTGGACACACTGGGGGCAATGCTGGACACTGGGGCAGATTGCTGGACACACTGGGGGCAATGCTGGACACTGGGGCAGATTGCTGGACACACTGGGGGCAATGCTGGACATTGGGGGCAATGCTGGACACTGGGGGCAATGCTGGACACTGGGGGCAATGCTGGACGCACTGGGGGCAGATTGCTGGACGCACTGGGGGCAGATTGCTGGACGCACTGGGGGCAGATTGCTGGACGCACTGGGGGCAGATTGCTGGACACACTGGGGGCAATGCTGGACACTGGGGCAGATTGCTGGACACACTGGGGGCAATGCTGGACACTGGGGCAGATTGCTGGACACACTGGGGGCAATGCTGGACACTGGGGCAGATTACTGGACACACTGGGGGCAATGCTGGACACTGGGGCAGATTGCTGGACACACTGGGGGCAATGCTGGACACTG
This sequence comes from Ranitomeya variabilis, assembly GCF_051348905.1. Taxonomy (NCBI): domain Eukaryota; kingdom Metazoa; phylum Chordata; class Amphibia; order Anura; family Dendrobatidae; genus Ranitomeya; species Ranitomeya variabilis. The sequence continues at coordinate 454,280,521 of NC_135235.1, forward strand.
GGGGCGATTGCTGGACACGCTAAGGCAATGCTGGACACACTGGGGCAATGCTGGACACTGCACCTGTGCGGCCGCCCTGCTTGTGAATCCCAGCCCCGCACTCTGCATAATGCATAACACACTGTGGGGCTGGGATTACCAAGGTGGGTGGCCGCACAGGCGCAGTCTGCAAGCCTGGCTGTGACGTCAGACGGCCAGAGCTCTCTGCGCCTGCACCAAACAGCGATACACAGCGCAGGCACCGGATTTCATGGGTAAACAGTGCTGAGGGGGCGGCGCCTGGCGTTGAGTGACGGCAATGGGGGGGGCGCCAAACTCGGAATCAGCCCCGGGCGGCAAAAGCTCTAGCTACGCCAGTGGCAAGAGTACAGAGTATTCAAGATTATGTTGTTCAGACTCCGGCCTTAGAGCCTAGAATTCCTACTCCAGATTTGTTTGAAGGGGATAGATCTAAGTTTTTGAACTTTAAAAATAACTGCAAATTGTTTTTTGCTCTGAAACCCCGTTCCTCTGGTGACCCCATTCAGCAAGTAAAAATAGTTATTTCTCTGCTGCGTGGTGACCCTCAGGAGTGGGCATTCTCCCTTGAGTCAGGGGATCCGGCATTGCTTAATGTAGATGCATTTTTTCAATCGCTTGGATTATTGTATGACAAACCTAACTCTGTAGAGCATGCTGAGAAAACACTGTTGGCCCTGTGTCAGGGTCAGGAAGCGGCAGAATTATACTGCCAGAAATTTAGAAAATGGTCTGTGCTCACTAAATGGAATGAGAACGCTCTGGCAGCAATTTTCAGAAAGGGTCTTTCTGAAGCCCTTAAAGATGTTATGGTGGGGTTTCCCACGCCTGTTGGTTTGAGCGAATCTATGTCTCTGGCCATTCAGATTGATCGGCGCCTGCGCGAACGCAAAGTGGTGCACCATATGGCAGCGTCCTCGGAGCAGAGTCCTGAGCCCATGCAATGTGATCGGATTTTGACTAGAGCGGAACAGAGGGGATACAGACGTCAGAATGGGCTGTGTTTTTACTGTGGGGATTCTGCTCATGCTATTTCTGATTGCCCTAAGCGTATTAAGAGGGTCGCTAGATCTGTTACCATTAGTACTGTGCAGCCTGTTTCTCCTGTCTGTGACCCTGATTTTCTCATTGTCATCTTTTTCTGTCATGGCATTTGTGGATTCGGGCGCTGCTCTGAACTTAATGGACTTAGAATTCGCTAGGCGCTGTGGTTTTTCTTTGCAGCCTTTGCAGAGTCCCATACCCTTAAGGGGTATTGATGCTACACCGTTGGCCAAGAATAAACCTCAGTATTGGACTCAGCTGACTATGTGCATGGCTCCAGAACATCAGGAAGATTGCCGTTTTCTGGTGTTGCATAATTTACATGATGTTGTTGTACTGGGTTTTCCATGGTTACAAGTACACAATCCAGTGCTGGATTGGAAATCAATGTCTGTGACTAGTTGGGGTTGTCAAGGGGTACATAGTGACGTTCCTTTAATGTCAATTTCCTCTTCCCCCTCTTCTGATGTTCCTGAATTTTTGTCAGATTTCCAGGATGTATTTGATGAGCCCAAGTCCAGTTCCCTTCCTCCACATAGGGACTGTGATTGTGCTATTGACTTGATTACTGGCTGTAAGTTCCCTAAGGGCCGACTTTTCAACCTGTCTGTGCCTGAACATACCGCCATGCGGAGCTATGTAAAGGAGTCTTTAGAGAAGGGGCATATTCGGCCGTGTTCGTCACCATTGGGAGCGGGATTCTTTTTTGTTGCCAAGAAGGATGGCTCCTTGAGATCCTGTATTGATTATCGCCTTCTTAATAAGTTGGTTTACCAAGATTGACCTTCGAGGGGCATATAATCTTGTTCGTATTAAACAGGGTGACGAATGGAAAACTGCATTTAATACGCCCGAAGGCCATTTTGAATACCTGGTGATGCCTTTCGGGCTTTCTAATGCTCCTTCTGTATTTCAGTCCTTTATGCATGATATTTTCCGCAATTATCTTGACAAATTCTTGATTGTGTATTTGGATGATATTTAGATTTTTTACAATGATTGGGAGTCTCATGTGAAGCAGGTCAGGATGGTATTCCAGATCCTTCGTGATAATGCTCTATTTGTGAAGGGGTCTAAGTGCCTATTTGGAGTTCAGAAGGTCTCTTTTTTGGGGTTTATTTTTTCTCCTTCATCTATAGAAATGGATCCTGTTAAGGTCCAAGCCATTCATGACTGGATTCAACCCACATCTGTGAAGAGCCTTCAGAAATTTTTGGGCTTTGCTAATTTTTATCGCCGTTTCATTGCCAACTTCTGTAGTGTGGTTAAACCCCTGACCGATTTGACGAAGAAAGGCGCTGATGTGACTATTTGGTCCTCTGAGGCTGTTGAAGCCTTTCAGGAGCTTAAGCGCCGATTTACTTTTGCCCCTGTCTTGCGTCAGCCGGATGTTTCTCTTCCTTTTCAGGTTGAGGTTGACGCTTCTGAGATTGGGGCAGGGGCCGTTTTGTCACAGAGGAATTCTGATGGTTCTTTGATGAAGCCATGTGCCTTCTTTTCCCGAAAGTTTTCGCCTGCGGAACGCAATTATGATGTCGGCAATCGGGAGTTGTTGGCTATGAAGTGGGCATTTGAGGAGTGGCGACATTGGCTTGAGGGAGCCAAGCACCGCATTGTGGTCTTGACCGATCATAAGAATCTGATTTACCTCGAGTCGGCCAAGCGGCTGAACCCTAGACAGGCTCGGTGGTCCCTGTTTTTCTCCCGTTTTGATTTTGTGGTCTCATATCTTCCAGGATCTAAGAATGTTAAAGCGGATGCCCTCTCTAGGAGTTTTTTGCCTGATTCTCCTGGAGTCCTTGAGCCAGTTGGCATTCTTAGGGAAGGGGTGATTCTGTCTGCCATCTCCCCTGATTTGCGGCGGGCGCTTCAGGAATTTCAGGCTGATAAACCTGACCGCTGTCCTGTGGGGAAGCTGTTTGTGCCGGATAGATGGACAAGTAAGGTAATTTCTGAGGTCCATTGTTCTGTGTTGGCCGGTCATCCTGGGATTTTTGGTACCAGAGATTTGGTTGCTAGGTCCTTTTGGTGGCCTTCCTTGTCGCGGGATGTGCGTTCTTTTGTGCAGTCCTGTGGGACTTGTGCCCGGGCTAAGCCTTGCTGTTCCGGCGCTAGTGGGTTGCTTTTGCCTTTGCCTGTCCCGGAGAGGCCTTGGACGCATATTTCCATGGATTTTATTTCGGATCTACCTGTGTCCCAGAGGATGTCTGTTATCTGGGTGGTTTGTGACCGGTTCTCTAAAATGGTCCATTTGGTACCTTTGCCTAAATTGACTTCCTCCTCTGATTTGGTTCCATTATTTTTTCAGCATGTGGTTCGTTTGCATGGCATTCCAGAGAATATTGTGTCTGACAGAGGTTCCCAGTTTGTTTCCAGGTTTTGGCGGGCCTTTTGTGCTAAGATGGGCATTAATTTGTCTTTTTCTTCGGCGTTCCATCCTCAGACAAATGGCCAAACTGAGCGAACTAACCAAACCTTGGAAACCTATTTGAGATGCTTTGTGTCTGCTGATCAGGATGATTGGGTGGCTTTCTTGCCGTTGGCCGAGTTTGCCCTTAATAATCGGGCCAGTTCGGCTACTTTGGTTTCGCCTTTCTTTTGTAATTTTGGTTTCCATCCTCGTTTTTCTTCAGGGCAGGTTGAGCCTTCTGATTGTCCTGGTGTGGATTATGTGATGGACAGGTTGCAGCAGATTTGGACTCGTGGTAGACAATTTGACGTTGTCTCAGGAAAAGGCTCAGCGTTTTGCTAACCGCCGTCGGTGTGTCGGTCCTCGGCTTCGTGTGGGGGATTTGGTCTGGTTATCCTCTCATCATGTTCCTATGAAGGTTTCTTCCCCTAAGTTCAAGCCTCGGTTTATTGGTCCTTATAGGATTTCTGAGATTATCAATCCAGTGTCTTTTCGTTTGGCCCTTCCAGCCTCTTTTGCCTTCCACAATGTTTTCCATAGATCTTTGTTGCGGAGATATGTGGTACCCGTTGTTCCATCTGTTGATCCTCCTGCCCCGGTGTTGGTTGAGGGGGAGTTGGAATACAGTACAGACCAAAAGTTTGGACACACCTTCTCATTTAAAGAATTTTCTGTATTTTCATGACTATGAAAATTGTACATTTACACTGAAGGCATCAAAACTATGAATTAACACATGTGGAATTATATACTTAACAAAAAAGTATGAAACAACTGAATTTTTGTCTTATATTTAGGTTCTTCAAAGTAGCCACCTTTTGCTTTGATGACTGCTTTGCACACTCTTGGCATTCTCTTGATGAGCTTCAAGAGGTAGTCACCGGGAATGGTTTTCAATTCACAGGTGTGCCCTGTCAGGTTTAATAAGTGGGATTTCTTCCCTTATAAATGGGGTTGGGACCATCAGTTGTGTTGTGCAGAAGTCTGGTTGATACACAGATGATAGTCCTACTGAATAGACTGTTAGAATTTGTATTAAGGCAAGAAAAAAGCAGCTAAGTAAAGAAAAAGGAGTGGCAATCATTACTTTAAGAAATGAAGGTCAGTCAGTCTGAAAAAATTGGGAAAACTTTGATAGTGTCCCCAAGTGCAGTGGCAAAAACCATCAAGCGCTACAAAGAAACTGGCTGACATGAGGACCGCCCCAAGAAAGGAAGACCAAGAGTCATGTCTGCTTCTGAGGATAAGTTTATCCGAGTCACCAGCCTCAGAAATCGCAAGTTAACAGCACCTCAGATTAGAGACCAGGTCAATGCCACACAGAGTTCCAGCAGCAGACATCTCTACAATAACTGTTAAAAGGAGACTTTGTGCAGCAGGCCTTCATGGTAAAATAGCTGCTAGGAAACCACTGCTAAGGACAGGCAACAAGCAGAACAGACTTGTTTGGGCTAAAGAACACAAGGAATGGACATTAGACCAGTGGAAGACACTGCTTTGGTCTGATGAGTCCAAATTTGAGATCTTTGGTTCCAACCACCGTGTCTTTGTGCGACGCCGAAAAGGTGAACGGACGGACTCTACATGCCTGGTTCCCACCTTGAAGCATGGAGGAGGAGGTGTGATAGTGTGGGGGTGCTTTGCTGGTGACACTGTTTTGGATTTATTCAAAATTGAAGGCATAGTGAACCAGCATGGCTACCACAGCATCTTGTGGTAGCCATGCGGCATGCTATTCCATCCGGTTTGCATTTAGTTGGACCATCATTTATTTTTCAACAGGACAATGACCCCAAACACACCTCCAGGCTGTATAAGGGCTATTTGACCACGAAGGAGAGTGATGGGGTGCTACGCCAGATGAAATGGCCTCCACAGTCACCAGACCTGAACCCAATCGAGATAGTTTGGGGTGAGCTGGACCGCCGAGTGAAGACAAAAGGGCCAACAAGTGCTAAGCATCTCTGGGAACGCCTTCAAGATTGTTGGAAGACCATTTCCGGTCACTACCTCTTGAAGCTCATCAAGCGAATGCCGAGTGTGCAAAGTAGTCATCATAGCAAAAGGTGGCTACTTTGAAGAACCTAGAATATAAGACATATTTTCAGTTGTTTCACACTTTTGTGTTAAGTATATAATTCCACATGTGTTAATTCATAGTTTTGATGCCTTCAATGTGAATTTACAATTTTCATAGTCATGAAAATACAGAGAAATTTTTAAATGAGAAAGTGTGTCCAAACTTTTGGTCTGTACTGTACCTTAACAGTGAAAACCCCCCACAAGTAACACCATTTTGGAAACTAGACCCCTCAGGGAACTGATCTAGATGGGTGGCAATCACCCTGAACTCTCAGGTGATTCCCAGAAGTTTATAACGTTCAGCCATAAAAAAATAAAAATAATAATAATTTTCCCCCAAAATATGTTTTTAGCACAAAATATTGCATTTTCATAAGAGTAACAGGAAAAATTGCACCATACAATTTATAGTGCAAATTCTCCCGAGTACCCTGATACCCCATATTAGGGAGAAAACTACTGATTAGGCGCACAGCAGGGCTCAGAAGGGATGAAGCATCATTTGACTTTTTGAATTTAAAATTTCCTGGAATCATTAGCGGACGTTATATCCCATTTGGAGAGCACCTGATGTGCCTAAATAGTGGTAACCACCCACAATTGACAACATTTTGGAAACTAGCCAATTCAAGGAATGTACTTAGATGAAAAATAACTACATTTTTACCACCAAAATTTAGTTTTAGACCCAGATTTTACATTTTCACACAAGAAGTGGGTAAAACTGGCACCAAAATTTGTCTCACAATTTCTACTGAACATGGCAATTCCCCATATGTGGCTGTACAGTACTACTTAGCCATACGGATAGACTTGGGAGGACTGGAGCGCTATTTGCCTCTTGGAGCCCAGATTTTCCTAGAACAGTTTGTGGACTCCATATACAGAGCCCCTAATTGCTAGAAGAGCAGAATCCCCTCTCAAATTACCCCATTTTGGAAACTAAACCCTTTGGGGAATTTATCTACAGATGTAGTGACGATTTTGACTAAATGGGTATTTTCCAGAAACAAGCAGCAATGAGTGTTGCCGAGTGAAAATTGCAAACTGCAGTGGCAGTGACCAGTACGTTGCAGTCACCAGTACGTTATGCCCAGCCTGTTCTTCTGGATGCAATATGTGGTTTAGGTACACCGTGGGGTTTAGAAGTGAGGGGGGCATTTGGATTTGAGAGCGCAGAATTTGCTGAATTTCTTTTGGCAGGTGAGGAGCCATTTTGCTTTTCCAGAGCCTTTGTACTACCAGTAAAGTGGAAGCCCCCTATATTTCCGTTAACAGATGATAGATCTGAGTGGGGACTTGCTTTCTTTGTGCATTGAGTTGAAGCTTTTATTGGGAACATTTTTCATAACGTTTGGGATCACATTTATCCGGCGCTTTACGCTGACCACTTACTTTTGGGTTTCCATCTAAATCTCTGAGTGACGTAGTTCAGATGAATCCTTAGAGGGATTCATTCACTATAATGAGGTAACAGAGTTAGGCTGCCGTCACACTAGCAGTATTTTGTCAGTATTTTACATCAGTATTTGTAAGCCAAAACCAGGAGTGGAACAAATAGAGGAAAATTATAACAGAAACATATGCACCACTTCTGCATTTATCACCCACTCCTGGTTTTGGCTTACAAATACTGATGTAAAATACTGACCATATACTGCTAGTGTGACGGCAGCCTTACTCTGGACTCCGTCTGGCCTCTGTTCAGCTGTGTCCTTCTTTTCAGAAGTGCACAAAACTGTGGCCGATGGCACTTTTGTGCAATCCTAAAAAAGACGGACACTGCCGCATTACCTTTCAGACAGTGTCCACAGTGCCTCCATCTGCCTCAATATAGGGAATCTTCCATCCGAGATTCCATCTGAATCACGTATTTCAGAGATTTACACGGAAACCCCGGTGTAAGCTCTCATCGCAGTGCGCGAGATAAATGTGCTCCGAGCATTCATGCGATCTTTGGGAGGCAGAATGAAAAAAATCAACAGCAGGTGAAGAGTTGGTTTTATTTTTTTACGCTGTTCCTTGTGCGGTGATTAGATGACTTTATTCTTTGGGTTGGTGCGAGTACAGCGATACCAAATTTATATCAGGTTTTTATGTCTGGCTGCTGTCACACACTTTTTATTGCAAAAAATAGTTTTTGCATCACCATATTTGAGAGCTATAATTTTTCTATATTTTGGCCCACAGAGTTATGTGAGAGCTTGTTTTTTGCGCGACGAGTTTACATTTTTATTGGTACCATTTTTGGGCACATGACATTTTTTGAGCGTTTTCTATTCCAATTTTTGGGAGGCAGAATGAACAAAAACCAGCAATTCAGGATTTTTTTTGGGGGAGGAGAGGTTTATGCCATTCCATGTGTGGTGAAATAATTGATAAGGCAGTTTTATTCTTCGGGTCAGTACGATTACAGCAATACCCCACTTTAGGCTAGGTTCACATTGCGTTCCTGGCGTCCGTTAGATGGACTACGTTACACCGCGGCATAGCGCAGTGTAACGTAGTCCGTTAACGCCACCATTGAATGCAATGTTGGACGCATCTCTAGCGCACTCCCACAATGGGTGTACGCTAGCCATGTGCCGTCATTGAGTGACGGACCCTGGGACGCGGGCTGCAGCGTTTCTGGGTCCGTCACTGCTAGCGCAGATAGAGCTAGCAGATGCTCCATCTGCGCTAGCGCGATGACAAATTGGCACTTGCGTTAACAGCAGCCCGTTAACGCATGTGTTGAACGGGCTGCTGTTAACGCAATGTGAACCTAGCCTTACATAGTTTTTTATGTTTTGACGCTTTTACACTAAAACTTTTATAGACAAAACAATTATTTTTGCATCGTTTTATTCTGAGAGCTATAACTTTTTTTATTTTTCCACTGATAGAACTGTGTGGCAGTTTGTTTTTTTGTGGGACAAGATGATGTTTTCAGAGGTACCATGTCTATTTATATCCATCTTTTTGATCGCGTTTTATTCCACTTTTTGTTCGGCGGTATGATGATAAAACATTGTTTTTTGCCTTGTTTTTTATGTTTATTTTTTATGGTTTTCTCTAAAAGGGTTAACTAGTGGGACAGTTTTATAGGACGGGTCGTTGTGGATACGGCGATACCAAATATGTGTACTTTTATTGTTTTTTTTTCCAATCAAATATTTATTTATAGATCAGTATCTTTTTTTATTATTATTTTTACTATGTTTACAATTATTTAAAAAAAGTTTACTTTTTATGTTTTTTTATTACTTTTTTACTTTGTTCCACTATGGGACTATCATTTTTTGCATGCTGATCGCTTCTACAGCATGGGGATGCAGCAAACCGTCAGCTCTGCACTGACAGAGAAGCTTACTGATCATGCACTGACAGAGAGGCTTACTGACCATGCTCTGCGCATGATCAACATGTTTCCTAAGGCTAGCTTCACACTAGCGTTCGGCACGGCAGGGCTGCGGACAGCAGCCTTCTTCCTCCGTGAAGCCCCGCCCACTGCCATGCCTCTTCCTTCAGCTCCGCCTACGTCTGCATGCGTTCTGCGTACCCTATTTTTAACATTGGGTACGCAGGCCATGCGGATGTATGCAGACAAAATTCTAACATGTTGCGTTTGACGCAGGTTAGAACAACGTCAAGATGACGCATGCGGAGGCAGCCGCATACATCCACATGGCCTGCATACCCAATGTTAAAGATAGGGTATGCAGAACGCATGCAGACGTAGGCGGAGCTGAAGGAAGAGGCGCGGCAGTGGGCGGGGCTTCACAGAGGAAGAAGGCTGCCGTCTGCAGCCCTGCCGAACGCTACTGTGACGCCTGCCTAAGTCTGGTGACCCGGATATTGTCATGATGGATGACATCGGGTCACCTTGGCAACGATCAGGACATCGTGTCACGCCACCGGGTCTCCGATCCAAAGGCAAAGGGGCTGTCATCCCTCTGCTGGCTCACGGAATGCTGCGATCTCGTTCAATCAAAGCATTTCGGGGTTAAAGTGCCAGGAGCGGTGCATGACCATTCCTGGCACTTGCTGCCGGATGTGAGCTGTCAGAATCAGCTGACATCCGGCGGCGATCGCCTGCACACCATCTGTGTGCGCGGCTGATCACGCAAATGTCATAATCCGTCCCTGGTGAGATAGACCCAGGTCACATGGACAGATAATTATCATTACATCTAATATCAGAAAGGTGTTAAATCCCTTTGAAACCAATCAGTTGGTGAGCTTTTTACCTCAAATGTAAGCCAAAGTCAGGAGTGGAACAATCGGAGGAAAAGTCTAATAGAAACATGTCCCCACTTCTGTATTTATCACCCACTCCTGGTTTTGGCTTACAAATACTGAGGTAAAAAACTGACCAAATACTGAACGTGTGAACATGGCCTGATAGATCTTGGGATCAGCTCAATTATTCTTCTCCGAGGTATTTTCCCTTCAACACCACCTATTAGGCAAAAGAGAATCAAGCTGTCCTGTGTGGCTCAACCCAATGTAGACCCAACTTCAACATTCAGTCACCTTTTGATATTTATGGATCACAGTATACCAAGATTTCCTTCTCAATAAAAATATTTTGTGATTCTCACAATGCAAGCTTGGTGGAAACATAGTCCATGTGCCATGCTGACGTCCCATATGCTCAGCTGGCAGTGATCCTTCCCCTACACAGGAGTGCTCACTTTGCTGAGCGCTCCTCAACTCTTGCTGAGAGACATCTCTCCTAGCAGCTTATCTCTTAGTGAACTTAAAGCCTGGCAGTCTGAGATCAGACAAGCCGAATCCGTATTTCTCCATTCATCTCTCAGACTGTTGGCAGAACTTGTCGATATCAGACGACGCTAGTCTAATGGTGGCCTTACGTCTCTTCATTCAATTTAGAGAAATTATGGGATGAATACTAAAAACCGGCAAACTATGTACGGTAATTTACTTTATTATTTATTACTTCCCTATATTTGGCTTAAGCGGAATTTTAATAATACATTTACTTATTTATTTAATTTGTATTCAGTTTTATAGCGCCATCATATTCCACAGTGCTTTGCAAACATGAGCACAGGCTGTTTACTCCCTAATGTGTGCCCTGTTGCATCTTGTAGTAAATCATATTATGTTATTGTGTACTATGACACGTTTATTTCTTGCTTTGTATGTATGTGTATGTATGCAGGGCTGTCGTGTTTTCAGCCATGCTCATTCCCACATGTTTCTAGGGTGTCACATCCTAAAGTGCCATGGTTGGTGGAAACCTCTTGGGTGACAAGTCATTTGAGGGCCCCTGCGTTTTCCAACATGGACTCTGTGGCTATATACTGTACATTTAGATATTGATGAAATAAAGATGTAACATAGTACGCTGTATGACATGGACAGGATTAAAGCTTTCCTTCCCTGACACTTAGCAGCCTCTAAACATTTTTGGAGCCATCTGTGAGCTTCTTGCACCTGTCTGCTGGTAGTTTCTTCCATTCTTCCACTGTAATTCTCTCACGCTCTGGAATATTTGCATGATTCATCTCAAGCCTAGATTTCCCACACAGGAGCACATTTCGCTCTAAAATTCTGATATTCCGAATTTGATTGTGTAAGATGGGCAAGGTCTGCGGGAAAGCCCTACAACATTATCATGGATCTTCCACCATGTTACACTGTACATGGGGTGTACTTTATTTTACTGGCTTCATTTCAAAGTATATAAATACAGGTGATTCTCACAAAATTAGAATATCATCAAAAAGATAATTTATTTCAGTTCTTCAATACAAAATAGTGTAGTTACTTACCGATAACGGTATTTCTCAGAGCCCATGACAGCACTACCAGAGAGAGGGAATCCGCCCTTCAGGGACAGGAAACCTACAGGATAAAAGGGCGGTACCTCTCTCCTGCCTCAGTTTAGTTTACAGAGCATCAGAGGTCCTCCAGGTTAGTGACAACAAGAAATACACATATTTTTAGCAAAATACTTATGAAGATTACACCGTGTCTAAATCAAAACACACACTTCGTATAATAAGGTGCTCACCGCACACGTGATAAGGGGGGGAATAAGCAGGTGCTGTCATGGGCTCTGGGAAATACCGTTATCGGTAAGTAACTACACTATTCTCAGTCGCCCATGACAGCACTACCAGAGAGAATTGCAGAGATTATTGCTTTAGGGAGGGACCACAGCCTGCAAGACCCTTCTTCCGAAGGTTAAGTCCGACGAAGAGGCCAAGTCTAAGCGATAGTGCCTAAAGAAGGTTGAAGGTGTTGACCAGGTGGCCGCTTTACAGATTTTATCTATTGGTACCTCCGACCTTTCGGCCCAGGAGGTCGCCATAGCCCTTGAAGAGTGTGCTTTGAGTACTTCAGGAACTGCGTTTCTCGTGGACGAGTATGCCAGGGCTATCGCATCAGTAACCCAACGAGCTATAGTACTTTTGGAGGCTTTGAGTCCTTTCCTAGGTCCCTGAAAGCAGACAAAAAGAGAGCCTTCCTTCCTACACTGACGAGAGGATTCTAGGTAGTGTATTAGGCATCTTCTCACATCTAAGGTGTGGAATTTTTCCTCTTTTTGATTTTTCGGGTTTGGACAGAAGGAAGGAAGGATTATTTCCTGGGATCTATGGAAATTGGAAGCAACTTTGGGTAGATAAGCAGGGTCTGTTCTCAATACTACCCTATCCTCCATGATTTGTGTGAAGGGAGGGTTCGCAGATAGAGCCTGGAGGTCACTAATTCTACGGGCAGATGTTAGGGCTGTAAGGAGGGCCGTCTTGAGGGATAAGATTTTAAGTGGTATCGAATCTATGGGTTCAAACGGGGGTTCTGTCAGAGCTGAAAGTACTAAATTTAAGTCCCAAGATGGAGGACTTCTGATTTTTATTGGTCTAGAACGTACAGCGGCTTTAATGAATCTTGCTATCCATGGGTTAGTGGCAATACTATCATTGTACAACGCCCCTAAGGCCGCTACTTGCACCTTTAAGGTGCTCACTGACAGGCCCATATCCAAGCCTTTCTGTAGGAACTCTAATATTTTGACTACTGGAACCCCATCTTGTAGTTTTACCCCGGAGGTGGACAGAAACTTTTTCCAAGTTTTACCATAGATTTTAGTTGTTATTGTCTTCCTACTTTTTAATAGTGTGGAGACTAAATTATCTGAGAATCCCCTTGCCCTTAGCAGTGACCTCTCAAGTTCCACGCTGTCAAGTGTAGATTTGCCGACTGAGGGTGGAACACCGGCCCCTGTGATAAGAGGTCCGGAAGATCCGGAAGGACCCAGGGATCTGTGACCGATAGGATTCTCAGCCAGGAAAACCAGGCCCTTTTGGGCCAGAAGGGGGCTATTAGGATGATTCTCGCCCTGTCCTGTCTTATCTTCCGCAGCACTGCCGGTATAAGAATATGAGGGGGAAAGGCATATGTCAGACTGTGAGTCCAGGGAATCGAGAATGCATCCAGTGCTCGGGGGTTCCCTCTGTGGTTTAGAGAGCAAAACTCTTTTACTTTTCTGTTCTCTATACTGGCAAAGAGGTCTATTACTGGGACCCCCCAGATTTTTGTGATCTGATCAAAGACCCTTTGGTTCAGAGCCCATTCCCCCTGTTTCAGCTGGGTACGGCTTAGGAAGTCTGCCTTTTTGTTCACTACGCCCCTTATGTGTAACGCCGAGAGGGATAGGAAGTGATGTTCGGCTAAGGTGAAGATTTGGGAAGTAGTTTTCATCAGGGCTTGGGATCTGGTCCCCCCCTGGTGGTTCAGGTAGGCCACTACTACTTGATTGTCCGAAAAAACCCGGACATGATGTCCCCGTAGTTTTGGAAGAAAAATTGACAAAGCATGGCTCACTGCACAAAGTTCTTTTTGATTTGAGGATACCTGGTATTCTTGATCTGTCCAGACCCCCTGAGTAACACTGTTTCCCAGGTGAGCTCCCCACCCCGTGGGACTGGCATCCGTGGTAACTACTCGATGTGCATCTATCACCCACGGAACCCCCTTTGATAGATTGTTGGAATCTAGCCACCAGTCTAGGGAACGAATAGTGTCTGAACTTAGAGTCATGCGACCTTCTAGGTGTCCCCTCAGTGTAACCTGATTTTTTAGGACATCCCACTGGAGGTCTCTCGTGTGGATCTGAGCCCACTGTACTGCCAGGAGACAAGCAGAAAGGGACCCCAGCAGTGACATCGCTCCTCTTAAGGTCATATGAGGGTTTGAGCGAGCTCCGGACACAATGCCTAATATTTTTTGTTTCTTCTGGTCTGGAAGGTGACATTCCTGTAAAACCGAGTCCAGAGTTAGGCCCAGAAACTCTTGCACCATGGTCGGTTCCAGTTTTGACTTCTGGAGATTTAGGAGCCAACCTAATTCCGTTAGAGTTTTTATTACTCTGCTGCACTGTTGGCGACAGTGTTGGGCTGAGTTGCTGACAATTAGGAAGTCGTCTAGGTATGGTATTATAATAACATCTTCCTCCCTTATGTGGGCCATCATTTCTGCTACCACCTTGGTAAAAACACGGGGCGCTACTGAAATGCCAAACGGGAGGGCCTTGTACTGGTATTCTTTCACTACTCCCTCCATGACTACTGCTAGTCTGAGGTATTTCTGTGAGTTTTTGTGGATGGGGACGTGATAGTACGCGTCGCTGAGATCCAACACTACCATGAAACAATTTGGAAACAGGTTTTTTTATTGTTGATTTTATCGATTCCATTTTGAATGTTTGATTCTTTACATAACTGTTTAATCTCCGCAGATTTATTATTGTGCGGAAGGAACCGTCCGGCTTTGGAATCAAAAAAAGTGGGGAAAAGAATCCTTTCCCCCTTTCCAGTAAGGGAACTTCTCGGATCACATCTTTGGTTATGAGTTTTGAGATCTCTAGTTCCAAGGCCTGTTGTTGCCGCCATGAGGGTTTCAATGGAGTGACCACATAGTGTTGGGGAGGAAGGGTAGTAAAGTTTATTTGAAGTCCCATTTTTATTAAGTTTAAAATCCAAGTACTGGAAGAGATTTTTTCCCAGGCCGGAAGGTATTGAGACAGTCTCCCTCCCACCCTGGGGGAGGTGTCACTTAGGGGTTTTTTTATTTCTTGGGGAATTGCCAAAGAGGAAGCCCCTGTCTCTATTTCTCCCATCCTCCCACCTGTTCTGTTCTCTAGGGGGGCGTCTGCGGAAAAATTTCCTGTTCCGAAAGGGCCGCCTAACGTAAGGCGCGGCCAGGTTAGGGAATCCCTTCTTCTTATCCCCTGCTTTTTGTAGAATGTCATCTAGGGTTTCTCCAAACAGAAATTTTCCCTCACATGGGATTGAACAGAGTTTTTGTTTTGTTTGTAGATCGCCTGGCCAGTTTTTCAGCCATAGCGTTCTACGAGCTGCATTGGACAGGGCTGCCGATTTTGAAGTGAGTTTGATGGAGTCCGCCGAAGAGTCAGCCAAGAAGGCTGCCGCGCCCCTAATCATGGGAATCGATTCGATTACTTTTTGCCTAGATACTCCATCTCTTAACTGTTTCTCCAGATTGTCTATCCAAATCATTAGAGACCTGGAAGTACATGCGGCCGCTATGGCGGGTCTTAAACATCCCCCTGCTGACTCCCAGGCCCCTTTTAGGAAGGTGTCGGCTCTTTTATCAAGGGGGTCTTTTAGCGTTCCCATGTCCTCAAAGGGCAGTGCAAATTTCTTTGACGCTTTAGCTACTGCCACGTCAAGTTTAGGGGCTTTATCCCATGATGTAGAATCATCTTTCCTTTTAAGGGAGGGTACAGATGATTTTTTTCTTTCTGGCTTCTCCCACTCCTTTTTAATTAGGGCCTGTACGTTTTCGTTAAGTGGGAAAACTCTACGTTTTTTCTGGCCCAGACCGCCAAACATAATGTCCTGTACCGTTTTGTCAGGACGTGGGTCTAGGACACCCATTGTAGATCTTACAGTCTTTACAAGGGCATCTATTTCATCTAAGGGGAAGCAGTGACGGCCTCCAATCTCAGAGTCTGAGGAGGAAGAGGAACCTTTCCTGTCTGATATATCCTCATCAGAACTAGAAGGATCGGAGTGAGAAAGGGGGACAGGTGTTCTCTCCTTAACCCCCTCCCCTTTAAGGGATTTGAACGCTGTTTCTACCTCTGATCTTATTGCTGAACGTAATTCAGAGGCAAAACTAGGTGTTTCTTCACAAAGGACTTGTCCTATACAGGAACCGCATAGTTTCTTATCCCAGTTCTGTAACAGGGGTTCTCCACATAAGGGACAGTCTCTATGTTTAGTTTTCTCCGTTTTTTTTCTTGCCTAAAAAATAAACGGAAAAGGGGACCCTAATTATTTGGTGAACTTTCACGAAGATCACTCACCCATCTTGCGCAGCTACAGGTACCAGTTCTGGAGGAGGTACGGGATCTTGTATGAGACCCGAAGTAGAAGGTGTCGGCTGGCTGGACATATTGGAGGCTTTACTCTGCGGCGTGGAATGGCTCCTGGAGCGGGTACTTCGGGTGCCTGCAGAGGTCCTTCTCTTTGTCTCGCCCAACTTGCGCTGGTGGTGTCGCTGCTGTTGCTGCGGCGGTGGCTGTAAGGGCTGTGCCGGCTGGAGCTGCTGATCGCTGTCCGCCATATTGAGACTGCATGCAGCAAAGGGCGCTCTTACAGCTGTGTTTTAAATAGTGCGCCGATCACCCCTCCTCCAGGCTGCGTTGTAGGGAAGCGCTGGTCCCCAGTGCGCATGCGCGCTCCCCGGGACCCGGAAGTAGACAGCGTCTATATCCGGTGCGGCGGCCATCTTGGTGCTCTCACACACCAGGCCCTCGCTCCGGACCAGGCCTCTCTGCAGAGGCACGCCGGGTCCCTGAAGCCCCTACCCCAATCCGGGGAGGCAGCCGCGCTCCCCTCCGCACGCTCTGCAGCCCCATCGGACCCAGAAGCGGCGGCGTCGGACACCGTACCAGCGGTGACAGGGGCCTCCCCGCCGTCATACCTCCACTGGTCGGCTCCGGATCACAGGTACCGATCCTGAGGGTTCCCCTGTCAGGGACAGGAAGCAAAACTGAGGCAGGAGAGAGGTACTGCCCTTTTATCCTGTAGGTTTCCTGTCCCTGAAGGGCGGATTCCCTCTCTCTGGTAGTGCTGTCATGGGCGACTGAGAAAGTGAAACTAATTTATTATATAGAGTCATTACAAACAGAGTGATCTATTTCAGATGTTTATTTCTGTTAATGTTCACGATTGTGGCTAAAGGTACCTTCACACTAAGCGACTTTGCAGCGAGAACGACGACGATCCGTGACGTTGCAGCGTCCTGGATAGCGATCTCGTTGTGTTTGACACGCAGCAGCGATCTGGATCCCGCTGTGATATCGCTGGTCGGAGCTAGAAGTCCAGAACTTTATTTCGTCGCTGATCACCCGCTGTCATCGCTGGATCGGCGTGTGTGACGCCGATCCAGCGATGTGTTCACTTGTAACCAGGGTAAACATCGGGTTACTAAGTGCAGGGCCACGCTTAGTAACCCGATATTTACCCTGGTTACCATTGTAAAAGAAAAAAAAAACCAGTACATACTGACCTTCTGATGTCTGTCACGTCCCCCGGCGTCCACAGGGTTACGCGCTGCTGCTCAGAGCTTCCTGCACTGTGTAAGCGCTGGCCCTAAAGCAGAGCGGTGACGTCACTGCTGTGCTCTGCTTTACTGCCGGCGCTGACACATTCAGTGCAGGAAGCTCTGAGCAGCAGCGCGTAACCCTGTGGACGCCGGGGGACGTGACAGACATCAGAAGGTGAGTATGTACTGTTTTTTTTTTTACTTTTACAATGGTAACCAGGGTAAATATCGGGTTACTATGCGCGGCCCTGCACTTAGTAACCCGATGTTTACCCTGGTTACCCGGGTGCTGCAGGGGGACTTCGGCATCGTTGAAGAGTTTCAACGATGCCGAAATCATTCCCCTGATCGTTGGTCGCCGGAGAGAGCTGTCTGTGTGACAGCTCCCCAGCGACCTAAACAGCGACGCTGCAGCGATCGGCTCGTTGTCTATATCGCTGCAGCGTCGCTGAGTGTGACGGTACCTTTACAGCCAATGAAAACCCAAAAGTCATTATCTCAATAAATTCAAAATTAATTAACAAAACACACCTACAAAGGCTTCCTAAGCGTTTAAAAAGGTCCGTTACTGTGTTTCAGTAGACTCCACAATCATGGGGAAGACTGCTAACTTGACAGATGTCCACAAAGCAGTCATTGACACACTCCACAAGGGTAAGCCACAAAAGGTCATTGCTGAAGAAAATGGCTGATCACAGAGTGCTGTATCCAAGCATATTAATGGAAAGTTGAATGGAAGGAAGACGTGTGGCAGAAAAAGCTGCACAAGCAACCGGGATAACCTCAGCCTTGAAAGGTTTGTTAAGAAGAGGCCATTCATAAATTTGGGGGAGATTCACAAGGAGTGGATTGCTGCTGGAGTCATTGCTTCAAAAGCCAAAACACACAGAGGTATCCAGGACATGGGCTACAAGTGTCGCATTCCTTGTCTCAGGCCACTCATGACCAATAGACAATGCCAGAAGCGTCTTACCTGGGCCAAGGAAAAAAAGAACTGGACTGTTGATCAGTCGTCCAAGGTTTGTTTTCAGATGAAAGTAAATTTTGCATTTCATTTGGAAATCAAGGCCCCAGAGTCTGGAGGACGAGTGGAGAGGCAAACAATCCAAGCTGCTTGAGGTCTAGTGTGAAGTTTCCACAATCAAGGATGGTTTGGGGAGCCATGTCATCTGCTGGTGTAGGTCCACTGTGTTTTATCAAGACCAAAGTCAGTGCAGCCGCCTACCAGGAAATTTTAGAGCACTTCATGCTTCCCTCTGCCGACAAGCTTTTTGGAGATAGAAATGTCATTCTCCAGCAGGACTTGGCACCTGTCCACTCTGCCAAAAGTATCAATACCTAGTTTACAAACTACAGTATCGCTGTGCTTGATTGGCCAGCAAACTCGCCTGACCTTAACCCCATAGAGAATCTATTGAGTATTGTCAAGAGGAAGATGAGACACCCCAGACCCAACAATGCAGACGAGCCGAAGGCTGCTATCAAAGCAACCTGGGCTTCCATAACACCTCAGCAGTGCCACAGGCTAATTACCTCTATGCCATGCCGCATTGATGCAGTAATTGATGCAAAAGGAGCCCTGACCAAGTATTGACTGCATGTACTTAACATACATTTCAGTCGGCCAACATTTCAGATTTTAAAATCATTTTTCAAGCTGGTGTTATAAAGTATTCTAATTTACTGAGATAATGACTTTTGGGTTTTCATTGGCTGTAAGCCATAATCATCAACATTAACAGAAATAAACACATGAAATACATCACTGTTTGTAATGACTCTATATAATATAGGTCTTTCACTTTTTGTAATAAAGAACTGAAATAAATTTTTGATGCTATTCTAATTTTGTGAGAAGCACCTGTATAACATAAATATGCATTGTTGAAGCTTTTCGGGTTTTATCTGTCTATAGGCCATTTTCTTAGTCACTCTGTGTATGACTTTCTTTAAAAGCAATCTGTCACCTCATCTGGGAGCAGCATGATGTAGGGTCAGAGACCTGGATTACAGGTTTTATTAAAATCACAGTTTTCTCTGCTGCAGCTCTAGCAGTTCTCGAATGCTGAGCTCTGTATAACCCCGCCCATACCACTGATTGGCAGCTTTCTGTGTACACTGTGCATAGGCAGAAAGCTGCCAGTCAGTGGTTGGGGCCAGGTTATACAGAGCTCATAAATATGGATGACTACATGGTAGCAAGTTTACTAGACCTTGGGCCATGTTCACAGGGTCAGTTTTTTACCTCAGTATCTGTAAGCCAAAACCAGGAGTGGGTGATAACTACAGAAGTGGTGACGTGTTTCTATTACACTTTTTCCCTGATTGTCCCATTCCTGACTTTGGCTTACAGATACTGATGCAAAAAAACTCACCAAACACTGAGTGTGTGAACAGGGCCTTATAGTGATGATTTCCTGCTGATAAAACAGTGATTTTGTCAAAAGTACAGCAAGCAGCCCAGTAAAGGAACCGTCACACTAAACGACTTACCAACGATCACGACCAGCGATACGACCAGCGATACGACCTGGCCGTGATCGTTGGTAAGTCGTTGTGTGGTCGCTGGGGAGCTGTCACACAGACCGCTCTCTCCAGCGACCAACGATCAGGGAAACGACTTCGGCATCGTTGAAACTGTCTTCAACGATGCCGAAGTCCCCCTGCAGCACCCGGGTAACCAGGGTAAACATCGGGTTACTAAGCGCAGGACCGCGCTTAGTAACCCGATATTTACCCTGGTTACCATTGTAAAAGTAAAAAGCGCCGGCAGTAACAGCGGTGACGTCACCGCTGTGCTCTGCTTTACGGCCGGCGCTGACACATTCAGTGCAGGGAAGCTCTCGGCTGGAGCGCGTGCATATTAGCAGCGCTCTTGCCGAAAGCAGTTTTAACCCTGTGGACGCCGGGGGACGTGACAGACATCAGAATGTGAGTATGTAGTGTTTTTTTTTTTACTTTTACAATGGTAACCAGGGTAAATATCGGGTTACTAAGCGCGGCCCTGCACTTAGTAACCCAATGTTTACCCTGGTTACAAGTGAACACATCGCTGGATCGGCGTCACACACGCCAATCCAGCGATGACAGCGGGTGATCAGCGACCAAAAAATGGTCCTGATCATTCCCATCGACCAACGATCTCCCAGCAGGGGCCTGATCGTTGGTCGCTGTCACACATAACAAGATCGTTAGCGGGATCGTTGCTACGTCACCAAAAGCGTGACGTTGCAACGATATCGTTAACGATATCATTATGTGTGACTCAGCCTTAAAGTGACAGCCTTTTAACCCTTGCCACAGCAGGTAGTTTGGGCCTTTATGATACTTGAATGCTTTGTATAAATTTATCTCTGAACACCGCATTGCCTTGTTCCCGCTAGTTGGCCTCTGACAAACATCCCATAATAGGTGTAGTCTGACGACAGACCTGGGGGCATTGTTGAGTCACTGGCTGCCATTATATGGGCACTCCTGGATTTGTACAATTGGGCAAACCTTTCCCAATTAGTCTCCAGTAGCTATAGCGGTCCCACCACCAGGCAGTGCGGCACTGTTCCCCAGTGACCCCCCATGACCACTGCAGCCAATCACTGGCCTCAGAATGTAATGAAGTACGTGCAGGTGTGTGACTGGCTGCAGTGGTAGAGAAGTAAACAGTGTAGGGCCCCCAAAAGCATTGTGCGAGGGCCACAAAAAGTGATTTCTAGCACTGGCCCCTTATGCATCCTATCACTGCGGTGACGGTGCAGCCTGCTGTCAGGCTCTGTCCTCACCGACTCCTTAGTGACTGATGGGTCTGGGGCTGCAGAGCCCCTCCCCCCTGTGTGCACTTATGGGAAGGGTCCACAGCCGTCACCTAGGAGACGGTCACCGCTGCGCGTCAGTGATCAGCAGCGGGCGGCAGGTGGTGTGCGCGCTGCTCCTGCTCCCGGCTTCCTCTGTCCCACATTGCTTTCTATTATATCGGTGTCTGTCTCTTTAAGGCACCCAGAGACACGCAGCTGCCGCACGCCGGCCTTTTAACCGCCTACGTCATCGTAAAGCAAAGCCGCGCCCCCTCCTGCTATATCATGATGTCAGACCTGGGCGGGGTCTTAGCTCTGGGCTTTAACCCAGGCAGTCCCGCCTCTTAAAGGGGAGACGCTACAGAGGGAGCAGGCAGGAGGGTGAGTGTCCGTGTCCGTCCCTTGTGTCTCGCTGTCACCTGTGGTCTCCCTCCCGGAGCAGTGCCCGCCGCCACCCGTCCGTGCCCTCCGGCCTGATCGCCACAGGCATATAGTAGTTGGAGCGTCCTTAGGGCTTTCAGCAGCGGAGTCTCCTATGAATGAATAGGGCGGATCCCCTTGTCCATACAGCCCCGTGTAGCCGCCGCCAGCATCCGACCCGTTCTCCGATCTGGCACCTGGAAGCCTTTGTGCCCATCTGCTAGAGACCCCAGAAGATCGGAGCCCCTCCCCGTCTCCCACTCACTCATTCCATCATCCTGGCTTTGTTCCAAGAGCTGTGGAGACAATGTGAGTGCACCGTTTTCTGGATTCTGTGCTTTGTGCCCCTCCTGCATGGCATGCCCTCCGTACCCTCCCTGGGTGGCATTTTTGGGGCAGTGATCCCTTGATTTCCCCCCCTTGTGCTCTGGTGACTGCTGAGTTCCCTTGTTCCTGGAGGGTCCCCCCTTGTGCTGTACAATGGCAGTGATGCCAGGTGGGCAAACATACGCCACACCTATGGAGCCAGTGTCTTCTACATCACGGTGCCCATCACTCCAGTGGGCATCAGTCTGATTTATGGTGGGACGCACACTACCTCCGCATGGCTTTGGGGCATGGGAGGAAACCCAGTTAAACAATAAGCAGGGTACAGATTTGGTGCCACCCATTACCTAGAACTTTGGGCTAATGAGTGGCACTGGCATAGATCTATTCCACTAGCAGATTCCCTCCTCCCCTCTGGAGTATTGGCAAAGACCCCGTTAACAGTGATGTTGGCACGTAAATTTAGGCCATGCTCTTACTATACTGGCAGAGTGCGTTTGCTCCGTCTGAGCTGTGCCAGGCATGCTGCCCTCCCCAGGAATAGACATCGGGGTGGGTTAATAATGCTTTGCTTGCCTTTTCTTGCATGTAAGGGTTATTGTAACCCCAGTGCCAGTTGGCATTGCTTTCCCTGCTGGCGCATGGCATCTAGACTGGCACCGTGCCTGAGTCTGGCTGGACATGGCATATGACACATTTAGACTGTCTGGGTCTACAGACTTAATACTAATTAATGCTGTGTATTGTTTGTTTCATGCCGGCCTCGGTGTGACTTGTGTGTGCCCATGTGTTGTCTGTGATGCTTGGTGGCACTGGGGGGGTTCCTGTTTGCGTGTTTCTCTGCAGTGGTCCCTTGTTAGATGTCGGATGTTGCTCCAGGTGGTCTCGGCCACTCTTCCTGTTATTGGCGTGGTGCTTTTACTAGCTATATGGGAGCGGCGGATGGCAGGCTCCGTTATAGGTGGGATTCTTGGTGTATGGTGGAGTAAGATCACACCGGACTCCTCAGCATGTGTTAATTTCACAACAGCTGGTGCTACTCCTGTTACTGATGCCATGGAACAACTGGCACAACACAAGGCTAGCCCGGGGCATTTCTCTTGCCATCTTCTTCAAAGTGCACTCAATTGTTTTTGTGGAGGGATCTAATGATTTTTCTCCTAGATCTACAACTGTGGAGCAGACAGACATAAGAGGGGCCCCTGTGCAAGAACAATATATGGGCCCTTTGCAGTCCAGTAGCTCATAATGCACAATCCCACCTGCATTGGAGCTGGTAGTGGCCCCCTTACCTCGTGGGCAGGCTCATTGGTTGCACCGCTGGCATGTCCTCCCCTGCATTGATGCTACCGTATGTCTGTGGTACAAAATAAATTCCAAACAATGGACACTTTTACTATTGCTATAAAGCATTTTCTGGGTTAGTAATCACATAGATCGGCATTTCAAACAATGGCCTTGATCTATAGGGGGCGCTATAGTAAAATGTGCTAATGTCGTAAGAGCTGTGCTGTGGTTTGGTGCCCGATGGTCCCAATCTGAAATCTATCCCACATTTATGCCCTCTGTGGCCTTTTACGTGTCCTTTTAATTGCCGTTGTGTCCCTAGGCATTGCCCCAATTCCTATCAAATATGATTGGTTTACTAACAATTTAAAGGGTCTGTTCACCGCTTCCTCCTGTCAAAGATGCACTTTATGGTCTGCCAAGATATCTTTTTATACAACTTAGTCCTCATTCAGATGCCCGTGAGTCACGTAGATGTCCTATTGCTGTTTTTTCCGGATACAACACGCAACCGGTTTGTTTTTGATCTTGGTCGCTCATCAAATTAACCCATACAAGTCTCTTGGGTCTGTGAAAATCAGACTTCACACAGATAAAGCTACTAAATCAGTGAAGATCAGGGAGAGTAAAGTCTGACACTAATGAAAACGGGATCCCAAACACTGCAGGGCAACAATCCGTGTTTTTACATAGGAAAAAAATCCCGGCTGTATTTTTAAGGTCTCGCTCTAAGACGATTTAGTAGCTTTCCCTC
This sequence comes from Ranitomeya variabilis, assembly GCF_051348905.1. Taxonomy (NCBI): domain Eukaryota; kingdom Metazoa; phylum Chordata; class Amphibia; order Anura; family Dendrobatidae; genus Ranitomeya; species Ranitomeya variabilis. The sequence goes on from NC_135235.1 coordinate 454,304,237, forward strand.
GAATTGACTGAAGCTCTGCTCCTTGCAGAGGCTTGAGGACCTCGTGTGATCCTTGAATTAAATGATAATTGTGTAGTAACCAGAATACTTTCTAAATACAGGTAGTTGCGTGCAGTGCGAACTGATCGGTTTAGCTTTTTATTGGATTTGGTGGAGGGGCGCCTCAATGTCAGGTCAGGCCTCAGGATTACGTCTTGTCATGGGGTCTCTGGCACCTAATGTAGCATTAGGGTTCATTCAGACCTCAGTGATTTTTCTCATATGCAAAAAAAAAAAAAAAAAACATCCCAAGTTTCATCATACAAGGGTAAATATCTCCATATTGCAGTGTCCTATGGCTAGATATGCGTCGTCATGAAAAGGTCTGGTCAGATGCCCTCATATTTAGCGACGTCTTACTCTGGTACGTTTATGCTATATAATTTCAAATCGCCTCTCTATTCCTTATGTAGATATTCATATATTTGGAGAGGAGCGATTCCTAAAGATTCCATCTAGTCAGAGGCCTCATGATGCTCCTAAGGGCTTATTCACATCAGTGTTTGGATGCCAAAACCAGGAGTGGAACTTTAGAGAAACTATAGAATTGAAAGATTGACACCTGTTTTGTATTTGAGACACTCCTGGTTTTGGCATACACACTGGTGTGAATAAAACCTAAGCCCCAGTGCAAAAACCATAAACACACTTGCCTCTTAAAAGTACATTTTGGCACAGTGCATTCAGTGGCGCTCCTTGAAACTTGTGGGCCCCGATGCAAAAGGTCAGCCATGTCTCCTCATATGGGCCTAATAGACCTTTGGCGCCCTCCTAGGTTTGAGGTCCACCCCAGCTCCAATAATATAGGATATTTGAAGCGTTCATGCCGCTGGTGAGGTCACGCGTCATAATGTGATTACATCATGGTTCCCAGGCTACGTTCACATTTGCGGTCTGCGCCGCAGCGTCGGGCGCCGCATGCGTCATGCACCCCTATATTTAACATGGGGGCGCATGGACATGCGTCGCACTTGCGTTTTGCGCAGCAAGCGTCCCTGCGGCGCCCGCGTCCGGGCGCAGAGGACGCAGCAAGTTGCATTTTTGCTGCGTCCAAAATCAATGAAAAAGAGGACGCATGCGGCGCAAAACGCAGCGTTGTGCATGCGTTTTGCTGCGTTTTTGTTTGCGTTGTGCGTTGCGGCGCCGACGCTGCGGCGCACAACGCAAATGTGAACGTAGCCTTAGTGTGTTGTCTTCAGCTACTCTTCAATTTCTGGTCTTTCTAGTGATACAAAACTGCAGGTCTATGATTATATTCAGATTCCACAATGATGCACTTTTTCCAAGATTTTGTGTATGAAGTCATTTTTGAGCTGTGTGTGTTCTTGGGCCGCTGAGTTTGGTAGAGACCGACTACTGAGGACAGACACCTGAGTATACACAAGTATAGTGCGTGTGTCAATGAACCTGAACCTTACAGGATATGCTAATTCATTAAGAACCCGGCCAGGCTTTCACTTCTGAATCCTCTACAGACGCTGCTGCAGTAAACTAACATTTTCAATCATCATAGTCCTGTAAACCGCCTGGTTGTTTAGGAAGCTACTAAGTAAATGGCAGTAAGACTGAAAGGTGGCAACAGTAAATGCATACACATATAGGAATGGAAATATTTATCCGCATACATTGGCTTGTGTTAGTGTCTTGGAGAAAAGTGCTTTGGTACCCATAGACACCAATGAACAGTCCTCTTACATTTTCCAATCTGCATCAGAAGCATGACTCACAAACTGGCTAGTGGCTTCAGTCCACAAAGCTCACTGAGACATGGACTGATTGGTCACTGCAGTCCACAAGGCTCACTGAGACATGGACTGATTGGTCGCTTCAGTCCCCAAAACTCACTGAGACATGGGCTGTGATTGGTCACTGCAGTCCACAAGGCTCACTGAGACATGGACTGATTGGTCGCTTCAGTCCCCAAAGCTCACTGAGACGTGGACTCCCCGCCAACCTCCCCTTTTACCCATTGTTTCATGTAGAAAACCACGTGCACATTAAAGTTCCACATACAATACCTGTTCTACCTGGATTTTTTTTGCTGATAGAACATGTACCCATTTTAATGTATGGGTCTCTTGTTGGGGTTTTTTTTTTTGTGGTTGAATGGTCCTACAGTGGAATAATGTCTGGTGATGGTGCATGCCAGTAGTAAAGCACGTCTTACTCTAGTGTTGTCTTGTAGCAACCCCCCAAAAATACTTTGGCAGATTGTGTTCCATAAATGAGTACCGTAAATGATCGGTTTTATTGCCATTTTTACAAATCTGTACAAAGTCTAGGCCATGCTGCACAAATTGAAGCTTGCAGTTTCTTGATCCAGTGTCATAAAAGGTTACATCAGGAAGAAGTATAATTTCCTTTCCCATTCTTTGGAGCTAACAATAAAGAACTCGTAAACACCTCAGTAGCACTTTAAAAAATAATAAAATAATTTTGATGTGAAATCTTTAAAAAGCTGAATTTATTTTTTATTTTTTGCTAGTGGCTCCCATCCTCTGTCACAACCCTGCACCATGCATAATATAATACTATGCACTGAAGAAGGAGCTGTATATCCTGCAGCAATGCTGCAGAATAAATTAGCCATTGCACCATGTTCCGGGAAATCGATGGCCAGTCCCTGTACAGTAAGGGTATGTGTCCACGTTCAGGATTGCATCAGGATTTTGTCAGGATTTTTCATCAGTATTTGTAAGCCAAAACCAGGAGTGGAACAATTAGAGGAAAAGTATAATAGAAACATATGCACCACTTCTGCATTTATCACCCACTCCTGGTTTTGGCTTACAAATACTGATGAAAAATCCTGACCAAATCCTGATGCAATCCTGAACGTGGACACATACCCTTAGGCTGTGTGCACACGTAGCAGATTTTTTGCGCTATAAAACCGCGAAAAAAACGCTACCATTAAGCATCCTATGTAACAGAATGCAATCCGCATTTTTTGTGCACATGCTGCATTTTTTTCCTGAGCAGAATCGCAATCCAGAAAAAAACTCAGCATGTTCATTAAAATTGCGGAATCGCGGCGATTCTGCACACATAGGAGTGCATTGATCTGCTTACTTCCCGCACGGGGCTGTGCACACCATGCGGGAAGTAAGCAGATCATGTGCGGTTGGTACCCAGGGTGGAGGAGAGGAGACTCTCCTCCACGGACTGGGCACCATATAAGGCCTTGTTCACACGATCCTTTTTTCCCTGCGGATTTTTCAGGTCCTGATTTGTGAAAACCGCAGTGCAAAACCTGCGGTGGTTTTCACTGCGGTTTTCAGTCCTTTTTCTTCTGCGGATTCCACTGCGGGTTTCCAGCTGCTTTTTCCTATTGGTGCAGGTGGAAAACAGCAGCGGAATCCACAGAAAGAAGTGACATGGTACTTCTTTTTTTCCGCAGAAAATCAGCGCGGATTTTCCGCCGGAAAAAAGGATCGTGGGAACAGCGGGTTTTTTTTTTTTTCCATTGGGAAACATTGTACTGTACCCTGCATGGAAAAAGGATGCGGATCCGCAGCAAAAACCGCATCGTGTGAACATAGCCTAAGTGGTAAAAAAAAAAAGAATTAAAATAAAAAATAGCGATATACTCACCTTCGGGCGGCCCGACCTCCTCAACGGCTTCTGTGGTGTGTGTGAAGGACCTGCGATGACGTCACGGTCACATGACCGCGGGTCACGTGACCGCTACGTCAATGGAAGGTCCTGAACACACAGCATTAGGAACGGAAGCCGCTGAGGTGAGTATAACCTTTTTTTTATTTTTAACATTCTACCTTTTACTATAGATGCTGCATAGGCAGCATCTATAGTAAAAAGTTGGTCACACTTGTCAAACACTGTTTGACAAGTGTGACCAACCTGTCAAACAGTTTTCCAAGCGATGCTACAGATCGCTTGGGAAACGCTAGCATTCTGCAAGCTAATTATGCTTGCAAAACGCTAGTTTTCTGCGGGTATATGCATGCAAATTCTGCATGCGATATACCCGCGGCAGGAGGCGCAGAATCGCCGCGGAAATTTCCGTGGCAATTCTGCTACGTGTGCACATAGCCTAAGGGTATGTGTCCACGTTCAGGATTCGGTCAGGATTTTATGCAGGTAAAATCCTGACCAAATCTGCACCTGAGGTCACTGGCAGGTCACCTGCGGTGTCCTTGAGTTTTTTCTGTAATGTAAGGACATGCTGCGTTCTTAAAAGACGCGCCGCATGTGAGTTTTCTCGGGTGTGCCGCATGCGTCTTTTACTGCATAGTGGAGACAGGATTTCATGAAATCCCCCCCCCCCCCCCCACTATGCTGTAACATCTGGACGCTGCGTTTTTTATGCATGCTGCTCAACGCTGCGTCAAAAACTCAGCGTTTCCTGAACGTGGACACATACCCTTAGGGTATGACTCCACGGTACGGATGGGCGGCGGTATCGCCGCAGCGGCGAAGCCGCTCGGCGCTAAGCCCCGCCCCCTTAATGGGACGCGATCATGCCGGATGTGTTAACTCTACACATCTGGGATGATCGCTCTGTCCCATAGGGCCCTGTGAAATGCCTTGCGGGGACGCTGCGTCCCCGCAAGGTGTACGGGCATGCTGCGATCTGAAAAGACGCGCAGCATGTCCGTAGTCGCAGGGCCGCCGCGTGCGGGTTTCCACGCATAGTGGAGACGGGATTTCATCAAATCCCCTCCACTATGCTGGAACATCTGGACGCTGCTTGTTTGACGCTGCTGCGCAGCGTCAAACAAGCAGCGTTTCCTGACCGTGGAAACATACCCTTAGGCTCCATCATGTCCTTTGTAGTTGAGGTCACTCTTTCTAGAGGCTTTTCAGCTTGGCAGATTAAGGCCTACACATCCGAGGACCCTGGATGCGTTTTACACAGCAGTCTTGATGGCCGGCCTGCTGGAGTAGGATGTATTGAGATACATTAGTGTAGGAAATGTTCTTCAGTCGGGGACTGGAAGAATAATTCTGACCAATTTGTTGCTTACGTTGACCACGTGCCCTCTAACAACTTCACCCACTTTCCCAAAAAGTTTTGGGAGCTGACTGGGAATGGTGTAAAAATGCTGTGAAATGTCATCAGTTTTATGCCAGATCTTTGGCATAAGCGGTTTTCTGAATCCGAGCCTAAATACCTACTCCTTGGAGATCCTCCCGTTCAAAAAGCCTGATCTTTTCATGTGTAAACGTCTGTGATATAGCCTTAAAGGGGTATTCTGAAGTTTTCCACTAGTTAAAGAATGGAGGATAAATTCCCAATTGCTAGGGGTCTGACCTTTGATCCTGAGAACCAGAGCCCTGAAGAGCCCCATGTGAATGGCACTGTGGTAGATCATGGGTGCTGCCCCATTCATTCCTGATGGGCTCACCATACATGGCAAAGTGCAGCGCTTGACTGGCCTTTAGCACTACCTTTAAGGGTATGTGCACACGTTGCGGATTTTTCCGCAGCGGATTTGGAAAATCCGCAGTGCTAATCCACTGCAGTTTTCACTGCGGATTTTTATCGCGGTTTCTTCTGCGGATTCCTTTGCGGGTTTTGAACTGCACTTTCCTATTGGTACATGTTGAAAACCGCCGCGGAATCCGCAGAAAGAATTGACATGCTGCGGAAAATAATCCGTTGCGTTTCCGCGCGGATTTTTCCGCAGCATGTGCACAGCGGGTTTTTTTTTCCCCATAGGTTTACATGGTACTGTAAACTTTGGGAAAACTGCTGCGGATCCGCAGCGCAAAATCCGCTGCGGATCCGCAGCAAAATCCACAGCGTGTGCACATAACCCTAAGAATGAATGGAGTGTAAGTACATGTGGTTGGCCACCGTCCTTTAAATTGAGGCTCTCCAGAGCATCAGTTCTTGGGATTGGTGGTCCCAGTAGTCAGATTCTCATTGATGGGAATAACTTGGAAGTACCCCTTTAAGTCTTTATTACAGCAATTTATGATGGGGGATAACTTATACCCCTACAAGGTTAGCAACACGTGACACTCTCATGGTCTAACATGCCTATGATTGATCATGCTTGAATAAGGTGTTATCTGAGCATGCTCAGGTGCTAACAGTGTCTTCAGCGCGCTCGAAAAATGTTGGTGTTCCCAAAGCTGCATGTCTCGTGGCCATACATGCACGGCAAAACGAACATTTTTTTTTTTTAAGCGCGCCGAAGACACTGTTGGCACCTGAGCATGCTCAGATAACACCTTATTCAAGCATGATTGCTAATCGGTATGTATTGCAATCTAGGTTCGGTTTAGTTGACTCTCTGGTGGTCTGGTCAACATAAGGATGTCAGTGTCCTACATAAATGTAAGCCAGCAAAGATCCCAAGGAGTTATTATCAGCCATGTCCTCAGGGCCATTTTTGGTGTATACAGACATAACGTTTCTATGCCTTAACCCCAGCTGTCCCTGTGAGCAGCAGACAGGAAGATGATTGTGTCCGTACCCATTCATACTATATTGTGGTGTCACTTCCTGAACTCTGGGGCATAGAGGGGAGATTAATTCGGGTTACTCGCTCACATCTACTCCTGCCCCCCTTCCTTGCCCTCCCTGTTCCTTGATGCTTCCAGCCAGGATGTAGGAGGCCTTTGTGACTAAATCCAGGCCCTGCCAAATCCTCAGTGAGAATCTAATATAATCCAATATTTGGCTATAGCATCTTCTATCCTTGTTAGTAATAATACACTTGGCTTTGTGTACGGCGCTGAGATGACACATGCTGGGTGTGTAGTTCTCTGCCGGTCTTTTTCTGACTCATAACTGAATACTCTGTCACATGGCGCCGTCCCTTTAAAAGGAGGAGTCTGCCAGCTCAGTACTCTAGTGTGACAGCAATGCACTTAACCCTTTCCTGCCGAAAGATAATAATTCTATGTGCACACGTAGAAAGGAGCTCTGCGGATCTTTCCGCAGCGGATTTCAGAAATCCGCAGGTAAAAGGCACTGCGTTTTACCTGCAGACTTACCGCGGATTTTGCTCGGATTCCACCTGTGGTTGTACACCTGCAGATTCCTATTGTGGAGCAGGTGTAAACCGCTGTGGAATCAGCACAAAGAATTGATATACTGCGGAATGGAACCCGCTGCGTTTCCGCGCAATTTATTTATTTTTTTTCTGCAGCATGGGCACAGCGGATTGCGTTTTCCATAGGTTTACGTTATACTGTAAACGCATGGAAAGCTGCTGCGGACCCACAGCAAAATCCGCGACGTGTGGAGGTGACTTTTCCATAAACCATCCAGTGGTTGCTGGCTTACTGCCATCCCAACTGCGACCTAAGATGGGGCACACTTTTGCTCTATCCATTAAAATTAAACCACATACGTGTTTTTTGTTTGTTTTTTTTTGCTTGTTTTTTTTTGTACAGATTATTGTCTTCATTTCATTCAGAATTGTGGGCTGTAAACATGGATCACTTATAATCAGTGATTTATTATGGTTTTTACAATGTGAAAAAAAAAAAAAAAAAAAATCATCCATGGTTTTTTTTTTTTTTTTGTTTTTTTTAAGCTGTCCAAAAAAAAAATTAAAGTTGGCAACCCTGGTGCCTTCTTTTTTTTTTTTTTCTTTTTTCAGTAAATTAATATTTTCACACACTTATAGAAGAGACAATGGTAAAAGTGACTTTCGTTATAATGACATTTTGTCTCCATTAAGAGTCATCCTAGGCTTCCTCTTGTACAGTGGGGTGCGGTGTCTGTGTGCCATTACTCACCACTTATGTAAGCCTATGTAATTCCGCACACAATGGGGTGGTACTGAGCATACACCCAGCATCCCACAAGACAGGAGACTCACTTGGAGTACAGGCGAGGACACTCAGGTCTGTCTATGTCCCTGTATGCAGGAGGGAGGGGGGGGGGGGCTTCTTGCTTGATCCCCTTCCCCCAGATGTGATTATTTCAGCTGAGCATTTGCATTAACCCTTTGCTCAATACTTTGCGTCATTGTCTGCGAGGCAGTACAGCTTCCCTTATATTACCTACAATTTGTGTGCAGCATGCGATCTGCCTGCATTTATTGTGGCATGATGATCTATACCATGCACGCACATTTCCCCATATAATATTATATTTGCTTTGTGGCTACAGTGTTTAATATTTGATATTACTACTTGTAGGTAGATACTGTACATATTACAAGTTACAATGTAACATCGATGTCACCATATTGTTACACTTCTTTCCTTTTGTCTCTAAGTAGAATCACTGCTTGTTGTTATAGCCTCTATGGAAAGTAATTTTGCAAACCTTTTACATTAAAAGCCGTCAAAGCAAAGATCATCTCCAGCTGTCATATTGTGTAAATGTAATCAATGACCAATTTTGCAAGTTGTGCATTATAACAAACCCAATATCATATTGCTCCATAGCTAGGTGGATTTGCCATTCAGGGTTATGGTAAAGCTGTGAGATTATTTCCCCCACCCATGAGCTGTAATAGTGGCCATATGTTCATCATCCAATTTTCCAAAAAAGAGGATTTTTTTGCAACTTCATGAAGACCACTTCTGAGGAAGGAGACCTGATGACAGCACAATGAAATGTCTTTATTGTAGGGATCCCATGAATCAATAATGAGCGTGTCAATGGGAAGGTAGTATATAAACACTCATGCTACTGGAGGTGTCGAGTGTTGATTCCGGGTTGATGGAAACTTGACGTGATGCCATGAAAAGGCGGTGCGATTTTTCGTTATTTCTGCGTGTAATGAGATGCAGGCTTAGTTGGCTGTGATGTCTGTGGTGATATTATAAATCCCGGATCCAGAATTAGCACAGCGTACACCCGGCCCCTGCTGATCTGCTCATCTGCTGCTGATGCAATTGTGTGAAACAGTACGACGCTGTAAATAATTATATATCTACACAGAATAGAGCGAGCACTAGTGTTTTATTGTTTGCCTACTTGGCTCTCTTGTAAAATGACTCCTTGTTGTTATACAGATCATCTGTCATTATATTAAACAAGTTCTGTATGCAAAAGAGCTGTAAAGCTTGCCTGTCATTTCAGGTAACTCTTCAGAATAAGCTGTCATGTGTCTGTACATGAGAATTCAGAGATATTTCCCCATTATATGCCTTGTATATTGCATTGTTCATCATCTGCAGGCTGAATCTCTACTTTTTCAGTTGTCTTTGAGCTAGTGGGTAGAGACTAGCTGTTACGATATTATTCCATACACAGTATGCAGCGCCCCAGAGTCCTGGTCGTTGCAGTACTGTTGCTCCGCCACTAAGGGGGGTGATGTTACGTCTGATTGCACTAAAGGAGTTCACCTGACCAGGTATCACAGTCACACATTACACTTCACACTCCGGCCACCAGGGGGAGCAAAGGGTTCTATGTATTAGGCCACTCCTCACACTCCGGTAAAACTGGGGGTTGGATAGGAAGTTAGGGAGAAGCTGACTGGGTTTTGCCCAAGTAACATCTAGCGAGAGAAGAGCGTTACTTGGGAAGATTCAGGGGGGTCCCTGTCAGGGGTGGGATCCTGACAGTGGCCTAGCAAGGGACAGATCGTTACGGAGCCGCGCCTGCACCTCATTGTGGCGGCATCTTAAGGAAGGACACGAAGAGAAGTATATTGTGGAGAAGTGAGAAACGAGATCACAGCACAAGGAGATAGAACCAGTAGGAGTCGTGCCCCGAGATCGGCAACATCCTACTGAGGCGCGTAGCCGGTGGCCGGAACGCCGAGGAAGTGTTAGACTCTACGCATTACTTCAAACCAACGGCAGGGCAGTTAACTTTAGGTTGGCTGCCTCACCTTAATCACCTAATGAAGACAACGGAGGCAATTGTGGGAGAGGGGCGTCTCTAGGGTCCCTATAAAATAACTCCAGGTCTACCCCATCATACGGGTGCGTCCTATCCATATCATCTGGGGGACGGAGAGAAAGAACAAACATACACGACAGTTGTGAGGACTATCCCGTGGTGCTCAGCAGGGAAGTACTACAACACCCAGGCGCTGGTAGGAAGGACACTGATTTCCACCTGTAAAGGGAACTCTGGATGTGCCTTCGGACCGGCCGGTCTCAGCCAGCCCTGTTAGCAGTGCTCAGGATTGCGGATGCCGAAGCCTTCAGTAAAGAGGTAAAGAGACTGCAACCCTGTGTCCTCGTTATTTACTGCGACCTACACCAGCACCTACACCTTTTATTGGGGGCCCCTTAGCAGGACCACGTACCGGGTCGGGCCACCGTGACATCCTCAGAACCGAGAGACCCGGATCCGAGTACCCCGCGGTCCTGCGTCTGGGGGCCGCTCCAACTACACAAGGGGTGGACACAGAAGAGGACCCCTGTGCAAGAGCAGTATATGGCTGCATGCCCACTATCGGGAATCGTAGTGTTTTGTAAGCAGCAGAGCTGTGGAGTCGGTAAGCCAAACCTCCGACTCCACCAAAATGGGCTCCATCCACCATCTCTTGTACCTTTACACGCGGAAGCGTCCGATCCCACTACTAGATGTATTACTGGACCCTCACATGGATGGCCCCCCATTACCCATAGAATATCTATAGGACTTCTAAACATGAGCACATACGCTTTATAGTTCTTTGTCTGATGAAGGTCAATGTTAAGACCGAAACGTTACGATTTTTCTGGAACATATCTCTTCAATAGTACTATTTTGACGAAAATAATTTTATCTTGAGTGCCGGGACTTTCTTTTTTATTCCATATAAAAGGGAGTGGTGACCCTTGTTTCAGGCACCAGATTTCTTATACATATATGAAGAGGAGTGACGTGTCAATTTTTTCATTTAGTAGTTTAGTGCGGGAGTTGGTATTGTGATGGAGATGGCTGCCATTACTGCCCCTATAGGGCTTGTCTCCTACTTTTTTGGGGGTTCATCTATGTTAGTGTTTATCGGCAGATGGTAACATTCTAAACTCTTTAGGATGTGTGTTGCCCACACTGATCACTTTAGTTACCCCATCTGCCTATTTTGTCATCACGCGGGCTGCTCCGCACAGTAGGACCATGTGGGGATGTTCACAGAAAATCCTCCTTCTTGTCACCTGTCTTGTCGCCATTTGGCTGCTGGAGCCTCTGACAAGTCTATAAAAGTCTCAGACAGGACACTTGACCCTTGAGTCATCCGCTCTTACCCTGGATAAACCCTTGTGGAAACCGCAGTAAAATTGAATTATCATATGCCAACATCAGCCTGTTGAGTACTCTGAAGAAACTTGTAAGGAGTATTCGCCTGGGAAGTGACATGGCTCCGAGCCTGGTCTGGGCAGTGTCAGTCCCTCCATTCATTCCTAATGGCCACCCTGCCAATTTATTAGGCTGCTTGGGGCCTCACTTCAATGACAAACGGGTTAAAAGGACGCTGCTTGGCGGAATGTTGTCACGGCAACTGTGTGGAGGAAATGAATCCGTTGCTTAGAAACCTCCATCTGAGGCCTGGCGGCCATTTCCTGGAGAGTACGATGGATGGGAGACTGGAGGCAAAGCCTTGTGCGAAAGGTTATTACATGACACATACAAGTGAGCAGGAGGCGCATACATTTATTATCCTTTTTTAGGAAAAATAATGCTGAATTATAAATTCATAATATACGGCCGAAATGAAAACAATAGTAATAGTGGCTGCTCAGATCACAAAGTTCATTAAAAATATTTTAGGAAATTAAAAACTGACTATCGAATGGCAGGAATCATTCTATAATGTTAGTAGGAAAATATTCTGCATCCACAGTCATAAGTTTGGTTCAGTGTACATGGACATTAAGGATATTTTGCTGTTGGATTTTACTGAACTTTCAATTTGAAAGAGAAAAAATTGGAGCATGTAATATTGAATTTTATAATATGTGGGTGCCTATGGGCTGTAATACTGCAAAAACATTCGCCATGGACTGTGCACAGCGTTGCTGTATGGCTGAACCCTCAGGCTGGATGTACCAGTGAGATGGCTGGCTGCCTTGGCGCTCATTCACACTTCTGAATCTTCCATGTGCAATTAAGATGAACGGATTATTCTAATCGGACTTTGATCAGAGTGTGCTCTGAGTGACATCCGTCTTTCTCATACATGGAGAAATTTAAAAAAAAAAAGTCATCTTTCTGAAGGTTCTGTGAAAATCGGACCGCACTCGGGTGCCATCTGAGTTCAGTTTTGTTTTTTTTTTGGTTTTTTTCTCTTTAGGCCTCATTCAGAGGTCTGTTTAATTTTTTTGCATATCAGTGTGATCTGTGAATATCACAAATGGCACTCCTACCTATTGATAATGAGTGAAATATGAACAGATAAGGTGCTATCCCATGCTCTACATGCTCATGTGCTAACATAGCCTCTTCAGTGTGCTCGAAAAATACGTTTGAGTTCCCGAGCCTGCATGTCTCGCTGTCGTTGGCCACAACACATGCAAGGCATTGCCTAACTATAAGGCTGTGTGCACACGTTGTGGATTTTTCGCGTTTTTTGCTATAAAAACGCATAAAAAATGCATACATATGCATCCCATCATTTAGAATGCATTCTGCAATTTTTGTGCACATGATGCGTTTTTTTCCACGAAAAAAACGCATCGTTGTAAAAACGCAGCATGTTATTAATTTTGCAGGAAATTTCTGCAAGAAATCCTGAACGTGTGCACATAGCCTAAAAGGCAGGCCATGCATGTGTTGAGGCTGCCTAACGGCTGCTAGACATGCAGGCTCGGGAACTCAAACATATTTTTCGAGCACACTGAAGAGGCTATGTTAGCACATGAGCATGTAGGGAATGGAATAGCACCTTATCTGAGCATGTTCACTCGTCATCACTAGTACCCTACAGTATGATGGTCTATTGGGCAATTCACATGTCTAGGTTTTGTTTGTTTTCCTCTGACCAAGTGGTCCAAGGAAATTATTGGAGAAATGTCCAATTTTGATGGAAGGGTCGGATCAAAATCTGCAATGCAAGTCAATGGATCCATGAAAAAATTGCAGACTGCCCTCAGATTTAATTCGAAAATGTATGTTTTTTTTTTTTTTTCACGGACTGTCAGAATAGATCACAATAATCTGTCTGATTTTCTCCTGTTTAAAAAAAAAAAAAAAAAAAAAAAAAAAAGTCAAAATGAAAGACTGCTGCACTGAATTGACCCCATTTGATGTCTGACAGTGTGTGTAGCAGAGGTTGTGATGTCCACCTGCCGCTTTTGAAGAGATGTTAGGCCTTGTGCACATGTTGAGTATTTGGGGAGGTTTTTTTAAGGTACCTTTACACTGAACAACGTAACAACGATAACGATAGCGATCTGTGACGTTGCAGCGTCCTGGATAGCGATATCGTTGTGTTTGACACGCAGCAGCGATCAGGATCCTGCTGTGACATCGTTGGTCGGAGCTGGATCACCCACTGACATCGCTGAGTCGGCGTGTGTGACGCTGATGCAGCGATGTCTTCACTGGTAACCAGGGTAAACATCGGGTTACTAAGTGCAGGGCCGTGCTTAGTAACCCGATATTTACCCTGGTTACCATTGCAAATGTAAAAAAACCCCAAACACTACATACTCACATTCCGGTGTCTGTCGCGTCCCCCGGCATCCACTTCCCTGCACTCTGTCAGCGCCGGCCGTGACGTCACCGCTCTGCTTTACGGCCGGCGCTTACACAGTGCAGGGAAGCGGACGCCGGAGGACCCGACAGACACCGGAATGTAAGTATATAGTGTTTTTTTTTTTTTACTTTTACACTGGTAACCAGGGTAAACATCGGGTTACTAAGCGTGGCCCTGCAGTTGGTAACCTGATGTTTACCCTGGTTACCCGGGGACTTCGGCATCTTTGGTCGCTGGAGAGCTGTCTGTGTGACAGCTCTCAGCGACCACACCGCGACGCTGCAGCGATCGGCATCGTTGTCTATATCTCTGCAGCCTCGCTTAATGTGACGGTACCTTTAGCTCCGTATTTGTCCCACTCCTGGTTTTGGCTTACAAATTCTGAGGTAAGATACTGATTGTGATAACGTGGCCTAATGGTGCCACCTGTGTTGGTGGAATGGCAATAGTCACATTAGATTAAGTAATGAATGCACTTATCAATTTAAAAGGGTTTTTATTAAGAAAAAAAACCTAGCTGTCATATTGTTAGATCAGGAGGACTGAAATTTCTCAGAAAATTCTTTAATAAAGTAGAGCTTAATAGCAGACACTCTCTCAAACTTGTAAGGTCAGTGTATATAGTCATGTGGCTGTAAAGGCATCCTTTTGGTGACAGTTGGCAACACACTTGTAAGCCTAGAAGAATCCAGACAGCTGTAATACATAATGCCTAATCGCGTTTCTCGGTTGTCAGTGTGTACAACCATTTGATGTGCGGAATGTGACGGGTCTTTTTAATGAGTGGCTTTCTCTGTCATCATGAAAGGGCAGCCCATTAGATTGCAAGAAGGTTAAATAACAGACATTTGGACTATGACTACCAATCGACGTTACTTTTCCCTATAGCTGTCGTTGGCAACACATTTGGGGCATGACAAGTTGCTTGAAATTTTATTTATTTTTTTATTTTGTCCATTTCAATTACTCCTTATTAGCAGGATTGTGACTTCTGTAAGCCAAACCAGACTCCCTCATGCATGCCTCATTGCTGTGCATGTCCATGAAGTGCAGCACAGATTCATCTCCACTGAAGGCCCAGATCCTTAGATCAGGAACCGAACAGATATGACATTTCATAACTTTCCCAAAATCTTATGGAAACCTTTACAGCATATCCTGCTCTGCAGAGGTGTAGCTAGGGTTTTTGTCTAGGGGGGGCGAAGCTTCTGAGTGGGCCCCTAACCAGGTAACCTTGATCACAACTCGGTGACGCCCCCTAATAGTGGAGGAGAACCTCAGCAGATGATCGCGCTGTTACTGAAGATAATCTCTATATAACGACCAATATGGATATTACCGCCATATGGTCAGTGGTAGATACCAGCCCTACAGAACATATAACAGATCACTGCACAGTTACAGATAATGACTTACCGCTGATGTCCATTCTGATGGAGTTGTTCATTTTTCTCGTCTTTCCCATCTGGCCCAGACCGACATGACAACTTCTTCCAGCTACAACTCGTCTGCAGAGAATACAACAAAGACACATTTCACTTCAAATATTCCAGCCCCATCATATATTACCAATCTGCACAAACTCCTCTTCCTGCTGATGCCCCAATACTGAGCCGCTGCTGCCGTATGTCCCTATTACTGCACCAGATAACCAAATACTGAGCCGCTGCTGCCGTATGTGTCCCTATTACTGCCCCTGATTCCCCAATACTGAGCCGCTGCTGCCGTATGTGTCCCTATTACTGCCCCTGATACCCCAATACTGAGCCGCTGCTGCCGTATGTGTCCTTATTACTGCACCTGATACCCCAGCACTGAGCCTTTGCCGCATGTGTCCCTATTACTGCACCTGATACCCCAGCACTGAGCCTTTGCCGCATGTGTCCCTATTACTGCCCCTGATTCCCCAATACTGAGCCGCTGCTGCCGTATGTGACCCTATTACTGCCCCTGATACCCCAATACTGAGCCGCTGCTGCCGTATGTGACCCTATTACTGCCCCTGATACCCCAATACTGAGCCGCTGCTGCCGTATGTGTCCCTATTACTGCCCCTGATACCCCAATACTGAGCCGCTGCTGCCGTATGTGACCCTATTACTGCCCCTGATACCCCAATACTGATCTGCTGCTGCCGTATGTGTCCTTATTACTGCGCCTGATACCTCCAATACTGAGCCGCTGCTGCCGTATGTGTCCCTATTACTGCATCAGATAACCAAATACTGAGCCGCTGCTGCTGTATGTGTCCCTATTACTGCACTTGCTGTGTGGTTCTCTGTGCCCTCTAAATTCTAAAGCAACTCTCTACAATATAGTAATGCCGAGTGCAAGTGCCCTAGAAAACAGTACCCATATTTTGCCCCTAGAAAGTAAAAATGTCCCATGTGCCCCTTTGATAGCCACAGTAACCGGAGTGCCCACTTTACATTTAATAAAGTCCCGAGTCTCCCCCCGTACAGCTCCCCTATACACAGCATGATGATCTTATACACAAGTATAATGCACCCACACTATACTGACTCCTTAGTAGCCCCCAAACTGTTTGATGGCTCCAACAATGTATAATGATCCCCACACTGTAATCTCCATACTGTATGATGGCCCCCTAGATGGCCTCCGTATACAGTAGCATAATGCACCAAATAGTCCACAATATAGTATAATGCACTTCCCATAAGCAGACTCTATAGCATACGGCAGCCCCCATAGGCAGACACTGTAATAAGGCGTCAGACTCTGTAATAAGGTAGCACCCCCTTAGTCAGACCCTGTAATGAGGCAGCACCCCTATAGTCAGACCCTGTAATAAGGCTGCAGCACCCATTAAAAAATAAATAAATACTCACCTCTTCTTCCTGGTTGCTGCGCTGATCTCCTGACAGCGGGCACCGGGCAGTGACGTCATTGCACCCGCTGTCCGTGTCGGCGACGTCAGACGCCGACACTGACAGGGGGATGATGGGAGAAGGAGCGTAGTGCTCCTTCTCCCATCATTGCGATCAGCTGTATCGGCTTAATGCCGGTACAGCTGATCTTCTGATGATGGCGGGGACACATGCGCTGGCGCACTATGTCCGGAAGTATTTCGCTGTGCTCCGGGACTCGCGCTAATGCTTTTCGGCTTTTCCCGCAGTTGGGCAAAGCATACTGCGCGTGCACAAGGCAAGATTGCCTTGCGCAGGCGTGTTCTACGAAGGAAACCTAATAAACTTGAAGACGATATTGCGTCTAGCGTGCAGCCAGAGAGGAAGGAAGGGGTGAATAAAACACCCGAAAACACTGCCCATCGGACCAAAAAAGGGCCCGCCAAATTCAGGTGACAGGTTCCCTTTAATGTGCTTCTTTTTTGAGCCACTCCTATGTTGCCTTGGCTGTATGTTTTGGGTCATTGTCTTGCTAAAAGACCCAGCCATGACCCATTTTTAAATTCCTGGCTGGGGGAAGGAGGTTTTTACTCTTCGCCACGACAGCACCCCACTGGAGAGAGGGATCCGCCCCGCAGGAACAGGAAACCTATTGAGAAATAAAATGGGGCGGTCCGCCTCTCCTCCTCAGTTTAGGTTTCCTGTTCCTGCAGGAACGACAGGATTTCTATGAAGATAAAATACCTGGGCATGCAAGCCGCCTGTGCGGTGTCTTTTAAGAACGGCAGGGGCTGCAGTCCAGAGGCAGCGTCGGGGGAGATCCGTTTGACGGCTCCCTCCTCGCCTGACAGAAGCCTGGATGATGACCTGGTCCGGGTAGGGCCGCCGGGCATCATTTCCGAAGCAGGTGGCAATAGCAGGCGCCGGAATCCTCGCTGATCAGGTGAGGACAGCGTTCCGGAAGTGAGTCCGGGGCCCGGACTGCGCACGCGCCGACCACCACCAAGGATTTACCCGGAAGTATAGTTTGAACTTCCGGAGTATCCAAGCTGCGGCCGGCGGCGGGGGGAAGGTGCGGTCCTTGCGCATGCGCAATATGGAGGACGCTTAGGCGCCATATTTAAATCAAATGAGCGCCACTATCTGGCGATGTAAGATGTCATCCCCAGGTGCCATGGACCCTGAAACAGGAGACCAAGTACCCCCTGCCAAAGATCGTCCCAGCAAAGGATCTTCAGACACCGGTCATAAGAGCGGTTCGGTGGTCAGATCCAGGACAGGATCTCGGGCTTCTGATCCGGTATTATCAGCTTCACTGGGTGAGTGTGAGTGACTCTACCTATTAAGCTAATGCTATTTCCCCTCTCTCTCTCTCCTCCCTTCCCTCCTTCTCTCAGCGCACGGGTCAGGGTAAAAAACGTGAAAAAACAAAACATAAAGAATGTGCTCTATGTAGCCAGCCCCTACCCGACTCATACCCCAAAAAACTTTGTCAAGGCTGTATAACTGAAACCACACAAGGAGCGGCAATGTCCATTACGGACTTGCGTACCATTATCAGGGAAGAATTAAGAGCTATATCCCAAGATAAACCGCATAAAGCCAAACCCAAAATACCGACACCCTCGTCAAATTCAGACAGTGACCAGGTTGTGTGTTCAGACGCCTCCCTATCATCATCATCATCATCATCATCATCTTCATCGTCTGAAATTGAGGGACGTCCTTGCTTCCCGGTGGAAAGTGTGGACAATTTAGTGAAATCAATACGAGACACTATGGGGTGTGAAGAGACAAAAGGAGCACAAACCACGCAAGATATAATGTTTGCGGGTTTGGCAGAGAGAAAAAGGAGATGCTTTCCGGTCATACCGGCAGTAAAAGCGTTAATAAAAAGGGAGTGGGAAAAGCAAGATCAGAGAAGCTTTTTACCCTCATCGTCAAAACGAAAATACCCGTTTAGTGACGACGAGCTTCTCACATGGACAAAAGTCCCTAAAGTTGACGCTGCTGTAGCCTCTACCTCGAAGCAGTCAACTTTGCCTGTAGAAGATGCGGGACTGCTCTCGGATCCTCTGGATCGCAAAGCCGAGTCCTCCCTAAAAAGATCCTGGGAGGCAACTACGGGAATATTTAAGCCAGCAGTAGCAAGCACTTGCACAGCCAGATCAATGCTCATATGGATAGATCAATTGGACCAACAAATTGAGAATAAAACCCCAAGAGAGAAATTACGGGCAGCCATCCCCTTAATACGGGGTGCAGCAGCCTTTATGGCGGACGCATCCGCGGACTCCCTTCGGTTAGCGGCAAGGTCTGCAGGTCTGGTAAACAACGCAAGGCGTGCACTATGGATGAAAAGCTGGAAGGGCGATGCGCAGTCAAAATCGAAAATATGCGCCATCCCATGTGAGGGTGAGTTCCTCTTTGGCAAAACTCTAGATGACATACTAAAGAAGGCGAAAGACAGGAAAAAAGCTTTTCCTGACTCTTCCATTCCCTTTTATAGGAGAGCCTTCAAAAGGAGACCGTTTGGCAAAAGAAAGCAAACGGATAGGTCTACAACATGGACCGCTAAAGATGAAAAGCAGAGAGGTACCATGTTCAGAAGACCCAACCCCTCAAAAGATAACAAATACTGAGGATATACCAGTTGGGGGTAGACTGAAGTTTTTCACTACTCAATGGGAAAAGATAACATCTAGCTCGTGGGTTTTAAATATCATCCGAGATGGAATTAAATTAAAATTCTCTCGTGTCCCCCACGAGTCTTATATTATAACATCTTTCAGCTCGCCTATACAGCAACAGGCGTTAGAGCTTGAAATTCAAACCCTATTATCAAAACGGGTCCTAGTCCAAGTTCCGGTGGGACAGGAGGGTAGGGGGTTCTACTCTCCCCTATTCTTAATTTCTAAGCCCGACGGTTCTTTCAGGACAATCATTAACCTTAAAAAACTCAACTTATTTATCGAAAATTATACCTTTAAAATGGAGTCCATTAGATCCACCATAAAGCTCCTCTTCCCAAATTGTATGATGGCGGGCATTGATCTAAAGGATGCTTACTATCATCTCCCTATTCATGATAGATACCAAAAATTCCTCAGAGTGGCGGTAAAAATCAACAACGAGGTTCGTCACTTCCAGTATGCGGCTCTGCCCTTCGGCCTCTCAACAGCGCCGAGGATCTTCACCAAGATAATGCTAGAGGTGATGTCCTATCTTCGCCAGAAGGAAACTTTGATTGTGCCCTATCTGGATGACTTTTTGGTAATAGGAAATTCAGTTACTCAATGTTCTGATCGTTTAGCTCATGCAATTTCCTCTCTACAGGACCTGGGCTGGATAATCAATACCGAAAAATCCAGACTCACTCCACTTTCCCGTCAAGCGTTCTTGGGGTTCCATTTAGACTCTATATCTCAAAAGTGTCTTCTACCACAGGTAAAAATTCAACTGATCAGACACAAAGTCCTAGCTGCAATAAACAAACCACGTACATCCCTAAGACAGGCCATGTCATTATTAGGGTCTCTTATCTCTTGTATACCTGCAGTAAGATGGGCTCAACACCATACTAGAACACTGCAACATCAAGTTTTACAAGAGGATAGACGGTTATTGGGTCACCTAAATACAAAAATAACCTTATCTCAAGAGGTTTTAACTTCCTTAGAGTGGTGGCTAGACTCAAACCATTTGATGAGTGGGGTTCCATGGGTAATAACACCATCTCACATCATAACCACTGACGCCAGTCCTTATGGTTGGGGCGCTCATATGGGAAATGATTACTGCCAGGGATTATGGAACATGGAGGAAAGCTGCAGCTCCTCAAACTTCAAAGAGCTAAATGCTGTAAAATACGCCTTATATCATTTCCTCCCACAGCTTCGGGGGAAAGACGTCAGAGTCCTGTCTGACAACACCACCATGGTGGCGTACCTAAACCGGCAAGGAGGTACGAGATCAGAAACTCTGATGTCTTCTGCTACAGAAATTTTAAACCTAGCAGAAAGTCATCTAACATCCCTTACTGCATTGCACATAAGAGGAGCAAGCAATCAGCAGGCGGACTTTTTAAGCCGACACACCCTGAGACAAGGAGAGTGGTGTCTAAACCAGCAAATATTTCTGGACATAATATCTCTTTGGGGCCGTCCTCAGATAGATCTTTTCGCCACAAGAAAAAACAGAAAAGTCCGGAGATTTGCTTCTCTATATCCAGCGGATCACCCGGACATTCTGGACGCTCTCCAAGCCCCTTGGCAGTTCAGTCTGGCGTACGCGTTTCCTCCGATCATATTGCTACCTCAAGTTATACACAAAATCAGAGAAGAAGGGGCGAGAGTTGTACTGATAGCTCCATTCTGGCCCAAGAGACCATGGTTCTCATGGCTACAGACTATGTCGGTCTCAGATCCTTGGGTCCTCCCCTCAACGCCCAACCTTCTCTTCCAGGGTCCGTTTTTCCACCCTCAGGTGGACAATCTCCACCTGACGGCCTGGAACTTGAGAGGCAGATGCTAAGATCGAGAGGATTCTCGGGGGGTTTAATTGATACGCTTCTCCATAGTAGAAAACCCTCCACCACAAAAATTTATACAAGAGTATGGAGAAAATTTTTTCAATTCCATACATCTACCAAAACATCAGAGATTCCGATACATTCTATCCTGTAGTTTCTTCAAAAAGGGAGAGAACTAGGTCTAACTGTAAACACCTTAAAGGTTCATGTTTCAGCACTAGGAGCCCTCTATGGCCATAACATTGCGGGGGATAGATGGGTATCCAGATTTATTACGGCCTGCGAAAGAATGAATCCAGTTAACATACCTAGAATTCCACCCTGGGATTTAAATTTAGTTTTACAAGCCCTAACAGACTCTCCATTCGAGCCAATAGACTCAATACCAATCAAATGTTTATCACTAAAAACGGCCCTCTTGGTAGCACTGACTTCAGCTAGGAGAATCAGTGACATCCAAGCACTCTCTATAGATCCACCTTTTTTGTTAACTTTTCAGGATAAGTTAATTCTTAAACCAGACCCTTCCTACCTACCCAAAGTAGCGAAAAAATTCCACAGGTCACAAGAAATAATCTTGCCCACTTTCTTCAGTAATCCCTCCACTCCTGAAGAACAAAAATATCACACTCTAGACGTTAAAAGAGTAGTGTTAAAATACATTGAAAAGACCAGCAGCTGGCGACAGAGTAGGGCTCTGTTTATTTCCTTCCAGGGAGTCAAGAAGGGTCATGGAGTAACAAAAAGCACCTTATCCCGGTGGATCAGAGAGGCTATCAGACTGGCTTACTCCGCGAGGAAAGAAATCCCTCCGGAAGGCATAACGGCACACTCCACCAGAGCGATGGCATCCTCCTGGGCAGAGAGGGGAGACGTCCCGATTGAAACTATATGTAAGGCGGCAACGTGGTCAAATCCTTCTACATTTTATAACCACTATAGGCTAGACATATCGTCAACTTCTGACCTAGACTTTGGCAGGACTGTCCTCAGCACGGTGGTCCCCTCCCTAGGTGATGGTCTCTGAAAGATCTCCAGTGGGGTGCTGTCGTGGCGAAGAGTAAAAAGCCGGATTACTCACCGGTAATGCTCTTTTAGTGAGTCCACGACAGCACCCTCTTACATCCCTCCCTATATTAACATAATGCATATTATTGGAGTAAAATCCTTTTAATCATAAGCAAATAAGTTTAAAGAACGAAATAAATGATATTTGCCTAACACTGGCGGTCCTCCGGGTACTCTGAAATCAAAACTGAGGAGGAGAGGCGGACCGCCCCATTTTATTTCTCAATAGGTTTCCTGTTCCTGCGGGGCGGATCCCTCTCTCCAGTGGGGTGCTGTCGTGGACTCACTAAAAGAGCATTACCGGTGAGTAATCCGGCTTATCACTCAGGCTCCATCCATTCTCCCATTGATGTTGTGAAGTAGTCCTGTGCCCTTAGCAGAGAAACACCCCCAAAACATAATGTTTCCACCTCCATGCTTGACAGCAGGGACGATGTTCTTTGGGTTATAGGCAGCATTTCTCTTCCTACAAACACGGCAAGTTGAGTTAATGCCAAAGAGCTCAATTTTTGACTCCTCTGACCACAGCACCTTCTCCCAATCACTCACAGAATCATCCAGGTGTTCATTGGCAAACTTTTTAAACCTTTATGGCATAATGAGTTACCAATGGGTTTTCTTGGTGACACTGGTCCCAGCTGCCTTGAGATCATTAACAAGTTCCCACTCCTGTAGTTTTAGGCTGATCTCTCACCTTCCCCATGATCAAGGATACCCCAGGAGGTGAGATTTTGCATGGTGCCGCAGATCTGTTGATTGACAGTCATTTTGTATTTCTTCCATTTTCTTTCTATTGCACCAACAGTTGTCTCCTTCTCACCCAGCATCTTATTTATGGTTTTGTAGCCAATTCCAGCTTTATGCAGGGCTACGATCTTGTCCCTGACATCTTTATCAAGCTGTTTGGTCTTGCCCATGTTGTAGAGCTTAGTCTGACTGAGTCTGTGGACAGGAGTCTTTTATGAAGGTGACTATGTAAGACAGCTGTCTTTAATGCAGATAACGAGTTGACTAGGAGTGTCTAACTGGTCTGTAGGAGCCAGAACTCTTAATGGTTAAGGGATCAAATAATTATTTCTCACTGCAAAATGCAAATGTATACAATTTATACAATGTGATTTTTCTGGATTTTATTTTTGATATTCTAGCTCTCAATGTTAAAATTAACCTACCCTTAAAATTATAGACTGTTCAGGTCTGTCAGTGGGAAAACTTACAAAATCAGCAAGGGATCAAATACTTATTTCCCCACTGTAAATCCGCAGGGTGGCGATATCCACAATTGGGCAAAATGTGAGTAGCCTATTCTGTCTGTCCCTAGGTGACTCATGCCAAATCGGTGGCTTTGTGTAGTTGTCTCCTATGAATGTAGAATTATTACTGTAAATACTATATTTTAGCCATTTTTTTTAATTGGATTGTCACAATATGAGAAAACAAGTCTGACACCTGATAAATGTAGGCCTATACTGTGTACACGAAGCACTACATAGTGAATAAAATGCAACATCCTCTGTTAATGTAGGCAGGGCTGTGAGGATGATGGTGATATAAAGACTGACTTATCAAACTGTTGTATCTATGACAGAACCTGAAATACGCCACAATTATCCATCTGTCATATGTCAACGTGTGACATAGGAATCTCTTACATGTATTCAAAGCAGTCAATAAAATGATTTCTCCGCCATCATTTATACTTGACAGATATTTATCAACCTGACAGTGGGTGATTGAATAAAACATTATTTTTAGCTTGGGTGTCTTAATATGAACAAGGCCTGTCGGCATATATGCAAATTTAATACGTTTTGGTCCACAAACACTATTTTGTGATGTATAATCAAATCTAGGAACCTCTTCTCAGCACTGCTACCAAGGACCAGCGTTTCCCTGTCACATTATGGAAATATAGAATATTCTTCACTTGCTTGTTTGTAAGGCTACGTTCACATTTGCGGCTAGCGCCGCAGCGTCGGGCGCCGCAGCGGCGCCGCATGCATCATGCGCCCCTATACTTAACATGGGGGCGCATGGACATGCGGTGCACTTGCTTTTTGCGCCGCATGCGTCCCTGCGGCGCCCGCGTCGGGGCGCAGAGGACGCAGCAAGTTGCATTTTTGCTGCGTCCAAAATCAATGGAAAAAAGGACGCATGCGGCGCAAAAAGCAGCGTTGTGCATGTGTTCACATTTGCGCTGTGCGTTGCGGCGGCGACGCTGCAGCGCACACCGCAAATGTGAACGTAGCCTAAGCCAGACTTGCATCTTGATGAAAACATGAGCCTCGCACTGAAATGTGTTGTATGATGTGAAGAAAAAAAAAAAAAAAAAGTAAATATATTATTCCTTATTGTGAAAAGTGAAGTTTGGTCTGACTACAGCCTTCCGTTCATAGCGTACCACTGCGTACAGTGCCATACCTCCCAACCGTCCCGATTTCAGCGTGACAGTCCCGCTTTGGCACCGGGGTCCCGCTGTCCCGCTTCGGGCATTTAAAATCCCGAATTTGCGGCCGCCGGTGAAGCCCCGCCCACTTCCGGGACGTAGAGAGAGCCCGATTAGTACCCGCTGTTCGTTCCGTTCCCTGGGACTGCGTTGTAGCCACGCCCCCTTGAGTTGCCTCACCGCCCGCCTCCGGCTTCCTCCTCAACTATAGACGTGGGCGGACTCTGAGGACAGAGCGGCAGCACCCGGACTGGTTTCTGGCACGGGGGCAGAGTTGTGAGACACTCCGTGTCTGTGTGACCGCGGGAGCAGCGAGCGGATCTCCAGACTGTAAGTGAATGTATGTGTCTCTCCCCCTCTCCATGCAGCGCTGCCCTGCTGCGGTTACAGCAGAGACTCTGACAGCATAGGAGGACTGACAAACTAAACTTTGTCTCCCCATGGTGCGCGCACCCCGCTCCCACTCTCCCCCTGGTACCCATCCATCGGATTCTCCACCAACCTGGTGCAGCACCCCTTACATTCTATGGGGGCTGCCACCTGCCTGCGTTACATTCTATGGGGGCTGCCACCTGCCTGCGTTACATTCTATGGGGGCTGTGCAGCATTATATTCTATGGGGCTGTGCTGTATTACATTCTATGGGGACTGAGCTGTAATGCTGGATACAGCAGTCAGCGGCGCAGCTGGATGACACCATTCAGCGCCGTGGGAGTGGAAGCTGGCGGCTGCTGCGAGGGAGCGCGGTGAAAGGTGTTTGTGTGTACTGATGGAGAAGGCAATGATGGGGGTGGGGTAACCATGTGCGGCCATTATACTGCACCCAGCATTGTGTGGGGCCATTATACTGTACCCAGCATTGTGTGGCCATTATACTATACCCAGCATCGTGTGGGGCCATTATACTGTACAAAGCATCATGTGGCGCCATTATACTGTATGGACCATCACGTGGGGCAAGTATACTGTACGCAGCATCATGTGGGGCCATTATACAGTATGGAGCATAATGTGGCCAATGGCCATTGTACAGTATGGAGCGTCGTGTGTGGCCATATTTTTTTGTTCATAATTATTGTTAACGAAACATTGTGATCAGAAGTGCTAAATGGGTGTGGTTGGGGCGTGGCTAGTTGTGAAATGGGTGTGGCCTAAAATTTGCCGCGACGCGCTACGCGCGCCGCTGACTTTGTCCCTCTTTCCCTTCCCCTAAAGTTGGGAGGTATGCAGTGCTGTATTGTCCAGCCAAATTATGTCGTAGGGAGGTACAACAGACCTGTGAGGAGTACCTTAACCTCTTAGTTCTGATGATTATCTATGGTCCTTTGGTAGAGACCCCACCAGTCATACATTGATAGCACATACTGAGACTAGGCCTTCAGCCGAAAATCCTCTAGTATTCCTTTTTAAGGTTAATTTATTGAACTATTATGACAATATGAAGATGAGCAGACTAGGTCTGCAAGAGATGGGCAAGCGGCCTCCTTTTTTGACATCGGTGTGCCCACTTATAAGGTGTAGAAAGAGGCCCTAGTCATTAGGGGGCATCTTGCAGTCTTGGGTTTCTTTTTTTGTTTTGTGTTTTTGGACCTCATTGACAGATTACTTATGATTATGAAGATAATTCTTTCCCCATCCCGCCCCTTGCATTTTTAATTTGAGGTAAAGTAGACTTGGGTTGGTGTTATAGGCAGAACAAGTAGTCCCGAATATGTCACCGGCTGATGTGAGCAGGAAATGTAGGTCAGACATCAAGGGAAGCAATCAGGATTCGCAGGCAGACACTAATCCCTGAAAGTGTCTGTGGGGTGTGTGTCTGCTTATGTGCACGGTGAGGAATGTAATACTATGTGTCTGGTATGCAGCATGTATGCCTATTGTACAGCCTCTGGTATGTTGCGTGGCGGCTGTTGTGAGTGGACACGTTGCCGTCTGTTTTGATTA
Source organism: Ranitomeya variabilis (assembly GCF_051348905.1). Taxonomy (NCBI): domain Eukaryota; kingdom Metazoa; phylum Chordata; class Amphibia; order Anura; family Dendrobatidae; genus Ranitomeya; species Ranitomeya variabilis. The sequence continues at coordinate 454,330,706 of NC_135235.1, forward strand.
TTCCGTGTGTCTGAGTATTGGATAGACCATGTTGAATACGAATACGTATTCCAGATTTTTCCCTCATTAGGTCTCTCCCTACTGGTAAATGCTTCAGTTTTTCCATGAACTGTATACTGTCTCCTATGGTGTCATAATTCATAGCAGATCCTTGTGCCTTCTAGCTCTGATCCTTATAGGGACATTAATGCATTGATGTCTGTGTATTTTGAAAGCCTAAAATTATTCTGAGCCTTTTATCACCAAGTCCCAGATGTATAAATGAAAGGATTATGACAAAGTGCCATAGTTACAGATAAAATGGCTCAGTGAACACCGCTTAGATCTTTAGAACTATTGGTGATGGCAAATCTATTTTGACTGTCTATATCTGCAGCCAGTATGGACATTATGTGGTAGGGCCCATAATCGAATCATGAACAGCATCGAAACACACACGCTTCCCTCTTCCCATCCGATCTGTTTTTGACTTTTGGATCCAAAACTCCAACCCACTATCCATTGCTTCCACAGCTTTTGCCAAAAGTCCTCCAATCTTCTTTTTAGTGGCGGCAACCAGCTCACTGACCTTTAAAGCCCTAATGAAAGCCATTGAAAAGGCAAATTTAAATACCCTAACTTCAAAATCAGAGCTGCAAACTCCCACCAACTCCTTACCCAAACATTCTAGCAAATCATAAGAAAGCGACGCCTGTTAACGCTCCGCAACTTGCCCCTACAAAACACCTTAATGGCTTACTTTACTAGAATATATATATATATATTTTTTTTTTAAATCCTTATAACCCCGCAATTTACAACCACAGGCCAACCCAGAAATCAAACTACGGTATTTACCTTCTACAGACCACCTTTTTGACACTTCCTCGCTTAACCATAGCAAGAATAGTCCTACCTGATCATGCTCACCACCCAAATGATCCTATCCAATTGTCCCACAATTCTCAGACAGTCTGGTATGCTGTCCAAGTCCAAAAAGACACTTCAGTCAATGATTCGGCTGCCTGAACGCCAAGGTCCATAACTGAAGACAGTTCAACCCTCTGCGTCCGGAGCCAGGGACTGAAAACGATCCCACTGAAAACGAGAGAGGGGAAGCAGCAACCGAGTTTTGAATACCTGGCACATGGGACACTAACACAAGCATAAGTGCTCCAACACAAGTTACTGCAGAACTCTAACTACCAGAGGGGAAGATTCTGTAATGCTGTTAATTGCTATCACTATGCTAATGTTATCACCATTAAAACAAATGTTCTTGTTCCAAAAATGCTGCCCCCATAATGTCACTGACACCAGTATTGGAAAAATCTCATGTTGCCACATTCTTAACTAGACCTGAAGATCACCATTTGTCAGGCCATGTACCAGCACACCACTGCCCTTGAAAATAAGCACCAAAGCCTGAACTGCCTGCCACAACCATTAACAATTCCAGGTCAAAATTGTCAACTTCATCTATCAACAGAGATTGACCACTATAGCATTCCAAAAAAGTCCCCCACACTGCTAAATCCTTCTTATCACTTGATAATCAAACATAGGGAAGTGGGGCCTTAGCCCCTGCTGTTGCAACGTGGACCTGTGCAAAGGGTAATTGTGAGTACCAAAACACAAGAAGTCATCCAAGTTATGAATGATGGGTGCCCCTTCAGAAACCTCACAGACCACCCACTCCAAAAACGTACTAAATGCCTCAAACAACTTACGGCTAAAAACCAGTCAAAATTCCAAAAACACTTGATTAACCTGACACTGTCAGGATGAACTGGTAACAACCCAAAGGCTGATTTGATGTCGTGTTTTTTTGGGGGGGTGGGGGTCCCCCCCCATCAGCGCTCCTCTAACAAATTTTCTAACCCAGCGGCGTGCCTCGTCCAAAGATGTATAAACTACTGAAAAAAGATCAGGTGTAATACTGTCATTAACTGAAACATCTCAGGAGTAAGAAAGGTGCTGAATCAACCAAAACGTATTAGGCTCCCTTTTGGGAACAATCCCTAACGAGGAAACTATCAAATTTGGAATTGGCAACTTATCAAAAGGCCCCACCATCTGACCAAGCACTCTTTTGCTAGTTTTTCAGAAACCATTGTAGAATGCTGGTAAGCAGACCGCAAATTTCAAGTTACAAGGAATCATAAATAGTAGATGGTGGAATGCGAAAACCAACATCGAAACCTGCAATCAATAAATCTGCCTCCTCTATCATGGAATCCATTTAGATAAGGAAGCATCGTGGGTAGCTTCACCAGTCGCTCCCTTGGGAATTACTGTAAGGAACTTTTCCCTTGGCCTTTTTAAAACATTGTCCGGCCCCATGCAAAGACTTGTGACAATAGGAGCCGAGATGTTTAAACTTGCAACTATATCAAAATTTACATTGGTCTCCATTAAATTGTCAACATAAACCCGGTATCTGTCACCCTGACTGATTAGCTACCTGATGTTTGACTTCCTGATTGGCCGGATGAGCCGGCCCTGCTTTGAAAACTATGCCCATAACTAGACATGGTCATCACTTTTAAACAAAAGCCAATATCCTGTTGGTCCCACTTAATAGCCAGCCTGATGGCTTCCTGCTGATGGAACTGTTCATCATACCGTAGCCATGCCTGACCCCCATAAACCCTATGTGCTTCCCCTATAGAATCAAAATAGCCAAAAAGGGGGAAAAATTCTCAGGCGCCTTTTCCCTATGACACTTGCTAAAATTGCAAACGTATTCATCCAGTTGGTATAAACGTTTGCGGAATCAAACATCATCAACGCTTCTCCTTACCCTTCTTTTTACTGTCCACCTTATTCCCTTTTGTCCAAATTTTAAACTTCTCAAGGGGTAAGAGGGGAAAAAATTACTTGTCCTTCCAAATCTTTTCCCTTTTTTTTTTTTTTTTTTTTTAAGATGGCTGCCTCAGGGTCCTAGGAAGCATGCATAAACCTCGCCCAATGCCTTAAGATGCATTTGGATGATATCACCTTCTTTGTTTTGTCTGAACTGAAACTGACATCGGGGCCACCATCTGTGACTCCCCACCTAAACTATTTATATCACTATCTGTGCCAACCCCTGATGTCACCTGTGCTTAGCGTTGTCCACCACCTTCCAACCTTGTCAAAAACTCCTTAATATTAACTAGGCTATACCTCACACCATCACCAACCAAACTACCACTCCCATTTAAACTACCGACTAGTACACCCTGCAATGCATTTTGATAGTTGAATCCACCCTGTGATGCATCGTGACCACCCACTACACCTTGAGGCACAATTAAAGAGGGAAAGGAGAAGCCATAACAGCCTCTGTACCTGACAATGCGCCTAACAGCACTATACCTTGACTACCGACTAAACCCTGCGTCATAAGAATAGGCGGGAAATGGACAAGACAAGGAATAACACCCACCAGGCAGCGTGGGTGCTGTGATGCCATCGGCGTGAAATCCAGAATCCAGACGGCTGTCATGTACCTCAGTGCCCGAAATCCTGACAGAGGGATCCTCGGCAGGCAGAGACAAGAGGGCCATATCCTTGAGATCCTGTGGAACGCAGAAGGCCCTGGAGGAATGGCCCTAATGGAGAGGATGAACCGACAAGCTGGGATACCAGAGGGGAACCCCTGCCAGTCAGCCCACTTCCTGATATTGCAAAGAGGTGTCTTTGAAGCAGACTGCCTGACAGGCACCTCACTGCGTTGGCCCGCCATTGATGACATACTTCTGGTTGTAACAGCAGCAGGCCCTGCCCTATTGTAGGCAGAGGCCTGCTAACTGTCGCAGAGCTAGTCCGCACCCTTAGATTCCTCCCAGCTTGGGGCCTGGCAGGGAGTCTGGATTGGGCCAGAGTGTCCCTAGAGGGGCTCCTGCACTACACCAAGCCCATTGAGCCAGGTCAGCCAATAGTAGAATGGGGGGGGGGGGGGGGCTGACCTACGAGGGCGCTCCTCTGGCAGAGATGGTGTTGCAGCTGTCCTTGCTTCACTGCTGCTGATCTGTGCCGCCTGCTCGTCCAGCCAGCCTGGGGGGTTGACTGCTGGCAGCTGCCCTCAGGCATTCCTAGACTGGTTGGCCGACTACCCCATGAGATGAGGTGACAAGGGTGACTTGATCTGTGACCCAGGGAGTGGGAAAGTGGTAAACCCCTCCCACCTTAACTTTTGCCCTACCTACTCCAAACTCTTGTCATGCCGGCCTCTGCCCATTGTGCTAACCCAGGGCTCCAGCCTTTCCTATAAGTCTTAAGTTGAATGACTGAGTTAGAAGGCTCTTTATGGCCCAGACACAAATAGTAAAGATATGCTAATCTTTTTTTTTCTTTTTTTAGACATTGCAGAAGGTAAGTTATCATTCTTTGTGGTGGCATGCTAAATTTTCATTGCTATGGTCATAATAATTTAGAAGCCATGCATTTGTTTATGTATGATGTACGTTGACTGTCTGTGTTGTCCGTCCTTATATGGTTTCTTCTCTGTCCTCACAGGCTCCTCTTGTCTGGTGGGTTACAAGAAGACCCCCCCACCTGTACCCCCTCGAACCACCTCCAAACCCTTTATATCTGTGACTGTACAAAGTAGTACTGAATCTGCCCAGGACTCTTATCTGGATGCACAGGAAGGGCAGAGTGAAGGCAACAGCCAATCGGGGCTCAGTACCTCCACTGAGAGCCTTGAAAGCACTCGGGCACCAAGTGTAACACGTGTTGGCCCCCCAACTCCAATCAGGCAAATCCCTCCTGAAATACCCCCCAAAAATGCAGCCGTAAAAAGCATCAAAGAAGAGCCACGTGCCCCTGAACCTCTCCCAAAACGCAAGCTGTCCTCCATTGGAATTCAGGTGAGTCCGTATCCTGAAACATCATCACCTGCTGGTTCCTCTTGCTGACGTTTTACACCCACCATGATGGTTACACTGAAGGCCTATAAATAAAGCACAGGGCAGTATTCAGTAGTAAAGGGAAGTTAAACCTATCATTAGATTAGGGAATTAATGTTAATAGAAACTCTTAATGTTATTATTGGATGCAATCCCGTTAGCGTTAGGACTCTTCTAATAACCTGCTGGGCTCTAGAGACCTCAGATTGCAGACCAACAATGAGAGCCATGTCGTGTTGGTCTATTGTTGTAATATAATTTTTTTTCTTTTTTTTTTTTTTTTCTTTTGTTTAAAGCATTCCAGCTTGGGACTTGCAATGATCAGCAAGATGCATTAATTCTGGGTCCACACTACTCCTAATTGTGGCATGGAAAATGATTAATTGTTGAAACCTCTGGCATTTACTGACTTGCCAGCTTGTATATGCGAGGGAGTATTCACTATTCTTACACAATGGTTTTTACTGCTATGTGAAATTGCTGACTTCCTATCACTTGACGTGTGACTTGGTGGTAAGGTTTCTATACTGCCTGCACCACTCAATTAATTGTAGGTTGTCCTACTGCTCCGAGAACACCGTGGGAAAAGGATGTAAGTGTTCATTAAAATAATTGCTGTCTGAGAATTCCATTTCCATAGAGGAACTTGTTCCACCCATATGCAAAAAAAGAATCCATTCAATGTAGATGTGCAGCTCTTTGATACAAAAAATGATGCGAAAATGTTGGGCTTGTGATGTTTTGTAGGCAGTGCCAAGTTCAAGCCTAAGTGTTCTTCATCGTGGTGTGAAGGAATGGAAGTGACAATTGCTCTGAGCATATTTCTGGCTCAAAGCAATGATTCTCTTGTAAAACACGATTTCCATCATTCCTTTAAAAGCACCTCATGTTTTGTGAGTATACCCTTTTCAGGGGCATCCTGTGTCAACAATATTTTGTTACTATGAGTAGATTTGTGGTCTGTATTATGACTCCAGTAAGTCCTCTCTCGTTATACTCTGCTTTTAATAGGTCAAACACAGTATATAATTATTGTCTTGTTGTACTTTTGATGTAATGAATTTCAGTAAGGTATTCTTAGCTTAAAGGGGCTGACTGTTGGCTCTCAACTACCGTATATAACATAAGACTATAAAAATATTAGTGATTTTACCTGATATTTTCTTATATACTATGGCACCACCTGTTGGTCACTATGGTATTGGCTGAATGCTGCAGGTCAGACATGCTCAGTCACTTCCCCACAGCTAGGTCTCTGGAGTTAGTGACTGATCCCTTGACAGCATCCAAAGTAAATGGCAGACAGGACAGAAGGCTACTTCTATTGGCTGATCTGCAGTGCACATTAAATCGCTGTGCAGAGCCCTGGCTGAGGGGAGAGTAATGGAGATGAGTGAGCACGAAGATGCTTGTTACTCAAACCAAGCATTTCTTAATGCTCGGATTCTCATTTTGAGTAACGAGTATAAAGGGAGTCAATAGGAACTCAGACCATTTTTTCCTGCAGACCCTACAAGGAGGTCTGGGGGGGGGGCAGTGAAAACGTTGACATGGATGGAAAAAGTGCTGATTGGAAGGAGAACAGCATGGGGAAGACTCCTGGAAGCATCTGACTCTCAGCTTGTGGCTGAGAACAATGGTGTCACACTTTTACTTAGGACTGACAAAACCTTTAAAATCATCGAAATTGGAATTTACAGGGGTATAAAGATAAACTGTTCTTTCTATATGAGATAGATAGAGATATATAATATATTTTACCAATATTGAATTTATAAAAAAAATGAATGAAACCAGAAGTGTTAAAAATTAGGAACTCACAGGGTCTCGTACACATTCTGTTCAAATTGCAATGTAGTGGTACTCCTTGACTCATAAAGGCTGTGCACTAAGTGCAAATCCTGTCAATAATTACAAGAAGGGTAATCCATACACCTTTGAAAGCACCAACCGGAGTGCTTCATTAAAAAAAGTATCTTTGTGGTACTTCTACACCCATAATCCTCTACAGGCTTTGCACATTGTGCAAAGAATTTATAAGTAGTGTCATCCCTAGACCCTAGAAGGCAACAACTGACTGGCCTCATTCAAATATTGAACATTTAAAAGTTCATGTGCTGCTGTCATTTGGTGGTGTGGAAAAGTCTGGTGTAATCCATGCCTTATTCATTGCTATCAGAGTGAGCCTGTCATCGCTTTCTGTTGACAGGCAAAAGCTTTTGGCAGTGTGGACAGGTGCCAAGTCCTGCTGGAGAATTACATTTCCATCTCCAAAAAGCTTGTCGGCAGATGGAAGCCTGACGTGCTCTAAAAAATTTTTGTAGACGGCTGCGCTGATTTTGGTCTTGATAAAACACAGGGGACCTACACCAGCAGGTGACATGGCTCCATAAATCATCACTGATTCTGAAAACTTCACACTAGACCTCATCAAGCAGCTTGGAATGTTTGCCTTTCCACTCTTCCTCTAGACTCTGGGACCTTGATTTCCAAATGAAATGCAAAATTTACTTTCATCTGAAAACACCTTGGACCACTGCGCCACGGTCCAGTTCAATTTCTCCTTGGCCCACGTAAGACACTTCTGGCATTTTGTTTATTGGTCATGAGTGGCTTGACCCAAGGAATGCAACACTTGTAGCCCATGTCCTGAATGTCTGTGTGGTGGCTCTTGAAGCAATGACTCCAGCAGCAGTCCACTCCTTGTGAATCCCCCCAAACTTTTGAATGGCCTTATCGTAACAATCCTTTCAAGGCTGTGGTTATCCCGATTTGCTTGTGCGCCTTTTTCTACCACATATGTTCCTTCCAGTCAACTGTCCATTAATATGCTTGGATACAGCACTCTGTGAACAACCAGCTTCTTTAACAATGACCTTTTTGTGGCTTACCCTCCTTGTGGAGTGTCAATGACTGCCATCTGGACATGTGTCAAGTCAGCAGTCTTCTCCCCCCCCCCCCCCCCCCCATGATTTTGGCGCTTACTGATAGACTAAGGGACCCTTTTTAAAGGGAATCTGTCACCTCAACTTGGCGGGCTATGTAAATGCTCTGTGTCCGGTCTGATGGGCGGTGTTTCGTCTTCTTTCCTCCACCCCATCCTTCCCTGCTGTCTACAATATTTTCAGGAATTTGAGTAGGTGTCCTCCATAGTTCGCGCGTGCAATGCAATCTTGCCTCGCGCACACGCAGTATGCTTTGTCCAACTGCAGGCAAAGCCAAGAAGCATTACTGCGCATGCGCCGGCGCACTGTCCCGGAATACAGCAAAATACTTCTGGGACTTAGTGCGCATGCGCAGTAATGCTTTTTGGCTTTGCCCGCAGTCGGGCAAAGCATACTGCGCGAGGCAAGATTGCATTGCGTAAGCGAAAACTATGGAGGACACCTACTCACATTCCCGAAAATATTGCGGACAGCGGAGGAAGGATGGGGTGGAGGAAAGACAAAACCGCCCATTGGACCGGACACAGGGCATTTACACAGCGCCCCCCCCCCCCCCCCCCAATTTAAGGTGACAGATTCCCTTTAAAGGCTTAGGAAGCCTTTGCAGGTGTTTTTGTTAATAATTCTAATTTACTGAGATAATGCCTCTTGGGTTTAACATTAACAGAAATAAACACTTGAAATAGATCACTGTTTGTAATGACTCTGTATAATGAGTTTCACTTTTTGTACTGAAGAACTGAAATTAACTTTTTGATATTCTAATTTTGTGAGAAGCACATGTATCTCCCTGTCTCATGTCTTCCATTTCCACTTGGTCCGTATGCAAAACTTCATATTTGTCAGCAGCGACTGTTTAAGTAGGCACAGAAGTGGGAGTGTTGCGCTGATGGTGTCATTGCCACTTGCCATCTTTGTAGAGTCCTCAAAGACTTGGACAACCGCTCAAATGTCAGACATCCATGCCCACGCTTCAGTTTTGTGTGGAGGCTGACGAGAATACCAATGGGCATGTTGGAGCTGGCATTCCGCAACTGACCTCTGCACATGCTAGCAAGGCTTTGTGAGCAGTAGTGTGCAGTTCCAGCACGTGGTTCCATCGCACACCAGTCTGGGAGCTGGCACTTGCATGCGCTGCTGCATGACTGCCAGAGCGGCGGCAGCTGTAGCTAACTTGTGAAAATGGGCGCTGATGTGTCGTATCTTGTTCAGAAGCTCTGGCAAATCTGGGTAGGTTTTCAGAAACTGCTGAACTAACAAGTTGTGCGTGTCTGTTCAGTAGTAAGAGCCACAGATGTGTCTGGTCTGTTATTCCTTTTAATAAGTGCCACAGTGTGCGGTTTGTCTCCTAGACAAATTAGTTTCCGCAGAGCCTGTTGCCGCTTCACTGAGGCAGTGCTGCAGAACTTCTGGCTTATGTGGAAGACGTGCTCTGAGATGGCACGTCAGAGATGAAGGAGCAGGAGGGGGTGGAAGAAGCCCAGATAGCAGTAGGGCCAGCAATCCTCGGCGTCGGTAGCTTGTGTTGTGCCAGGGTGTGCCATCAGGGAAATGTAGCCTCTCTGACCACAAGCGCTTTTCCACATGTCTGTCATTAAGTGGACAATCCTAGTAAAACCGTTGGTAAGGGCACAGGTGTGGTTCTTGGACACATGCTGGTACAAGGCAGGAACGCCACAACGGGAGAAATGGTGGCGGCTTTTGGCTGACTACCGAGGGACAAAATTTTGTACACCTGTAGCAGGCCGATTTTTTTTTTTTTTTTTTTTTTTTTTTTTCCCCCCCAAACCAATGAAATTTTCTGCAAATCAGGTTTTACAGTATATATGACAATAGTCAATTGTTGCCACACAAATATTTTGTGAACTGTACCAGGCCAAGCGTTAAAAATTTTAACCCACCCAAAACAAATTGAATCCAGAAAAAAAAATCTTTGAACGTATATATTTTTGAAAGTGTACTTGTACTCCTACACTCAAATGCTTTGCAGAAAGTGCAAAGCCAGGAAAAAATGAGTACAGTAATCCTCTTCAGGTTTCCGCTTCTTATTCTCCTTTCTTGGAAAGCTGGGGGGACTGCTTTCTGCAGCTTGATTCCCAGGTGCCTGGACTGTAAGTGACTCTGCTTCAGGTAGTGCCGGAGCTCCCAACATGCAGAAGTCTGCTACAGCCCCCTGTGTCACCTGCACCATTGCCTGCTCCTGCACAGGAGGTAGGGAATCCCAAGGGCAATATGATGTCTTGCGGGTGGTAGCCCCTTCTCAAAGAGCCTCTCCCAGGCATGTTCAATCCCCAAGAATGGTTCATCCTGCTCCCTTCCTCCTCAGATCACACTCGCCACATAACAACCATGTTTCGGAATGTGACCCTTGTTCCAACCATCAGCTCTTGCAGCCTTCAAGGCAAGAGTTCTGTCTCCTGCCCGCTGGTTGAATGAGATGTGACGACTGGTCCCAAACTCTGCGATGGACCCTCATAACAACCTCCACCTAGGATGCCAACTGTCAGTGCTTTGCAGCTAGGGAGCCCTCTAGCATTTTTCCAGCCCTGGTCCTGGCTCGCCTCCATGTCTCTTCCGATCAGCCTAGGCCCTGCGGTCCGATCACCAGTTCCTGGATCTCCTGTCCGCATTATGGAAGCATCCCAACGGTGAAGGCTGCAGCCAGGGTTGGGTTCTTGGTGGTTTCGTGAAAGCAGACAGTTCTGCCATTAGATAGCAACATGTTTTCTGCTGATGCACTTTTTTTTAAGGCATAAATTAGTCCTGCTTTAAAACTTGATTGATCAGTCAGCCCTCTGGGCCTTTCAGGGCACACTTTCTTTTAATTCCCTGCATATCTGTAATCATGCCGTGTTAATAATGGATTACCAGGTCCGAAAATCATAATGGACATTACTCTAACAATCCATTTCCAAACTAAAGGTAGTGCGTAGTAAAGATTGTACCCATGGCCTATGTATTACTGTGCTGTAAATATATTAGGGCCATTGTGTTCCATGACCTATCAAGGCAGGAGGTCGCAGGCAGACTGCATTTATACTGGTCAGAAGTCCAAGGTCAATTCTGATATTTTTATAATAGTCTCAACATTATTGCTTATAATAAACCTAGTTTTGAAGAGACTGGAAGCTTACTGTATACGATTGTTATCAAATTGCCATATTCTTTTCAAAAAGGTCTACAACAGCTGTACAATGCACACTGCAGCTGCTGATGAACGTCTTTATAAAAAAAAATTGTTGCTGGTGAGTCAAACCAGTATTTTGTGATCTGAAACATTGCTGGAAGGGATAAATTAAAGCCTATGTAATCTCTGTATAGTCGTCAAGTTCTGGCATCCAAAGGTGACAGTTATACAAATGAACGTATTAATTTTATAAATGTACATAAAAATGTAAGTTTTTCCCTTTCAAAGGGAATCTTTCAGAAGGCTTTTGCTATGTAATCTGAAAACTGCAAGAGATGGGGGCTGAAATAAAGATTTCAGCAATGTGTCATTTATTAGCCTGTGTGCTGTGTATGTAAAATGAAGGTTTTATTACTAGGGCTTTATCATTGCCCTGACCAGACTGCACAAGATCCCTTGTCTGACCACGCCCCCTCTGATAAGCTCCCTGTCAATAGACAATGTACACAGAAAGCTGTGGTGTGGGCTAGGTTCTTTCTGAACTCTGCTGTATGTTACATTTAAGAACTGATTGTGTCTCAACTAGTGCACCCAATAAACTAAGCGATACATCATTGGAATCTGGGTCTCTTTTCCTAACTTGTGCTGTTCCTAGATGAGGTAGCAAAAACCTGCTATCAGATTCACTTCAATACTTATTCATTCCTTAATAGTAACACAGGCTAATTTCTTCATTCATTATGATTTATTTATATTTTTATTTATATATAAATTTTCTTTTTCTACAGGTGGATAGTATACAACCAGTGCCTGTTCCCGAGCTGCCCCCTCCTGCCAAATTTCAATCCATTGGAGTCCAAGTGGAAGAAGAGTGGAGGTAAACTCGAATACTATTTTGAGGATGGTTGTGAAAAAGGTGTACTCCTCGGTGTCTACACTTACATGGTCTGACAGACCCTATAATAAGGAATGATCTATTAATGTGGAAAATTGTGACTATGTATTCCTACATTTCCAGGAGGAATAGGATAGAAACTACAGAGTGCATGGTTCCATTAGACAATACTTTCTTTTTTCTTTACGAATAGCCAATTTTTCACCGAAGCGAAAGGGTTTATTTTTTTTTTTAAACTCCGCAACTATTAGTCTTTTACAGGACCACTTAGTTTCCTATGCTATACTGATGGCCCTTACGGGAAAATAATTATATATAATAATTATTTATATATTAAATATATATAGACCAAAAGTTTGGACACACCTTCTCATTTAAAGATTCTTCTGTATTTTCATGACTATGAAAATTGTACATTCACACTGAAGGCATCAAAACTATGAATTAACACATGTGGAATTATATACTTAATTTCAGTTGTTTCACACGTTTTTGTTATGTCTTATATTCTAGGTTCTTCAAAGTAGACACCTTTTTTCTTTGACTGCTTTGCACTCTTGGCATTCTCTTGATGAGCTTCAAGAGGTAGTCACCGGGAATGGTCTTCCAACAATCTTGAAGGAGTTCCCAGAGATGCTTAGCACTTGTTGGCCCTTTTGCCTTCACTCTGTGGTCCAGCTCACCCCAAACCATCTCAATTGGGTTTCAGGTCTGGTGATTGTGGAGGCCAGGTCATCTGGCGTAGCACCCCATCACTCTCCTTCTTGGTCAAATAGCCCTTACACAGCCTGAAGGGGTGTTGGGGTCATTGTCCTGTTGAAAAATAAAATATGGTCCAACTAAACGCAAACCAGATGGAATAGCATGCCGCTGCAAGATGCTGTGGTAGCCATGCTGGTTCAGTATGCCTTCAATTTTGAATAAATCCACAATAGTGTCACCAGCAATGCACCCCCTCACCATCACACCTCCTCATCCATGCTTCAAGGTGGGAACCAGGCATGTAGAGTCCGTCCGTTCACCTTTTCGGCGTCGCACAAAGACACGGTGGTTGGAACCAAAGATCTCAAATTTGGACTCATCAGACCAAAGCAGTGTCTTCCGCTGGTCTAATGTCCATTCCTTGTGTTCTTTAGCCCAAACAAGTCTGTTCTGCTTGTTGCCTGTCCTTAGCAGTGGTTTCCTAGCAGCTATTTTACCATGAAGGCCTGCTGCACAAAGTCTCCTCTTAACAGTTGTTGTAGAGATGTGTCTGCTGCTGGAACTCTGTGTGGCATTGACCTGGTCTCTAATCTGAGCTGCTGTTAACCTACGATTTCTGAGGCTGGTGACTCGGATAAACTTATCCTCAGAAGCAGAGGTGACTCTTGGTCTTCCTTTCCTGGGGCGGTCCTCGTGTGAGCCAGTTTCTTTGTAGCGCTTGATGGTTTTTGCAACTGCACTTGGGGACACTTTCAAAGTTTTCCCAATTTTTCGGACTGACTGTCCTTCAGCCCAAACACACATCCAAGCTGTGTAAGGGTATTTGACCAAGAAGGAGAGTGATGGGGTGCTACGCCAGATGACCTGGCCTCCACAGTCACCAGACCTGAACCCAATCGAGATGTTTTGGGGTGAGTTGGACCGCAGAGTGAAGGCAAAAGGGCCAACAAGTGCTAAGCATCTCTGGGAACTCCTTCAAGATTGTTGGAAGACCATTCCCGGTGACTACCTCTTGAAGTTCGTCAAGAGTGTGCAAAGCAGTCATCAAAGCAAAAGGTGGCTACTTTGAAGAACCTAGAATATAAGACATAACAAAAGAGTGTGAAACAACTGAAATTAAGTATACAATTCCACATGTGTTAATTCATAGTCTTGATGCCTTCAGTGTGAATGTACAATTTTCATAGTCATGAAAATACAGAAGAATCTTTAAATGAGAAGATGTGTCCAAACTTTTGGTCTGTACTATGTATGTATGTACAGATGTATGTATCTGACTGCATTATTCATCTGATTTAAACACTAGTGTGAGTGAGCCCTGGAACACTGCTCAGGAGAGCAGAGAGGTCATTTTTGTACTTCTTAGAACACTGACCATCTGCACAGTAAGAATGTGTTCCTAGCTATAAATGGGCATTAAATGATAAGATTACCTATTTGCATACTTGTTTTCTACATTTGTATAGAAGTTCAATGGGGCTGTGCAGACAAGGGGAAATCATTGTTCATGTGTGCGAGCGAAGCCATAAATAATAAATATGCCAGTAATTATTACACTTGCTGTGTGTAGCACTCTCTGTATGCGTGTTATAAAGTTTTCTAATAGAGAATTGGGTAGATATTTACTTATTTAGCCCCTTAATCATTTCCTTACTGGGCTTATTTTTTTTTTCTCCTCCCCTTTCAAGAGCCGTAACCTTATTGTCCTGTCCAAATATCTGTACTATGGTTTTGTGAGGGATGTGTTGATTTGAACGACACCATCCATTTAACCCTTCAATGTACAGTAAATTGTGGGGGGGAGAATTCCAAGTTCAGTGAAAAATGTGCAAAAACGCAATTCTGTAATTGTTTTTGGGGTTTTGTTTTTCTTTGTTCGTTGAGCAAGGCCACACATGTCAAGTCAGAATGAATGTCTAGAATTATGTAACCACAAGTGTGCAATATGAAGAACAGCCTGCTTGCGGCAATGGAGAATCCTGACCACTTGCAATGTGTGCACTTTGAGGATGGACAAGTCTGCAGTCACAGTGACCTCAGACTTTCATGCCGATCTTGGACAACCCCTTCTAAGTGTCTTTTTTAGCATTTGCATTATGTCTGACCCATTATTCAAATACATTCACCTCAACAAAAAGGATGCTGGCATATCATACTGACAAATATCCGCTTCTTGTAGCCTGACTGAGAAATAGTTACGTCTTCATAAAGTCTCTAAAAGTTCCTTTACTGTCTGCCAACAGGAATAGTCGATCCAGCAGTATGACATCGAAGCAAGAGACAGATTCTGATACGCAAGAGCCCAGCAATTCATCAGATAAAAGTGTTCCTGACTGCCCACCAACCCGTCAGCCCGCCACCGGTCCTCCAGTGCCCCTCCCCAAAAAGCACCTCTCCTATGGAGATGGTGGGGATACAGAAGCCTCTGCCCTTCCTCCCCCTGACCCTTGGCTGGATTCTGCAGCCTCTCCTCCTTCTACAGAGCCTGCCCAGGCGGGAGCTTGCCGCAGAGATGGACACTGGTTCCTGAAGTTGTTGCAGGCTGAGACAGAGCGGCTTGAGGGCTGGTGTAAACAGATGCAGAGAGAAACCGGTGATAACAACTTGTGTGAAGAAGGTATTCTTTTACCATTATTTCTTTGTGGTTCACATGTGAATGCAGCCTCCTGAGAGCCAAGTCTTGTTTCTTTCTCTGGAGTCAAGGCTGTCTGTGAATTTTAGACTAATACCACCACTTAAATGTTTTGAAAAAGACATTATATAAGGCTAATATCATTATTATACTGAAAAATCATCATTACAAAATCAGTGTAAGAAAGACCGTATAAAAAAATCCCTTAAAAACAGTAAGGGCAGTGTGGTTCATACATGAAATTGGCATCTGTCGATATGTGACATAGTATTGCAACCAATTGAAGATTACAATCCAACACATTAATTTATTGAAAATATTGCAAGGCAAAGGAATAAATGGAGGGAGCTTTAAGAAAATGCTGCTGGGTATCCATTGCCTGCAAGGGGGCAGTGACCTAACACTATAAAGCAGCAGATGGATCTGACTGCGCCGGCTGCGGCAATCTGGATGGGCGAGGGGTGGCTCCTTTTGATTAATTACAGGGGATTTGACAAATATCTTTTTGTATACCCACAGGAACACTGCCTCAGTACCCCTGACAAAGCTACACGCGAAACGCGCGTTGGGCAGTGTGGTTCAACCTACCATTATGGCACATGGTCTGTCTTTTGCAGGCAATTGATACCGCACAGCATTTTCTTAACACTCCCTCCATTTATTCCATTGCCTTGTAATATTTTCAATAAGGTTGTGTTGGATTGAAATCTACAATTGATGTGTAGATATGTTATGTAGTATTATATGCCTGTTTCATGTATGAACCACACTGCCCTTACCGTAAGTTGTTTTTTGTTTTTTTAAATGGGACTTTTTGTACTGTCTGTCTTTCACTGTGTGATTTTGTAATAGATTGTTCAGTTCAATCATATTACTCTTTTATTTAGTGTCTTTTTCAAAACATTTAAGTGGTGGTATTAGTCGATTAACTTCTATAGTAGTTACCCCCACATATTACTGAGTTTTGATATAGTATGGATCTAAAAATCCTTTTAATTTACTAAAGTCTGTATATGTGGCGAAATCTAAAAGGTGCTGTGCAATGCATGTAAATGTACTCATTGGCTCTTCTGTAATGGTCAGTGACTAAATGACCATTTCAAGTTGTATATTACTTCCTTCTGTTCCACATATTATTTTTATTTTTTTTACTGTCCCCGCAGCACTAGTGAGGCTGAACACTATAGTGCACATGATTTTGAAGAGTGGAGCAAAGAAAAGACTCAACACACTCCCCCCTCCCCCCTCCAATATAAACCCCTTCTGAGCACCAATGCAAATTCCCCATCCCACTACAGCCTCCCGGTCATTAACCCTGTGATAGAAGGAAATGTGTCACATGACAAAAGAGACATATTTGTGAGCGTAGGCACATTTTTAAAGCGGATCGTTCACCAAATTTTTCATGTTGAGCTGGGCACATATTATAATAGTGGCTGCAGAGCAGGTGTGTGTGTGTGTGTGTATGTATATGTATGTATATATATTCATTCACACATTTTGTGCTAAGCTTCTCAGACACTGTGCTGCAATTTCCATTTAGTCCTTCCTCTTTGAATATCTAGTGCCAATGGCCCATCTGGCAAAGTAGACTCTAATTCATGTCCCGGATAAGCATTTCTAGCATGAAATTTGTTCGCCCTGACCTCTGCCTTCTGCTTGCAGTGATTGGGAAGGTTCTCAGTGCTGTTGGCAGCGCTCAGCTTCTGATGTCGCAGAAATTCCAGCAGTTCCGTGGATTGTGTGAGCAAAACCTGGTAAGAGATCCATGAAGATGGAATGAGCATTTATCCTGTGTGCCATGCACAATATATTATGGAAACTTTGCCTTTTTACACTTTTTGCTAATTGAATATTTATGGTGAGAACAGATAATGCAGCCAGTAAATCGAGTTCGCTTTTGAAGGTGCAGTAGCTGAGGAAGCCCACAAAGTTCCCTAAATCCCTTCAGATTGTGGGCACAAAAAGATGGAGCCTTTCTTTCCGCTTTTTGTTTCTTTCCGCTTTTTGTTTCTTTCCGCTTTTTGTTTCTTTCCGCTTTTTGTTTCTTTCCGCTTTTTGTTTCTTTCCGCTTTTTGTTTCTTTCCGCTTTTTGTTTCTTTCCGCTTTTTGTTTCTTTCCGCTTTTTGTTTCTTTCCGCTTTTTGTTTCTTTCCGCTTTTTGTTTCTTTCCGCTTTTTGTTTCTTTCCGCTTTTTGTTTCTTTCCGCTTTTTGTTTCTTTCCGCTTTTTGTTTCTTTCCGCTTTTTCTTTTCTCATTTCAGCATTCGTATGCCTTGTACTGTTGTCTCCCATAAGTAGTCATACAGGCTAATTGTATTGAACTGCGAAAAGCAAGGTTTCTAATGGGTACAGAAATGGTGTGCAAGGAGCTTCTTTCGATTGCTATGACCAGTAGTCCAGAACACGTAAAGAATACATCAGAGAAGAACATCGAAGGATGCAAGAGCCTGTTCACTATTATTAAAAAAATATATATATATCAAAGATATTCTTGGGCAGAATATAAATGATTACCGGGATTATGTATCTTTTATATTCTTCTAATCCAAAAATAGTCTCTTTTAAATAAACGCAAGGTCCTGGGCTTCAGAAAGGAATAAAATGGCTAATCTGTGGCCTTGAGTTGCGTCTGCAGTACATCCCTTGGTCCCCTGCCTTACCATCTATCTATTATGACTTGCACATTCCTGAATTATTGATCTTATAGTTTAATTCTGTCTTGTCTAAATTATTAAGTCGCATTATGGTTGACCTTGGATTCTGCCATATCAGATATTTTTTTTCCCTCTGTCTACATGGAATGGACGTGGTTATCAACATTAGTGAAACCCGGACAAAGAAATCCACAGAACAGAGCGTTGGGCAGGCACACTTCTAGATAGATTAATGCTAATGGTTGATTTCTTTAAAATATTTTACTGGTTAACGAACTTCTGCAATCTACTTTGACAGTAATTGGTCTTGTAAACTTGCATCTTGCATATTTCTATAGTAGAGGGAAGCGATTTCTTGCCCTTGGATAAAGAACGACTGCATTGCAGGAACACAAGTGTCTTGCCAATTTTGGGGAATTGGTGGTCACCATCTATGCTAGTGTGTGTGTGTCTCATGACACACACTATGTAGAAGGACTAGTGTGAGGATAAAGCAAAAGGGGAAAAGTGGTTAAAAGCTAGTGTTCACTTAAAAAGCTAAGTAGGTGCGTCTAATCAAATCCTACACGGCTAGGATGCATACATGCCTACCTACCCGTTACTTACCTATTTAGTTGTTCCTTTTCCATCTGGAAATTCATGGTATACTTCTCATCAGTTAAATCACGTGGTGACCACCACACCCCCAGGTATTACATGGCTTTGTTCTCTGAAGGTGGTCACCAGAACTCCATGTGTCATCGATGCAATTTGGATACAGTTTATAACGTTCTCCCTGATGATGACTGCACGGCTACTGTCTCAGTGATAATAAAGATCACAGTTCAGCCTTTTAACTGCGTATTGATGATTTCTTAGTTCCCTTAACCTATAGTCTCCTAAATAATCACAGGGTCAACCCAGCAGATCGAGATGGCACTGGTCAAGCTGCCCTTGTGAAGCTGTTCTGAAGCATCATGGGATTTATAGCAACACATAGAGAAATAACATGCATGATGAAAAGCGAAGAATGAAAATTGAGGCTAGCAGGTTAAAACACATGGAAGTACATAAATACGTACGGCGTGGGATAGACATTTAGGGAGGGTGCAGTTATAGAATCGGGGGAAAACTGGGAGTTCTTGTTTATATCCGTATGAGAGTATGAACATTTTTAAGTGTGCTTTCCTTTTAAGGACTGATCTTATGGCCTGGCATTTATTTTTAATCCACATAAATATAAAGATATTTGATACTAATGGAAGCCTTTTCTATTCTCAATTTTACATGCACATCTCATTGAAAGGTACATTTTGGGTGTCTCTTTTGTCTTTATATTTCAGTGCTCAGTTCAGCTCTATTTTTAAATAGATCTTAAAATTCATTGTGGCCTCCCAGAAAGATGAGCTGTTAGAGGTAGCGGCAAGATTATAGGATTTGTCAGCAGCTATGGATAAAATTCCAGGAATAATGGTTAGTCAGCCCAAATGGGATTTACATTTTCAATAGTGATGCAATGTGGGAGTGTGAATACTGCATGGATTGGACTTAGGGTACTGTCACACAGTGCCATTCTGATCGCTACGACGGCACGATCCGTGACGTCGCAGCGTCGTATGATTATCGCTCCAGCGTCGTAGACTGCGGTCACACGTTGCAATCACGGCGCTGGAGCGATGCCGAAGTCCCCGGGTAACCAGGGTAAACATCGGGTAACTAAGCGCAGGGCCGCGCTTAGTAACCCGATGTTTACCCTGGTTACCAGCGTAAACGTAAAAAAACCAAACAGTACATATTCACATTCCGGTGTCTGTCCCCCGGCGTCTCAGCTTCTCTGCACTGTGTAAGCACAGCGGCCGGAAAGCAGAGCGGTGACGTCAGACGTCACCGCTGTGCTCGCTTTCTGGCTGGCCGGCGCTCACAGTGCAGAGAAGCTGAGACGCCGGAGGACAGACACCGGAATGTGAGTATGTACTGTTTGTTTTTTTTACGTTTACGCTGGTAACCAGGGTAAACATCGGGTTACTAAGCGCGGCCCTGCGCTTAGTTACCCGATGTTTACCCTGGTTACAAGCGAACACATCGCTGGATCGCTGTCACACACAACGATCCAGCGATGTCAGCGGGTGATCAAGCGACGAAAGAAAGTTCCAAACGATCTGCTACGACGTACGATTCTCAGCAGGGTCCCTGATGGCTGCTGCGTGTCAGACACTGCGATATCGTAACGATATCACTAGAACGTCACGAATCGTACCGTCGTAGCGATCAAAATTGCACAGTGTGACAGTACCCTAAGGGCTTTTTGGTTAGGTAAGGAGGAAGTTGCAGGATATGTTATCACGGTGGATTAAGCCTAAAGGTTTCAATGGAAATGTAGTAAAATTGTAATTTGATTTGTTGTATCAGTTTTCCTGGGTGCAGTTGTTCTACAGCTCTCATTTCAATTTTACTTGCACTCATAAGGTTGGGCTAATTTATTTCCCAGTATTTTCTGTGCTGTGTATTTCTGATCATGATTTCATAGTGATTTTTCCCAGTGGCTAGTGAAGATGCATATGCTCTTGAAGGGCAAGTAAATTAGACTATTTGCTGTTTTAAATATTTGTTTTCGTATATTGAGACAAAAATCTGTAGGAGATTTAACAATGCATACTGCATTTTTCTCAGTCTTTGGGTACACAGCCCCTATGTATATAACCTTGTGTTTCCAATATATATATATATATATTTCTTTTTTTAAAGGCCTTTGGCTCAATCCTTAGCCATGGCCACTTGATGAATGATCAATCTGTAGGATTGCATCTTAAATGGGTCCACCAGGGCCTTTTCCACCATTATCTTAATAGTACTAAAGGTACCGTCACACTCAGCGACGCTGCAGTGATATAGACAACGAGCCGATCGCTGCAGCGTCGCTGTTTAGGTCGCTGTAGAGACGTCAAACACAGCAGCTCCAGAACGATGCAGGAGCGATCCTGTGACGTAACGGTGACTCATTTATCGTTCTCACAGGTCGTTAGCTCCATGTAAAACATTGCTGGCATCGTTGCTTTTGCTGTCAAACACGACGATATACGCCGACCTGACGACCAAATAAAGTTCTGGCCTTCTAGCTCCGACCAGCGATATCACAGCGGGATCCTGATCGCTGCTGCGTGTCAAACACAACGAGATCGCTAACCAGGACGCTGCAATGTCACGGATCGTTCTTGTTGTAAAGTTGCTGAGTGTGAAGGTACCTTAAGTCAAGGGGTTGCTGGTCTTCCTCTTATCTTGTTCCTTCTAGTCTTCCAACCATGATGTCCTTCCCCAGTGATTGCTCTGTTCGCATGATGTGTCCAAAGTAGGGAAGTCGTAGATGGATGATCCTTGCTGAGTGACGTCTCTCCTGATTTGTTCCAAAATTGACTTTTGTTCTTCTTGCCATCGATAGTATTGATAACATCCTTCTCCAGCACCACATTTTTAAAGGTGTCTTTGTCTTGTCTTTTTCGGTCTTGTCTTTTTCGGTCTTGTCTTTTTCGGTCTTGTCTTTTTCGGGTTTTGCATCCATATGTTACTACAGAAAAGACCCAACAATGTATGATCCATGTCTTCATCACCAGTGACCTGTTTCTCGATTTGAAAACCTTGTCTAGTGCCTGCATTGTTGCTATGTTTCCATCATCACAGTCCAGAAATAAACCCAGTTTGTATTCTGTTCTTGCAGTCATCTTCCCTAATATTTGCCTCCTCACGCTGTGTCTGCAAGAAGAGGAGACCGCACTGCATAAAAATTTAGCAATTGATCCTTATTTAAAATCTTACTGGTTCCATGTAATTGTTAGAGAGCATGAAGTAATATTCTCATCCATCTCACAGTATATCAAAAAGGTACTGTGGTTGGCACTCGTAGCCTTTCTATGCAAGTGATCAGTGGTAGGATCCTGGTGAATCAAAGTAGTAGAAGCAGAAAACCAGGGCAATTTGGATGTAGTACAAAGCAAACGTGCTTAATTGGGAGATCCACATGTGGCAGAGGTCCATGTCACTACTGCCTCTGTTTTGGTGCATCCCGGACCTTTGTTTTAAGACCTTGACAATCGTAGTAACAGTAATCTATTTGCATTATATACAAAGTACAGACAAATAAAAAGGTCTTTCTCCGCATATAGCATATCGTAAACTTGTCTGCAACAGTAAACCTATCAAATGTGGATGAGGAAAGTCTCCACAATAGTCTTATTTCATACATAAGAATTATATATGTAACTAGCTGTACTACCCGGCTTCGCCCGGGGTAATAACTGCTGTTAGCAAAATAGAATGTGTTAACAAAAATTTATTCTGCACAAAAAAACCACAAAACAAATAGATAGAAATGTAATTATTAAAAGGCAAAAACTAAGCTAATAGAAGCATTTTACAACATATATTTAAACACCAGAGATATTCCACACAGATTTAACTAAATTGGCCAAGTAATGTGAAGTAATCTTCTACTACTTATTCGAGAGCCTTTTGATAAACGACATTCTTAGTTTTTCCTTCAGGTGCAAAGACAAACAGATTTTTGGCTGTTCCAACTCTTGAACAGGCCACATAAAGTTGACCATGAGAAAAGCATGGAGATTGTAAATCTAAGCTAGCTGAAGAGCCCGGCGTTGCCTGGGCATAGTAAATATCTGTGGTTAGTTATAGCACCTCACTTCTCTTATTTTCCCATCACACCTCTCATTTTCCCCATCACATCTTTCATTTTCTCCCTCACATCTCTCATTTTCCCCCTCACTCCTCTTATTTTCCCCCTCACTCCTCTCATTCCCCCCTAACACTTGTCATTTCGACCTCACATCTGTCATTTTCCGATCACTCCACTATTTTCCCTCACTCCTCTCATTTTGCACTCACACCTTTTCATTTTCACCTCACACCTCTCATTTTCACCTCAGTATATACATGTTTGTCATCTCCCTTATATATAGTATACACCTGTATGTCATCTCCTGTATATAGTATATACCTGTATGTCATCTCCTGTATATAGTATATACCTGTATGTCATCTCCCCTGTATATAGTATATACCTGCTGTGTGTCATCTCCCCTGTATATAGTATATACCTGTATGTCATCTATATATATATATATATATATATATATATATATATATATATATATATATATATATATATATATCTGTATGTAATCTCCTCCTGTGTATAGTATATACCTGTGTGTCATCACCTATATATAGTATATACCTGTATGTCATCTCCTCCTGTATATACTATATACCTGTAGGTAATCTGCTCCTGTATATAGTATATACCTGTGTCATCTCCTTCTGTATATAGTATATACCTGTATGTCATCTCCTGCTGTATGTAGTATGTACCTGTATGTCATCTCCTCCTCTATATAGTATATATCTGTGTCATCTCCTCCTGCATATAGTATATACCTGTGTGTCATCTCCCCTGTAAATAGTATATACCTGTGTGTCATCTCCTCCTGTATATAGTATATATCTGTATGTCATCTCCTCCTGTATTAGACCTCGTTCACACATTATTTGGTCAGTATTTTTACCTCAGTATTTGTAAGCTAAATTGGCAGCCTGATAAATCCCCAGCCAACAGTAAGCCCACCCCCTGGCAGTATATATTAGCTCACACATACACATAATAGACAGGTCATGTGACTGACAGCTGCCGGATGGTACATTTGTTGCTCATGTAGTTTGTCAGCTTATTAATCAGATTTTTATTTTTGAAGGATAATACCAGACTTGTGTGTGTTTTAGGGCGAGTTTCGTGTGTCAAGTTGTGTGTGTTGAGTTGCGTGTGGCGACATGCATGTAGCGACTTTTGTGAGATGAGTTTTGAGCGGCGACTTTTGTGTTTCAACTTTTATGTGGCGAGGTTGGTGTATGTGTGGTGAAATGTGCGCTGAGGGTGGTATATGTGTTCGAGCACGTGGTAGTGTGTGGCGCATTTTGTGTGTGTGTTCATATCCCCGTGGTGGTGTGGTGATTATCCCATGTCGGGGCCCCACCTTAGCAACTGTACAGTATATGCTCTTTGGCGCCATCGCTCTCATTCTTTAAGTCCCCCTTGTTCACATCTGGCAGCTGTTAATTTGCCTCCAACACTTTTCCTTTCATTTTTTCCCCATTATGTAGATGGGGGCAAAATTGTTTGGTGAATTGGAAAGCGCGGGGTTAAAATTTCACCTCACAACATAGCTTTGACGCTCTCGGGGTCCAGACGTGTGACTGTGCAAAATTTTGTGCCTGTAGCTGCGACGTCTCCAACACTTTTCCTTTCACTTTTTCCCCATTATGTAGATAGGGGCAAAATTGTTTGGTGAATTGGAAAGCGCGGGGTTAATTTCACCTCACAACATAGCCTATGACGCTCTCGGGGTCCAGACGTGTGACTGTGCAAAATTTTGTGGCTGTAGCTGCGACGGTTCAGATGCCAATCCCGGACATACATACACACATACATACACACACACACATTCAGCTTTATATATTAGATGTAGGAGTGAGCTGCCATCTGAGTGTAAATGTGCAAAATGCAATATAGAGACCCCACAAGACAAGAGTGGTTTAAAGGGTATACTGTACAGGTCCTTCTCAAAAAATTAGCATATAGTGTTAAATTTCATTATTTACCATAATGTAATGATTACAATTAAACTTTCATATATTATAGATTAATTATCCACCAACTGAAATTTGTCAGGTCTTTTATTGTTTTAATACTGATGATTTTGGCATACAACTCCTGATAACCCAAAAAACCTGTCTCAATAAATTAGCATATTTCACCCGACCAATCAAATAAAAGTGTTTTTTAATACCAAACAAAAAAAAAATCAAATAATAATGTTCAGTTATGCACTCAATACTTGGTCGGGAATCCTTTGGCAGAAATGACTGCTTCAATGCGGCGTGGCATGGAGGCAATCAGCCTGTGACACTGCTGAGATGTTATGGAGGCCCAGGATGCTTCAATAGCGGCCTTAAGCTCATCCAGAGTGTTGGGTCTTGCGTCTCTCAACTTTCTCTTCACAATATCCCACAGATTCTCTATGGGGTTCAGGTCATGAGAGTTGGCAGGCCAATTGAGCACAGTAATACCATGGTCAGTAAACCATTTACCAGTGGTTTTGGCACTGTGAGCAGGTGCCAGGTCGTGCTGAAAAATGAAATCTTCATCTCCATAAAGCATTTCAGCCGATGGAAGCATGAAGTGCTCCAAAATCTCCTGATAGCTAGCTGCATTGACCCTGCCCTTGATGAAACACAGTGGACCAACACCAGCAGCTGACATGGCACCCCACACCATCACTGACTGTGGGTACTTGACACTGGACTTCAGGCATTTTGGCATTTCCTTCTCCCCAGTCTTCCTCCAGACTCTGGCACCTTGATTTCCGAATGACATGCAAAATTTGCTTTCATCAGAAAAAAGTACTTGGGACCACTTAGCAACAGTCCAGTGCTGCTTCTCTGTAGCCCAGGGCAGGGTCAATGCAGCTAGCTATCAGGAGATTTTGGAGCACTTCATGCTTCCATCGGCTGAAATGCTTTATGGAGATGAAGATTTCATTTTTCAGCACGACCTGGCACCTGCTCACAGTGCCAAAACCACTGGTAAATGGTTTACTGACCATGGTATTACTGTGCTCAATTGGCCTGCCAACTCTCCTGACCTGAACCCCATAGAGAATCTGTGGGATATTGTGAAGAGAAAGTTGAGAGACGCAAGACCCAACACTCTGGATGAGCTTAAGGCCGCTATTGAAGCATCCTGGGCCTCCATAACATCTCAGCAGTGTCACAGGCTGATTGCCCCCATGCCACGCCGCATTGAAGCAGTCATTTCTGCCAAAGGATTCCCGACCAAGTATTGAGTGCATAACTGAACATTATTATTTGATGGTTTTTTTGTTTGGTATTAAAAAACACTTTTATTTGATTGGTCGGGTGAAATATGCTAATTTATTGAGTCAGGTTTTTTGGGTTATCAGGAGTTGTATGCCAAAATCATCAGTATTAAAACAATAAAAGACCTGACAAATTTCAGTTGGTGGATAATGAATCTATAATATATGAAAGTTTAATTGTAATCATTACATTATGGTAAATAGTGAAATTTAACACTATATGCTAATTTTTTGAGAAGGACCTGTATATCACATTAGTTATTTTCCTTATGATTGATAAGAGTTATCGTCTCTTGCATCAAGTCCCGGCACTGCCACCGGTACTCGGGACTGGAGCATGCGGCTGCATAGAAATACATGCAGCCCCACACTCTGATCCCGAGAGCCGGTGGCTGTGCCGGGACTTGATGCGAGAGACTCGTGCAAGTTTCTTGCACTAAACTCGCAAGCCTGACCCCGGCCTTACCCAGATTGCTGCAGAATGGGGCAGGAACGAACACACTGTGGCTCACTGCTGATCTAGAGCTTATTAGGCGGCTGCAAGGGGCGAACATGGAAATCATGGGGCCTCATCTCTCTGCATATTGTTGTGTGTCCGTCGTTATAATCTTGCACTAATGTGGTGGCCCCACATATAGTTCTGTCAGAACTCCTTAGACTACAAAGGAACCATATTCTGTTCTTGCACAGAGGCCCTTTTCTAGCTGTGTCCATCCTTATAAAAAGGTTAATACGAAGCCCATAGTGATGCACCCTCTTCCTTGTGCTGTCATTATATTGCAGTGCCAGATTTATGGTACCTATGCGAATTGCTATAGTATATTGATTGTTATATAGCTATATGGGCACCATACACTCTGGTATTCAATTGTGCTGGATGTTATATGCGGTTTAGAATTGTTTTGCTGACATATGCAATGCCTTCCCTGAAATGGACGTCTGTATGGGAGCATATGATGTTCATCAACGAGGAGTATTACATAGAGGTTTTAGAAGTCTTTTCAAGATGTGTAAGCTGCCCGTGCCATAGGCACTAATGCAACCCCATGCCATAAATTGGTATGGCATTGCATAGTTTGTATTTGACTGCTTGGCAAACTGTGTATATAAACCATGATTTCTGGAAATATTCTTGAGTCCATGCAGTGATTTATTTATTTTTTTTTTTTTGCACAACCAAATCAAGCCTAATTTTAGTTCCGTACCACCTGAGGAGCTGTAGATCACTAGCATCCAATATTGACCCATTGGTATTGTTTCTCGTGCACATGGATTTCACCAGAAACTCTGAATATCTTATCTACAATGCATAGGATCAAAATATACAACGTCTGCAATATTACATTATTCTGAAATTGTTCCACAATTTTTAGATGCTATTGTTCACTGATTGATGAACCTCTGACCATCTTTGCTTCTGGGAGACTCTGCCTCTCTGAAATTCTCTTTTTAAACCGTCATGTGACTTAGTTAAACATTAACCCTCCAGCTGTTTTTTTTTTTTTGTTTTTGTTTTGTTTTTCTCCATTTCATTTGAAAAAAACCCTCTGTTTCGTATTCTGATCTATGTTTTGCCTTAAATCCTTACATTCTTTTCTTTACAATTTACATAGCGTTCCAGCTGTTTTTCGAACTGGGGTTGTGGATGTAGTTCTCATAGATGTGTATGTATTGTGGCAAGCTCCCTCATCCATGTTTGGTTTATTTATGTAGACCATTTTACTATATTTCTTCATGGTGGATATACTTTTTCTTTTGGCTGTACTTTGTATATAATGTAATGTATACTTTATATAACCTAAATGGTGATTACTAGTGTGTGTGTTGTGTGTTTTTTTTTTTGTTTGTTTTTTTTTTTTTTTATGGAGCTGTATATATGCGCACGCTAAGTATTTGCTGCGTTTTTCTGTTGCATTTTTTTGTCTGTCACAAACTGAAGAATTCCGTTAATTTTAATTAACTCGGCTCTGTTAATGGGGAGGAAAAAAAACAGGTTATGGCTGTGGAAGAGGGGGAGGAAAAAACAAAAACAAATAAACTGCCAAGTCGTAAAGGTGAAGTGAAAAAGCAAGATGAAGGGTGCTCCCATCTCGATGAAATGGCAGATCCAATAAGCGAAGTAAGAACAAGTTATAAAAAAAAAACTACCTGAGGAAGGCTGGATGCAGCCGAAACATTTATTATTACGGTATATTTTTTTGTTTTTATACTTTTTCGTTCTTTCTGCCTTCCTCATCTCGATGGGAACACCCTCCATCTGTTCTTTTTGTCTTTGACATCATCTTGCTCTGAGTCTGCCGGCACTCTCCATGGAGGATATTTTCACAGTATACCAGGCTGCGCTCGCTGGAACCCACTATGGAGTTGTGCCTGTAGTAAAGCTTTGCCAGGTGAGAAGGTTTTCTACAATTGGTTATGCATTATTAACTTGCTACTCTCAGAAAGCGCTCCTCTCTTCTTTTTTTTTTTTCCACCAAAGGAAATTCCATTAGTGGTTTAGTCGTAAAGGTTAATGGTCACATGTGAAGTAAAGGGCAACACAACCTTTTTTATTTTTTTTTAAGTCCTTTTCATTAATATTCACATTACTTTTCTCGGAATAGCATTTTATGACCGCAGCAGTCTTGAGATCAGCCTTGTATCGTAAGAATGTATTTTTCCATCTGTTGTTATGGTGTAATGAGCTGTAACACACAAGCAGCCATCTATCAAAGTAGTCCTCACACAGCCGGATTTCCGGAATCAATCTTGGAATATTCTTTTACATTGTATAAAACCCAGAAGACATGTATACAATCAGTTATTGTTAATACTTGACATAAAAAGATGTCGTCTTGCTCTGGAGCTCAAATAACTGAACAATTGTAATGCACATGCTTTTATATATGCTGGCTATGTATATATGTATTTTAGTGGGTACGGAAAGTATTCAGACCCCTTTACATTTTCCACTCTTTCCGTTGCAGCTGTTTGGTAAATTAAAAAAAAAATTGTTTTTTCCTCATTAATGTACACTCTGCACCCCATCTTGACTGAAAACAACAACAACAAAAAAACAAATGTAGAAATGTTTGCAGATGTATTAAAAAATAACTGAAATATCACATGGTCATAAGTGTTCAGACTCTTTGCTCAGTATTGAGTAGAAGCACCCTTTTGAGCTAGTACAGCCATTAGTCTTCTTGGGAATTTTGCAACAAGTTTTTCACACCTGAATTTGGGGATCCTCTGCCATTCTTCTTTGCAGATCCTCTCCAGTTCCGTCAGGTTGGATGGTGAACGTTGGTGGACAGCCATTTTCAGGTCTCTCCAGAGATGCTCTATTTAGGTCAGGGCTCTGGCTGGGCCAGTCAAGAATGGTCACAGAGTTGTTCTGAAGCCACTCCTTTGTTATTTTAGCTGTGTGCTTAGGGTCATTGTCTTGTTGGAAGGTGAACCTTTGGCCAAGTCTGAGGTCCAGAGCACTCTGGAAGAGGTTTTCATCCAGAATTTCTCTGTACTTGGCCACATTCATGTTCCCTTTAATTGCAACCAGTCGGTCCTGTACCTGCAGCTGAAAAACACCTCCGTAGTATGATGCTGCCACCACCATGTTTCACTGTTGGGATTGTATTGAGCAGGTGATGAGCAGTGCCTGGTTTTCTCAACACATACCGCTTAGAATTATCACCAAAAAGTTACATCTTCGTCTCATCAGACCAGAGAATCTTATTTCTCACAGTCTGGGAGTTTTTTGTTTTTTTTACATGCAAACTCTGTGCGGGCTGTCATGTCTGGCACTTAGGAGAGGCTTCCGTCGGGTCACTCTGCCATAAAGGCCCAACTGTTGGAGGGCTGCAGTGATAGTTGACTTTGTGGAACTTTCTCACATCTCCCCACTGCATCTCTGGAGCTCAGCCACAGTGATCTTGGGGTTCTTTACCTCTCACCAAGGCTCTTCTCCCACGATTGCTCAGTTTGGCTGGATGGCCAGGTCTAGGAAGACTTCTGGTGGTCCCAAACTTCTTCCATTTAAGGATTATGGAGGTCACTGTACTCTTAAAAACCATGAGTACTGCAGAAATTCTGTTGTAACCTTGGCCAGATCTGTGTCTTGCCACAATTGTCTTAGCTCCCTGGCCAGTTCCTTTGACCTCATGATTCTCATTTGGTCTGACATGCACTGTGACCTGTGAGGTCTTATATAGACAGGTGTGTGCCCTTCCAAATCAAGTCCTATCAGTTTAATTAAATACAGCTGGACTCCAATGAAGGAGTAGAACCATCACAAGGAGGATCACAAGGAGGATCTCAAGGAAATGGACAGCATGTGACTTAAATATGAGTGTCTGAGTAAAGGGGCTGAATACTTATGACTAGTGTTGAGCATTCCGATACTGCAAGTATCGGGTATCGGCCGATACTTGCTGTATCGGAATTCCGATACCGAGATCCGATATTTTTGTGGTATCGGTATCGAAACAACATTAATGTAAAAATGTGTAAAAGAAAGAATTAAAATAAAAAATATTGCTATACTCACCTCTCCGACGCAGCCTGCACCTTACCGAGGGAAGCGGCAGCGTTCTTTGTTTAAAATTCGCGCTTTTCTTTCCTTTACTGAAGTCCCGGCTTGTGATTGGTCGCGTGCTGACCATGTGGCCGGGACGCAACCAATCACAGCAAGCCGTGACGTAATTTCAGGTCCTTCAGGATTTTAAAATTACGTTCCGGCGTTGTGATTGGTTGCGTCGCAGTCACATGGGCAACGCAACCAATCACAGCAAGCCGTGACGTAATTTCAGGTCCTTAAGGATTTTAAAATTACGTCCCGGCTTTGTGATTGGTTGCGTCGCAGTCACATGGGAGACGCAACCAATCACAAGCCGTGACGTCACGGGAGGCTGGACACGCGCGCATTTTAAAATGGGCGCGTGTCCAGCCTCCCGTGACGTCCGGCTTGTGATTGGTTGCGTCGCGATCAACCAATCACAAGCCGGGAGGCTGGACACGCGCGCATTTTAAAATGAGCGCGTGTCCAGCCTCCCGTGACGTCCCGGCTTGTGATTGGTTGCCTCGCGGTCAACCAATCACAAGCCGGGACGTCACGGGAGGCCGTGTTTGGGGGCAGACAGCTGGAAGGACAGGACCCGGTATTATCAGCGGGGTAGAGCTGCCCCCACCGGTATACACAGCGACCGCCGCTACAGCAGAGGGGCCGGTAATAATCCGACGGAGAAAGAACAGAGATTGAGAGGGAAATTCGAAACCAGCAATTTAAAATGCGCGCGTGTCCAGCCTCCCGGCTTGTGATTGGTTGCCTCGCGGTCAACCAATCACAAGCCGGGACTTCACGGGAGGCTGGACACGCGCTCATTTTAAAATGCGCGCGTGTCAAGCCTCCCGTGACGTCACGGCTTGTGATTGGTTGCGTCTCCCATGTGACTGCGACGCAACCAATCACAAAGCCGGGACGTAATTTTAAAATCCTTAAGGACCTGAAATTACGTCACGGCTTGCTGTGATTGGTTGCGTTGCCCATGTGACTGCGACGCAACCAATCACAACGCCGGAACGTAATTTTAAAATCCTGAAGGACCTGAAATTACGTCACAGCTTGCTGTGATTGGTTGCGTCCCGGCCACATGGTCGGCACGCGACCAATCACAAGCCGGGACTTCAGTAAAGGAAAGAAAAGCGCGAATTTTAAACAAAGAACGCTGCCGCTTCCCTCGGTAAGATGCAGGCTGCGTCGGAGAGGTGAGTATAGCAATATTTTTTATTTTAATTCTTTCTTTTACACATTAATATGGTTCCCAGGGCCTGAAGGAGAGTTTCCTCTCCTTCAGACCCTGGGAACCATCAGGAATACCGTCCGATACATGAGTCCCATTGACTTGTATTGGTATCGGGTATCGGATTGGATCCGATACTTTGCCGGTATCGGCCGATACTTTCCGATACCGATACTTTCAAGTATCGGACGGTATCGCTCAACACTACTTATGACTGATTTTTCAGTTTTTTTTCTTTTTTTAATTTTAAAAAATGTGTACATTTGTGCTTTTCCAGTCATGATGGGATGCAAAGTGTACATTTAATGAGGGGAAAAAAATGAACTTTTTTGAGTTTACCAAATGGCTGCAATGAAACAGAGAAACAAATTTAAAGGGGGTCTGAATACTTTTGGTACCATATGTATGTGTATATGTATATAAAAATATATCAATATAATTTTTTTTTCTTTTAAATAATCTCCCCGTCATCGCGTTCTTGCGCAGGCGTACTTCTCTGCCCTGACTAGGGCAGAGTAAAGTATTGCCGTGCACATGCACCAGTACTCTATAACCTTTCCCTGCGCACTGCAACAAGAAGAGGTGTGCCTGCGCAGGAGCGTGATGCCGTGGAGACTGTGTGGATGACTCATCCACACAAAGCAAGAAGGGCAACACCTTTTGGCCTGGACCATCCCAGAGGTGAGTATAAAATTCTCCATAAAATTCTGCATCAGAAGTATGCAGAAAAAAATAGATATTGGTGTGCACTCTTGAGTTTCACTAGTGGAAGTGCCAATTGAGGGAATTGGTGAGATCCCTCGTAGACCATGTACAATAAATATCAATTGCACGCTCCTTCTGAATGCAAACAAGATTTTTTATTAATGTTCAAAACATAAGGGCACCCTTTTGAATATGGCACATTTAAGCAATCACCCGGTCTGGGACATGTGAAATACAGGCTTTCCACATTCATCAACCTACTCAAGGATATCTCTTGAACAATACCTTCCAGACCTAACAAATCGCACCCTCCAGGGAAGAGAAATCCCTGCCTAGAAGAGAATACCTACTGAGTGCAACTGTCGTGAAAAAGGCCGAGTTGGCCGAAACTCGTTGAGATTCAAAGGTTAATCTTATGTTCTTATGTTTTGAACTTTAATAAAATAAATCTTGTTTGTATTCAAAGGGAGTGTGTAATTGAGATTTATTCTACAGTAGTATGCAAAAGAACATCTAAACAAGCCAGATGCATTTTGGAAATGAGTCCTGTAGACGGAGAAGGTTAAAATAGAACTCTGGCCACAATGATCAAAGGTATGTGTAGAGAAAAAAGGGCACAATTTCAGAAAAAGAACTTCTCGACAATCATTAAGCATGTGGGTGGATCAATGGCATGGGGAACACTTCACATGTAGAAGGAAGAATGGATTCAATGAAATTTTAACAAATTCTTGATGCAGACATAACACCATCTGTAAAAATGCTAACATTGAAAAGAGGATGACTTCTACAAATGGATAGTGATCCTAGAAACAGATTAGACTACCTCAAAAGGACAATGCTGAAGGCTTTACAATGGCCCTCAGTCCCCTGATCTGAACGTCATTGAAAATCTGTAGCTAGACCTCAAAAGAGCATTGCATGCAAGATGACCGAGGAATTTCACAGAAGTGGAAGAATTTTCCAAGGAAGAATGGGCGAAATCCCACAAACAAGAATTGAAAGACTCTTGGCTGTCTACAGAAAGTGGCTATAAGCTGTGATGCTTGCAAAAAGGGGTGTGTAATGCAGCGGTGTCCTCACTGTGCAGTGATGAGGCAGTGACCCACGAAAGTTCAAAGTAAACATAGTTTTAATTTCCAAACTTACAAACAAAGCAAACTGTATCCTCCGGATCGCAGCCGGGAAACAAGACAGTCCATAAATGCATCCGGTTGCCGAGGGTGACTGCACCACCGTATTGGGGTGCCAGGAGTTTGCTCTGCTTGGCTTGGTGTTCCCTCACACAGGGCGCAAGGTGCAGATCAGATGGCTCTGCAAAAGCTCAAACTCCACACTGACACACCCAACCCTCTGCTGTAGAGGGCTTTGCCAAAGAACCTGTGGCCGTAGGCGACATGGAAAACCCGGGCCAGGGAGGAAACTGACTGCCCCACTACCTTCCTGTAGTCTGTTTAAAAAAATAAAAATAAATAAAAGCCCATGGCAGGTTTTCCTAAATCTGCTTTGGACAAATGGCTTTCCCAATACCAACACTCTCACTTTTATTCTGCATTGCAATCACAGCTATACCTGTGACTGCAATGCACTCCCACGGCCTCAATATGCTTCTTTGTGCATCCTGGGGGACACATACCGACCCTCGCATATGGCCCCAGTAACGGCCTCAGAGGTGCTACAAAGTATTAACCATGCAGGGTGTCCAAACTTTTGCCTGTTTTTGTAATTTTTAAAATGTAAAAATGACTTCTTTTTTTTTTCCCCCTAAAATACAAAGTAAATGTCGCCTTTAACTTTAGGCCTTTTCAACTTGCTTAAGTTACATTAACAGTAATTTTAACCAGGGGTGCCCAAACTTTTACATGACACTGTAATGTTTTTAACTATATGTAATGCATCTTATTTTCTTGGTACCTTTTACTATCCTATAACACCGAAGACCAGTTTTACAGGATACTGTTTCTGACACTGACTCGTGCTGATTAACCCACTTGTACTTCTTGGTAGAGATTCTATTGACCTTTATTGTTGAAAGACGTGGAGGAGGAAGAGTACCACAGCTAGTAATGGCCATGTTGTTTAATAATGCAGTACATGGACATATTGGTGCAGGGGGTCAGTGCTAGAGTAATGTGGAATGAGCAGGAGAGTCTGAAGACATTTGCCTCCCCTGGCACACTGATGGACACGTGGCACTATCTAGAAGAGTGGGTTTAGCTGAGCGGCACAGCTGATCTCACTGTGGTGAGAGGGCTGTATAGGTCTCAGCATGTTGACTGTTTTATTAATGTTTTCATGTTTTTCTAGATGGAATGGTGGAAAAGGAATGATTTTAGAAAGGGGGAAAACATTGACACTTTCTTCTTCTTTCTAGAACCCTAACTCGAACCCACGTCCATCAGCACAGGACCTTGCCGGATTTTGGGACCTGTTGCAGCTTTCCATAGAAGATATTAGCATGAAATTTGATGAACTCTTCCAGCTCAAGGCCAACGGATGGGCGTTTAGCGAGACAACCGATAGAAATGTAATTACAGGACTTAACGGTTCTACGGTTTTTCCCAAAATCTGAATTAAAAATTGTGTAATGTGCCATAAAATAAAAGCTTGTACTCCTTTGTTAAATTCACTGGCTTTCCAGTACACCACCCCAGTATATGTTTACTATGCTGCTCTGATTACGTGTTTGTCTACCCATAGGATTGCTGCAGCCACGTACTGACTTCAGAGGTCTTGTGCTGCTCTTACTAGCTTCTTGAAGGAAATGATCTTTTCTTAAATCCCCCATATCTAGATGTAAGGCCACATTCACACGTTGAGTATTGGGTCCGTAATTTACATCAGTATTTGTAAGCCAAAACCAGGAGTGGGTGATAAATGGTGGTGACGTGTTTCTATAATTTTGCTCTGACTGTTCCACTCCTGGTTTTGGTATACAAATACTGAGGTAAAATACTGAACATGTGAACATATGTATTTCTCTCTAAAGCCAGTTTCATACTTCCAACATTCATGGTCCTAACCATGGCCAAATCAGTCGCCGGCTTTCCGGTCTTTAATACAACAGTCTCATACATGCCTATTAAGCTGTCGAGTTTGGGTCGAGATCTGTGGCCAGCACAGACATCATGGTCCGTACTCATACTGTGAGTTTTGGAAGGATGAAACTGATCGAAAGCTGGCCATAAACATTAGATACTTATTTGGCCCTCATCATTCCTTAGAGCAGTGTTCCCCAACTCCAGTCCTCAAGGCCCACCAACAGAGCATGTTTTCAGGATTTCCTTTGTATTGCACAGGTAAGGCTGGTTTCACACTTGCGTTGAACTGCGGTGGGCTGTGTAGTTCCTCTGTTAAGCCCGCCCACTGCCGCGCCTCTTCCATTCAGCTCCGCCTACGTCAGAGTGCATCCTGTGTACCTATCTTCAACATTGAGTACGCAGGCCATGCGCCGACCTCGACAAAATGCAACATGTTGCGTTCGGCACAGCATCAAAATGACACATGCGGAGGCATCCGCATACATTCACATGGCCTGCATACCCAATGTTAAAGATAGGTACGCAGGACGCACGTGGAGCTGAATGGAAGAGGTGCGGCAGTGGGTGGGACTTAACAGGAACTACGCAGCTCTGCCCAACGCAAGTGTGAAACCAGCCTAATGCAATTATTACTTGGGCAAGACTAAGGAAATCCTGAAAACATGACCTGTTGGTGGACCTTGAGGACTGGAGTTGGGGACCACTGCCTTGGAGATGATGTCACTGCTAGACACCAGATTAAAATGCAACTATCCATTCCTCTTTCCCGAATACTTGCTGTCAGGAGGTCTTAATATACATTATATGGCTGACTTGTCACATCAAAATTGTCTGATTTGAATAACAAGTCTCTTGTGAATAACCATTATCTATTGATCTGTGTATTAACTGTAATGCTGAACAAGACATTAGCATGGTAAAAATGTGTCATGGCATTACACAATCCATGATCCTTACATACTAAAAGACCTTTAAGGCAATTAAATATCAACATAATAAAATACACAGGACACGTTGACTTTTAAATGGAAGATTTGGCCACTGCATTTACTAAATTTAAATATATAACTTATAAACCATACATCAGCTTAGCCAAAGCTCAAGCCCATTTAACTTATAAACCATACGGCAGCTTAGCCAAAGCTCAAGCCCGTTAACCATTTACCATCATGCTGTCCATTCAGTTCCCTGAATGACTTACCCACAGGCCCATGATGAAATAAAAGTAAGGGAGGGCGAGGCAGCACTTTAGGTATGGCAGTGATGAGCAATGACAACTTCCCTCATAGCTGCCCCCTCTTTATCCTTTCAGCCCATACTTTTACATTAGCCTGTCCTATCAGCGCACGTCACTGGGGAGAAAACTATACTTCACTCAGCGACGTGCAGCTGACTGGACAGGCCCACCACCAATGTCTGTACTCAAAATATACATATATAAAAATGGTGGGAAAACTCTATCCCACCACAATTGAACCCTTAAGGGAAGCTATACCTGCGGCCTGGCAATGCCATGTTTTTCTTGCCCTTCCTGGGTCCATCATTGAGTCTCCACCACTGATATTGTCTGCAGTGCTGACTTCATGTGGACAGTGCTGTAGGGCTCTTCCTGGCACAGGGGATTTCCGAAACTGGAAAACTCCTTATAGGAAATGTATAAAAAAACTGGATGTTAGTGACAGTAAACATTATCATGATTTGTGCCTATATAATGTGAGAAACCCAGCATCTGCTGTGTAAAAAGCCAAGCAGTTCGCTAAAATAACTTGTTTATGTTTACCTTGAATGGGTGGCATGTAATACTAAATTTCCCCTATGGCAAGTGTTGAATCTGCCTGTCGTTCCCTTCATCTGTCAGGGGATTACCATTGGAAAGAGTTACCTTCGCTTGTCAACTCATTTAACAGAAACAACCACACAGAATTTTAACCAAAGTGCAAAACCAAATGAATATTCCAGAAAAATATTAGAAAATAGAAAACCTTTTCCGTGCCATCTAAACTCTGGGCACATGGAGAATACGGCCTTGGTAAAACGATGCCATCTTTAAGTATTTGGACACATTTGCTTCTCTCCATATGTCTTTTCATTAGCACAGTACCCTTCATGCATGACTTGGCCCTGACATTTTTCCAAATTCACACAAATACTGCACTCCCCTCTGAGCAGCTGCTGCCCGCTTTCTTCCCAGTGTTTCCTTCATTCTATCTTTTACAATTTTTAAATTAATTTTTTATTTTAGTCTTTGTCCTGTCATAACTTATGGCTGGAGCTGATAATGTGAATAATTAATCACACATAATTTGAAACCCTGGCATGGACCGGGACTGTTATTATGATCTCAATATTAAAAATGTTTCTATATTGTACTGTATAATGAAAAAAAAAATAGAATAACGATAAAGTCTAATCATCTTTATGTATTTTACAGGAGATAAAAAGACCCCCGCCCCCTGTGCCAAAGAAGCCAGCCCGACCCAAGCCTCCCCTAAGTCGTGACAAGGCACCAGGCCCCTCCAATAGTGACAAGCAGCGACAAGAAGCCCGTAAAAGGCTGATGGCAGCCAAACGAGCAGCCTCGGTGCGCCAGAATTCTGCTACAGAGAGTGCGGACAGCATCGAGATCTACGTGCCAGAGGCACAGACGCGGCTCTGAGGGAGAGAGCCTCTGGTGTGCCAATAATGGGGGGAGAATGGAAGGTCTTGGCAACTATAGACTTACTGACAGACTCAAGTAGGAGACACAGGGAGAAAGGCACAAGAGCACGCTAAATCTAGGCGGCTAAACCTGCCAGGCACACGGTGCTGTCAGGAGGGTTCCACAGATGGTGTGCCAGGACTTTTCAAACTAATTATTCTTAAAATTAAGGAGATTCTTTTTCTTGTCTGTGTGGGGAAGAGACCCTAAAACGGAAGGTTTTTGGAAGGGGTATCCCTGTTATGCAGCCCCACTACCCCTCTCCCTATCTGGGCCGAGGCAATAAGGCACCCCAAAATCTCACAATTGCACAAAGACTGCACCCTGGTTTTGGACGGTCCACCATCTTTGTATCACCCCCCCCCCTCCCCCACTTGTCTGTTATAAGTAGCACCTATCGCAATAAGGAACAAACCCTATCCCGAGCATCCCTCTCCTCTTTACGAAGGAGCATGCGGTTGTACGGTTCCGATTAAACGCTTACTCCGACAGCCCCAAATTTCATCTTTTGGAGTAGACCGACGGCTTGCGATGCATTGTTCTATTTAGTACACATACACTTTGCTGTGTGGCGTAGGGCGATGCAGTACTCTGTAGCTCTGCACCATGTCAGGCTCTGCTTTGCACTGCCATGCGTTGCTGACTTCACTAGCAGAGGATTATATTTTTGTGCTAATGTCGTTTTGATTTAGACCCAGATTAAATGAAGACTATATCATTGCTGTCCGTCTAGTCTGCGAGTTAGGTCAGCAATGTGATGAGAAACAAAGCACACTGTACGATATCACATACCCGTACACTAATGGTGACCCCACTAACTGTACCGATGCATAGTATCTCAATACATGGACAGTTTGCTCATAGCACTTGATGCTGAGAATCTCTATACATTACCTTTTGAACATGCTGCGCTGTATACTAATGCTAAGTACCTGTTCACCAGTAATATGCAACATCGTTGTATGATATGGATTTTCTATACACTAACGAAAACAGGTCATTGTGTAGTGATACCAAGTATCCTATTCTCATAATAACTCCCATCCACATGAAGACATAATGGTGATGTTAATGAGCAGGTCAGACTGTCTAATGATGCGGAGTATCATACACTGATGACATCATGAACTCCTTTTTCCCCACCCAATTCCTTGATGACATCACTTAAGATTTGCAGGTTTCTTCCCCACTTGACACGGACAGAAGTGAACTTCACATTTTGCAGACGTGGAAACAGGATTTTTAGGACAAAAAAAACAAACGTTTAAATAAAATAAAAAAAAATCTGGTGTTTTGAAATTTTGGAAAAAAATATATCTATTCCTAGGGACGCACCCAATAAAGAGCAATAGAGCCTGATCTGTGGAATTGACTGTATTCATGCTGTGCCTGGAATAAGGAATTTGTAGCAAAGCAGGCCCATTGTATAAGGCCCTGTCTATTTATAAATGTATTTTACACTTAACTCTATTATGCATCCCGTTCCGATATCCGCTGGAATGATGTCACACAAGTGGGTGGAGTTACTGACTACTTTGCGGACTAAACATGCCAAAAATCTGGGTTGCTCATATTTCTTCTATCAGTGGCAGCGAGACTGTGATGTTCTGTGGACGATGCATCCAGCGAGATGTAATCACACAAAGGGCTATTTATATTTTAAAGATCTATTATAAATCTTCAGATGGGTCACACTGGCGAGCAAGTATTGTGTCCAGTTCGTAAATCTCATGCATGGTGTTTTTTTTTTTTTTTTAATATATAACATCACAATTTAACACCAGAGGTTACAGTTCACACACAGATCTCCTTTATTTTTATTCTTTTTTAGTTAATGGAGGGTAAAGCAACCCCCTGATCCTGTCGAGCTTTTAGAACTAATATTGGGTTTGTTTACACTGCTATTGTACTATTACACCATGCAATGTGCAATTTAATTTGATTTATGTAATTTTAAAGCGCTTTCCATAAAAAAAACCTTTTTTCTCTCCCCTCCATCCTCGGAACAGTGCCACACTTGTCCATGGGTAACATCTGGAAAAGTAGCTCGCCTAAAAAAAGCCCAAACAGCGCCTGGTCCGTCCCATCCTATTTGTTATTGGCTAGTAATATGGTGATTACCCGCCTGTGCAGAACTCCTTTTCCAATTACATTCTTAGGAAGCAAAAAAGTGTGGAATTGGTCAAAGGGTCATTTTGTGGTGGTGAAGGAGAAAACAAACCCCATCTCCTGTCATGAGTGGGAAAACCCAAGTACTATAATAGGGGGCTCCTTTTGATTGTTGTCATGGAGCCTTTTTTTCTTCTATGTGCTTCTCTGTTAGAGCCTCAAAATTAGGCCTCAAAATTAGGCCATGAACAAGTGTGGCACAAAAAAGATCCTTTTGGTAAACAAACCCTTTTAAGGTCTCCATCTTCAGATGACCTATCCTGTAATGTAATATATTGATTGATACTACAGTGCATTCATTATGATACAGAAGTTTGCCAAAACATCTAGAAACTATTGTCTGGCAAAGACTCCATGTATTTCAATGACTTGCATGGATTCTCTGGCATTGCTCCTCTCCATATCAGGAAGTGACACTGATGTCTTTTCATGCAAAAGTAGGCAATGCTGGAGAACCCATTTTTTAAAGGGGTACTCCCATCTTAAAGATCCTATTCCAATATGTATTAGTAATAATTAATTACAAAAACCTCCAACTAGAAATGTAGTATAGGTTTTCTGCATCGCTATGCCTCTTTTCCTCATGTGCAGGCATTGCAGGACCTTGGGTATCCATGGTTACGACCACGAGCAACTTGCTCACTGTCACTATATCAGTGGTCATAACCAAGGATACTGAAGGTCCTGCAATGCCTGCACATGAGGAAAGACATGGCGAAACAGAAAAGCTATACTGCATTTCTAATTGGAGATATTTGCTAATATTATTATAATTTCTATTATTATTATTATTATTATTATACCTACTACTTATTGGGATAGGATCTTGGTGATGGGAATGTCCCTTTAAGTCATGCTTATTCAAATTTAAAGGGGCTGTCCAAGATGGCTGCATTTTTCCAAAAACTGCACCATGCCTGTCTGCCAATTGTGTGTGGCATTGCAGCTTTGGCTCATTCATTTCAGAGTTAACGCTACTTTTGGAATATATTGGTAATATTTTTCTAACCCTCAAACCCCTTTCGAGTCTTAGTATGCCTTGTCAGTCGTCAGTGATTTGGGGTATACGTTGATGTGCAGTGTTCTATGTGCAGCAGAGCCACAAAATTTCACCTCTACTGCAAATTAAGGATTTTCTCAAAGGGGTTGCCTGAGGGGGGAAAATGGTCTGTTTAGAGGACAGTTCTTGCAGACCTTTTTTCTATTCAGAGACCACCTCTTCTTTTTATTTGGGTGATGCATCTAGACTTGCCCCTACAAGCTGTTGTAACATGCTACTCAATTCAATTTGTCATAAGTCTTGTTCAATAGTTCCTGCTCCCAGAGACTTCATAATTATCAAGTTAATTTAAAATTTCGGTAACATATTTAAGCATTGTTTAAATTAGGAGATGTAATAATCACTTTTAATAAAGGGATTAAAAACACAGGCTACAAAATAACATTATTTTGCCAAAAAGCTCTCGTCCCCTCATGCATATATACTGTATCTTTTTTTTTTTT
Organism: Ranitomeya variabilis; assembly: GCF_051348905.1. Classification (NCBI taxonomy): domain Eukaryota; kingdom Metazoa; phylum Chordata; class Amphibia; order Anura; family Dendrobatidae; genus Ranitomeya; species Ranitomeya variabilis. The sequence goes on from NC_135235.1 coordinate 454,372,345, forward strand.
TTGCTATGCAATAGATCTTTATTTTTGTGACTTGCATATATTGCAACTAACTATATTTTTTTGTGTAGGATTGTAGCTCTATGTATAATTTTTGATATTTAATACAAGAATATAGATCTACTTTTTGCAAGTATGATCTAGGGCATATTGAATTACAGAACCTATGGTACTGCAGTGTGTTGCCTTGCATAATATGCATAATATAGTATGTAAGGGTGGGAGGATTCTGGAAAGTCCCTCTCAAAGCTTGCCCATCTAGCACCAAGCACTTGAGACAATTTTGCTGTGAACTTCTGCATCCAGCAGATAAACCAATTTGGGGGCAAATGTCCTCCTATTTCACATGGAGGCACATAGCAGATTTTTGTTAGCCATAGGAGAAATAATTGTGCCATGTTTCCGTCACTCTAATGTGGATTTAAAGGAACTTTGTGTCTCTGTGGATAAGGCCGTGTGCACACATTCAGTATTTGGTGGGGGTTTTTTTGTACCTCAGTTTTTGTAAGCCTAAACCTGTTTCTATTATACTTTTCCTCTAATTGTCCCACTCCTGATATTGCCTTACAAATACTGAGGTAAAATACTGAACGTGTGAACATGGCTGAAGAGTGACATCTGACACCCATAGATGAACAAGGGATCTGTTTAATGCAGGGGTGGGGAACCTCAGGCCCCAGGGCCATTTACGGCCCTCGATGACCTTTTATCAAGCCCCCAAGCAGATTCTCAGGGACCGCATTCCTGGTCAGGGAGCTGTATTTTGATTACAACCAGCTCATTAATTTCTTCTTGCTCTGTTAGCACACACATGCTGTGTTCACTACTGAACACTGAAGGGCATGCAATGAAAGATTACGTCCCGAAACCAGTGCCAGATTCAGGATGTACTTTGTGGGCGGAGTTTGTACGACCCCCGAAGAATGGTGTAAATATCCACATGGCCCTTGGCAGAAAGATTCCACACCCCTGGTTTAATGTATACACTGTGAGCTTTTTCATGAGCCACGAGCTTTTGAAATACTTATGATAGCTCAGCTTAAAGGAAAGTATATAGTCCATCACCTAAAGCCTTCTATGGAATTCATTCAGGCTATGTGCACACGATGCGGATTTTCAGCTGCGGGTCCGCAGCAGTTTCCCATGAGTTTACAGTACAATGTAAACCTATGCGAAACCGAAAACGCTGTGCCCATGCTGCGGAAAAAAAACAAGCGGAAACGCAGCGGTTTACATTCCGCAGCATGTCAATTCTTTGTGCAGAATCCGCAGCGGTTTTACACCTGCTCCATAATAGAAAACAGCAGGTGTAAAACCGCAGTGGAATCCACACAAAAACCGCGGTAAATCTGCAGGAAAAACGCAGTGTTTTTGCCCTGCGGATTTACCAAATCCGCTGCGGAAAAATCCGCAGAGGACCATTCTACGTGTGCACATAGCCTTAAACGGGCTGTCTGACATGGAACACGGTTTTTTTTTTTGCATCAATGTTTTCAAAACCATGGAGACATACTCACTTTCTGCGCTGTCCAAATGTCAACATAACTGCTGAAGTTTGTGATTGACTGGAGCCGTCAGATAATTAGTGTTTCAAAGGCTGGTTTTCTGATGATGCGGTCTTCTAGTTACTGGCCCCTGTAGCCAATCTCTGGCTTTAGAAATGCTATTGACAGTTTTCTGAGCAAGAGCAGATTTCCTGAGCGGCCTGTGGAAGTCATAGTCTATGCTATTTTTTATTTTTTTCTCTTTCCTAACTGCCTAAGGGTACGTGTCCACAGTCAGGATGGCCGGCGGTATCGCCAGAGCGGCGAAGCCGCGCCCCCTTTCTGGGATATGATGATGCCGGATGTGTTAACTGTACACATCCGGGATCATCGCACCCTCGCATAGCGCCCTGTGATATTACTTGCGGCGACGCAGCGTCGCCGCAGGTAGCACGGACATGCTGCGATCTGAAAAGACGCGCAGCATGTCCGGAGTCGCAGGGAAGTCGGATGCGTGTTTCCACGCATAGTGGACACGAGATTTCATAAAATCCCCTCCACTATGCTGGAACATCTGGACGCTGCGTGTTTGACGCTGCAGTTCTGCGCAGCGTCAAACAAGCAGCATTTACTGACCGTGGACACATACCCTAAGGGTATGTTTCGACTGTCAGTATTCGCTTCGGATTGGACACTGCGTACAACCCAGTCTGCAGCGTCCAGATGTTACAGCATAGTGGATGGTATTTTATGAAATCCCATCTTCACTATGCTTGCAGCGACACCTTAGACGCTAGATGGTCAGCTGCTCAGACCCAAATATCTGAGCTGATTTATTCATGCAAGTCATACAGCCATCTTTAGGGTCTCTTCAACTATATACACAGAGTAAAGCATGAAGTGTAACTGCTCTCCCAGATTCCCATAAATAAGGTGGTATGGGGGGCGAGAATGGACACCTTTAACTGTATGGGGGGCGGGGAATATGCACCAACAGTGGCAAAAATAAGTATTTGATACACTGCCAATTTTGCAAGTTTTCCCACCTACGAAGATTGGAGAGGTCTGTAATTTTTTTTTTTTTATTGCAGGTACATTCCAACTGTGAGAGACAGTCAAAAAATAAATACCAGAAAATCAAATTGTGTAACAATTACTTTATTAATTGGCATTTTATTGCAAGAAATAAGTATTTGATACAGTCAAAAAGCAGAACTTAATACTTGGTACAGAAACCTATGAAATTACAGAGGTCAAACGTTTCCTGTAGTACTTGACCACGTTTGCACACATTGCAGCAATGATTTTGGCCCACTTGAGACTGTCGCTGGGCAGCATTGAGTTTCATCTCCCTCCAAAGATTCTCTATTGGGTTCAGGTCTGAAGACTGATTAGGCTAATCCAGGACCTTGAAATGCTTCTTGCGGAGCCACACCTCAGATGCACTGGCTGTGTGTTTCAGGCCCTTGTCCTAATGCAAGACCCAGCCACGACCCATCTTTACAGAGGGAAGAAGGTTGTTGTTGTGATACATGATCCAATCCATCCTCCCTTCAATACTGCACAGTCTTCCTGACCCCTTTGCAGAAAAGCACCCCCAAAGTATGAAGTTTCCCCCACCATGCTTCACAGTGTTCTTAGGGTTGTACTCCTCCTTCTTCCTCCAAACAAGGTGATTGGCGTTAAAACCAAAAAGGTCTATTTTGGTCTCCTTTAACCTCCTCCCATGCGTCCCTTGGATCATTCAGATTGTCATTGGCAAACTTCAGATGATTCTGGACATGTGCTGGTCTGAGCAGGGAGACCTTGCGTGCCCTGCAGGATTTTAATCCATGACTGCGTAGTGTGTAACTAATGGTAATGTTTGAGACTCTGGTCACAGCTCTCTTCAGGTCATTGGCCAGGTCCTCCCATGTAGTTCTGGGCTCATTTCTGACCTTTCTCAGAATCGTCTTTCCCCATGACGTGAGATCTTGGAAGGAGCCCCAGACCGAGGAAGATTGACAGTCGTCTTGTGTTTCTTCCATTTCCTAATAATTGTGCCAACACTTGTTGCTGTCTCACCAAGCTACTTGCCTATTGTCCTTTAGTCCATCCCAGCCTTGTGTGGGTCTACAATTTTGTCCCTGGTGTCCTTAGACAGCTCTTTGGTCTTGGCCATGGTGGAGAGGTTGGAGTATTATTATTATTATTATTTATTGTTATAGCGCCATTTATTCCATGGCGCTTTACAAGTGAGGAGGGGTATACATAATAAAAACAAGTACAATAATCTTGAACAATACAAGTCATAACTGGTACAGTAGGAGAGAGGACCCTGCCCGCGAAGGCTCACAATCTACAAGGGATGGGTGAGAATACAGTAGGTGAGGGTAGAGCTGGTCATGCAGCGGTTTGGTCGATCGGTGGTTACTGCAGGTTGTAGGCTTGTCGGAAGAGGTGGGTCTTCAGATTCTTTTTGAAGGTTTCGATGGTGGGCGAGAGTCTGATGTGTTGTGGTATGATTGATTGAGTGTGTGGACAGGTGTCTCTTATTACCTGTATTAATCTCACTTGTTTGAACTCGTTACCTGTATGAGTGTGAAGTAGGAGGGCTTCTTAAAGAAAAACTAACAGGACTGTGAGAGCCAGAATTCTTGCTGGTTGGTAGGTGATCAATACTTATTTCATGCAATAAAATGCAATTTAATTATTTAAAAATCACACACTGATTTTTCTGGTTTTTATTTTTCTGTTTCTCACAATTTAAATGTAACTACGATAAAACATACAGACCTCTCTATTCTTTGTAGGTGGGAAAACTTGCAAAATTGGCAGTGTATCTACTTATTTTCGACACTTTATATGCCATTGATCAATTCGCACAAAACACTAGGCCTGTGAAATGTATGTAAGACCCCTCTTTTTGAGCAAAGTACATAAATTGCAATATATTTTTACTGTTAGTGCATGAACATATCTTTGTGTGAATTGAACTAATGGGGAGGGACTGGGAGCAAAGTGCACAGGTTATTTAATTTTGATCATACCCATATAAAAAAAAAGAGACAATTAATGAGAGGGAACTAAAAAGAAATGTGCTAATTAGTGATGAGCGAGTGTACTTGTTGCTCGGGTTTTCCTGAGCACGCTCGGGTGACCTCCGAGTATTTGTTAGTGCTCGGAGATTTAGTTTTCATCACGGCAGCTGAATGATATACAGCTATTAGCCAGGCTGAGTACATGTGGGGTTGCCTGGTTGCTAGGTAATCCCCACATGTAATCAAGCTGGCTAATAGCTGTAAATCATTCAGCAGCGATGAAAACTTAATCTCCGAGCAGTCATAAATACTTGGAGACCACCCGAGCAAAGAGTACACTCGCTCATCACTAGTGCTAATTTATGATTGATTTAATAATAAATGTAAGTTTCAATCACTTTGGCTTGACTATAAAAGCACTGATCATCACCCTAAATGCTCAGACCGGACCATCAATGCATCTGGTTTACTGGTTGTGCTTGAAATCAGGGATGAAATCAGACTACAGGAAAACACCTCCAATTTCCCATTTACAGTATTTTTCTCCCAAATCTTCAACATGTGTTGAGAAAAGGGTACATTTTACAACTTGTTAAAAACAATGTAACCTGGCTTGGGGGAGAAATAATTATAATAAAAGTACATGAAAACAGAAACTGTGTGATATTAAAAGAAGACTTTGTAGCAATACATAGCAAGATCTAAAAATCTGCAGTGGACCCAGTTATCGTTCAGCTTCACATGGTTTAGGCTGGAGTCACACAAGTGTATTCATTGTCCACACACCGACCACAATGCCTGGACTGACTGCAGGTCTATGGACATGAACTTACTTCATCATACGTGTCTATAAGCTTGAAAGTTCAGGTTGTGAGACCCAAGGTCCGTCCAGGCATTACAGTTCACATATGGACTGTAAAATTTGCTTGAGTGAACCTGGCTTTAGCATCCTGTGCAGTACTAGATCAAGCCTCCTGCAACTACGGTAGTGTACAGCTTCCTGCTAGGTTGGGTGCTATCGGACAGTTATTTTTTCCTAGATGTAAATCTTTCTCGTAACTCCAAAATCCAACTGGGCATAACATAACATTTTACATTGGATTGCATACAGCGATACATGATGACTACATTTCTATGGTATCCCAGAGTCCTAATAAGACTGAGTGCATGAATTCTATTATTCTGGAAGGCCCAATGTATTGGCTGTTTTCTCCCCACCCGGTCCCTACTGATAAGTGGCACTTGACTGCCAAATATTCCAGAAATAAAAATTCCATGTACAGTACAGACCAAAAGTTTGGACACACCTTCTCATTTAAAGATTTTTCTGTATTTTCATAACAATGAAAATTGTACATTCACACTGAAGGCATCAAAACAATGAATTTACACATGTGGAATTATATACTTAACAAAAATGTGTGAAACAACTGAAATTATGTCTTATATTCTAGGTTCTTCAAAGTAGCCACCTTTTGCTTTGATGACTGCTTTCCACACTCTTGGCATTCTCTTGATGAGCTTCAAGAGGTAGTCACCGGGAATGGTTTTCACTTCACAGGTGTGCCCTGTCAGGTTTAATAAGTGGAATTTCTTGCCTTATAAATGGTGTTGGGACCATCAGTTGTGTTGTGCAGAAGTCTGGTGGATACACAGCTGATAGTCCTTCTGAATAGACTGTTAGCTGCTTTTTTCTTGCCATAATACAAATTCTAAGTAAAGAAAAACGAGTGGCCATCATTACTTTAAGAAATGAAGGTCAGTCCGTCTAAAAAATTGGGAAAACTTTGAAAGTGTCCCCAAGTGCAGTGGCAAAAACCATCAAGCGCTACAAAGAAACTGGCTAACATGAGGACCGCCCCAGGAAAGGAAGACCAAGAGTCACTTCTGCTTCTGAGGATAAGTTTATCCGAGTCACAAGCCTCTGAAATTGTAGGTTAACAGCAGCTCAGATTAGAGACCAGGTCAATGCCACACAGAGTTCTAGCAGCAGACACATCTCTACAATAACTGTTAAGAGGAGACTTTGTGCAGCAGGCCTTCATGGTAAAATAGCTGCTAGGAAACCACTGCTTAGGACAGGCAACAAGCAGAAGAGACTTGTTTGGGCTAAAGAACACAAGGAATAGACATTAGACCAGTGGAAATCTTTGCTTTGGTCTGATGAGTCCAAATTTGAGATCTTTGGTTCCAACCACCGTGTCTTTGTGCGACGCCAAAAAGGTGAACGGATGGACTCTACATGCCTGGTTCCCACCGTGAAGAATGGAGGAGGAAGTGTGATGGTGTGGGGGTGCTTTGCTGGTGACACTGTTGGAGATTTATTCAAAACTGAAGGTATACTGAACCAGCATGGCTACCACTGCATCTTGCAGCGGCATGCTATTCCATCCGGTTTGCATTTAGTTGGACCATCATTTCTTTTTCAACAGGACAATGACCCCAAACACACCTCCAGGCTGTGTAAGGGCTATTTGACCAGGAAGGAGAGTGATGGGGTGCTACACCCGACAGATGACCTGGCCTCCACAGTCACCAGACCTGAACCCAATCGAGATGGTTTGGGGTGAGCTGGACTGCAGAGTAAAGGCAAAAGGGCCAACAAGTGCTAAGCATCTCTGGGAACTCCTTCAAGATTGTTGGAAGACCATTCCCGGTGACTACTTCTTGAAGCTCATCAAGAGAATGCCAAGAGTGTGCAAAGCAGTCATCAAAGCAAAAGGTGGCTACTTTGAAGAACCTAGAATATAAGCCATATTTTCAGTTGTTTCACATTTTTTTGTTAAGTATATAATTCCACATGTGTTAATTCATAGTTTTGATGCCTTCAGTGTGAATGTACAATTTTCATAGTCATGGAAATACAGAAAAATCTTTAAATGAGAAGGTGTGTCCAAACTTTTGGACTGTACTGTATGTATTTTTTTAACTTTTTTTTTTCTCATCCTTAATATAAGATAGACAGTTTTTGGTGTACATACCAGCCTAATATATTCCAGAACTGACCCAATATTCATGCCCTGTGTTTTGCCCTCCACTCTTTTTGAGTGGGAGGTTCCTCTTTATTAGCATTCTCCCAGCACAACTTTTTCACTACCCAGCATGCAGTGCACCAGTCATTGAACAATGTTTTGCCTGACCTGAGCCATCAAGCAAAGGGGCACATGACTTTGGAAAGGGGGACCTGTAACTTCAGCAGCCCTGTTTTACATAGTTGTATAGATTTTAAGCAGGGTTGGTTCTTTTTTCAATACGAAGGAATATGGTATGTGTGTGCCTGGTGTCTTACTGTGAAGAGGGTGAGGTTTATGAAGAGATTTTAAAGGGGTTGGGCACTACTAGGACAACCCCCATCTTCAACTAGATGTTTGTCCCTGATTATAATCTCCTCCTGCGCCTTACCCACGGTATCTGCACTCATTCTCCCCGAGGCGCTCATGCGGTGTTTTGACATGTGACCCAGGCACCCAATCAGCGATGGCATCACTGTTCCCGCCTCCGTACAGATTAAACATGAACAGGAAGTCAGAGATGAGCTGTGGCCCGGGCTTCCTCTTCATGTTCAATCTGTATGTAGGCAGGGACAGCGATGCCAGCGCTGATTGGGTGCTGGGGGTCACGTGTCCCAAACTGCACGGAGAGAGCAAATACCAAAACTGCGGGAACGGTGCCGGCACAGGAGGGAAGTATAGGTTTTTTATTTTATCGGGACCAAACATTAGTTCAAGAAAGGGTTGTCCTCATAGTGGACAAGCCCTTTAACTTTGTCACCAGAAGAACTGAAGGAAACATCTGCAGAGTCAAGGAGTATAATACAGGGGTTTAACAGCTCACATGTCAAATGATGTGATCACCTTCACCTCAGAATTCATATACTAATGTAATGTAAGCTCCTAAATCATATATGGGATCAATATTACATCAGGAATTTGTCATAGACATGTCCCCCTCGTATGTCTGCTACAACTTACCTCACATATGGCAGATGCTTCTTCTATGTGACCTCACTGGTGACTGTATAATGGGAGAACAAGGTCTGTGTCCAGATATCTGCCATTACTGTGGAATCAGAAAAATGGTGCTTCTCCCCACAGTAGAGTATACAGTGTATTGGTGATTGAAAGTTTGTAAACCCTTCAGAATTTTCCATATTTCTACATAAATATGACTTAAAACTGTATCAGATTTTCACACGTAAGTGCAAAAAATAGGTAAAGGGAAACTCCTAAAACAAAGTATAAAAAAAAATTACATTTTGTCAACTTTTAAAAGCTGACAATGATTCAGATTAGGATCATCCGTAGGATTAGCAGATAAAGGTAAGATTGAAGTCTAGTTTTCAAAATCAATGGGATGACAATCGGGTGTGAGTGAGCGACCAGTTTTGTGTAAGTTAGAGCTCATTCACACATCCAGTTTTTCCACGTATGAGAGTAAATGACCGATTATTCTGATCAGAATTGGATCAGAGTTTGATGGCAGTGTGATCTGAGTGTCATCCGCTTTTCTCATATGTGCTGAAATTAAAAAAAGAAGAAGCATTTATACCTTCTCCATTCTGATAGTCCATGAAAATCCGACTGATGTGATCCAAGTGCAGTTGAATTTTTTCATGAACCCATTAACTTGCATTAAAGACCATCCGATCAAAATCAGACATGTCTCTTTTCGAGGCCCTCTCAATCTGTGAAATATCACAGACATGCAAATGGACCCATAAATTATCACAGATATGAGTGCTATTCATGAAAAACACGGATAGCACTCATAAGTAAAAATCAGACATGTCAAAGAGCCATAATCAGAATCTATCAAAGTCTGATCTTCACAACACAGGTTTGTGGGAGAGTATCATGGCACGAACAAAAAAGAATTCTAAGAACCTTAAAAGTACAGTTGTTGATGTTCATCAGGCTGGAAAGGGTTGTAAAACAATCTCGAGAGAGTAAGCCTTCAATTTCAGGTAGATTGTGTACAAATGGAGGAAATTCAAGATTATTACCCTCCCCAAGAGTGATCGACCAAAAAACATCACTTCAAAATCGAGGCATATCCGGCGATAGGTACCAAAGGTAACATTAGGCAACTAAAGGACTCAGTCACATTAGCAAATGTTAATTTTCATGAGTCCGTCTTTAGAACACTAAACAAAAATACTCTGCTTGGCAGGATTACAAGGTGAAAGCCACTGCTCTCCAAAAAGAATATTGATTTAGTTTGCCAAAGATCACCTGGACAAGCCAAAAGACTATTGAAACTATGTTTTATGACAGATTAATCTAAAATAGTTTTATTTTTTGTTTAAATGAGAAGCATTTGGAGAAATATGCATTACAGCATAAAAACCTCACACCATCTGTAAACCACAATGGTAAATTTATAATGCCTTCATACCTCTAGCACCAATTGGTTGCTGGTATAGAACAGAAGTGACAAAAAAAAATCTATTAAAAATATTTATTTTTATTTCAATATTAAAATAATTTAAAACAGGAAAAGGTACTGAAAAAAATGGAGGCAGTTGGATTCATAGCTTTTGAAATTTTAGCAGCATAGGTATAGCATGAGTATAATATAATGTATGTAAAGTATGATATTCTGTATCATAATGTAAAGTATGATTTATGTGAAGCTAATTCTTCACATAACCACTAGATGGCAATCTCAACAATACAAAGTGCTTGTGCTAGCAGAAAAACATCATGTGAAGACTTTCAGCTCCCGTCACAATCCGTCAATTTTTGAGAATGCAGGATCCTGCAAAAAAATGTGCAGGATCCTGCATTTTCTCATAGACTTGTATTAGCGACAGATTGTGACGGATGGCCATCCGTTTCATCCGTCTTTCACTGGATCCTGCGTAAAAAACGGTCCATCGGGCAGAGAAAACGTTCAGAGGAACGTTTTTTCTGCACGTCGGAAAATCGGTCAGTGACGCATCCTGCGCTGCCCGTCACTGGCTACAATGGAAGCCTATGGGCGCAGGATGCGTCGCTGTCTGTGAAAAGCAGGAATCCAGCGACGGGTCCCTTCTTTTCAAAGGGAGCATGCGTGGAAGAATTTCCCGTCAGGGAAATTCTCTCTCTCTCGCTCGCTCTCTTTCTCTTTTTACTATTGATGCTGCCTATGCAGCATCAATAGTAACAAGATATAATGTTAAAAATAATCAAAAAACTAAAAAAATCGCAATATTCTCACCTACCGGTGTTCCCGCACAGTGTCATCGATGCTTCCGGCAGCTAGCGTTACTTCCTAGTAATACATTGCGAAATCTCGCGAGAAGTCGTGAGATTTCGCAATGTATTACTAGGAACGCTAGCTGCCGGGAGCATCGCTGCGCGGGAACGCCGGCAGGTGAGAATACTGCGATTTTTTAATTTTTTTTAACCTGGTTTGTGTTGTGTATGCGTTTTCGCAGTGGAAAACCGCTGCAAAGACGCATACACAACAGGTGCACATAGGCTCGACGGGTCTGTCAGAAAGACGGGCCCAGTGCACATGTTTTCCACAATCTGCACAGGATCCGTCATTTCAACGTCTTGACGGATCCTGTGCAGATTTGGAAGACGGAAGTGTGAAAGAAGCCTTACCTTATGCTTATCCCACACTATCTCATCCTACACTGAACATTACATAGACAAACATCTTACTTCACATCACACTATATGCGTACAAAACGCAGGACATTTTTCAGGTTACTCATCACATTATCCACAGCACTGACCTCATCAAGGGGGAGCAGGGCAATATATCCATCTCCCTACACAGCAAAAATAACCTTTTCTATTTTTCTGTACATGAATCTGTGTGTGAGCTTTTTTTATTGAGTGGAGAGGAACTGTGATTGATATAATAGGGAGGCAAGGTGACCAAAAACAATGCAATTCTGGTGTTTCCATTTTTTTCTCTTTACAGCACTTAATGTGTGGGTTAGTTAATTTTACATGTTGATAAAACAAACTTTTATGTATGCAGTTATACCAAATACGGTATTTTTTTTAGCTTCTTTATTTTTAATGCTAGAAAAGAAAGGGAGGCACATTACTTTTAAGGTTTTCATTTACATCAGTCCTCTTTTCGGGACTTCAACATGCAATCTGATCACTTTTACTATGTACTTCAAAACCAGAATATTGCAACTTATAGCGAAAATGACAGTCTCCTATTTAGCTCAACCTATAAAGCTCAGTCAACGGGGACTTTCAGTAGCAGAAATTGACAGTAGCATCCAAATGGATAACAGCAGTGGTCGGTGCTTAGCTACAGCCACTGCTGGTAGTCACAGATGTACCGCAGCTGTCATCTTACATGTGTGGAGAAAGCTCCTCTCCAAAGCCCATTCCCTATACCCCGACCCGCTCTGCAGAGTTAAGTCTAATGTTGAAGCAAAGATCCAGGGCTTGACTGGGACTGATATTCAGCACACAGGCTCAGGCTGCTCCCCCACTTCCATATATAGGGGTTTCTAATAAAGGATACTACCCTGCCTAACTGAAGATTTCAAGTTGTACTGCAAGACCAATAATACAGCTATATAAGGTTGAATAATACTACCACGCTAGGAGCATATAATATCACCACATAATGACAGAATACAGTAATGCCAATGTACTGATAATTAGTATTACCAAACATGACTGCATCAAGACCATTATTACTGTCAATAGTGCAACATGAGAGACAAATAATACTGCCAGACTATAACTACACACTATCAGCTATATAGTAATGATAATGCCACCATACTGACCTTTAACTAAAATGACTTATATTAACACCATGCAGTGAACACATAAAGGTACATACCAGTTGAATACTAGTACTCTACAGTCCACTCTACAGTTGTATATAAAGTGCAGATACTCACCACCAGTGATGTTCTCGCTGATTGTAATCTTTCACTTTCTTTTTTCTTTTCCATTCTGCCCAGACCACAATGACCACTTCTTTCATCCATGACTTGCCAGAATGTATCAGATACATTTTTGACTTCTCACTTTTCCAACACCCTCCCCACATTCCCCCACCTCTGCACAAACCATGCCATGCTGTAACCATTGCTCTATACAGTAATAATGCGCCTTCTGTGCCTTGTATAGTATTAGTACCTATTGTAAATGCTACAATAACTCAGACACCGGCGAGTCCTTGCAGCACACATTACGTGCTCTGGGGGGGTTTCAAAAGTCTGCAGTCACACAGTGTGACTGCAGACTTTTCATTTTAGAAGGGACAGGATAGTCCTCCATACAGTATTATGGGCATCACATAGTCCTCTACACAGTATTATAGGCACTACATAGTCCTCTATACAGCATTATGGGCACCATATATTGTTCTATACAGTACAATGAGCCTCATATCATGCTCCATACAGTATATTGGCCCCATATAATGCTCTATACAGAATAGTGAGCCCCGTATTTTGCTCCATACAGTATAATGGGTCCCACATAGTGCTCAATACCGTATAATGGGCACCACATAGTGCTCCATACAGTGCAATGGGCCCCATATAATGTTCAATACAGTACATAGTAACATAATAGCATAGTAACATAGTTAGCAAGGCCAAAAAAAGACATTTATCCATCTAGTTCAGCCTATATTACGTCAGAATAAATCTCCAGATCTACGTCCTTCTAAAGAACTTAATAACTGTAAGACACAATATTGTTACATTCCAGGAAGACATCCAGGCTTCTCTTGAACCCCTCAACTGAATTCTCCATCACCACATCCTCAGGCAAGGAATTCCAGATTCTCACTGTCCTAACAGTAAAGAATCCTCTTCTATGTTGGTGGAAAAACCTTCTCTCCTCCAGATGCAGGGAATGCCCCCTTGTGACCGTCACTTTCGTTGGTATAAACCGATCCTCGGAGAGATATTTGTATTGTCCCCTTATATACTTATACATGGTTATTAGATCGCCCCTCAGTCATCTTTTTTCTAGACTAAATAATCCTAATTTTTTTTAATCTCTCTGGATATTGTAGTTCCCCCATCTGCTTTATTAATTTTGTTGCCCTCCTTTGTACTCGCTCTAGTTCCATTATATCCTTCCTGAGCACCATTGCCCAAAACTGTACACAGTACTCCATGTGCGGTCTAACCAGAGATTTGTACAGAGGCAGTATAATGCTCTCATCATGTGTATCCAGATCTCTTTTAATGCACCCCATGATCCTGTTTGCCTTGACAGCTGCTGCCTAGCACTGGCTGCTCCAGGTAAGATTATCATTAACTAGGATCCCCAAGTCCTTCTCCATGTCAGATTTACCCAGTGGTTTCCCATTCAGTGTGTAATGTTGATATTGATTCCTTTTTCCCATGTGTACAACCTTACATTTATCATTGTTAAACCGCATCTGCCACCTTTTGGCCCATGTTTCTGAGTCGCCCGCAGGGCAGTGGGGTACTTGGTACCAGATCCGGTTGCAAGCGGGATGGCTGCGACCCGGTCCGTGGCCCTGGGCATCAACGTTAAAGGGGAAAATGTTCAGTTTGTTGTGACACCACCTGTGGAGTTCGGTCAGTAGTTGGGCCGACGCTGCATTAAAGGAGTCCCCTGGGAGATGTTGCGGCAGCACAGATGTTACACTTCCCACAGGTCAAGCGGGGTCCCCAGGGGTCCTATGGTGTGTGGCCAAGATGATGATATGTGCTGATGAATAAATGGAGGAGACAAGTTGTAAGTCTTTACCTGGTTTACTGCAGCTGGTAGGCCACAGTCCAGGGCACTGGCAACAGGTACATTAGAAGTTAAAGGCAGTCCAGAGACAAGCGGAATCCCCTTGGCAGGTCAGGTAGAAGCCTTCCACTCTGCGCTTGCTGTAACTGAGGTCCCTGCTGCCACTAAAGGTTCTCAGCAAAGTCCTAATTGATTCCCCTGTCCTGGGACAGGTACCTGTATGGTAGGCAGCTTGAGCCGTGCTTACTGGGGTCTTTTCACGGATACTCCAGGCTCCAAGGTGCTGCTCTATGACAGGTAAATATGAGCAAAGTCCATGTAATCCTCTGCCCTCCGATTCTGCTCTGTGTCTTAGTACTCCACAAAAGCCTTGGGCTCCAGGTACCCGGCTACTGCTCACTGACTCCCTGGAGGCCAAGTCTTAGCCTCCTGGAGTCCTGTATCTCCACTGTGCTCCGTCCCTGTCTGTCCTCGCTCACAGACTTTCTGTACAGACTAAACTGACTCCGCCTCCAAACCAGGAACTTTATCCAGGGAAGCTGCCCTAAAACAGGGTTTCGAGCTCCCCCTCCTGGCCTGGATTTGGAAGGTGTTGTGTGTGTGATAACCTGCCAAAGGGAATCTCACTTGTCTCCAGGCATAGCATTACCCTCCCCAAGAGGAAGGCAGCACTACAGTGGTACCCGAACTCCTGGGGTGCCACATTTTCCCCGTTAAATCCAGTACTCCTGGACTGGGAGAGGAAACATAAACAACAGGTTAGAAAGACATTTTGTAAAACATTTGAAATACATTAGAACAGATGAATAACTTTTCATCCCTTACGGGAGGTACGGTTCTTGAACATTGCAAACAAATTTATAAAAGTATATCTGGCCTTATACCAGGGTGTCCATGTTCATAAATTTAACAGTACCAATGCAAGGGACCCATCATAAACCCCCAACGTAGGCTTGGGCGGCCTTCAAGGCATATCCAGACCCAGGATTCGCCATGCCAGACGGTTTTATCTTTGGTCTGCTGAAACAAAGAAGGCTCTACCACTCCGGCAAGTGGGCAGAACCAGAGTGCACCTTGAGGGTGCCAAACTATTTCCAATGAAAGTTTTTGGGTAATCACTGTCCATTACCTCAATGTCCATTATGAACCTGTAACAGAATACATGCAAACATTTTCAAACAGGTAACACCAATTATTGACAGTCCCTGTTACGGGCTGAGATTTGACCCTTGGTGCTACAAGTAGACCTACGTAATTCCTAGTCTAAGATGTTTGCTGATGTGCACCCACTGGTGCATGTACTATTTGTAGGCCTGCATTGTGTGGGTAAACTGGGTAATTGTCTGCAACTTCTCAGATTTACCATAGGTCTGACAGTTTCAACAATAGCAGAGGGTGGATTCTCTGGTTCCACTGCTGGGGTGACATTTGCTGCTTGAACCTGCTGGTGTAAAGTCTCTTCTGGTTCAGGATGGTTCTGAGTCACTTCTTCTTGTATTTCCAGCTGGGGAAAAGTTAAGACAGGTATCACTATGGCCTGATGTATCTGAGTCCAAAACTGGGAAAGATCTCCAAGAACGGTGTGAATTCTCATTTCTTTTTCTTCCATGGGTGGAGATGTTCCTGGGTCTACTATAGGACAAAGGGCACCATCAACAATAATATTCTATGTGCTCAACCCGCTGCATGTCAAACATAGACCATACAAAAAAGAAGAAAAGAAACATGCACAAACGCAGGGATCAACAAGAAAAAGTTACAAATTTTATTCAATGTCTTTTTAACCACACAACTTGAATTTAAAAACATTTAAAACCGCAAATAGCACAACAGATTATACCCAAGAAAGCAATAAGGGAAGACAAAGAAAGTACACATGGGGGAACAGTTCCTGTTCAAATCTCCTCATAAAGATACTATTATTAAATCTAGACCATAAACAACCCTATTCTCATGGATTGGTACCCAATATAGGCAAATAGAAGGTGCAAAGTGCAGTGTCTATAATAACCTGATAGACAGGAAGAGTAACACTAGATATACAGTGCCTAAATGCACAAATAACATTTTAGTACCATACCCATATGGGCATTTCAATGGAGAACCAACATAGTTGAGCAAAATGAATTAATCAGATGAAAATGCATAGAATAAGCTCCTAATAGACATGCTCACACTCTGTAAATGGCTGAGAAAAATGAGAAATGGAACCGGCTCCCATGTAGCCCACCCAACGCGTATCGTCACCTAAGTGACTTCATCAGGGGTAGAGTAGTGTGATAGCTTACAGACAAAAGTATATATAGCACAACTAAAGAAATTCATTGCAGCTGTGACACGAGTCATGCCGGAGTTCAGGCAGTAGCATGTTGTTTCCTTAGCGTCCCGAAAATGGGTAGTGCGCATGCCCAGGAATCCCCATAGAGATGCGGCGGCGTCAGCCCTATTGCGCAAGCGCGGTCACCTTAGTTACCGCTGAGATACAAATCAGCACAAAATTACCGTATCCCGGGAAACGCTAGTGCGCATAGCCAAGGGTCCCCATGAAATTAAGACGGCAACAACCCTATTGCGCAGGTGCAGTAGCCAGGGCGACAACAGTAGCCCAGGTCAGCACTAGCTCGCTACCCAACCAATCAGATAGCTTCATAATGTGCACAAACTGGAGTAACCATGGAGACAAATATACAACCGCTGTATTCGCACAGGCACAGTAAAATGTGAAACACCTTATTTATCAAGCGCAATCATATAGAAATAATTGCTCAAGGGCCTACATTTATAATGGTATACTGAACTCTTAAGTATTCAAAGTCGAAAGCAATGTTATTTAGCCGAGCTCCATCCATTACGCATGCGCATGTAAATACATAGACATATATTTTACTAGATGATTGAAATCAGTTACATGAACCTACAGTCCCCATCCCGCAAAAATACTAATCTAGGCGACATGAAAGATATAAATTGGCCAGAAATCGCCGTATGATGTATTTAATGCCAAAATGAGGCAAAGGAGATAGAATTTGCCAATATAAAGAGGGTGTATAAACATACGCAGGTGAATGATATGTCCACACAAGCCCAGGTAGTCACAAAACACAGATGACCCATTAACTTGTACTGCTAGACCTAGGTTTTAAAGTCTAAAAGACTGTCTCAACCTGAGAGGACTCTTCAAAAACCAGAACTCAAAATGTGAGCTAAAAAAGGGAAGCCTCCACTATATTGGGTACTAATCACCACCTAGACCCAAAAACCTAATGACAGAAAAAATACCACAAAAATCATGTTACCGTATCCTATTTAATTTATTATTTTTTGCCCTACTTATGCAAAGAGTGTCAACAAAAAGGAGAAATTGCCAAGACCCATTTTACTCATAGAGGATGGATCTTACAGGGAGATCAAAAGATAATAATTATCTCACTACATAGGGTACCAATCCAAAAAACAGTAAACCTAACAAGAACTCAGTTGCTTAGTCCAATCAGTAAATGCACCCTAAAGTTGCTTGTAGTAGCCAGTGAACAATAGTTCTTCATTGAGTCCAACCGGTGTGCGGCTCTTCAATTTATATATCCATTTGGACTCACATCTCAGTAATTGGTTGGTTATGTTGCCACCCCAATGGTCACATTTATGCCCTCCAGTCCCATGATTCTTAGGCCTCTGATGCTGCTGCCGTGTGCATCCAAAAAATGTGCCGCCACTGAAGTGATCGTCTTCCCCTTTTCCCGATCCTGTTTAGCTGTATTGATGTTAGAGATGTGTTGTTGACTTCTCCTCCTCAGTTCCTGAGAAGTTTGGCCCACGTAAAGTTTAGGGCAATCACACAGGATCACATATATGAGATTTCTTGACCTGCAGTTAAAATAAGATTCAGATTTAATTGGAAAGGGTAAAATAGTGACAAAAACCTCCTCCTGTGCAACCATAAATTGACACACGTTGCAGCCCCCACAAGGGTAAGTACCACGAGTCCTTCTACCCATTACAAGTTTCTTTCTAGGTCGTTGATAATGGCTGTGACACAACTGGTCTTTTAAGTTGGACGCTCTTCTTGCCACTATCTTAGGAGTTGGTGTAATATGCGTCCAGAGTCTCGGCTCACATAACAAAATATTCCAATTTTTGTTTAGAATTTTGTACACGTCAGACCACGGACACCAATGGGCACCAATCCATGAGAATAGGGTTGTTTATGGTCTAGATTTAATAATAATATCTTTATGAGGAGATTTGATCCCCCATGTGTACTTTCTTTGTCTTCCCTTATTGCTTTCTTGGGTATATTCTGTTGTGCTATTTGCGGTTTTAAATGTTTTTAAATTCAAGTTGTGTGGTTCAAAAGACATTGAATAAAATTTGTAACTTTTTCTTGTTGATCCCTGCGTTTGTGCATGTTTCTTTTCTTCTTTTTTGGATGTTCCTGGGTCTGTTTCTTTGTTCCTCAGTTTATCAGGGCATACTTTGAGATGGTCTCTGGATACTGCAGTTGAAGTTTCTCTTTCATCTTTACTGATAAGGCAGACTTTCGTGTTGTCGAAGTTTGAAGGTAGGATAGTATACGGTTCTGCTTCCCACTGGTCGTCAAGTTTGTGCATTCTCCTTTTACGTTTAAGCACTTGTTCACCTGGTGACAAGGGAATTGCAGGGACATGTTGGTTATAGTCTCTTTCTTGCTTTTGTCTTGCTTGCGATGGACTTCTTTCGACGCACTCTTATACTTGGCGGTACTTTTGTTGTCTCTCAGTATCCCAATCTGCAACAGGTGAGGTATTTTCTGGGGTTAGGACTCCCATGTCTAGATCAACTGGTAGCTTAGTAGATCTTCCTCTCATCAGGTATGCAGGAGTGCAGTTGGTGGAGTTCACTAGGATGTGATTATACAAGTCAACCAAGTCTGACAACATCTCTGGCCATAAGTTTCTTTCATGTAAAGGCAAGGTCTTCAGTAAGTCAATCACTACTTGGTTCATCTTTTCACACATTCCGTTGGTTTGCGGGTGGTACGGTGTTGTTCTGATCTTTTTGCATCCATACAGGTTGCAGAATTCTTGAAATACTTCCGCTTCAAAGGCTGGTCCTTGATCAGTGAGTACTTTTTCAGGATATCCATGTGGTCTTCAGAAGTGTTGCTGGGAGGCTTTGGCTGCTCACTTTGCTGTCTGATCCTTGACAGGTACAACTACCAGGAATCTGGAGTAATGATCCACAATAGTCAAAGCATAGACATAGCCTGACGGGCTTGGAGTTAGCTTCACGTGGTCTAAGGCCACCAGTTCAAGTGGCTGTTTGGTGACTATGGGCTGTAGGGGAGCCCTCTGGCTGTCACGGTCCTTTCTGCGCAGGTTACATTGGCCACACTCTCAGCACCACTTTTTGATGGCTTTTCTCATGCCAATCCAGTAAAACCTTCAACGTAAGAGGATCTCCAACTCCTTCCATCAGAAGTGTCCTGCTTCATCGTGGTATGCTTCCAGGACTATTGGCACATCTTATCTTCGGACCACTATCTGCCAGACTAACTCATGAGTGCATGGATTGATGTTTCTTCGACACAGCTTACCATCGTAGATGAATAGTTTGCCTTTCTCCTTCCACAGTTGTTGCATCTCTTGCGGATCATTTGGATGAGAGTGCGAATCTGCTTGCGTCAGCAACTCTTTCACCAGACGGACCGCGGGCTCACTGTCCTGGGTCTCTGCCCATCCATGGTGGGGCAACGGGTTCAGCGTGGCTTCCTGTTTGTTCTTGTGCCTGTTCCTTACATAATGAGAGTACTGAGTTGCTCCAGGGCGATGGAAAGCTGGCAGCTCTACCTCTTCAAGTTCCTATGAATCCTCTTCCACATCTGGTAGGTTGGGCATTCTGGATAACGCATCGGCATTCTTGTGCCCTGCACGGTACTTGATAGTGAAGTCGTAATTAGACAACCGGGCCATCCATCGCTGCACCAAAGCACCTAGTTTTGCTGTCTCCAGGTGAGTCAGCGGATTGTGGTCTGTGTAGACTGTCAATTTTACTGAGACCAGGTAGTGCTTGAACCTCTCTGTTACTGCCCAGACGATGAGAGGAACTCCAGCTTAAAGGAACTATAATTTTCAGGGTTCCTTTCTGTGAGGCGAAGCTTCCTGCTGGTGTACGCAATTACCTTTTCCTTGCCCTTGCCTTTTTGTACCTGGGACAGTGCTGCTTCCAATCCCACGTTGCTGGCATCCGTGTACAGCACAAATGGTTGATTGTATCCTGGGTAGGTAGGATGGGTACCTCATCTCCTGTGAGAGCCAACTTCAACCGGGTGAAGGATCCTTCCAGCCTGTCGTTCCAGTCAAATGGGGTATTCTTACCCTTGGTTTTCTTAGATTGGCCCACTAACAGGTCTTGCAGTGGTGTGGCCATCTTGGTGAAGTCTTTAATAAATCTTCTGTAGTAGCCTACCAACCCTTGGAACTGTCGGACTTCATGGAGGTTACTGGGTTTTGGCCAGTTCTTGATCACGGTGACCTTGTCTGGGTCTGGGGCCACTCCTTCAGAGCTCACCACATGGCCCAGGTACTGTACTTTGGATTTCAACAGGTGACATTTAGATGGTTTTACCTTCAAGCCAAAGTTGGACAGGGCTTTAAACACTTTGGCTAGGTGCCTTAGGTGATCTTCATACATCTTGGAGAAGACAATGACGTCGTCCAGGTACAACAAGACAGTTTCGAAGTTCTTGTGCCTGAGAAAGAATTCCATCATTCTCTGAAATGTCCCTGGGGCATTGCACAGTCCAAACAGCATGTAATTAAATTCAGCAAGACCCATTGGTGTTGTGAAGGCCATCTTCTCCTTATCCGCCTCTGCTACGGGAACCTGCCAGTACCCACTGGTGAGATCCAAGGTATATTTTAACGCAGCCAATGACTCTTCTATTCTACGCAATGGGTATGCATCCTTGTGTGTAATGCGGTTTATCTGCCTATAATCTACACACATTCTCATGGTGCTATCCTTTTTCCTGACGAGGACTAATGGAGCTGCCCAGGGGCTACAACTATCTCTGATTATCCCAGCCTCCTTCATCTCTCGCAACATACTTTTGGCACACTGGTAATGAGCTGGAGGTACAGGCAGGTACCTCTCCTTGATGGGTGGATGACTTCCCGTGGGGATATGATGTTGTACCCCTTTTACCATTTGTCCTGCAGAGCCATTGTCCTCCGCCTGGTTGGACGGGACTAAGGGTTCTGTCGCCTGTATCACATTGTTATCAACAGTAAACAGTTTGGCAAGTGTGGCATATCTGGTTAAGTGAACCTCCTTCTCTCTACAGTTGAGAACACGTACTGGTGGTACCCTCCCCTTGCGGACTTCAACCACCCCTCTGGCTGTCAGGATTGTGGGCCTACTATCTGAATACACAGGTTCTACCATGGCCTGGTAGTCTTTACCTCTGTCTGATACCTATTGCTGCCCGACACCATATCAACATTTCACTCCTGGGGGGTATTGCAATGGGGATGGGATCACTCACGGTGACTCTGCCAATTTCTCCACCAGACAGTTCTACCTGTTGTCTTTTTACCAGGGCTCTGATTTCCTTTTGAAGGACTCTATGTTCACTGGAACCAGCAGTTTCTGCCACCTGTTGTAACAAGACAATAACCTCAGCCAGACAATTTTCAATGACATTACCAATGGTCATGATAGGGTTACATTCACGTCGATCAATATCAGCAATCACCATCACTTGGGCTTTTAATTCTACCCGCCCCACTTGTGTCCCACCTGCGGCAAAGGCTGACCATTACTGGCTACTATCGTTAAGTCACTATCTAGACTACGGGTAACGGGTAATGTCTGTATCAGCCCAATAACGCTTATAAAGGATGTAAGGCATAGTTGTAACCTGTGAACCGGTGTCCAACAAAGCGTTCATCGGGATGCCGTCAATCACAATGAGGAGAACAGGTCGTCCTCCGACGTATTTGGCTCGACAGTTTTGTGGGCCTGGTCGTCCTATTCCTGGGGGTTGGCCCTCTGCCCCAGGGGTCACTCGTTTAAATGACAGTACCTTGCAATGTAAAGTGGTATGGATGGAGTGCTGATGACAGAGGCCACCGGAGCACAGGTTAGGGATTTAAAATCTTTAATCAGAACGCGTTTCAACAGCCAATCGCTGTTGAACATTTTATTCATTGTCACCTGACGAAGACAGCGATTGGCTGTTGAAACGCGTTCTGATTAAAGATTTTAATTCCCTAACCTGTGCTCCGCTTTTTTCAATTTGCATTACTGCTCCCTCCTTGAGGGATTGTGGTGGTAGCTGCAGCTGACAAGCCAAATTGCCCTTTGCTGCTCCAGGACCTTCTACCACGTGACCGGCAGGTCCTTGATCACCTGGGAAGCAGTACTCGGACTCTCCTGCACGCCGGAACATCTCCGGACTTCAGCCGTCCATCATCGTCCTGTTCCTTCTGTATACCACTGTGTCAAGGTCTGGGAGCTGCCTTTCATCTGCCCCAGAGGACTAAGAATCCTTCTGAGCCATTGCACATTGTTATCCTTGTCCAGCATAACCGTCTGCAGTGAGTAGGTCTATGACCTTTCTGCATTCTTTTCCCGGCTGATACCATTCATGTGCGCCCCCCTCTCTCTTTGTTTCTAAGTAGCTTGCAATGTGCCCTGCCTGGTTGCAGCTGTGGCAGATGGGTCGTCCATCCTGGTGATAGCAGTCATCATCTCTCCCTCTGGTCGGCGGGATCCTCTTCTGTTGTCGCCAGGGGACGTCCCCCGGTCTGGAAACCAGCTTGATCTTCTCCTTGGGGATTTCCTGTAGAGACTGCACGGTCCGGGATAATGCAGCAACGCTTTTGGTCAGCTCCTGCACCTGGAGGCGTAGTCCTGTGGAAGAATCATCAACTAGGACCTGTGCATCAGCCTCAACAGGGACCTGTGGATATGATGCCACCTCCTGGTGGTACATGAGGGGTGGACGCTTAAGAGGCACTGCACAGCTGGGTGGAGGTTCGTGTAACATCCGGATGGCTCTGTCCTTAAATTGCGCAAAGTCCAGGTCAGGGTTTTGCAAGGCCAGGATGCATAGCTGAGTCCTGTGGGTGCTAGACAGGAGCCCCTCAATGAACTGCTCTTTCAAGAGTTTATCTCCATCCTATATTGTGTTAGTATCTACTTGGTTAACAGTCCGGAGCACCTCCTGTAAATTAAGGGCATAGTCCCGTATGCTGTCTTGTGCTTTTTGCTTACACCCGAAGAACTTCATTTTTATTTCTGCAGCGGTGCGGGTGTCAAAGGTAATTTTGAGCTTAGCAAAGATCTGCTGCACAGTCTTTTTGTCCACATCTGGCCAGGATTTTACCTCTCTTAGGGCCACACCAATCAGTTGGCCAGTTAAGATATTAATTTTCTGATGCTCTGTCAAAGGATAAACTTCAAACAGGCTGCAGAGCCTTTCTATAAAGTCATTTAACGTATGTGACTCTCCGGAATACTGTGAGAGCCATGCTGCTCCAGGTATATACAGCATGGATAGGGGCATGATGGGCGCCGTAGCTGTGGTGGTGTCCGGCCGGCTTTCTGGAGCTGCGGGCTCTGCGGGGCCTGGTAGCTGTATAGGGCCTGTGCCTGCATCCTCCACGGGGTCTGGGGGCATCCCTGGGCCTGCAGGAGCATCCGCTGCGGGTCCTGGGGGTACTATGGGGCCTGCGGCAGCGACAGCCACCAATTCCCCTCCCGGGTCAGACATGGCTCTTCCCCCGTCGCTAACCTGGTACAAGCCGGGGTCTCCTCTCCGGAGTCTGCAGCTGTTCTTCCAGTGCGTCGCTCGGCACTTTGCAGCGTCCTCACTTCTAGCTTCACTGTACTTCAATTCCAGCATTCCAGGCAGCGCGGCACCCATTTCTTCTGCTTCACGCTCTATCTGACTTGCTCCGCCCACGAAGGTACGTCTCCTCCACCTCACGCTCCATGCGGTGCGGCAATGGCAGCTTTTCGTGGCAAACTGTCACAGTCACTGGCACACAGTACCTGGCGATGCCAGGGCACGAAATCCTGTTTGTGATACCAAAGTTGAGTCGCCCGCAGGGCAGTGGGGTACTCGGTACCAGGTCCGGTCGCAAGGGGGTGTCACGGTGTCTGCG
This sequence comes from Ranitomeya variabilis, assembly GCF_051348905.1. NCBI lineage: Eukaryota > Metazoa > Chordata > Amphibia > Anura > Dendrobatidae > Ranitomeya > Ranitomeya variabilis. Next base: position 454,396,686 of record NC_135235.1, read on the forward strand.
ACCCGGTCCGTGGCCCTGGGCCTCAACGTTAAAAGGGAAAATGTTCAAAGTTTGTCGTGACACCACCTGTGGAGTTCGATCAGTAGTTGGACCGATGCTGCATTAAAGGGGTCCCCTGGGGGATGTTGCGGCAGCACAGATGTTACAGTTCTCACAGATGAAGCGGGTTCCCCAGGGATCCTATGGTGTGTGGCCAAGATGATGGTTTTGCCGATGAATAAATGGAGGAGACAAGTTGTAAGTCTTTACCTGATTTACTGCAGATGGTTGGCCACAGTCCAGGGCACCGGCAAGGTACATTAGGAGTCCAGGCAGGCCAGAGACAAGCGGAATCCCCTTGGCAGGTCAGGTAGAAGCCTTCCACTCTGCGCTTGCTGTAACTGAGGTCCCTGCTTCCACTAAGTGTTCCCAGCAAAGTCCTAATTCGTTCCCCTGTCCTGGGACAGGTACCTGTATGGTAGGCAGCTTGAGCCGTGCTTACTGGGGTCTTTTCACGGAGACTCCAGGCTCCAAGGTGCTGCTGTACCACAGGTGAATATGGGCAAAGTCCATGTAATCCTCTGCCCTCCAATTCTGCTCTACTGTATGTCTTAGTACTCCACAAAAGCCTCTTGCTCCCGGTACCCGACTACTGCGCACTGACTCCCTGGAGGGATAGTCTTAGCCTATTGTAGTCCTGTATCTCCACTGTGCTCCTTCCCTGTCTGTCCTTGCTCACAGACTTTCTGTACAGACTAAACTGATTCCGCCTCCAAACCAGGATCTTTATCCAGGGAAGCTGCCCTAAAACAGGGTTTCGAGCTCCCACTCCTGGCCTGGATTTGGAAGGTGTTGTGTGTGTGATAACCTGCCAAAGGGAATCTCACTTGTATCCAGGCATAGCACTACCCTCCCCGAGAGGAAGGCAGCACTACTGTGCTACCCGAACTCCTGGGGTGCCACATTTCCAACTTATCCAGATCCAGTATTGACTGCTTTACATAGTTTTGTATCATGTGCAAATATTGATATTTTACTGTGTAAACCTTCTACCAGATCGTTACTAAATATGTTGAAGAGAATAGGTCCCAACACCGACCCCTGCGGTACCCCACTGGTCACAGTGACCCAGTTAGAGAATATACCATTTATAACCACCCTCTGCTTTCTATCACTAAGCCAGTTAGGATAAAATGAATGGTACAATTTGTTATGCAATTTTTCCTGAATACGCAAATACCCGATAAGCTGTCAAAAACTACTTTTAAGGTACAGTGCAAAGCCTGTAAGAGCAAGAGAGCCATATTGGAGTTCAGATATTGCTAGTATGGTTTACAGGTGCCATGACCCACTGGAAGAGCCACTAAGGTGCCAAAACATAAGTGACCCTATTTTACAAACTACACCTCTCAGTGAATTCATATATGGGTGCAGCGGTCATATTGACACCACAGGTGCATCATAGAATTTTATACCATTGGGCAGTGAAAAAAAAAATTACATTGTTATCCGAAAAATTTAGTTTTAGCCCCAGATTTTACATTTTCACATGGGTAAATTGGTTCAAATGGCACCAAAATTTGTCATACAATTTCTGTTGAACGAGGCAGTACCCCAAATGTGGCTGTATAGTACTCATTCCTCGTGCAGTATAAGCACTACCACATTTATATAGTTTTTTATGTTTGGCTGATGTTACACACTAAAACATGTTTGGTTTGCGCATCACTATATTTTGAGAGCTATAAATTTCTGCCGACAAAGTCATGTTAGGCCGTGTTTTTTGCTGGACGATTTGACATTTTTATTGCTTATACCATCCCTAACCCATCTCTTCAACCTATCACTAACTTCTGGTACCTTCCTCTCTGCTTTCAAGCATGCCACAATCACATCTATCCTTAAAAAGCCATCCCTTGACCCGAGCGCTATGTCCAGCTATCGCCCCATATCTTTGCTCCCATTTGCTTCCAAACTCCTTAAGCAGCACATTCAAGCTGAACTTTACTCTCACTTTGCATCTAAATCGCTCTTTGACAACCTACAATCTGGCTTCCGTTCCCACCATTCCACTGAGACTGCCCTGACCAAACTTACTAACAACCTACTTACAGTTAAAGCTATCAGACAATTCTCTATACTCCTCCCTCTAGACCTGTCCTCTGCCTTCGACACGGTTGACCACTGCCTTCTACTACAGATCCTCTCTTCCTTTGGTGTCAAAGACCTTGCCCTATCCTGGATCTCCTCATACCTTACCAACCGCACATTTAGCGTTTCCTACTCCCACACTAACTCCTCATCTCGCCCTCTCTCTGTTGGTGTCCCTCAAGGCTCTGTCCTAGAACCCCTTCTCTTCTCAATCTATACCCTTGGCCTGGGACAACTCATAAAGTCCTATGGCTTCCAGTACCATCTATATGCTGATGACACTCAGATCTACCTCTCTGACCCAGATGTCACCTCTCTGCCCTCCAGAATCCCAGAGTGTCTATCAGCCATATCCTCCTTCTTCTCCTCTTGCTTCCTCAAGCTCAATGTGGACAAATCAGAACTAATTATCTTTCCTCCATCTTGCATACCTTCCCTACCTGGTCTATCTATCACAATAAATGAAATCACACTTTCCCCTGTCCAGGAGATCCTCTGCCTCGGAGTAACCCTTGACTTTGCCGTGTCCTTCAAACCGCCTCCAGCTCAAAAATATTTCCAGAATCCATCCTTTCCTCTACTCTCACTCTACCAAAATGCTTGTGCATGCCCTAATCATCTCCCGCCTCGACTACGGCAACATCCTCCTCTGTGGCCTACTTTCTAACACTCTCGCACCCCTCCAGTTTGTCCTTAACTCTGCTACCCGACTAATCTCTCTTCTTGTTACACTCCTGCTTCCCCTCTTTTACAAATCCCTTCACTGGCTCCCAATTTTCCAGCGTATCCAATTTAAAATACTAACACTGACCAACAAAGCCATCCATAACCTTTCTCCTCCATATATTTCTAATCTCTCAATATCTTCCCTCACATAATCTCCGGTCCTCCCAAGACCTCCTTCTCTCCTCCACGCTTATTCGCTCCTCACCCAATCGCCTCCAAGATTTCTCCCGAATATCCCCCATCCTCTGGAATTCTGTGCCCCAACACGTACAGTTATCCACCACATTTGGATCCTTCAGATGGAACCTGAAAACCCATCTCTTCAAAAAAGCTTACAACATGTAATTGGAGCGCCCCCTCTGCCGCAGGGCTGAGGGGCACCCGGTACCGGGCCTCTGTGTCTCAGGTCTGGGGTTAGAAAAAAGAGAAAAAACAAGGCGCCCCCAATGTGTCACACTGTTTAAAAAACACACATACAGTCCTTTGTAGGGAATGTGCTCACCTATTGGTGTTGTGAAACTGGGTCACAACTCCCAAGAAGGCATAATCGTAGCAGCAGGTCTCCACAAGAATCCAAAGGGATGCTGGAGGTAATAGTCTTAGGCGAACTGAAGACCGCGCACACGAGGTAGATTTAAGGTGGTTTATTGAAGCCTACGCGTTTCAAGAGCTATCTTGCTCTCTTCTTCAGGGCATATCTATGAGAGAGAGCAAGATAGCTCTTGAAACGCGTAGGCTTCAATAAACCACCTTAAATGTACCTCGTGTGCGCGGTCTTCAGTTCGCCTAAGACTATCAGGTCTGGGGTTGTCATGGTGGCTAGGCCCGGTCCGTGACCCTGCTGAGGGGCGTCCAGTGAAAGTTGAGAATGTGAGGATGTCGTGATGTGCTGTAGGTCGCAGTGAATAACGAGGACACCAGGTTGCAGTCTCTTTACCTCTTTACTGAAGGCTTCAGGATCCTCAGTCCGGAATACGGTTAACCGGGCTACCTGAGTCCGGCCGGTCCGATGGCACCTCCAGAGTTCCCTTTGCAGGTGGAAATCTGTGCCTACCTTCTAGCGCTTGTGAGTTGTAGTCCTTCCCTGCTGTGCTTACGGGATAGTCCTCACAACTGTTGTGTCTGTTTCTGAAGTTCCCTCACAACTTGATTATGATGTTCTTCTTCGTCCCCCCAGATGATATGGCTAGGACGCACCCGTATGACGGGTAGGCTCGGAGGTCTTCCGGGACCCTAGAGTCACCCCTCTCCAAATGTTGCCCCCTGTGTCTGCTTAGGTGATTTTGGGTGAGACAGCCCGCCTAGAACTGACTGTCCTGCCGTAGGTTTGAAGTAAGGCCTGGAGCTCAATCCTTCCTCGGCGTTTCCGGCCACCGGCTACGCGCCTCAGTAGGATGTTGCCTCGTCTTACAGCATGACTCCTACTGGTGTTTCTCCTTGTTGAGTTGATCTCGTTTCTCACTCAGCACAATAAACATCGCTTCTTGTCCTTTCTTGGGGTACCGCCGCGATGAAGTGCAGGCGCGGTCCCGTAACGTTCTTTCTGTTCGCTAGGCCTCTGTCAGGATCCCACCCCTGACAGGGACCCCCCTGAATCTACCCCTGCAACACCCTCTGCCACAGGATGTTGCCTGATTCCAACCCAGTCAGCTTCTGACTAACTTCCTATCTAACCCCCAGTTTTACCAGATTGTGAGGAGTGGCCTAATACATAGCACCCTTAGCTCCTCCTGGAGGCCAGACTGCGAAGTGTATTGGTGTCTGTGATACCTGGTCAGGTGAACTCCTTCAGTGCCATCAGACGTACCATAGCCCCCCTTAGCGGCGGAGCATCAGTACTGCAACGACAAGGACTCTGGGGCGCTGCATAATGACCAAGCAGCCACCTCAACACCATCAGACCTACTGCAACCCCCGACCTACTGTCTCCTTCCCCATAATCCTGTAGAATGTAAGCCTGCAAGGGCAGGGTCATTGCCCCTCTGTACCAGTCTGTCATTGTTAGTTTGTTTACTGTAAGTGATATTTGTATTTTGATGTAACCCCGTCTCATGTATAGCACCGTGGAATTAATGCTGCTATATAAATAATAATAATAATAATTGCTACCATATTTTGGCAGAACATTTTTTTTATCTCCTTCTATTCCAATTTTTTAAAGGTAGAACAAACAAAATCTAGCAATTTAGGAATTATTGTTTTTTCTCCTTTTTATGCAGTTTAACGTGTCGTAAAGGTGATGACATCTTTATTCTTTTGGTCAGTACACTTACAGCAATGCCACATTTATATAATTCTTTTTAAGTTTTGTCGCTTTTACAAAATAAAAACTATTCTGTAGAAAAAATAATTGTTTTTGCATCACCATATTCTGAGAGCTATAGCTTTTTAATTTCTTGACTGATAGAGTTGTATGGTGGCTGCTTTTTTGAGGGACAAAATGACATTTTTAGAGATACCACTTTTATTTGCATTTCATTTAGTGATCGCATTTTTATTCTGCAGTATGATGAAAAAGCATAGTTTTTTCCCACTTTTTTACGATGTTCACTGAAGGGGTTAACTAGTGTAATAATTTTATAGATCAGGTCCTTCTGGATGCAGTGATACCAAATATGCGTACTTTTTTTGTTTATACCGTATTTGTTTTTACATAAATATAGATATTTATTGGTATATTATTTTTTTATTTTTTAAATGTATTTATTTATTTAAATGTTAAAAAAATACATATTTTTTTTACTTAGCCCCCCTATGGGACTTTAACCCCTTTACCCCTGAGGGTGGTTTGCACGTTAATGACCGGGCCAATTTTTACAATTCTGACCACTGTCCCATTTTGAGGTAATAACTCTAGAACGCTTCCTCGTGATTCTGAGACTGTTCTTTCGTGACATATTATAGTTCATGATAGTGGTAAAATGTATTCGATATAACTTGCATTTATTTGTGTAAACATGGAAATTTGGCGAAAATTTTGAAAATTTAGCAATTTTCAAACATTTAATTTTTATGCCCATCATGCAATCAGAGAAATATGTCACACAAAATAGTTTGTAAATTACATTTCCCACATGTCTACTTTACAACAGCACAATTTTTGAAACAATTTTTTTTTTCGTTAGGAATTTATAAGGGTTAAAAGTTGACCAGCGATTTCTAATTTTTACAACAAAATTTACAAAATCTTTTTTTAGGGACTACCTCACATTTGAAGTCACTTTCTGGGGTCTATATGGTAGAAAATGCCCAAAAGTGACACCATTCTAAAAACTTCACCCCTCAAGCTGAACAAAATTACATTCAAGAAGTTTATTAATCCTTCAGGTGCTTCACAGGAATTAATGGAATATAAAAGGAAAAAATGAACATTTAACTTTTTTTCCACTAAAATGTAAATTTAGACTACCGTATATACTCGAGTATAAGCCGAGATTTTCAGCCCAAATTTTTGGGCTGAAAGTGCCCCTCTCGGCTTATACTCGAGTCACGGCCAGCGGGTGAGGGGGAGAGGGCGCTGAGGCATACTTACCTGCTTCCGGGGCTCCTGGCGCTCCCCCTGCCCGTCCCACGGTCTCCGGGTGCCGCAGCTCTTCCCCTGTTCAGCGGTCACGTGGGACCGCTCATTAGAGAAATGACTATGGACTCCACTCCCAATGGGGTTGGAGCCGCCTATTCATTTCTCTAATCAGCGGTGCCGGTGACCGCTGACAGAGGAAGAGCTGCGGCACCCGAAGACCAGCTGTCCGGGGGAAGGAGCGGGACGCCGGGAGCAGGTAAGTATGTCATATTCACCTGTCCGCGTTCCACACGCCGGGCGCCGCTCTGTCTTCCCGGCGTCTCTCTCTCCGCACTGACTGTGCAGGTCAGAGGGCGCGATGACGCATATAGTGTGCGCGCCGCCCTCTGCCTGATCAGTCAGTGCGGAGAGACGCCGGGACGGGACGCTGAGGAGCTGCAAGCAAGAGAGGTGAGTATGTGTTTTATTATTTTTATTGCAGCAGCAGCAGCAATGGCACAGCTTTCTATGGCACATCCTATGGGGCAATAATGAACGGTGCAGAGCTCTATATGGCACAGCTTTCTATGGCACATCTATGGGGCAATAATGAACGGTGCAGAGCACTATATGGCACAGCTATGGGGCAGTTATGAACGGTGCAGAGCACTATATGGCACAGCTATGGGGCAATAATAAACGGTGCAGAGCACTATATGGCACAGCTATGGGGAAATAATGAACAGCGCAGAGCACTATATGGCACAGCTATGGGGAAATAATGAACGGTGCAGAGCACTATATGGCACAGCTATGGGACAATAGTGAACGGCGCAGAGCACTATATGGCACAGCTATGGGGAAATAATGAACGGTGCAGAGCACTATATGGCACAGCTATGGGGAAATAATGAACGGCGCAGAGCACTATATGGCACAGCTATGGGGCAATTATGAACGGTGCAGAGCACTATATGGCACAGCTATGGGGCAATAATGAACGGTGCAGAGCACTATATGGCACAGCTTTCTATGGTACAGCTATGGGGCAATAATGAATGGTGCAGAGCACTATATGGCACAGCTATGGGGCCATAATGAACGGTATGGAGCATCTATTTTTATTTTTGAAATTCACCGGTAGCTGCTGCATTTTCCACCCTAGGCTTATACTCGAGTCAATAAGTTTTCCCAGTTTTTTGTGGCAAAATTAGGGGGGTCGGCTTATATTCGGGTCGGCTTATACTCGAGTGTATACGGTATTTAATTTTATTTTCACAAAGGACACAGGAAAAAATGAACCCCAAAATTTGTAATGCAATTTCTCCTGAACATGCCGATACCCCATATACACCACTATTTAGTCGCACAGAAGAGAAGGAGTGTCGTTTGACTTTTTCAACGCAAAATTGGCTGGAATTGAGATCGGATGCCATGTCGCATTTGGAGAACAACTCATGTGCTTATACAGTGAAAACCATTCACAAGTGACCCCGTTTTGGAAACTAGACCCCCCAAGAAACTTATCTAGATGTGTGGTGAGCACTTTGAACCCCCAAGTGTTTCACTAAAGTTTATAACGTAGAGCTGTGAAAATTAAAAAACATTATTTCCACAAAAATTATCTTTTAGCTTACAATATTTTATGTTCCCAAGGGTAACCAGAAAAATTGGACCCCAAAAGTTGTTGTACAATTTGTCCAGAGTTCACAGATACCCCATATGTGGGGGGAACCACTATTTGGGAGCATGGCAGAGCTCGGAAGGGAAGGAGCGCTGTTTGACTCTTTCAATGGAAAACTGGTTGGAATTGAGATCGGACGCCATATAACATCTGGAGAGCCCCTGATGTGCCTAAACAGTGAAAACCACCCACAAGTGACCCCATTTTGGAAACTAGACTCTCTAAGGAACTTATCTAGATGTGTGGTGAGCACTTTGAACCCCCTAAAGTTTCTCTAAAGTTTATAACGTAGAGCAGTGAAAATAAAAAATTTTTTCCACAAAAATGAACTTTTAGCCCCCAATTTTTTATTTTCACAAGGGTAACAGGAGAAATTGGACCCCAAAAGTTGTTGTTCAATTTGTCCTGAGTATGCTGAAACTACACATGTAGAAGAAAACTACTGTTTTGTTGCATGGCAGAGCTCGAAAGGGAAGTAGTGATGTTTTGAAATGCAGACTTTGATGGAATGGTCTGCGGGCTTCATGTCACATTTGCAGAGCCCCTGATGTGCCTAAACAGTAAAAAAAATCCCACAAATGACCCCATTTTGGAAACTAGACCCCCTAAGGAACTTATCTTGATGTGCCTTTGTAAGGAGGTGGTGTAGACCCTCGGCTGCTCCCTATCTCCTTTTTTGCATGTGGTCCCCCATGCGGTGCTGCTGCAGTGGGTTCTGCATTGATGTATGTGCAATGTTTACTATATCTATTAATGTGATGTCATGTCTGTGCTTTGTTTGACCTGTCTTAATGCTGTATCATTGCAATATATGTATTAGTAGTTCAGGGATAGTAAAGAGTTAATTTAGGGGGCTGGACTTGCAGCCTCAAGGGAGCAGGAAGCTCCTGCTTCCTGGGCAGAACCCAGGCAAGATGGCCTAAGGCAGGGTGTGTGTCCCCATCTGGGGGCACAGGTGTGTCCCAACTTGGGACAGAATGAGCCCCCGTCTGGGGCATAAGTGGATCCCCGTCTGGGACAGAAGGAGCCCCCATCTGGGGCATAAGTGGATCCCCATCTGGGACAGAAGGGACCCCCGGCTGGGGGAATAATGGCTACAGGACTGTCAGGCACCAGGATTGAATGTGTGCCTCACCAGAGTCTTTCAGCTCTGTAGAGCTTGCTGAGAGTCATGGAGTTTACTGCTGCAGCCGTTGCTGTGTCTAGGTACAGAATAGGAATCATTCATCTGTTGTTCACTTCTGCACCTTTATTATTAAAATACAAGTTGCCACTGTTGGGCCCTATACAGTGTGAAGAGTGGTTCATCCGGAGAACAGCTGCAGGACTGAGGTAACCCACTGTTACCCAGGGCTGGGATTAGAACTGACATTTTATGTGCAAGGGGCTGAGGTCTGGACTGACTCTGCCATAGTAGACTCGCCCATGACTACCACCCCTTGCCACCTTGTTACACCTAAACAGTGGCAATGCCCAACAAGTGCCCCCTTTTTAGAACTAATCTACTGTTTCCTGATATGTGAATTTTATATTGTAGTGGCATACATGAGTTGTGTAGTGTTTGTCATACGTCATTTGTGTAGTGTTCGTCAGGTTGTCATATGTCAGTTGGGTAAGTCAGAAATTAACTTATTAGTCCATGGATGTGTGGTAAAGTCTGAAACATTCTTTCATACATGGGCTAGGTTAATTGGGGCAGGTGTCGCATTGATAAATAGTGTCCTTGCGTATTCCACTTCTGTAACAAACTCGGCACCTCTTTGAGGGACCTCCTCTGGGAACTGTTGACCTGGCAAGATACTTGCACCTTCAGTTCCGAAAGTACTGGGGCCTGCTCCTCCCTGATCTGAGATTAAGGCCTTGATCACTACCTCCTGGAACTGAAGGTACGACTTAGCTGTCTGGCCTGCACATCTTGACAGCAGGAAAGTGTTGAGCATTGTCATCTGTACAATGTGCAAGGCCAGCTTCTTGTACCACACCTTGGCCTTTCTCAAAGCACTGTACTGCAGGAGAGAGATCAACGCCGCCCATATTTTTGTTGTACCCCAGTACACAGCCCGGTTTGCAGACCTGTGTAGAGGTACCTCGTACAGTGCTGAGAGTGCTGCCATCACCATGTATGGTGGTCAAGAAAAATACATCCCTCTTGTCCTTGTATTTGACCACTAGTAGTTGGTCGCTACATTGGGCTCTGCTGTCAGCGCTTCTGAGCATCTGCCTAATTAGCGGTTTTGGGAGGCCTCTCTGATTTTTGCAGACTGTACCGCAGGCTGCGGTACCTTGCGCAGAGAAAGACTTGAAGAGTGGGATGCTGGTATAAAAGTTATCCACATAGATGGAATAACCTTTATCCAGCATGCACCAAATCCCATACAATTTTCCCACTCACTCTCAGGACATGGGGGACATTCAGGGTGTTCTTTCTGGGTGTCCTTCCCTTCATAAACTCTAAACCTGTGGGTGTACTGCAGCGCCCCAGAGTCTGGTTGTTGCAGTAACGTCGCTCCTCCACCAGGGGGAGTGATGGTACGTCTGATGGCACTAAAGGAGTTCACCTGACCAGATATCACAGTCACACACTACACTTCACACTCCGGCCACCAGGGGGAGCAAAAGGTTCTATGTATTAGGCCACTCCACACACTCTGGTAAAACTGGGGGTTGGATAGGAAGTTAGTCAGAAAGCAGCCTGGGAGAGTTCCAGGGAGGACCTGTCAGGTGTGGGACCCTGACAGTGGCCTAGCACGAGACAGATTGTTACGGAGCTGCGCCTGCATTGCATAGCGGCAGTCTCCTAAGGAAGGACAAGAAGCGAAGTATATTGTGGAGAAGTGAGAAACGGGATCACAGCACAAGGAGACAACACCAGAAGGAGTCCTGCCATAACATCGACAACATCCTTCTGAGGTGCATAGCCGGCGGCCGGAACGCCGAGGAAGTAATAGGCTGTACGCATTACTTTGAACTACGGCAGGGCAGTTTATTCCAAGTTGACTGTCCAACCTTTACACCTAACGAAGACAACGGAGGCAATTGTGGGTGAGGGGCGTCTCTAGGGTCCCTATAAAATAACTCCAGGCCTACCCCGTCATATGGGTGTGTCCTATCCATATCATCTGGGGGACGGAGAGAAAGAACAGAAACATACACGACAGTTGTGAGGACTATCCCGTGGTGCTCAGCAGGGAGGTACTACAACACACAGGCGCTAGTAGGAAGCCTACTGATTTCCACCTGCAAAGGGAACTCTGGATGTGCCTTCGGACCGGCCGGTCTCAGCCAGCCCTGTTAGCAGTACTCTGGATTGTGGATGCCGAAGCCTTCAGTAAAAAAGGTAAAGAGACTGCAACCCTGTGTCCTCGTCATTTACTGCGACCTACATCATCACCAACCACTCATCAAGGGAAGCCCTGGGGACATACTTCACCTGTGGGAAGTTACACCATCTAGCTGCAATTCCATCACCCCAGCGGACCCCTAGCAGCGTCGGTCACCCTGACCGAATACCACAGGTGGCGTCACGAACACTTGACAAACTCTCACCTACACCTTTATTTGGGCGCCCCTTAGCAGGGCCACGGACCGGGTCGGGCCACCGTGACACCCCTAGAACCGAGCCCGAGGGACCTGGTACCGAGTACCCCGCTGCCCTGCATTTGGGGGCCGCTCCAGTACCCTGAGGTACTCTCACACAGCTTTTAGAGTTTAATTCCATACCTGGCCCTAACTATTACTGGGCAGGTACTGCCAGAATTTAAGCCTTCCCTTGAAAGGGACTCATCCATGCAGACGTCCATTTGGGGCATGTACACTTCAGCAAACTGTTTGTTGAAATGTTCAATGACCGGCCGAACTTTGAATAGACGGTCAAAGTTGGGGTCATCTCTGGGAGGACAACGTGCATTATCATTATAATGCAGGAATTTGTGGATGGCCTCAGATGTGTCCGGGCCGTGACCATTCGGAACACTGGAGTGTTGTATAAAACATCAACACTCCAATATTGCTGAAGTTTCTGGCTTCTTCAGGATCCGGAAGGTAAACCAAAAAGAAACAAAAACCCTTTAAAATTTAACTTTTAATTAATAGTATCAATGCTCCATGTGAACATAGGAGAGATATATACAGCTCTGGCAAAAATTAAGAGACCACTGCAAAATGTTCAGTTTGTCTGATTTTTAGCTTTATAGGTATATTTTTGAGTAAAATGTAAATTGTTCATTTATTCTATAAACTTCTGACAACGTATCTCCGAATTTCCAAGCATTTGTTAGAGAAATTTACAAAACCTGTTTCTTTAGGGACCTATTCAGATTTTAATGGATTTTAAGGAGTCTATATATTAACCCCTTTCTGACATCAGACGTAATAATCCATCCATGTGACTTGGGTCTATTTGACCATGGACGGATTATTACGTCTGCGCAATCGCCCGCGCACACATGTGGTGTGCGGGCGATCACCGCCATGTAACAGCTGATTCTGACAGCTGACACCCGGTACTAAGTGCCTGGAGTGGTCACAGTCCCCTCCCGGCACTTTAACCCCCGAAATGATGCGATCGAACACGATCGCAGCATTCCAGGTGCCGGCAGAGGGCTAACAGCTCCTCTGACTTTGGATCGGAGACCCAGCGGCGTGACACAGGGTCCTGATCATTGCATGGTGACCCGATGTCATCATGACAACACCTGGGTCACCAAAGGTAGGAAACGTGCTGATCATACGCAGTGCATGATCTACAACTTTCTCTGTGAGTGCAGAGCTGACAGTTTCTACAGCATGGGGATCCTGCTTCATCTCCATGCTGCAGAAGGGATGAGCCTGAAAAAAATGGTTGCCCCTTAGCTACATACAAATAAATTCAATTGTGTGGTAAAATACGCTAATATCAGGGTATAATATAAGGTAGTACGTCTTTATTATGCAGCAAGGGTTGGGGTAGCCACCTCATAGAATATAAAGTAGCCCACTCCTAGAATATAATGTAGCCCCCCCCTCATAGGGTATAATACAGCACCCCACAAAGTATAATACAACCCCCTCATATAGTATAATGTAGCCTCTCCACAGAATATAAAGTAGCCCTCTCAGAGTATACTGTAACCCCATCATAAGGCAGCCCCCATAGAATATACTGTAATTCCCTCATAGGGCATAATGCAGCTCCCCTCATATAGTATGATGTAGGCCCCTGAGAGAATAATGCAGCTCCCCACATATAATGCAGCCCCTCCACAGAATATAATGTAGCCCCCTCAGAGTATAATGCAACCCCCTCATAAGGCAGCCCCCCATATAATATACTGTAGCCCCCTCTTAGGGCATAATGCAGCCCCCCTCCACCACCATCATTTTTCTCCCCCTCCACCCTATCATTGTACTCATCACCACCATCATCATTGCCTCCCCCACCACCATCATCGCCTCCCCCCACCACCACCATCATTGCTTCCCCCCACCACCATCATTGCCTTCTCCCCCACCACCCACATCATTGCCAATCTCCAATATCTCCAATACACACACACAACACCACTATCACACATACAGCACCGCTCCACTCTCTCTCTCACACACAAAGCACTGCACCACATACACACACAGCCGCACACACGCAGGCAGAGACACACACACAGCACCCACTCACCTCTCCACACATTCCCAGCAGCCGCAGCACATCCTGACAGCTTCCTCTCTGAAACAGCTGTGCTGAATGATGACGTCATCCAGCCGTGCTGAGTCAGACAGGAAGTGCCGAGCAGGCGGGTAGGAAGGAGATTTGGCATTGGATCGCTCCGGTCCCAAGCTGCAGGGATCACAATCAGGGTTCGCAGCCCTTTAAGGGCCCACCTCTGGGGCACCGATTCAGCAGCACAAGCGGGCAGTGTTAGCCTCAGCCTGCGGCTAATGCTTCCCGTTATTAAAATGAAATGTATTCTCTCCTGTCCATGCCCATGGGGGCATGGGGAAGCGTGAATATACATTTCTCTTTAGCAACGGGGACAGGATCCTATCTCCAGCTGCTGCTCTCTGGCATCAGGAAGGCCCCCCCCCTTGACTCAGAGGCCCCATAGCAGCTGGGTGTGCCGCTATTAGTGACACGCCATTGGCTGGGGGGGCCCCTGGAGCAGTGGGGGCCCTAGGCAGCTGCTGGCCAATATGCCAGCAGGAGTCAGTGCCTGGGCCCACCGGAGAATCTTCCGGTTCTTCAATGGACCCTGCTTTTCCAGCAATTAGGGACTCTGTATATACTGCAGACAAAAAGTGCTCCTTTCCTCCCAAGTTTCTCCATATGGCTAAGTAGCACTGTACAGCCACATATGGGGTATTACCACGTTCAGTAGAAATTGTGTGTCAAATTTAGGTGCCATTTTTAACCACTTCTTGTGTGAAAATGTGAAATCTGGGTCTAAAACTACATTTTGATGGTAAAAATGTAGTTATTTTTTCTTCACTGCTCAATGGTATAAAATTCTGTGACACACCTGTGGTATCAATATGATCACTGCACCCCTAGATGAATTCATTGAGAGGTGTATTTTGCAAAATGGGGTCACTTATGGGGGGTTCTGCTGTTTTGGCACCTCATGGGCTCTCCCAGTGTGTCATGGTACCTGCAAACCATAACAATAAAATCTGGCACTCCTTACCTTCTGAGCTTTGCACTGTGCGTGAAAAATATTTCCCGATTACATATATTGTATTTACACACTCAGGAAAAAATGGACCTCAGTTTGTTGTAAAAAAAAAAATTCTTATTAGCTCTTAGAAAAACTTGGGGCTAAAACAACATTTTTGTGAGGTAAATGTGATTTTATTATTTTCACGGCTCAAGGTTATAAACTTCTGTGAAGCACCTGGGGGATCAAGGTGCTTAGCCATGTGTAGCGCCCCCACCGCCGCAGGGCCGAGGGGTTACCCGGTACCGGGCCTCTGAGTCTCTGCTTCTGGGGTTGTCACGGCGGCTAGGCCCGGTCCGTGACCCTGCCGTGGGGCGCACAGTCTATAATATGTATAAATGACAGTGGTGATGCGGTGCAGTAAATAACGAGGACACCAGGTTGCAGTCTCTTTACCTCTTTACTGAAGATCTCTGGGTCCTCAGTCCAGAATACGGTTCACCAGGCTGCGCAAGTCCGGCCGGTCCGATGGCACCTCCAGAGCTCACTTCACAGGTGGAAATCGGTGCCTTCCTTCTAGCGCTATGTGTTGCGGTCCTCCCCTGCTGTGCTTACGGAAAGTCCCCACAACCGTTGTGTCTGTTTCTTAAGTTCCCTCACAACTCGATTAAATGATGTTCTTCTAATCCTCCGTCCCTCCCTGTTGTTCTGGTTGGGACGGCACCCGTTTGACGGGTAGGCTCGGAGCTCTTCCGGGACCCTAGAGTCGCCCCTCTCCACAAGGTGCCCCCCAAGACTTCATAGGTGATTTGTGTGAGACAGCCCGCCTTAGACTGACTGTCCTGCCGCTGTTTAGAGTATTGCCTGAAGCTGAATGTTATGATACTCCCTCGGCGTTCCGGCCACCGGTAGTGCGCCTCAGTAGGGTGTTGCTCCGGTCTTACAGCACGACCCCTACTGGTATTCTCCTATCGCTTGATCTCGTTTCTCACTCAGCACAATCTATCTCGCTTCTTAGTCCTTTCTTGGGCCCCGCCGCTTCCCGGAGCTGGCGCGGACCCGTTACGTTCTTTCCAATGCCAAGCCTCTGTCAGGATCCCACCCCTGACAGAGACCCTACTGTCTCTTCCTCCACAACACCCTCTGCCACCAGGTGTTGCTTCGTCCAATCCAGTCAGCTTTCTGATCTAACTTCCTGCCTGACCCCCAGTTTACCCACTATGGTGGGGAGTGGCCTAATGAATAGCACCCTTAGCTCCCCCCGGAGGCCCAGCTGTGAAATGTATTGGTGTCTGTGATACCTGCTCAGATGAACTCCTTCAGTGCCATCGGACGCACCGTAGCTCCCCATAGTGGCGGAGCCACAGTACTGCAACGACCAGGACTCTGGGGCGCTGCACTTGCATCTAAATACATTCCTTGAGTGGTCTATTTTCCAATATGGGGTCACTTATGGGGGGGGTTCCACTCTTTAGGCGCTTCTCCAAATACGACATTGCGTCCGCTAATTGTTCCAGCAAATTTTGCATTCAAAAAGTCAAATGGTGCTCCTTCCCTTCCGGGCTCTGCCGTGTGCCCAAACAGTGTTTTTTTCCTTCATATGGGAAATCGGCATGCTCAGGAGAAATTACACAACAAATTTTGGGGTCTGTTTTTTCACGTTACCCTTGTCAAAATAAAAAAAAATGGATCTGAAGTCTTTTTTTGTGAAAAAAAGTTAATTTTTTATTTCATTTTCCAAAAATTCCTGTGAAGCACATGAAGGGTTAATAAACAACTTGAATGTGGTTTTGAGCACCTTGAGGGGTGCAGTTTTTAGAATGGTGTCACTTTTGGGTATCTTCTTTCATATAGACCCCTCAAAGTGACTTCAAATATGATGTGGTCCCTAAAAATAGTGTTTTGCAAATTTTGGTGGAAAAAAGAAAAATCGCTGGTCAACTTTTAACCCTTATAACTTCCTAACAAAAAAAATTGGTTCCAAAATTGTGCTGATGTAAAGTAGACATGTGGGAAATGTTATTTATTTACTATTTTGTGTGACATATCTCTGTGATTTAAGGGCATGAAAATTCAAAGTTTGAAAATTGTGAAATTTTCCAAATTTTCACCAACTTTCCTTTTTTTTTCACAAATAAATGCAAGTCATACTGAAGAAATTTTACCACTATCATGAAGTGCAGTATGTTGCGAAAAAAAACTGTCTGAGACTCACCGGGATCCCTTGAAGCGTTCCAGAGCTATAACCTCATAAAGCGACAGTGGTCAGAATTGCAAAAATTGGCCTGGTCATCGAGGGCAAAGGAGTAAAAAAACTCCCAAAAGAGATACCATTTTAAAAACAGTAAGTGTTTTAAAACTTCAGGTGCTACACAGGATTATATGCAAAGTCGAATTAAAAAAAAAATTAATTTTTACTCTAAAATATTGTTTCACTTTTACAAGCAATAGCGCAACAAAATGGACCTTACAATTTGTTGCTTAGTTTCTTCTGAGCTCAGTGACACCCCATAAGTGGTCAGAAACCTCTGTTTGGCCAAACAGCAGGGCTCAGAAGGGAAGGAAGACCGTTTACATTTTGGAACACAAATTTGGGTGAGATAGATAGCGGACGCCATGTTGCATTTGCACAGTCCCTAAGGTGCCCAAACAGCAGCAAGCCACCACAAGTGACCCCATTTTGAAACTAAACCCCTCAAGGATTTTTTTCCACGGGTATAGTGAGAATTTTGAACTCACAGGTACTACACAGAATTTGATAATATTAGGTCATCATATTGAAAATTTTCACTTTTGCAAGAGGTAAAATAGAAAAGTAGACTGCAAAGTTTGTTACCCACTTTCTTCTGAGTGTGGCGATAACCTACATGTCAAAAAGTTCTGTTTGGACACACGGCAAGGCTCGGAAGGGAAGAAGCATCCTTTGGTATTTGGAATATACACTCACTGGCCACTTTATTAGGTACACCTGTCCAACTTCTTGTTAACACTTAATTTCTAATCAGCCAATCACATGGCGGCAACTCAGTGCATTTAGGCATGTAGACATGGTCAAGACAATCTCCTGCAGTTCAAACCGAGCATCAGTATGGGGAAGAAAGGTGATTTGAGTGCCTTTGAACGTGGCATGGTTGTTGGTGCCAGAAGGGCTGGTCTGAGTATTTCAGAAACTGCTGATCTACTGGGATTTTCGCGCACAACCATCTCTAGGGTTTACAGAGAATGGTCCGAAAAAGAAAAAAAATCCAGTGAGCGGCAGTTCTGTGGGCAGAAATGCCTTGTTGATGCCAGAGGTCAGAGGAGAATGGGCAGACTGGTTCGAGCTGATAGAAAGGCAACAGTGACTCAAATCGCCACCCGTTACAACCAAGGTAGGCCTAAGAGCATCTCTGAATGCACAGTGCGTCGAACTTTGAGGCAGATGGGCTACAGCAGCAGAAGACCACACCGGGTACCACTCCTTTCAGCTAAGAACAGGAAACTGAGGCTACAATTTGTACAAGCTCATCGAAATTGGACAGTAGAAGATTGGAAAAACGTTGCTTGGTCTGATGAGTCTCGATTTCTGCTGCGACATTCGGATGGTAGGGTCAGAATTTGGCGTAAACAACATGAAAGCATGGATCCATCCTGCCTTGTATGGAGCATATTTGGGATGTGCAGCCGACAAATCTGCGGCAACTGTGTGATGCCATCATGTCAATATGGACCAAAATCTCTGAGGAATGCTTCCAGCACCTTGTTGAATCTATGCCACGAAGAATTGAGGCAGTTCTGAAGGCAAAAGGGGGTCCAACCCGTTACTAGCATGGTGTACCTAATAAAGTGGCCGGTGAGTGTATAATAGCACATGTGATCGGATGATCGCATTTTCATGTCCTCTAAGGGGCTAACTGTACCAGTGAAAGGTAAAAACAAAATTTAAAAAATTCCTAAAAATTCAAATCACCCCTTTTTATCCAATTGAAAATAAATATATTTAAAAAATAAAAAACACATATTTGGTATTGCTGGGTTCAGAAAAGTCCGATCTATCAAAATATAAAAACAATTAACTCGATCAGTAAACACCGTAAACAGAAACAACTCAAGAATGCCAAATGTCCTTTTTTCTGTTCGCCACAATTACACAAAAAAGCTATAACAAGTGATGAAAAAAATCACATCTATCCCAAAATCATACTAATAAAAACAATGTCTCGCCCCAACAGAAAGCTTCCCTGTGTGTAATAAAATACGCAGCAGTCGCCGTCTTCTGCCGCTGTGTCGTTGCTTGTGTCTTCTTCATTGCAGTGGAATATGGCCACCGGTAAGTATTTTACTACACACAGTGGACCAACATTACTGCTCTCCTGTGTAGTGTAGTATATAGAGATGTCTGTATATATGTATGTATGTATAAAAAGGATTTGTCAGCTCTCCTGTGTGGTGTGGTGTAGTATATACAGGATCTGTCAGCTCTCCTGTGTGGTGTAGTATATAGAGGACCTGTCAGCTCTCCCGTGTGGTGTAGTATATAGAGGATCTGTCAGTTCTCCTGTGTGGTGTAGTATATAGAGGATCTATCAGCTCTCCTGTGTGGTGAAGTATATAGCGGATCTGTCAGCTCTCCTGTGTGGTGTAGTATATAGAGGATCTGTCAGCTCTCCTGTGTGGTGTAGTATATAGAGGATCTGTCAGCTCTCCTGTGTGGTGTAGTATATAGAGGATCTGTCAGCTCTCCTGTGTGGTGTAGTATGTAGAGGATCTGTCAGCTCTCCTGTGTGGTATATAGAGGATCTGTCAGCTCTCCTGTGTGGTGTAGTATGTGGAGGATCTGTCAGCTCTCCTGTGTGATGTAGTATATAGAGGATCTGTCAGCTCTCCTGTGTGGTGTAGTATAGAGAGGATCTGTCAGCTCTCCTGTGTGGTGTAGTATATAGAGGATCTATCAGCTCTCCTGAGTGGTGAAGTATATAGCGGATCTGTCAGCTCTCCTGTGTGGTGTAGTATATAGAGGATCTGTCAGCTCTCCTGTGTGGTGTAGTATATAGAGGATCTATCAGCTCTCCTGTGTGGTGTAGTATATAGAGGATCTGTCAGCTCTCCTGTGTGGTGTAGTATATAAAGGATCTGTCAGCTCTCCCCTTGTGTGGTGTAGTATATAGAGGATCTGTCAGCTCTCCTGTGTGGTGAAGTATATAGAGGATCTGTCAGCTCTCCCGTGTGGTGTAGTATATAGAGGATCTGTCGGCTCTCCCGTGTGGTGTAGTATATAGAGGATCTGTCAGCTCTCCTGTGTGGTGTAGTATATAGAGGATCTGTCGGCTCTCCCGTGTGGTGTAGTATATAGAGGATCTGTCAGCTCTCCTGTGTGATGTAGTATATAGAGGATCTGTTGGCTCTCCTGTGTGATGTAGTATATAGAGGATCTGTCAGCTCTCCTGTGTGGTGTAGTATATGGAGGATCTGTCAGCTCTCCTGTGTGATGTAGTATATAGAGGATCTGTCAGCTCTCCTGTGATGTGTAGTATATAGAGGATCTGTCAGCTCTCCTGTGTGGTGCAGTATATGGAGGATCTGTTAGCTCTCCTGTGTGGTGTAGTATATAGAGGATCTGTCAGCTCTCCTGTGTGGTGTAGTATATAGAGGATCTGTCAGCTCTCCTGTGTGGTGTAGTATATAGAGGATCTGTCGGCTCTCCTGTGTTGTGTAGTATATAGAGGATCTGTCAGCTCTCCCGTGTGGTGTAGTATATAGAGGATCTGTCAGCTCTCCCGTGTGGTGTAGTATATAGAGGATCTGTCAGCTCTCCTGTGTGTTGTAGTATATAGAGGATCTGTCAGCTCTCCTGTGTGGTGTAGTATATAGAGGATCTGTCAGCTCTCCTGTGTGGTGTAGTATATAGAGGATCTATCAGCTCTCCTGTGTGGTGTAGTATATAGAGGATCTGTCAGCTCTCCTGTGTGGTGTAGTATATAAAGGATCTGTCAGCTCTCCTGTGTGGTGTAGTATATAGAGGATCTGTCAGCTCTCCTGTGTGGTGAAGTATATAGAGGATCTGTCAGCTCTCCCGTGTGGTGTAGTATATAGAGGATCTGTCGGCTCTCCCGTGTGGTGTAGTATGTAGAGGATCTGTCAGCTCTCCTGTGTGGTGTAGTATATAGAGGATCTGTCGGCTCTCCCGTGTGGTGTAGTATATAGAGGATCTGTCAGCTCTCCTGTGTGATGTAGTATATAGAGGATCTGTTGGCTCTCCTGTGTGATGTAGTATATAGAGGATCTGTCAGCTCTCCTGTGTGGTGTAGTATATGGAGGATCTGTCAGCTCTCCTGTGTGATGTAGTATATAGAGGATCTGTCAGCTCTCCTGTGATGTGTAGTATATAGAGGATCTGTCAGCTCTCCTGTGTGGTGTAGTATATGGAGGATCTGTTAGCTCTCCTGTGTGGTGTAGTATATAGAGGATCTGTCAGCTCTCCTGTGTGGTGTAGTATATAGAGGATCTGTCAGCTCTCCTGTGTGGTGTAGTATATAGAGGATCTGTCGGCTCTCCTGTGTTGTGTAGTATATAGAGGATCTGTCAGCTCTCCCGTGTGGTGAAGTATATAGAGGATCTGTCAGCTCTCCCGTGTGGTGTAGTATATAGAGGATCTGTCAGCTCTCCTGTGTGTTGTAGTATATGGAGGATCTGTCAGCTCTCCTGTGTGGTGTAGTATATAGAGGATCTGTCAGCTCTCCCGTGTGGTGTAGTATATAGAGGATCTGTCAGCTCTCCTGTGATGTGTAGTATATAGAGGATCTGTCAGCTCTCCTGTGTGGTGTAGTATATAGAGGATCTGACAGCTCTCCCGTGTTGTGTAGTATATAGAGGATCTGTCCGCTCTCTTGTGTGGTGTAGTATATAGAGGATCTGTCAGCTCTCTCGTGTGGTGTAGTATATAGAGGATCTGTCAGCTCTCCTGTGTGATGTAGTATATAAAGGATTTGTCAGCTCTCCTGTGTGGTGCAGTATATAGAGGATCTGTCAGCTCTCCTGTGTGGTGTAGTATATAGAGGATCTGTCGGCTCTCCTGTGTGGTGTAGTATATAGAGGATCTGTCAGCTCTCCTGTGTGGTGCAGTATATAGAGGATCTGTCAGCTCTCCTGTGTGGTGTAGTATATAGAGGATCTGTCAGCTCTCCTGTGTGGTGTAGTATATAGAGGATCTGTCAGCTCTCCTGTGTGGTGAAGTATATAGAGGATCTGTCAGCTGTCCTGTGTGGTGTAGTATATAGAGGATCTGTCAGCTCTCCTGTGTGGTGTGGTATATAGAGTATCTGTCAGCTCTCCCGTGTGGTGTAGTATATAGAGGATCTGTCAGCTCTCCCGTGTGGTGTAGTATATAGAGGATCTGTCAGCTCTCCTGTGTGGTGTAGTATATAGAGGATCTGTCAGCTGTCCTGTGTGGTGTAGTATATAGAGGATCTGTCAGCTCTCCTGTGTGGTGTGGTATATAGAGTATCTGTCAGCTCTCCCGTGTGGTGTAGTATATAGAGGATCTGTCAGCTCTCCCGTGTGGTGTAGTATATAGAGGATCTGTCAGCTCTCCTGTGTGGTGTAGTATATAGTGGATCTGTCAGCTCTCCTGTGTGGTGTAGTATATAGAGGATCTGTCTGCTCTCCCTTGTGGTGTAGTATATAGAGGATCTGTCGGCTCTCCTGTGTGGTGTAGTATATAGAGGATCTGTCAGCTCTCCTGTGTGGTGCAGTATATAGAGGATCTGTCAGCTCTCCTGTGTGGTGTAGTATGTAGAGGATCTGTCAGCTCTCCTGTGTGGTGTAGTATGTAGAGGATCTGTCAGCTCTCCTGTGTGGTGTAGTATGTAGAGGATCTGTCAGCTCTCCTGTGTGGTGTAGTATATAGAGGATCTGTCAGCTCTCCTGTGTGGTGTAGTATATAGTGGATCTGTCAGCTCTCCTGTGTGGTGTAGTATGTAGAGGATCTGTCAGCTCTCCTGTGTGGTGTAGTATGTAGAGGATCTGTCAGCTCTCCTGTGTGGTATATAGAGGATCTGTCAGCTCTCCCGTGTGGTGTAGTATATAGAGGATCTGTCAGCTCTCCCGTGTGGTGTAGTATATAGAGGATCTGTCAGCTCTCTTGTGTGGTGTAGTATATAGAGGATCCGTGAGCTCTCCTGTGTGGTGTGGTATATAGGATCTATCCTGTGTGGTATTTTTAAACGGCATGGTGGGCCCCAAGAAAGATTTTTCTCTGGTGGGCCCAAGGTACTCCAGTCCGACGCTGGCTGTACATGTACGCCAGTGCGATCCCACAGGTGCACACTGAGTGCCACGGCGATCGGGTGTGGGTGTCATCTCTATGTTATAGCTGACACCCTGTAGCTACGCCCATGATTGGTGCTAGCACCGATCGAGCATGTTTAACCCGTCTGGTGCCACTGTCAATAGTGATAGCGACATCGAGGAGGGAGGGAGCTTCCCTGCCTGTCAGAGGCCTCTCTTATGCCCTGCAGTGCAGGAGCATTGCAGAGTATCAGATCAGCAACCTGTCACTATACAGCGATGTCCCATAGTGGGACAATGTAAAAAATTTAAAAAAAAAAAATTAAAAGTGTAAAAATCTATATAAAAAATCCCCAAATAAAGAGGAAAAAAAAGAAAAATATTAATACAATAAATACATTTATGTAAAAGAAAAAGTACATATATTTGGTATTGCCGTGTCTGGAACGACTGACTCTAAAACTGTCCCACTAGTTAACCCCTTCAGTGAACACCGTAAAAAAAATATAAATGAGGCAAAAACTATGCTTTATCATACTGTCGATCAAAAAGTGCAATAAAACGCAATCAAAAAGATGAATGTAAATAATAATGGTACCACTGAAAACAGCATCTTGTCCTGCAAAAAACAAGCTGCTATAAAGAGATAAGCGGGTCTTTAGTAATATGGAGTGGTCCACTGTGTCAAAGGCAGAGGACAGGTCCAGGAGGAGGACAGAGTAGTGTCACTTGGCTTTGGCAGTCAGGTCATTGGTGACTTTAGTTAGGGCAGTTTCAGTGGAGTGATGCTGCCAGAAGTCAGATTGTAAGTGAAGAGGGAGCAAGTAGAGAGGTGGGAGGACAGTTCAAAATGGACGTGTTCCAGTAGTTTTGAGGCATAGGGGAAAAGTAATATGGGGCGATAGCTAGATGCAGAGGATGGGTCAAGAGAGGGCTTTTTGAGGATGGGGGTGATTGAAGCATGTTTAAAGCTTGAGGGGAAAGCACCAGTTGTTAGTGATTGGTTGAAGAGATGGGTTAGGGTTGGGATGAAGATTGTGGTGAGGTTTGGGATGAAGTGGGATGGGATCGGGTCAAGTGCACAGGTGGTGAGATGTGATCTTGAGAGTAGAGTGGAGACTTGATCTTCTGTAATGGTGGAGAAGTTGGTTTTCAAGGAGGAGGGCTGAGCAATTAGGAGGAAGGGCACTGGGGGTTGTCGACTAAAACTGTATCTGACATTATCAATCTTCTGCTTGAAAAATGAGGCAAAGTCTTCGGTCGAGATGAGTGGAGAGGGAGGGGGTGCTGGGGGACAGAGAAGAGAACTGAAAGTGTTGGATAACTGTTTAGGGTTGTGAGACAGGGAGGATATGAGAGATGAGAAGTAGGTTTGTTTTCCTGCAGCGAGTGTGGTTTTGAAAGTAGTGAGGGACTGTTTGAATGCAATGGAAGTGCTCGCTGGAGTGGGATCTTTTTCATCTCCGCACAGACAACCCTGGTATCCCGCCTCAGTTCTTTGGTCAGGCTGGAGTACCAGGGCTGTCTGTTGATTTGGTATGTGTGAGAGGCATGACCGATTCCAGAGCTGCAGCTATTGTGGTGTTATGAAATTGGCAGCAGCATCCGCATTGTGTAGGGAACTTATGTCTGTAAGAGGGAGAAGGGATTCAGAGAGTGAGTGTAGATCAAGGTGTTTAAGATTTCTGCAAGGGTGTGCAAGTTTGTGGGGTGGGAATTGTGGAGGAGAGTGAAGAGAGTGTAAGTAGGTTGTGGTCAGAAAGAGGGAGAGGTGAGTTAGAGAGGTTAATAGGGGGCAGAGGCGGTTGAAGATGAGGTCCAGTATGTGGCCATCTTTCTGAGTGGCTGCAGAAGACCATTGATTGAGGCTGAAGGTGGAAATGAGAGATAGGAAAGGTAGTGGCTGGCCCTGGGGGGGTGGTAAATGACAGCCAGTTGGAGGGGCATACAGTGCACCTCAAAGGAAGGGAGGGTAACAGCGTGTTAGTGGGTAGTTTGTTGTAAAAATGAGAAATCACTGGTCAACTTTTAACCCATATAATGCTTTAACAAAATAAATGATGCATCAAAATTATGCTGATGTAAAGTAGACATGTGGGAAATGTTTTTTATTACCTATTTTGTGTGACATGACTGAAGGGCACAAAAGTTAAAAGTTTGAAAATTGCTAAATTTTACGACTATCATGAAGTACAATATGTCACAAAAAACTCTCAGAATCAGTGGGATCCACTGAAGCGTTCCAGAGTTATGACCACATAAAGTGACAGCGGTCAGAATGGAAAAAGTTGGCCCAGTTAGGAAGGTGAAAACAGGCTTCGGAGTGAAGCATAGGAGTGATCTTCAATATGGTCATTGGTGCCCTTCAAGTTTACTGGCTTTGCTTCAATGGCAAGTTAGTGTGTTGCCCCTTTAGAACAGACAACTACATATATAACATTTGTGAATCCCAATGGAATAGCTCTTCCATTGTTGCAATCCTGAGAAATAAATCTGTGGGCAAAAGGGTATGTGTCCACGTTCAGGAATACATCCAGATTAGCTGCGGATTGTACAGCCGCAGCGTTCAACCCACAGTGGCCAGATGTTACAGCATAGTGGAGGGGATTTTATGAAATCCCGTCTCCACTATGCTTGCGAACACGCATCCGGCGGCCCTGCGTTAACGGACATGCGGTGTGTCTTTTTAGAATGAGGCATGTCTGTTTACCTGGCGGCGACGCTTTGTCGCCGCAAGGTAAATCACAGGGCCCTATGTGTGGGGTGTGGTGAATCCGGATGTGTTCACTGAACACATCCGGAATCACCGCGAGTACAGAAGGGGGCGGCGCTTTGGGCGGATTAGGGTTTCCGCTCTGTCCAAAGCTCAATCATTACGGAACATGGACATGCACCCTAATTCTACTGTAGTAAGTACATTAACAAATGAGATCAAATGATCTGAAGGTTAGTGACCACTCAGAGCTTCCTAGATATCCTACATTTATGTTGTAGTTTGTGGATGCACTTTTAGCTTAGTGCATAAGAGTATGCGTGCGCCATAGTTGCCCTACTGCGGGCAAAGCCGAAAAGCATTACTGCGCATGCGCCTGAGCACTATGTTCCGAAACATAGTACACGGGCGCATTGCACAGTAATGTTTTCGGCTTTGCCCGCAGTAGGGCAGTATGCGCGTGCACCACCGAAGACTGCAGGCGCACGCGCCAACTATGGCGAACGCATACTCTTATGCACTAAACTATTGTGGAAAAAAGGGACGAACGGGGTGGAGAAATTACGAGGATACGCCACCCATCTGACCGGTAACAACTCATTTTAATATCCCGCCAAATTGAGGTGACAGAGTCCCTTTAATAAAGATCTGCTAAAATAATGACAGAGAATATTTAAGTATGAAAATCTTTATTTCAATCCAAAGTAATTAAAACAACAAACAAAAAAATACAGAAAATACAGAAAATTGTATTTTAAGTGAGTACCATTGAAGTGCAGCAGCAACCAACATGTAACAATTACATTTACTAGCCTACCCACAAAATTCATTCTTCGGTATCTACTATACATTTAATTCTATATAAGTTAGAATACACACATACAAACTCAAAGTTCAATTGTCTCATGAAGCTTAAACATTTACTTTTTCAATTATACCACGTTCTAGCATATTTGCTGCACAATGTATACTAGATAACTGAAAAAATAAATGGTGCTCCAAAATCAGAAAAAGATGCCATTTTGATAAGATAAAGAAGGAAACAATTTGAGTTAAAAACTGTAATTACTCACATTTAAAAAAGGTCTCTCCACTTTTTATCACAAGACATTGACTTGCTAAAAATGGAGAACCTATGACAACTGTTCCACTTTCTGAACAATCATTTATATAGAAACTCACATTTTTGGTAAAGTTTTTATAAATAAAAAAAAAGTGAATACTGTATATTCATGTATTGTGTATATTCAGACAGCGGGGGAAAGTAATGTCTAATTCAAACCATGATAGAGCAATTTCTTGTTTTTATATCGAGCCTCTGGCTTTAAAAAGTGCTCGGTTGCTTTAAAAAGTGCCCAAGAATTGCCCATACAGGAGATGTACAGAAATGGCTTCCCACAGTAACCAGGATTTTATATCCCAAATTAATGGTATGTTTTAAAGGCGCTTTAATGCCGAGTAAGTCCTTAGCTTTCTTGTAGAAATTGCAGTTTTAGAGAAATCCAGTTGAAATTGTATGTTAATGAACTGCAAGTGCAGTAGTGTTGGGAGAATGCACATGCAGCTCTCTTGATCTCTTGTGTCTACTCCAGAGGTGTCAAACTGCATTCCTCGAGGGCCGCCAACAGGTCATGTTTTCAGGATTTCCTTAGCATTCCACAAGGCGCTGGAATCATTCTGTGCAGGTGATTAAATTATCACCTGTGCAATACAAGGAAATCCTGAAAACATGACCTGTTGGCGGCCCTCGAGGAATGCAGTTTGACACCTCTGGTCTACTCCCTGCCTCCTGTCTCCAGTGGTCAGGTCAGTGGCCTGTATGCCAGGGACAGGAGGCAGGCAGTGGCCAGGGAACAGGGAAAGAGGCAGGAGAGCTGTAATTGCAGTGACCGCCCCTCTGCACTTAAAATGCACTGAAAAACAGATTTCTCCAAGAAAGGTAAGGATTTTCTCAGCACTAAAGTGCCTTTTACTTCTTACATGTCATTGGGTGTATAAAATCCAGATGTCCATGAAAATGAAGACTCATCTGTAAATCTACGCTCAGATTTCAATCAATAAAAGACACTTTTCCATAAAAAATCGTATATACAGCAAAGTGGAGAGTACTGGCTATGACTTAAGGGTCCTACATTTCATGCAATCACATTACATTACAGCGCACAGACAAAAAAGGCCTTTGGAAATCATTTAAGGCACTTATTTTTTGCTTAAATATAGAAAGAGGTAAGATTGTAGTTTGTGTTTTCATAAGCGCAAGACGCACATATGAAACATTTACATAAAAGTATATTATTCACCATATAAAAAGTGCACAAATAGGTTTTAAAAAAAATGTATGCTAAAAAAACAATAAAATAGGAACAAGCTCTATCTAGCTTAAAATTTTTGGATTTCTCCACGGTTACGTAATATAAAATATAATAAACGGGGGAAGGGTGAAAAGGAAAAGTAGAGCTGTACATTGCAGAGAGCCCTCATGGTAAAAAAAAGTACTTGGAAAAATTGAGGTTTGTATTATTGCGCCATCTAGTGGTTATACTATTAAAGTAATCATACACAAAAAAAAAATCAATTGTTCAAGGCCTTGTCATGTGGTCAGTATTTTACCTCAAATTAAAAAAATACAAATATTTTTTTTTAAAATAATTCTTTAATCCTATGAGAACCGAAGACAGGCATCTCTCAAGCAAATGGAAAATATTTTTAAATAATACTGTTTTTTTCTATTCCTCATGGGATAATAGATTTGGCAAAAAATGCCAATCACACTGGAATGCAAAAATAAAGGAAAAAAAATCTGTAGTACATACTGAATACTTTAAAGTCATAGTACAGCAAATAATATTCACAGCAGGGGCGTAACTACCACGGTCGCAGCAGTCGCCACTGCGACCGGGCCCGGGGCAGTCAGGGGCCCGGCAGGTCAGAGGCACGCCGACACCAGCAAAAAGTTAAAAACTGTTGCCTTGCAGGTGATTCCTCCCGCACTGCAACATACAGACCTGCCCTCCACCTGACCTGCCAGGCGCACACATCAGATCAGCAGCCGACACCTGAACTGTTAGAAAGGAAGGGCTGAAGGACCTGAGGTGACATCATCATTATCATAGGTCCTTCACAGTATCGGCTCCGCCTCCTGATTACATGACGATGATGTCACCACAGGTCCTTCAGTTCTCAGCAGCAGCTCAGTCCTGGTTGTGTGCAGCTCGTGTTCTCTGGTATCAGCCAGCAGCAGATTTCCGGTTCCTGCTGTTCTGGTGAGATATGGAGTCAGATGGGGCAGAATGTGGAGACAGATGGGGAAGAATGTGGAGTCAGATGAGCATGAATGTGGAGACAGATGAGGCAGAATGTGGAGACAGATGAGGCAGAATGTGGAGACAGATGGGGCAGAATGTGGAGTCAGATGGGGCAGAATGTGGAGACAGATGGGGCAGAATGTGGAGATAGATGGGGCAGAATGTGGAGTCAGATGGGGCAGAATGTGGAGTCAGATGGGGCAGAATGTGGAGTCAGATGGGGCAGAATGTAGTCAGATGGGCAGAATGTGGAGACAGATGGGCAGAATGTGGAGTCAGATGGGGCAGAATGTGGAGTCAGATGGGGCAGAATGTGGAGTCAGATGGGGCAGAATGTGGAGTCAGATGGGGCAGAATGTGGAGTCAGATGGGGCAGAATGTGGAGTCAGATGGGGCAGAATGTGGAGTCAGATGGGGCAGAATGTGGAGTCAGATGGGGCAGAATGTGGAGGTAGATGGGGCAGGATCGTGGGCAGGATGTGGATTTGGGTGCAAAATATTTTGGCGGGGTGTGCCCATTCGAAAGTTCGCACCGGGGCCCATAACTTTGTAGTTACGCCACTGATTCACAGTATCAAAAACCTTGAAATAAAATTCTAAGTAAACAATGTCTAGAAGGAACTCAATTAATGAGAATGAGTCACCCCTCCTACCCATCAAACACTTAATAACCAAACGGCAATGTATGATAAAGATGCCGAGCATGTCAGAGAAGGCTGGGTTATAGCCACGTGCAAGTGACCTTCTCCTAGCATCAGCCATAGTTGTTACATTGCCGGATGAGCCATGATCAATAAAGTGCAGAGGGGGGGTAGTAGCATATTTGCAGAACACTATGCTGTAAGGGTTCAAATAACATGCCCACCCCACCTGCAGTGTTCCAAGGTGCCTATGCTCCATTATATGTCCCAGCTGCAGAAAAAGCAGCTGAGGGTTCAATATGTAATGTAAACCTAAGTACTTAAAGTCCATAAAAAAAAAGAGAAAAAAATTGATTAGATTATGACCTGCCATTTCACCTCTTTGCAAAGAGCCCCCACAAAAAGGATGAGGGTTTGTGCATTCTTTGCAAATAGTAAAGAGTCAGTTCCATCCTGGCTTGGTCTGTCATTGAGGTAATCAACATTATTCTACAAATGGCAAAGGAAAAACACCTCAAGGATTAGTTAGAAGCAAAGGAATTACACGGTGTATCCATTGTCCTTGGAAGGTGAATCTGGATGCTGGCCGCCAGAACATCTCTCAGCATCACGCTTGGCCTTTTCAGCTCTCAGTAAGCAATTTAATTCTTTGGTGGCTACCATCGCCAGGATATCCAATGGGCTGATGTTTTCACAATCCTCAAAGTCTGAAGGAGAAAGTGTTACATCAGCATCTGTTGAATCTTCAACTGGTGAATGGCAGCGTCTTTTCTTGATGGGCTGTTTTGGAGATGTGGACGGTTCTGGAGATGAACATTCAGCTTTAATGTCTTGGGCCACATCCTGCACAGCGACATCGGGACTCACTGTAGCGAAAGTATGAAACGGTTGTCCAACAGGGCAGATCAAAGGCAGTATGTTACCAGCCATAGTGGGGACAACCAGCATACCAGGTATGGTATGGTGCTCCATCTGTGAGAATGCAAATGGTCGATGCTGGACTGGAGGAGACTCGAGGTTCTTGTTTCCCTTCCGAGAGATTGTGTACTGGTTAGGGTCTTTACCATCCTTACGCAGCATGTCCGGCAAGGTCCGTCTCCGAGCATTTATAAACCAGTTGCAAATCTACATGTGAAAAGAGAAAACGATCAGCTGAACCCTTACATGATCAAACAATTATAGTATTTCAAGGGGTGTATGAGATATAGAAAGCACTGCTAAGACTTATTGCCTGACCCACACCATATATTATCAAAACTGTGCCCCCCACTATATCAAAGAGCATTATTAAGAGTATTGCAGAGCAGCCCCATGTAAGGGAATAAGGCCACGCTGCAATACCAAAGTCAAGAGAGGCACTATTCAAGGGGGCAAATCATTTTTCTTTCAATTTTTCTTTTTGCAACAAGTACAAAAGCATTGACAGGTTCCAGAAATCCAATTTTGATACCCCCCACCCACCTACCACCACTATTGTGTCATTATTATCCAACCACCCTAAAAAACTGGCTTCGAAGGAGAACCTATCTCAGTGGCTATTTATATACAAGAAATGTTTGGGGTCGTACCTGGAGCCCTGTGAGCCGAGTCTGGAGAGATAGCATATCTTTCTCCGTGTCTGAGGGATATGCATTGTGTCTGTGCTCATAAAGCCAGTCGCGTAGGACTTTCACAGCCTCTTTCGGGAGATTTCCTCTGCGCTTCCTCTTTGACCCGGGAACTTCCAGCTCCATGCTGTCATGCTCACTGTCAGTCGGGATACAATCCTTTATCTTGGCCATAATTGGTCCTGTGGTGAGACACATTGGGTCAAACAATGGTAGAGATATACACAGCATGCAAAATGTATGGTTTATATAGTGTAGAAATGGCCGTCATGAACAATCTACCGGGATTGAAAGACATCACTGCACTACAGGAGTCCGGTTACTTCCTGAAAATGGCCTTTTCCAGAGAGTGGTGAAGGGCTTCATTTACACATAAGGGTCTTCCTACTTAGCATTGTCTATGTACTCTGGGAAGAAGCCACCTTGTTTCATTAACACATTCCTCTTCTCACCTCTCCTCATTGGTAGACCCCCTCCCCCATTCCAAATAGTGATGATAGCTACTTGAAGAGGTAATTCTAGGTTGCTTAGGCTGGACATATGGAGTCAATAGTCCAAATATGCTGAACAAAAAAAAGACTTCCTTCAATCAAAGACATATGACATATCTAAAGGAAATATTTGATAGATATGGGTCCTGAAAGGCAATATCATGTGCATAAGCCATAAAACATGGGAAGAAATAAAAAAAATTAGTTGAAAATAGAAGTATGTAAACTATTAACCTCATAGGACTCCTATAATAAGTAGCTATAGACAAACACTCATTGGTTGACTGTCACAGTATAAAGGCTGGCCATACAAAAATATTGAAAACCATTGGCTCGACTGACAGTTATCTTCCTTACTCCCCCAGACTCCTAGACAGCATCTTAGCTGAGCATTCCTGTATTCCCCATGGGGAGAGTGGATTTAGCCGCAGCCAGAATTACCAGTAATCAGCTAGAACAGATCCAGCAGCAATTGACAAACAAGTTGACCAGACAAAAAAAAAAAAACCCTAAAAAATTATTTCAACTGTATACATTTTTTTTTTTACATTAAAATCTAATGGATTTGCTAAATAGCCATGCGTTTGAAACTGATCCAGTAAGCAAAAAACGGATGGCTATTTAACAGATCTGTTTTCCATAGACTTCAGTGCTAAAAACAGATACAGTTGAAATCAATTTTACTTAGCACAACTTTTTTGACAATGGATTGCTGATTCATCCGTTCTAATGAATGATTACTGTACATGTGAACAGAGCCTAAGGCGATGTATATATCTCATTTCCAGATTGGGGAGAATCCCAAATAAACTGCCTTTAGAGGACCATTACTTTTATTTCTATTAAAATAAAGAAAATACAAAGGGTATAAAACGTTTTGTCCCTAATCTATCTCAGAAGTCTGCAGTTATTTTATACAGTATTCCTGTCCCCCGACATGTTTCACATAGGCTTAATGCTAAAATTGTTGCCCTATTCTGCCAATATGTATTAGCATACCGGGTGCTACACACATACCAAGTGCTATACACTTTAGAAATATAAATCAGCAGGAATACTGCATAAAATAACTGCAGACTTCTGAGACAGATTAGGGACAAAACATTTTATACCCTTTGTATATACTTTATTTTAATTAATAGAAATAAAAGTTACATTTTATGGTCTTCTAGTGAGGGTTTATTTGGGGTTCTCCCCAAATTGGAAATGTTTTGCCAGTTTGTTTTTTTTACCATTGATGTCTATAGAAAACGGATTCATTAAATAGCCAGGTTTCATCATTTTGAAACAGATCTGTTTTTTTGCTTAAAGACTAACTATAGTACTCGTGAAAATAAGCACATTTGTAACATATCTTATTAGAGAAATCTGCTTCTTTTTTTTAGAAAAAAACTGTCCATTTATTTGAATGGGGCTTGTAAAAATTCTTTGGCTTCCTGCAAAAGTAATAACCCCCTTCATATAAACAGCACTGATTTCTAGTTGCTGAAACTTCTGCAACAAATCTGTCATTTGCACGAAAGGATACAATATAGCAGTTAACATATAATCAATACATAGAAAAGTGGAAAAACATCAGCATGAGGATCTGTTTGCTGTCACAGTATGGACATTGGCTAAAAACTAATACAAAAATGGTGATGAGCCAGAGGATGACTGTTTTCAAGTCTCCAAACAATCCTTTGCATATAAGACAATAGGCTGAAGACCCCCAGCCTGTGTCTGTTCAAATGCAAAGAATGAAGCCTTCTCCCTCCAAAACAAGCAGAATAGAGCAAAGACCTTCCCACAAATCCAAAGGCAAAGCAAATGGATGTTTCCCCCCATCATCCCCTCCTTTCCAAAAAAGATGGGGGGAGGAGGGCTGAGTACGTGAGCAGGGCATGGGCATGTGGACACAGGATACAGCCATTTACCTGCTGCATCCCAGCCATCAGCAGATGGATCACACAAGTGCCACAGCAGCAATACTCAAAGACACGTGATTTAAAGCCACAGAGAGCAAGTACTAAACAAACCACACCACTCATCACAGGGTCAAAATCAGCACATGGAAACAAAGACAAGATCAGCACATGGCATAGACAGCACTGTACTTACTAGGGAGTCCATACAGTCCATCACCCATTGTGCCCACTCCATACTCACTCATCACTTCCATAGTACAGGGCCACTCTGTACTATGTGGGGTGCGGGATCCCCTCTAAATGGATCCTTCAAAGTAAACTTTTCCTCACTGACAGACTGTTTCTTTGTTTCAAAGAGAAACAGGAACTTGTAGAGTCTCCCCTCCTCCCTCTCCCTCCAGCTGTCACTTCAGACTCTCCAATAAAGCACAGCCCCCAATCTGCAGGGGCAGGTAGGGAGACATCACAGGCTGCAAAGTTTCTTGTGTGGTCTTTGTTCAGCCGATCACCCAGGTCTGGACCTAACACCCACAAGAAACACTTGCCACCATGCTTATCTCCTCACTATTTGTGGAGGAGCAGATCAGAATCAATTGTTCCCCATCAGAGTGGCTGCACAGGAATTACTGACAACATGACAACAGTCTAACAAGAAAGTGAATCAGAAAAGTCACAGCATCTCTAATCCCGAACCTTTCAGAAACATTCCCACACATGTTTGTCCCACCAGCCTCCCACTGGCAGGGACAACTGCCCCATCACAGCATTGGTACAAGCTCACTGTGACAGTGTAAGGAAGAAGTATACTTACGAGATGGGACGTAGCAGATGCTCAGGTCTCACTGGGTTCTTGGATCCTTGATCCTGGAAGTCTTTAGTCAGGTGGTCTGTAGTTATGGAGGTCCTTAGTCCTGGGGCTCAGGTGAAATCAGTCACAGATTGTGATCGTTCTGAAATCTCAGGACCTTAGGTGACAGCTTTATACCCTGAGTCTCCAGGTTCTGGGCGGGGTAGTGTTTGAATCCCGCTCTGTGATTGGCCGGCACTCTGGGGGGCTCATGGTATCAACTTTCTTGTCACCATGGAATTCTTTATCTATTCGTATGCAATAAACTTTTGTTTCAATTGGTTTGAATACACTTGGTCCCCCGCTGAGCTGCCGATGTGTTATCATGCAAACATGGCCATAGTGCTACTTCAGCCTTGGTGGTGGTGGGGGGGAGTCTGAAAAACAGGAATTCCCGCCACTCCTGCATCCTCTCCTTACATGCCTGTGACACATGGCAGAGTGACATTTGTCCTGTGCGTGGCACCCATGAGCCAAGTATGCCTTAATACGTAGAGAAGCGATGACATCCAGTCAGTTTTCTGTCATAGATACAGTTCTGCAGCAAATATGGGATTTCTCAGGTTATAGATACATTCACTGACAGATAATCCTCCAAAATTCACCTCACAACTCGTCATCTCCACTTTGTGTTTCACATGAGGAGATTTTTTAAATTTTTTCTCCTCAACATTTTTTTCTCCTCAACATTTTTTCCTCAAAATTTGAAAAACTACTGAAAGGTGAAAAAGTGCATGACATTTTTTTAATAGATTTTGAAGTAAACCTCTCAAAAAACTCATCTAAATCTCTTCTAAACCTCTTCAGATAAAAATGTCCCTAAAAAAATATTGTTTCTTGAAGCAACTCACCTTTGAACTCGTAAAAAAAAAAAAATCAGTGTGAACATAGCCTGAGAAATAGATATGTGTCCAAGAGTAGGTATAAAAAATCACTTAGGCTACGTTCACATTTGCGTTGTGCGCCGCTGCGTCGGCGACGCAACGCACAACGCAAACAAAAACGCAACATGCGTCCTTTTTTGCTGAAAGTTGGACGCAAAAAAAATGCAACTTGCTGCGTTCTCTGCGCCCAACGTTTGCGGCCATAAAAACGCATGCGTCGCAAAACGCAGCACAACGCATGTCCATGCGCCCCCATGTTAAATATAGGGGCGCATGACGCATGCGGCGCCGCTGCGGCGCCGAACGCTAATGTGAACGTAGACTTAGAAAAGTGTGACGATTTTTTTCTCACTTATCATCCATAAACAATCTGTTTTTTACAGCAACGTCTATTAACCATTTACAGTTTCCTAAGGTACAGAATTGAAATATATCCCTAAAAAATCAGATGTTATACTGTGGCTCGGTATGGCATCTGATTTGCGCCCCTATAGACCTGAATGGGCGAGTCTCATACCATTTTTAGAATAAACTTGTGCATGCTGCCATGTTTTTCACATTCAGAAAAAAAAATCGCTCCTCTGCAGCGCCCTATAGAAAAACATTGGTCCGAGTGCTGTCCATTTTGTACCTGTGCTGTCCATTTTGTACTTGGACCTAAAATACAGTCGTGTGAACAAGTCCTTATAGGAATAAAACAGATTTCCCCATCTATACAAACATTTACTGGTGC
The DNA here is from genome assembly GCF_051348905.1 of Ranitomeya variabilis. Lineage (NCBI taxonomy): Eukaryota > Metazoa > Chordata > Amphibia > Anura > Dendrobatidae > Ranitomeya > Ranitomeya variabilis. The sequence goes on from NC_135235.1 coordinate 454,432,744, forward strand.
TAAGGACTAATGATGACATATGTGACATTTGTAATATTCTTGCTTCTCCCAAAATGTCTCCATTACACTTTTCCAGAGATCTAGATCTGGTTATCATCGGTTACAAATATAAATGATACGTGCCTGAAGAAATCACAGTAGTGTATCTACAGCAACACTGCTTTTCTGTGATGTCAGCCATTTTGACAAAAAAAAGAAAATGTAGGACAGCATTCAATTAGTTGATGCAAAATTCAGTGATGTGATGCTGTGGATTCAGAAAGTCTCCTTTTACTATTTTGAACTTATCACAAAGGACGGCATAACCGGCACCATTACTAGTTAATGTGGCATGATAATAAAATGTCCAAAAAAGTGACAAAGTGTTCCCATCTCGCCAGCATTCCCATATACAGGAGTGCTCGTTCATTCGAGCCCTCCTATGCTCTTTGTTGTCCTTTCTCTCCATGCCACTGACAATAAAGTATGCCATACTTTGTTTCTCACATCAAAAACCTGTCAAAAAGATTTCATTTCTTGCATTTGAGCATGCACTTGTCTATTAGTCAAAACTGGAAATGGATCCTAAAAAGAGGCAAAATATAAACCAATGATCTATATATTTCCTATATCAGCTGTACATTACACCTTTTCAATAGTGGCTTTAAATTGATTACATACAGACTTATAGCATTGTTTTTTACCCTTTAATTTTCCTTTTGTGTTTTCGCTTTTGTTTTTCCATTTCTTTAATTAAAGAGCCACAAAGTTTTTATTTTTCCATCTACATAGCCATATGTGGACTTGCTTTTTTGTGGGACGAGTTATTGACATTCATTTTAACATATTATGAACTGAGAAATGGGAAAAAAATGCTAGTGAGGAGAAATGATGAATAAAACACAACTCCATCAGTTTTGAGGGTTTATTTTTGTGGCATTGTGTGGTAAAAATGACCTTGTCGACATAATTCTGCAGGTCGCTACCATTATTGAGCTGCCATTCATGCATAGTTTTGTCTTTTAGGGTATGTGCACACGTGGATTTTGCTGCGGATCCGCAGCGGATTGGGCGCTGCGGATTCGCAGCAGTTTTCCATGTGTTTACAGTACAATGTAAACCTATGGGAAACAAAATCCGCAGTGCCCATGCTGCGGAAAAAAACGCACGGAAAGCTGCGTTGTTTATTCCACAGCATGTCAATTCTTTGTGCGGATTACGCTGCGGTTTACACCTGCTCCATAGTAGGAATCCACAGGTGTAAAAAAGCAGGTAGAATCTGCACAAAATCCGCAAAGAAAACGCGGTAATTCTGCAGGTAACCCGCAGTGCGGTTTACCTGCGGATTTTCAAAAACAGGTACGGAAAAATCCGCAAAGGTTCCATTGACGTATGCACATACCCTTACTATTTCAGCAGCTGAAATAAAAACTGAACTTTGTAAAAAAAAAATGCAATTTGGTGTATGCTGCCATTTTCCAAAACTATATGAGGGCTTGTATTTTGCACGCTGAGCTGTAGATTTTATTGGTATAATTTCAGGCTGCATACTAGGTTTTGTATTGCCTTTTTGGTGAATGTACCTGTACAGGTTACTGTTTTAAATATTAATAGACTTTTATGAATGTGGCAAAACTAAATATGTAGATTTTTTAAAATTTCTGTATTTTTAACTGGGGAATTGAAGGGACAATTAATGTGGTTTTTAAATATGTGTTTTTTTGCATTTTTCACTTTTTTTTTAAGTCCCCATTGAGACCTTCAATCTGAAAAGGTTTGAGTGATTGTTTTATATACTTGAATACCATGGTATAGCAGTACTGTCAATCAGGAATAGCGGTCATTAATGCAGTACTGTCAATCACTGACAGCAGTACTGCCAATCGCAGACAGCAGTGCTATCAATCGCTGACAGCAGTACTGGCAATCGGAGACAGCAGTGCTATCAATCACTGACAGCAATACTGCCAATCGCTGACAGCAGTACTGACAATCGCTCTCAGCAGACTTGTAAGTCTCTCATAGCAGTACTGCCAATCGCTGATAGCAGTGCTGTCAATCGCTGAGAGCAGTACTGTCAATCGCTGATAGCAGTACTGCCAATCGCTGACAGCAGTACTGTCAATCGCTGACAGCAGAACTGTCAATCGCTGACAGCAGACTTGTCAGTCTCTCATAGCAGTACTGCCAATCGCTGATAGCAGTACTGCCAATCGCTGACAGCAGTACTGTCAATCGCTGACAGTAGTACTGTCAATCGCTGACAGCAGACTTGTCAGTCTCTCATAGCAGTACTGCCAATCGCTGATAGCAGTACTGTCAATCGCTGATAGCAGTACTGCCAATCGCTGACAGCAGTACTGTCAATCGCTGACAGCAGTGCTGTCAATCGCTGACAGCAGACTTGTCAGTCTCTCATAGCAGTACTACCAATCGCTGATAGCAGTACTGCCAATCGCTGACAGCAGTACTGTCAATCGCTGACAGCAGTACTGTCAATCGCTGACAGCAGACTTGTCAGTCTCTCATAGCAGTACTGCCAATCGCTGATAGCAGTACTGTCAATCGCTGATAGCAGTACTGCCAATCGCTGTCATCAGTACTGTCAATCCCTGTCAGCAGACTTGTCAGTCTATCATAGCAGTACTGCCAATCGCTGATAGAAGTACTGTCAATCGCTGATGGCAGTACTGCCAATCGCTGACAACAGTACTGTCAATTGCTGACAGCAGACTTTTCAGTCTGTCATAGCAGTACTGCCAATCGCTGATAGCAGTACTGTCAACCGCAGACAGCAGTACTGTCAATCGCTGACAGCAGTACTGTCAATCGCTGATAGCAGTACTGTCAATCGCTGACAACAGTACTGTCAATTGCTGACAGCAGACTTGTCAGTCTCTCATAGCAGTACTGCCAATCACTGATAGCAGCACTGTCAACCGCAGACAGCAGTACTGTCAATCGCTGATAGCAGTACTGTCAATTGCTGATAGCAGTACTGTCAATCCCTGTCAGCAGACTTGTCAGTCTCTCATAGCAATACTGCCAATCGCTGATAGCAGTACTGTCAATCGCTGATAGCAGTACTTCCAATCGCTGACAACAGTACTGTCAATTGCTGACAGCAGACTTGTCAGTCTCTCATAGCAGTACTGCCAATCGCTGATAGCAGTACTGTCAACCGCAGACAGCAGTACTGTCAATCGCTGATAGAAGTACTGTCAATCGCTGACAGCAGTACTGTCAATCGCTGATAGCAGTACTGTCAGTCGCTGACAGCAGTACTGCCAATCGGTGATAGCAGTACTGTCAATCGCTGATAGCAGTATTGCCAATTGCTGACAGCAGTACTGACAATCGCTCTCAGCAGACTTGTCAGTCTCTCATAGCAGTACTGCCAATCACTGATAGCAGTGCTGTCAATCGCTGAGAGCAGTACTGTCAATCGCTGATAGCAGTACTGCCAATCGCTGACAGCAGTACTGTCAATCGCTGACAGCAGAACTGACAATCGCTGACAGCAGACTTGTCAGTCTCTCATAGCAGTACTGCCAATCACTGATAGCAGTACTGTCAATCGCTGATAGCAGTACTGCCAATCGCTGACAGCAGTACTGTCAATCGCTGACAGCAGTACTGTCAATCGCTGACAGCAGACTTGTCAGTCTCTCATAGCAGTGCTGCCAATCGCTGATAGCAGTACTGCCAATCGCTGACAGCAGTACTGTCAATCGCTGACAGCAGTACTGTCAATCGCTGACAGCAGACTTGTCAGTCTCTCATAGCAGTACTGTCAATCGCTGATAGCAGTACTGCCAATCGCTGTCAGCAGTACTGTCAATCCCTGTCAGCAGACTTGTCAGTCTATCATAGCAGTACTGCCAATCGCTGATAGAAGTACTGTCAATCGCTGGTAGCAGTACTGCCAATCGCTGACAACAGTACTGTCAATTGCTGACAGCAGACTTGTCAGTCTGTCATAGCAGTACTGCCAATCGCTGATAGCAGTACTGTCAACCGCAGACAGCAGTACTGTCAATCGCTGACAGCAGTACTGTCAATTGCTGACAGCAGACTTGTCAGTCTGTCATAGCAGTACTGTCAATCGCTGATAGCAGTACTGTCAATCGCTGATAGCAGTACTGTCAATCGCTGACAGCAGTACTGTCGATCGCTGATAGCAGTACTGTCAATCCCTGTCAGCAGACTTGTCAGTCTCTCATAGCAGTACTGCCAATCGCTGATAGCAGTACTGTCAATCCCTGTCAGCAGACTTGTCAGTCTCTCATAGCAATACGGCCAATCGCTGATAGCAGTACTGTCAATCGCTGATAGCAGTACTTCCAATCGCTGACAACAGTACTGTCAATTGCTGACAGCAGACTTGTCAGTCTCTCATAGCAGTACTGCCAATCGCTGATAGCAGTACTGTCAACCGCAGACAGCAGTACTGTCAATCGCTGACAGCAGTACTGTCAATTGCTGACAGCAGACTTGTCAGTCTCTCATAGCAGTACTGCCAATCGCTGATAGCAGTACTGTCAATCGCTGATAGCAGTACTGCCAATCGCTGTCAGCAGTACTGCCAATCGCTGATAGCAGTGCTGTCAACCGCAGACAGCAGTACTGTCAATCACTGATAGCAGTACTGTCAATGGCTGAGAGTACTGTCAATCGCTGACAGCAGTACTGTCAATCGCTGATAGCAGTACTGTCAATCCCTGTCAGCAGACTTGTCAGTCTCTCATAGCAATACTGCCAATCGCTGATAGCAGTACTGTCAACCGCAGACAGCAGTACTGTCAATTGCTGATAGCAGTACTGTCAACCGCTGACAGCAGTACTGTCAATCGCTGATAGCAGTACTGTCAATCGCTGACAGCAGTACTGCCAATCGCTGATAGCAGTACTGTCAATCGCTGATAGCAGTATTGCCAATTGCTGACAGCAGTACTGTCAATTGCTGACAGCTGACTTGTCAGTCTCTCATAGCAGTACTGCCAATCGCTGATAGCAGTACTGTCAATCGCTGATAGCAGTGCTGTCAACCGCAGACAGCAGTACTGTCAATCGCTGATAGCAGTACTGTCAATGGCTGAGAGTACTGTCAATCGCTGATAGCAGTATTGCCAATTGCTGACAGCAGTACTGTCAATTGCTGACAGCAGATTTGTCAGTCTCTCATAGCAGTACTGCCAATCGCTGATAGCAGTACTGTCAATCGCTGTCAGCAGTACTGCCAAACGCTGATAGCAGTACTGTCAACCGCTGACAGCAGTACTGCCAATCGCTATCAGCAGTGCTGCCAATCGCTGATAGCAGTACTATCAATCGCTGATAGCAGTACTGTCAATCGCTAACAGCAGTACTGTCAATCGCTGATAGCAGTACTGTCAATCCCTGATAGCAGTACTGCCAATCGCTGATAGCAGTAATTTCAATCGCTGTCAGCAGTACTGCCAATCGCTGATAGCAGTAATGCCAATTGCTGTCAGCAGTACTGCCAATAGCTGTCAGCAGTACTGTCAATTGCTGTCAGCAATGCTGTCAATCGCTGACAGCAGACTTGTCAATCTCTCATAGCAGTACTGCCAATCGCTGATAGCAATACTGTCAATCGCTGATAGCAGTACTGCCAATCGCTGTCAGCAGTACTGCCAATCGCTGATAGTAGTACTGTCAATCGCTGATAGCAGTACTGCCAATTGCTGATAGCAGTACTGTCAACCGCTGACAGCAGTACTGCCAGTCGCTGACAGCAGTAATGCCAATCGCTGTCAGCAGTACTGCCAATCGCTGTCAGCAATAATGCCAATCGCTGTCAGCAGTACTGCCAATCGCTGTCCGCAGTACTGTCAATTGCTGTCATCAATACTGTCAATCGCTGACAGCAGGCTTCTCAGTCATTGATAGCAGTACTGCCAGTAGCTGTCAGCAGTACTGCCAATCGCTGTCAGCAGTACCGTCAAAGGCTGACAGCAGTACTGCCAATCGCTGATAGCAGTACTGTCAATCGCTGCTAGCAATACTGTCAATCGCTGATAGCAGTACTGCCAATCGCTGACAGCAGTACTGTCAATTGCTGATAGCAGTACTGCCAATCGCTGTCAGCAGTACTGCCAATCGCTGTCAGCAGTACTGTCAACCCCTGTCAGCAGTACTGTCAATCGCTGACAGCAGACTTGTCAGTTTCTCATAGCAGTACTGCCAATTGCTGACAGCAGTACTGTCAATCGCTGATAGCAGTACTGTCAATCGCTGACAGCACTACTGTCAATCGCTGATAGCAGTACTGCCAATCAATATCAGCAGAATTGTCAGTCTGTCATAGCAGTACTTCCAGTCGCTGATAGCAGTACTGTTAATCGCTGATAGCAGTACTATCAATCGCTGATAGCAGTATTGTCAATGGCTGACAGCAGACTTGTCAGTTTGTCATAGCAGTACTGCCAATCGCTGACAGCAGTACTGTCAATCGCTGATAGCAGTACTGCCAATCACTGTCAGCAGTACTGCCAATCGCTGACAACAGTACTGTCAATTGCTGAGAGCAGTACTGTCAATCGCTGATAGCAGTACTGCCAATCGCTGACAGCAGTACTGTCAATTGCTGATAGCAGTACTGCCAATCGCTGTCAGCAGTACTGCCAATCGCTGTCAGCAGTACTGTCAACCCCTGTCAGCAGTACTGTCAATCGCTGACAGCAGACTTGTCAGTTTCTCATAGCAGTACTGCCAATTGCTGACAGCAGTACTGTCAATCGCTGATAGCAGTACTGTCAATCGCTGACAGCACTACTGTCAATCGCTGATAGCAGTACTGCCAATCAATATCAGCAGAATTGTCAGTCTGTCATAGCAGTACTTCCAGTCGCTGATAGCAGTACTGTTAATCGCTGATAGCAGTACTATCAATCGCTGATAGCAGTATTGTCAATCGCTGACAGCAGACTTGTCAGTTTGTCATAGCAGTACTGCCAATCGCTGACAGCAGTACTGTCAATCGCTGATAGCAGTACTGCCAATCACTGTCAGCAGTACTGCCAATCGCTGACAACAGTACTGTCAATTGCTGAGAGCAGTACTGTCAATCGCTGATAGCAGTACTGTCAATCCCTGTCAGCAGACTTGTCAGTCTGTCATAGCAGTACTGCCAATCGCTGATAGCAGTACTGTCAATCACTGATAGCAGTACTGCCAATCGCTGTCGGCAGTTCTGCCAATCGCTGATAGCAGTACTGTCAATCGCTGAGAGTATTGTCAATCGCTGATAGCAGTACTGTTAATTGCTGACAGCAGACTTGTCAGTCTCTCATAGCAGTACTGCCAATCGCTGATAGCAGTACTGTCAACCGCAGACAGCAGTACTGTCAATCGCTGATAGCAGTACTGCCAATCGCTGTCAGCAGTACTGCCAATCGCTGATAGCAGTACTGTCAATCCCTGTCAGCAGACTTGTCAGTCTCTCATAGCAGTACTGCCAATCGCTGATACCAGTACTGTCAATCGCTGATAGCAATACTGTCAATCGCTGATAGCAGTACTGCCAATCGCTGACAGCAGTACTGTCAATTGCTGATAGCAGTACTGCTAATCACTGTCAGCAGTACTGCCAATCGCTGTCAGCAGTACTGTCAACCCCTGTCAGCAGTACGGTCAATCGCTGACAGCAGACTTGTCACTCGCTGATAGCAGTAATGCCAATCGCTGATTGCAGTACTGCCAATCGCTGTCAGCAGTACTGCCAATCGCTGATAGCAGTGCTGTCAACCGCAGACAGCAGTACTGTCATTCGCTGATAGCAGTACTGTCAATCGCTGATAGCAATACTGTCAATCGCTGATAGCAATACTGTCAATCGCTGATAGCAGTACTGCCAATCGCTGACAGCAGTAATGTCAATTGCTGATAGCAGCACTGCTAATCACTGTCAGCAGTACTGCCAATCGCTGTCAGCAGTACTGTCAACCCCTGTCAGCAGTACTGTCAATCGCTGACAGCAGACTTGTCACTCGCTGATAGCAGTACTGCCAATCGCTGATAGCAGTACTGTCAATCGCTGATAGCAGTACTGCCAATCGCTGTCAGCAGTACTGCCAATCGCTGACAGCAGACTTGTCAGTCTCTCATAGCAGTACTGCCTATCGCTGATAGCAGTACTGTCAATCGCTGATAGCAGTACTGCCAATCGCTGACAGCAGTACTGCCAATCGCTGACAGCAGACTTGTCAGTCTTTCATAGCAGTACTGCCAATCGCTGATAGCAATACTGTCAATCGCTGATAGCAGTACTGCCAATGGCTGATAGCAATACTGTCAATCGCTGATAGCAGTAATGCCAATCACTGTCAGCAGTACTGTCAACCCCTGTCAGCAGTACTGTCAATCGCTGACAGCAGACTTGTCACTCGCTGATAGCAGTATTGCCAATCGCTGATAGCAGTACTGTCAATCGCTGATAGCAGTACTGCCAATCGCTGATAGAAGTAATGTCAATCGCTGTCAGCAGTACTGCCTATCGCTGATAGCAGTAATGCCAATTGCTGTCAGCAGTACTGCCAATCGCTGTCAGCAGTACTGTCAACGGCTCACAGCAGTACTGTCAACGGCTCACAGCAGTACTGTCAATCGCTGACAGCAATACTGCCAATCGCTGACAGCAGACATGTCAATCTCTCATAGCAGTACTGCCAATCGCTGATAGCAGTACTGTCAATCGCTGACAGCAATACTGTCAATCGCTTTCAGCAGACTTGTCAGTCTCTCATAGCAGTACTGCCAATCGCTGATAGCAGTATTGCCAATTGCTGACAGCAGTACTGTCAATTGCTGACAGCAGACTTGTCAGTCTCTCATAGCAGTACTGCCAATCGCTGATAGCAGTACTGTCAATCGCTGATAGCAGTACTGTCAATCGCTGATAGCAGTACTGCCAATCGCTGACAGCAGTACTATCAATCGCTGACAGCAGACTTGTCAGTCTTTCATAGCAGTACTGCCAATCGCTGATAGCAATACTGTCAATCGCTGATAGCAGTACTGCCAATGGCTGATAGCAATACTGTCAATCGCTGATAGCAGTACTGCCAATGGCTGATAGCAATACTGTCAATCGCTGATAGCAGTACTGCGAATCGCTGATAGCAGTACTGCCAATCGCTGACAGCAGTACTGTCAATTGCTGATAGCAGTACTGCCAATCGCTGTCAGCAGTACTGCCAATCGCTGTCAGCAGTACTGTCAACCCGTCAGCAGTACTGTCAATCGCTGACAGCAGACTTGTCACTCGCTGATAGCAGTACTGCCAATCGCTGATAGCAGTACTGTCAATCGCTGATAGCAGTACTGCCAATCGCTGATAGCAGTACTGCCAATCGCTGATAGCAGTACTGCCAATCGCTGTCAGCAGTACTGCCAATCGCTGACAGCAGACTTGTCAGTCTCTCATAGCAGTACTGCCAATCGCTGATAGCAGTACTGTCAATCGCTGATAGCAGTACTGTCAATCGCTGATAGCAGTACTGCCAATCGCTGTCAGCAGTACTGCCAATCACGGATAGCAGTACTGTCAACCGCTGACAGCAGTACTGTCAATCGCTGATAGCAGTACTGTCAATCCCTGATAGCAGTACTGCCAATCGCTGATAGCAGTAATGTCAATCGCTGTCAGCAGTACTGTCAATTGCTGTCAGCAATACTGTCAATCGCTGACAGAAGACTTGTCAGTTGTTGATAGCAGTACTGCCAATCGCTGTCAGCAGTACCATCAATGGCTGACAGCAGTACTGTCAATCGCTGACAGCAATACTGTCAATCGCTGACAGCAATACTGTCAATCGCTGACAGCAGACTTGTCAATCTCTCATAGCAGTACAGCCAATCGCTGACAGGACTGTAATGTCAATCGCTGATAGCAGTACTGCCAATCGCTGTCAGCAGTACTGCCAATCACTGATAGTAGTACTGTCAATCGCTGATAGCAGTACTGTCAATCGCTGATCGCAGTACTGCCAATCGCTGTCAGCAGTACTTCCAATCGCTTTCAGCAGTACTATCAACCCCTGTCAGCAATACTGTCAATCGCTGACAGCAGACTTGTCAGTCGCTGATAGCATCACTCCCAATCGCTGATAGCAGTACTGTCAATCGCTGTCTGCAGTACTGCCAATCGTTGATAGCAGTACTGCCAATCGCTGTCAGCAGTACTGCCAATCGCTGATAGCAGTACTGTCAATCGCTGTCAGCAGTACTGCCAATCGCTGATAGCATAACTGTCAATCGCTGACCGCAGACTTGTCTGTCTCTCATAGCAGTACTGCCAATCGCTGATAGCATTACTGTCAATCGCTGATAGCAGTACTGCCAATCGCTTATACCAGTACTACCAATCGCTGTCAGCAGTACTGTCAATCGCTGACAGCAATACTGTCAATCGCTGACAGCAATACTGTCAATCGCTGATAGTAGACTTGTCTGTCGCTGATAGCAGTACTTGCCAATCGCTGATAGCAGTACTGCCAATCGCTGACAGCAGTACTGACAATCGCTCTCAGCAGTACTGTCAATCGCTGACAGCAGTACTGCCAATCGCTGATAGCAGTACTGTCAATCCCTGTCAGCAGTACTGCCAATCGCTCTCAGCAGTACTGTCAATCGCTGATAGCAATACTGTCAATCGCTGATAGCAGTACTGCCAATCGCTGACAGCAATACTGCCAATAGCTGTCAGCAGTACTGTCAACCCGTCAGCAGTACTGTCAATCGCTGACAGCAGACTTGTCACTCGCTGATAGCAGTACTGCCAATCGCTGATAGCAGTACTGCCTATCGCTGATAGCAGTACTGCCAATCGCTGTCAGCAGTACTGTCAACCCGTCAGCAGTACTGTCAATCGCTGACAGCAGACTTGTCACTCGCTGATAGCAGTACTGCCAATCGCTGATAGCAGTACTGTGAATCGCTGATAGCAGTACTGCCAATCACTGATAGCATTACTGCCAATCGCTGATAGCAGTACTGCCAATCGCTGTCAGCAGTACTGTCAATTGCTGATAGCAGTACTGCCAATCGCTGTCAGCAGTACTGCCAATCGCTGTCAGCAGTACTGTCAACCCGTCAGCAGTACTGTCAATCGCTGACAGCAGACTTGTCACTCGCTGATAGCAGTACTGCCAATCGCTGATAGCAGTACTGTCAATCGCTGATAGCAGTACTGCCAATCGCTGATAGCAGTACTGCCAATCGCTGATAGCAGTACTGCCAATCGCTGTCAGCAGTACTGCCAATCGCTGACAGCAGACTTGTCAGTCTCTCATAGCAGTACTGCCAATCGCTGATAGCAGTACTGTCAATCGCTGATAGCAGTACTGTCAATCGCTGATAGCAGTACTGTCAATCCCTGATAGCAGTACTGCCAATCGCTGATAGCAGTACTGCCAATCGCTGACAGCAGTACTGTCAATCGCTGATAGCAGTACTGTCAATCCCTGATAGCAGTACTGCCAATCGCTGATAGCAGTAATGTCAATCGCTGTCAGCAGTACTGCCAATCGCTGATAGCAGTAATGCAATTGCTGTCAGCAGTACTGTCAATTGCTGTCAGCAATACTGTCAATCGCTGACAGAAGACTTGTCAGTTGTTGATAGCAGTACTGCCAATCGCTGTCAGCAGTACCATCAATGGCTGACAGCAGTACTGTCAATCGCTGACAGCAATACTGTCATTCGCTGACAGCAATACTGTCAATCGCTGACAGCAGACTTGTCAATCTCTCAACAGTACAGCCAATCGCTGATAGCAGTACTGTCAATCGCTGATAGCAGTACTGCCAATCGCTGTCAGCAGTACTGCCAATCACTGATAGTAGTACTGTCAATCGCTGATAGCAGTACTGTCAATCGCTGATAGCAGTACTGCCAATCGCTGTCAGCAGTACTTCCAATCGCTTTCAGCAGTACTATCAACCCCTGTCAGCAGTACTGCCAATCGCTGATAGCATAACTGTCAATCGCTGACCGCAGACTTGTCTGTCTCTCATAGCAGTACTGCCAATCGCTGATAGCATTACTGTCAGTCGCTGATAGCAGTACTGCCAATCGCTTATACCAGTACTACCAATCGCTGTCAGCAGTACTGTCAATCGCTGACAGCAATACTGTCAATCGCTGACAGCAATACTGTCAATCGCTGATAGTAGACTTGTCTGTCGCTGATAGCAGTACTTGCCAATCGCTGATAGCAGTGCTGCCAATCGCTGACAGCAGTACTGACAATCGCTCTCAGCAGTACTGTCAATCGCTGACAGCAGTACTGCCAATCGCTGATAGCAGTACTGTCAATCCCTGTCAGCAGTACTGCCAATCGCTCTCAGCAGTACTGTCAATCGCTGATAGCAGTACTGTCAATCGCTGATAGCAATACTGTCAATCGCTGATAGCAGTACTGCCAATCGCTGACAGCAATACTGCCAATCGCTGTTAGCAGTACTGTCAACCCGTCAGCAGTACTGTCAATCGCTGACAGCAGACTTGTCACTCGCTGATAGCAGTACTGCCAATCGCTGATAGCAGTACTGTCAATCGCTGATAGCAGTACTGCCTATCGCTGATAGCAGTACTGTCAATCGCTGACCGCAGACTTGTCAGTCTCTCATAGCAGTACTGCCAATCGCTGCTAGCAGTACTGTCAACCGCTGACAGCAGTACTGTCAATCGCTGATAGCAGTACTGTCAATCCCTGATAGCAGTACTGCCAATCGCTGATAGCAGTAATGTCAATCGCTGTCAGCAGTACTGCCAATCGCTGTCAGCAATACTGTCAATCGCTGACAGAAGACTTGTCAATCTCTCATAGCAGTACTGCCAATCGCTGATAGTAGTACTGTCAATCGCTGATAGCAGTAATGCCAATCGCTGTCAGCAGTACTGCCAATCGCTTTCAGCAGTACTATCAACCCCTGTCAGCAGTACTGTCAATCGCTGAGAGCAGACTTGTCAGTCGCTGATAGCATCACTCCCAATCGCTGACAGCAGTACTGTCAATCGCTGATAGCAGTACTGTCAATCGCTGACAGCAATACTGTCAATCGCTGACAGCAGACTTGTCAATCTCTCATAGCTGTACTGCCAATCGCTGTCAGCAGTACTGCCAATCACTGATAGTAGTACTGTCAGTCGCTGACAGCAATACTGTCAATCGCTGACAGCAGACTTGTCAGTCGCTGACAGCAGTACTGTCAATCGCTGATAGCAGTACTGCCAATCGCTGTCAGCAGTACTTCCAATCGCTTTCAGCAGTACTATCAACCCCTGTCAGCAGTACTGTCTATCGCTGACAGCAGACTTGTCAGTCGTTGATAGCATCACTCCAAATCGCTGATAGCAGTACTGTCATTTGCTGATAGCAGTTCTGCCAATCGCTGACAGTAGTACTGTCAATCGTTGATAGCAGTACTGCCAATTGCTGTCAGCAGTACTGCCAATCGCTGATAGCAGTACTGTCAATCGCTGTCAGCAGTACTGCCAATCGCTGATAGCAGTACTGTCAATCGCTGACAGCAGACTTGTCAGTCTCTCATAGCAGTACTGCCAATCGCTGATAGCAGTACTGTCAATCCCTGTCAGCAGTACTGCCAATCGCTCTCAGCAGTACTGTCAATCGCTGATAGCAGTACTGCCAATCGCTGATAGCAGTACTGACAATCGTTGACAGCAGTACTGTAAATCGCTGACAGCAGTACGGTCAATCGCTGATAGCAGTACTGCCAATCGCTGACAGCAGTACTGTCAATCGCTGATAACAGTACTGTCAATCGCTGACAGCAATACTGTCAATCGCTGACAGCAGTACTGTCAATCGCTGATAACAGTACTGTCAATCGCTGATAGCAGTACTGTCAATCGCTGACAGCAGACTTGTCAGTCTCTCATAGCAGTACTGCCAATCGCTGATAGCATTACTGTCAATCGCTGTCAGCAGTACTGCCAATCGCTGATAGCATTACTGTCAATCGCTGACCGCAGACTTGTCAGTCTCTCATAGCAGTACTGCCAATCGCTGATAGCAGTACTGTCAATCCCTGTCAGCAGTACTGCCAATCGCTCTCAGCAGTACTGTCAATCGCTGATAGAAGACTTGTCTGTCTCTCATAGCAGTACTGCCAATCGCTGATAGCATTACTGTCAATCGCTGATAGCAGTGCTGCCAATCGCTTATACCAGTACTATCAATCGCTGTCAGCAGTACTGTCAATCGCTGACAGCAATACTGTCAATCGCTGACTGCAGTACTGTCAATCGCTGATAGTAGACTTGTCTTTCGCTGATAGCAGTACTGCCAATCGCTGACAGCAGTACTGACAATCGCTCTCAGCAGTACTGTCAATCGCTGACAGCTGTACTGCCAATCGCTGATAGCAGTACTATCAATCCCTGTCAGAAGTACTGCCAATCGCTCTCAGCAGTACTGTCAATCGCTGATATCAGTACTGTCAATCGCTGACAGCAGACTTGTCAGTCGCTGACAGCAGTACTGTCAATCGCTGATAGCAGTACTGTCAATCGCTGACAGCAATACTGTCAATCGCTGACAGCAGACTTGTCAGTCGCTGACAGCAGTACTGTCAATCGCTGATAGCAGTACTGCCAATCGCTGTCAGCAGTACTTCCAATCGCTTTCAGCAGTACTATCAACCCCTGTCAGCAGTACTGTCTATCGCTGACAGCAGACTTGTCAGTCGCTGATAGCATCACTCCCAATCGCTGATAGCAGTACTGTCAATCGCTGATAGCAGTTCTGCCAATCGCTGACAGTAGTACTGTCAATCGTTGATAGCAGTACTGCCAATTGCTGTCAGCAGTACTGCCAATCGCTGATAGCAGTACTGTCAATCTCTGTCAGCAGTACTGCCAATCGCTGATAGCAGTACTGTCAATCGCTGATAGCAGACTTGTCAGTCTCTCATAGCAGTACTGCCAATCGCTGATAGCAGTACTGTCAATCCCTGTCAGCAGTACTGCCAATCGCTGTCAGCAGTACTGTCAATCGCTGATAGCAGTACTGCCAATCGCTGATAGCAGTACTGACAATCGTTGACAGCAGTACTGTAAATCGCTGACAGCAGTACGGTCAATCGCTGATAGCAGTTCTGCCAATCGCTTTCAGCAGTACTGCCAATCGCTGATAGCAGTACTGTCAACCCCTGTCAGCAGTACTGTCAATCGCTGACAGCAGACTTGTCAGTCGCTGATAGCATCACTCCCAATCGCTGATAGCAGTACTGTCAATCGCTGTCAGCAGTACTGCCTATCGCTGATAGCAGTACTGTCAATCGCTGACAGCAGACTTGTCAGTCTCTCATAGCAGTACTGCCTATCGCTGATAGTAGTAATGTCAATCCCTGTCAGCAGTACTGCCAATCGCTGTCAGCAGTACTGTCAATCGCTGATAGCAGTACTGCCAATCGCTGATAGCAGTACTGACAATCGTTGACAGCAGTACTGTAAATCGCTGACAGCAGTACGGTCAATCGCTGATAGCAGTTCTGCCAATCGCTTTCAGCAGTACTGCCAATCGCTGATAGCAGTACTGTCAACCCCTGTCAGCAGTACTGTCAATCGCTGACAGCAGACTTGTCAATCGCTGATAGCATCACTCCCAATCGCTGATAGCAGTACTGTCAATCGCTGTCAGCAGTACTGCCTATCGCTGATAGCAGTACTGTCAATCGCTGACAGCAGACTTGTCAGTCTCTCATAGCAGTACTGCCTATCGCTGATAGTAGTAATGTCAATCCCTGTCAGCAGTACTGCCAATCGCTCTCAGCAGTACTGTCAATCGCTGATAGCAGTACTGTCAATCACTTATAGCAGTACTGCCAATCGCTGACAGCAGTACTGCCAATCGCTGATAGCAGTACTGCCAATCGCTGTCAGCAGTACTGTCAATCGCTGACAACAATACTGTCAATCGCTGACAGCAGACTTGTCAGTCGCTGATAGCAGTACTGCCAATCGCTGACAGCAGTACTGCCTATCGCTGATAGCAGTGCTGTCAATCGCTGACAGCAGACTTGTCAGTCTCTCATAGCAGTACTGCCTATCGCTGATAGTAGTAATGTCAATCCCTGTCAGCAGTACTGCCAATCGCTCTCAGCAGTACTGTCAATCGCTGATAGCAGTACTGTCAATCACTTATAGCAGTACTGCCAATCGCTGACAGCAGTACTGCCAATCGCTGATAGCAGTACTGCCAATCGCTGATAGCAGTACTGCCAATCGCTGTCAGCAGTACTGTCAATCGCTGACAACAATACTGTCAATCGCTGACAGCAGACTTGTCAGTCGCTGATAGCAGTACTGCCAATCGCTGACAGCAGTACTAACAATCGCTCTCAGCAGTACTGTCAATCGCTGACAGCAGTATTGCCAATCGCTGATAGCAGTACTGTCAATCACTTATAGCAGTACTGCCAATCGCTGACAGCAGTACTGTCAATCACTTATAGCAGTACTGCCAATCGCTTATAGCAGTACTGCCAATCGCTGATAGCAGTACTGCCAATCGCTGTCAGCAGTACTGTCAATCGCTGACAACAATACTGTCAATCGCTGACAGCAGACTTGTCAGTCGCTGATAGCAGTACTGCCAATCGCTGACAGCAGTACTGACAATCGCTCTCAGCAGTACTGTCAATCGCTGACAGCAGTATTGCCAATCGCTGATAGCAGTACTGACAATCGCTGACAGCAGTACTCTCAATCGCTGACAGCAGTACTGTCAATCGCTGATAGCAGTTCTGCCAATCGCTTTCAGCAGTACTGTAAATCGCTGACAGCAGACTTGTCAGTCTCTCATAGCAGTACTGCCAATCGCTGATAGCAGTACTGCCAATCCCTGTCAGCAGTACTGCCAATCGCTGTCAGCAGTACTGTCAATCGCTGACAACAATACTGTCAATTGCTGACAGCAGTGCTGCAAAATTGCTGACAGCAGTACTGTCAGTCACTGACAGTAGTACTATCAATCACTGGCAGCAGTGCTGTCAATCATTGATAGCAGTCATAAATGCCGCTTTCAGTATTTGACAGTATCATGAAAGGGATTTATAGCAGAGTTTTTGCAGGTGGTATCAGCCTTTTGTGGAGTGGGCACCCGCTTCATCTGTTACATAAAGGTAAATCACGCAGCCTCTAGTAGTTATTCTAGAGTAGAGAATATTAATAACATTTGTGTTTCAATCACTCAATTGTGTTAATAATATGACTAAAAATTGCCCAAAATTTGCCAAAAGAGTTTTTGAGGAGTTTTGAGTTATAGACAAGGAATTTAGTGCGTTTCTGGTCTAAAAACTCCTCAAAACACAGCATGATCAGTGTTTTTTGAGGTGGAAAAGTCCAGTAATTTCAAAACAAATCTGTATCAGAAATCCTTGCAGATCATTAATGTGATTTTCAGTTCTTTTTTTAAGATAACAGTTTTTACAGCTTTTTTTGTTGCCCTTTGGCTTCATTGACAAATTTACCGTATATTCCACTAGGAACACACATCACTTTTTTAACGCAATATGCTTTTTTACATCCACATTGTAAAATAACTTGCTGTATGAACAATTTCTATCAAAATCCACCAAGAGCTTATTCGAAGAGTATATGAGGCAATCACAAATAAAAAACACTGTATGAACAGACGCTGAGGGACATTTTCCTTTTGAAATTCGTGCTGATTTCTTGTGGCTTTATTTATTTAAATGGGATATTAGAGTTTGTACAGCACAGTTAAAAATGAACTTCTTTAGGCCCTCAGAGCACTTACTATATCCCCTGCATTGTGCAGTTAATGTACGCCAAGTCCAGGTTTACACAGACAAAATAAAGGGATACATTTATGAGGTAATTGTATGGGGCTAAACCATTTATACCAATGCAAATTGTGTTTTTCCTTGTTTTTGTAAGAAAATGTATTGGTCCCAGCTTAGTGTGATTTATTAACCTGGTATCATACTTTTGTTATTAGATACTCTACACGTGGTTACATGAGATGAAAGTGCACACGTTTAGTATTATGTATACAAATCCGAATTACGGGATTCAGGTCTGGGATAATTTTTTTTTTTGGGGGGGAAGGAATCCAACTTCTGAAAAAAAAAAACCCAGGTGACATTCCTGTACAAGGCACATTCATTTGCAAGTTAATTGATAAACCTCTAGAAGCTTTCAGATACTGGAGGCAAAATCAGGACTCAGTGTTTATTGTGCATACACTCCTCAGCATTGAATTTGTAAAACCAAGAATCAAAGGATGGATATACATCATAATGATATGGAAATGATGAAAAAGTAAATTTTTGAAACATCTCAATTTATTCAGTATCAAGTAAAAGTGCCATGCGCACAATTACACACATTCTTTGGCTTGCTATTAATGAGGTTATGTCCAAGGAATGTTCTACCACACTAAATACACTTGGGCATGCAAATCATCAAAATCCATTGCGGACAGCTCCCTTTATAATTGCCAGCCCATGACATTCCAGATGAATTTTTGGGCACTTTCTACTGCACTTTCTTACCATAGAGGACTGATATATAAATTAATTAGAAAACACAAATAACACATGTCCCTTTCATGTTTTTTTTTTATATCAAATTTGAAAGGTCCAAGTGGAAACCACCCCACTTGAGGTTGATCTGAAGCTCAAAAATGGGCTGACCCATTTCTATGAGCTAACATATTAGTCATTCATATACAATACTAGTGACACTTTCTTTTGGAGATCACAGTACAGGGAGTAATGTAACAGAGATATTGAGTGGCCAACAGTAGATAGCATCAGTTTGTGGAAAAGTTAGGCTCTACAAGACTGTTCATAGGGGGATGGGGCCCATTTGTTAGTAATTGAATCACAAAAAAAAGTCTCCTCCCTGAGAGGATTAGTAGAGCAGATTCCTTTAAAAAAGATAGGAAGTTAACCCTTTTTTAGCATTAGGACTGTCATTGTCCTGTAGGTATTTTACATTGTATGGCTTTGCTGTTTGACAAATGTCATCTTACAATGGCCCTCCAGAGATCATCTTCCATAGCAGAAGTAAATGGCAAGAAGCCCTTTCTGTCCAAGTGGATGGACTGTGAACACTAAAGGCTTGTACAGCTTTGGAAACATTGCTTTTTTTTTTTTAAATAAAATGCATCTATTTGGGGATAAAAAATCTTTTTTTGCTCTTTGGTTACATTGAAACTGTTCCACTGTTTGTTATCTATAGCCTCAGTGTTACACTATTGTGGAGAGAGAGAAACTAGCTTATTCTAAAGCCCCCGTCACACTAAGCGAGGTCGCTAGCGAGATCGCTGCTGAGTCACAAGTTTTGTGACGCAACAGCGACCTCAGTAGCGATCTCGCTATGTTTGACACGTAGCAGCGACCAGGCCCCTGCTGTGAGATCGCTGGTCGTGTCAGAATGGCCTGGACCTTTTTTTGATCGTTGAGGTCCCGCTGGGTAGCACACATCGCTGTGTTTGACACCTTACCAACGACCTCGTTGACTACAACGTCACACAGGACGTCCCTCATCGAGGTCTGAATCGTCATAATAGCTGCCATGTGACAGGGTCACAACGACCAACGACATCGTTGTACAGGTCGCTACAGGTCGCCGCATCGCTGCTGCGTCGTTGGGAAAATCTCACTGTTTGACATCTCACCAGCGACCACATAGCGATGCAGCAACGATCCCTGACAGGTCGTTTCGTTGTCGGGATCGCTTTAGCGTCGCTAAGTGTGACGGGGCTTTAAGGGTTCCTTTACATGATCAGATAATCCTTTCAAGGATGAATGTTCATACCTCACACCTAGAAAACAATTGACTAGACCAGAAAATAAGGGCTTAAGGTACCTTCACACGAAGCGACGCTGCAGCGATAGCGACAACGATGCCGATCGCTGTAGCGTCGCTGTTTGATCGCTGGAGAGCTGTCACACAGACCGCTCTCCAGCGACCAACGATGCCGAGGTCCCCGGGTAACCAGGGTAAACATCGGGTTGCTAAGCGCAGGGCCGCGCTTAGTAACCCGATGTTTACCCTGGTTACCAGCGTAAAAGTAAAAAAAACAAACAGTACATGCTCACCTGCGCGTCCCCCAGCGTCTGCTTCCTGACACTGACTGAGCTCCGGCCCTAACAGCACAGCGGTGACGTCACCGCTGTGCTTTCACTTTCACTTTAGGGCCGGCGCTCAGTAAGTGTCAGGAAGCAGACGCTGGGGGGACGCGCAGGTGAGCATGTACTGTTTGTTTTTTTTACTTTTACGCTGGTAACCAGGGTAAACATCGGGTTACTAAGCGCGGCCCTGCGCTTGGTAACCCGATGTTTACCCTGGTTACCAGTGTAAAACATCGCTGGTATCGTTGCTTTTGCTTTCAAACACAACGATACACGGCGATCGGACGACCAAATAAAGTTCTGGACTTTATTCAGCGACCAGCGACATCACAGCAGGATCCTGATCGCTGCTGCGTGTCAAACGAAACGATATCGCTAGCCAGGACGCTGCAACGTCACGGATCGCTAGCGATGTCGTTTCGTGTGAAGGTACCTTTAGTGTATATGAGAGTCGTGAATAGAATGGTTGAATAAAGATCGTTATACTGTAACATCAAACATCGTGCATTGTGTTCTAATTGGCAGATATCTATTTAGGACTTTTGTCTGCAAGATGAAAGTTGCATCATTCAGTCACTCTAAGGCTACGTTCATATTTGCATTGTGCGCCGCAGCGGCGGCGCCGCAACGCACAACGCAAACAAAAATGCAGCAAAACGCATGCACAACGCTGCGTTTTGCGCCGCATGCGTCCTTTTTTTGATTGAGTTTGGACGCAGCAATGCAACTTGCTGCGTCCTCTGCGCCCGGACGCGTGCGCCGCAGTGACGCATGCGGCGCAAAACGCAAGTGCGACGCATGTCCATGCGCCCCCATGTTAAATATAGGGGTGCATGACGCATGCGGCGACGCTGCGGCGCAGACCGCAAATGTGAACGTAGACTAATAATAAAAATAATAATCTTTGTTTTTATATAGCGCTAACATATTCCGCAGCGCTTTACAGTTTGCACACATTATCATCGCTGTCCCCAATGGGGCTCACAATCTAAATTCCCTATCAGTATGTCTTTGGAATCCATTCGCATTCTATAATTATCATGTATTAGTCTTAAAATCTGACGGATTATCGGCCAGTGTAAATGAGCATTAACGGTATGTTCACATGATCATATTTTTGGTCCAAGTGTTGTCTGTGAAAAAAACTTACTACATTTGGAAAGTGTTAGGACCAATGTTATTCAGTTGCTCCTCCACTGTTCAGAATGTTTTTCCTCATGGACCAGATGTCTGTGAAATAAAAATTGCATCGTGCACTAAATTCTGTATTTCGAGTTAGACTCGCTTATTCAAGTCTATGGGTGCTCAGAAAATATTGTACCCCATACAGAACTGTCTTGCATCTGCTCTTATTTTATTAATGGCTGATGTATAAAAAGGATGCTATATGGATTGCACACGAATGACAATACAGATGACAAATTGTCCATTTTTCAGGAAGAAAATCAGGCAATTTTTCATTTGCTTGTGTCAACTTAACCTTATATGGCTGTGGGCCAAACTATGGTTCTGCCATCTTTTTCGTCAGCCATCCTGGCCAGCTTTCCCATACACAAGAGTGCTTGCTCGGGCAAGCATTCCTATGGTTTCTATGAGAGAGCCACTGACAGATATGTCAGCCACTGGCTTATCTCCAGGAAAACAAGAGGTTCAGAAATTTGGACATGTCTGACCATTATTTCCCCCACAATCAGTTGTCCTGGGCCCCCATACATTTTAGACTCTCGATCAAACCCGTTGACATCAACTGGTACCCCAAACATTAGTGTAATCTGGATAGGAGGATTAAGGGGAGAGTTTGTAAAATACAAACTGTGCAACGTTTTTAATAAAACACAATTGAAAGAATTATTTTAAGCCTTAAATACAAGCACTAAAATAAAAAAAATCTCCCTAAAGGTAGACAACCCCTATTATAATAATAATAATAATACTAATAATAATAATAATAATAATAATATTTTTATTTCTTTAAGCCTTTCTCTGCATATGTTTTTTTCATATAATTTGCAAACATTGCTGCAGGGTATGTTAGTGTTATACAAATTATTAAATCTTAAATGTTATTCTCCCTGCTTTTTCTACTTGGATTAAGGTGTTTTTATGTTTTATTATGAACCATCATTGAATCACAATTTAATTCACAATTTAATTTATAATTTTATATTGATCAACAGAAAATTAAATACAATAACAGCAATTATTGATGTTCATCCACAAATGTCCAATTGCTTTGTTGTGGGTTTTCTGTTAGATTAGACACCAGGGCAGATTTACTAAGGGAACATATGCTGCGCTGCCACATGCGTCTGACAGCCATTGCTCACCCACATGGGCTAATGAGTGCACAAGTTTGTGATAACAATGAATTTGCTGTAATGTTTTTGATGTCAAAAACACTGTGAACCTGATGTACCCTATTTAATAGGATCAATCAGTTTTTTTGGGGGGACCTGTTTGAAACACATCTATCATTTCTGAATCTGCAGTTTTTGAGAACATGGGTGTTTCTGTTCAGTTTCTAAAATACCCAAAATGTAAAGACAAGTCATGATGTGCACAGTGCCTTGTGGCTCATTGTTTTTATAGCATTTTTGGAAAATACTATTGACTTTTTCACAGATCCCCAAACACAATGTTCTTTTATGATCTCTACTCTTCAAGTAATACGGTCAGATTAATGTTTTACCAGAATTTGTTCATGTCACAATCCAATGACAATGAGAAACAAATAAATAACATTGAAAATACAAAAGAAACTGGGATCAGTAATCCCAATATCTACATGGTTTTCTATGAATATGCAGATGATTGACAGATCTTTCCCTACATAGAAGTAAGGGCGAGACCTGTCAATCATCTGCAGCAGCACTGACAAAGGGGTATTTCTTGACTAGTCTCATCTCTTACTACGGCTGCGGTTGGATCTTCAAAGTATATTTTCTCTTATATGCCAAACTATTTAGGAGAATAATATACCTGGCTTGGACAACATGAATCGCATGAAATGATATGCCTCTGATTTCATACAGTGCCATTTATACAGAATCCATAGAGACATTCTCCATAGGATTCCGTTGTATGTAATTACTCTGGTGAATATGAAAATTACACACACCACACGGTGTTACTCAGAGTGCCCAGAGCTCCGTAGTAAGGAGCCACATGGACTTATGTATGTGCATGTATGTGGCCTTATAGTAAGAATAATATATTTTGGTACAAAACTGCTACTTTAAGCTTTTAAGAGACAGAAAAATCAAATATTGTTGACAGCATAATATGTTAAGTGTGATATATATACACATACTTCTATCTATCTATCTATCTATCTATCTATCTATCTATAGTAAATGATTGACATTGGCACCCCACTAATCAAAAAAAAGCAACCCATTTCTGTTATTTGCTTAGGGTTGGCTACAAATGAGCTTGAGCACTCTGAAGCCAAATGACAAGTTGTCCTGAAAGCTGTGATTTTTTTTTTTGGGGGGGTGTTTAACTTTGTATCTGCTGCCACTTTCAAATGACTTGACCTAATTAAGTTTTACATGGACAGGCATTTCAGGAGTGAAGGCATTTCCTTGTCTCCTAAGGGTTATCACTTGCCCTCCACCAACCAGGCTGACCGGTTTTCTCCAGCCAAGGAGATCTCAAGCTAAAATTCTTTGGGAAAACAAAATCCCCTCTTTGTCCACCTTCAAATAATAGACCTGGTGCAGGGTGCATGTGAAATCTGACACTGTGGGTGATAGGAGAGAGGCTTTTCCCCTAACACAGCTTCCTGTAGCCACAGGCTACATTTTGTGACATCCCACCCCCTTCACTGTCCTTTGACATCTACTCTACATTTGACAGAGTGAAAAAAATTCATGTCAAATAAAATGTCTTTCTGTTGAAGGAAACAAAGAGTTTCAACAAAACCTTGAGCCATTGCCTTCTCTCAACTTAAAAAAACACAGACCTTTTTTTTCAAAAAAGTCTTTTTAGGCATGATATTTATACAACACTCCTGTGTATTTAATGGTAATTAGTTGCAAATGTCCTTTCTTTTAACTAAAGGACAAAAAATCTTGACAACAGTGAATTACAATAAATGTACATGCTTTTTCGAGAATAGACGAGTTTCCATACTTGCTCAGCCAGATCAGTTTGCCTCATGCTGTGCTACCTTCCCTACTAATTTTCAGACTGATTAGTTTAAGGTTCCCTTTAGCCAATATCGATGTTTTCGACTGATGGTCCAATTTGTATGGGGGTGCCAGCCAACTGATGCTCGGGGTAGATGTCAATCATGCATGTCCAATTTTGGACTGCTGATCGCATTGTTCTGTCTGACATAAGCCACCAGCTGACGTGTCAGTGGCACTCTCTTAGAGAGCAGAAAAGTGCTGGGACAAGCAAGCGCTTCTGTTTATTGAACAGTCAGTTGAGATGGCTGTTGGACGGACGATCAGCCAAATCATCGTTCTTCCGACAGCCATCTCGTGTATGGCCAGCTTTATGGAATACAGATGAAAATAGATTCTAAATAGTCAAAGGTTTTCATGGGTATAATTACCCTCATTGATTACAGTACAATTTCCAAGGCCAAGTTCCCACCTAGCATAAATACTGATTTTTTTTTTCTTATGCTTTTTATCCTTGTGTTTTCTGCAGGGGTTCAAACAAAAGTACACAGTGTGGCTGTGGGGGCATCATACTGTGTGCACGTATGTGGGGGGCATCATCATGCTAATCTGAGAGCAGGATAATGTATACAAGACCTGTAACTCTGATTCCAGCGTTGTGTCACTTACTGGGCTGCTTAGTGTAGTTTTGATAAAATCAATCTTTTATCATTATGTGATTATCATTAGAGGAATAGTAAACCTGCTGCAATGCTAGACCTGCAATGAACCAAAAAATGGAGTATGCACAAAGTCCAACCAATCATAATAAAATATATTTTATTGAAACAAATCATATGTACAAAGTAAATTTAATAAACATAAATAACATCTGATAAACAGGAGGGAAAGGAGGAAAACTGGGGATAAGCTAGAGAGAGCATGGAAGGCCAAATGTATCCCAAAAAGGCATAAGCAAGATAGTAATCATATCACATAGACCTGTTGAGAATTAAATCAATCAAGCAACATTGCTAAATATGTGGGAATGAATCCCTAATATAAGTCAAACAGGGCTGTAGTAAAGTCCGTACTTTTACCCATAGTTAAGGATGACCCCCACGGCTCCTCAGACACCCCTTGACGCGCGTTTCATGGTCCAGCTTTTAAGCATCCAGATGTTACAGCATAGTGGATGGGATTTCAAGAAATCTCATGCCCACTATGTGTGCACCGACGCCCGTGGCTCACCCGCAGAGACGGACTTTCCATACCGCAGCATGTCTATTTATCTTTATGAGATACGAGCCTCCGCAAGAGAAATTTCACCCGTACAATGTATTGGGCGCAGTCAATCTATACGGTTCAGCGAACACATGCAAATATCCCTGCGTTTAACAACCTGCAGCGATTTGGATGCAGTGGACATGTGCTGCCTCCAAAGCGCTACCAATTCCTGAATGTGTGCACATACCCTTTATGTTCCATAAAGAATGGAGGGGTGGGAGCTTCTCTTTTTGGTTCTATATATTTTTTCACATTTATATATTTCCATTAATTAAAAATTAACTCTAATAAGTTAAAATGTAAAGGAGTTATCCCACAAGGATTTTCCGGTGCCGACACAGGGAGCCGGTGGTCATGTAACCTCAAGAATGTAATATGCATACTCATGGTCACATTCTGACAAGATGACCATGGCCTCGCTCAATGCAAGTGTATTGAGTCAAGCCAGAAACCGTTGAGTCGAGAGTATGCATATCTTGAAGTGTCACAAAACTTTTGCGCAATTCAAAGTTATATAAAACTTTTGTGATGTTTGTTGTTTTTACACTAGTTTCTGCCAGCTCCGCCAATACTGGGCACAATGCCAGTCTTAATTAATTGGGTCCAGAATATCATATAAACCTATAAGAGACATAAAATGAAACTAAAAGCAGTGATGTAATACTTTTTTAGCTTCAGAACAATAGTATTATCAGAACTTGAAGTAAACCTCAGCTGATATGTACTGCCCAAACCATGTGCAGCATATGTCAGACACTAGATATATCCACTCCGCCGTGTGTTTCACTCTGGAACACTGTGATGTCCGACTAGTCTACAGTGCGATCTCGGTCCCCAGCGGCCTTTAAAGAATGTTTTTCTCTGAAACACTGCAGTGTTTCAGAGTCAGACATACAGCACCTGTCTGAATTAATTTAACCAGTGTCTATACATGCTGCCTACGGATTGGGCAACATGTGTAATGTGGCAAAGGGTGGTAGCCGATGGTGAGATACTTGTCTTTCTCGCCCTTGCATAATACATGAAAATGGAGTCCTGGCTGGGTGTGTGGACCTTAGCTTCGGGATGTCACACCCTTGCAGGCAGCATGATGCCGGTGACTTTGGCTGGCCAGGACCAGGTCTTACAAAGTTCAGAGGGAGACCACCACTTAAAATGGAATGGTCTTTTACTGAACAGTAACTTGGTGGGAATTATGTACAACAGATAGTGGGTGCATAACTTCATGAACGTTTCACTTAATACATGGAACATCTTCCTACACATTTTCTGTCTTCCCATACTTAGTCCTCTGACTTCACCACCTCTCAGCATGGTACGTCAGAAGCTTCCCTCATCCTCCTATTAAAAGTGAATATGATCTCTGCCACAGTAGTTGGGAATAGACAGAACACGTTGAACGGAGCTGTGCTGTTCTGCTATGTTCATTGTTTACATCCAATCAACTCCACAGTTGAAAACAGCTGTGTAGTATGGGTGCTGGATGATGGACCCCACCGTGATAAGTTAAAGGTATCTGATCTGTAGGCCATCAGTATCTTAAAGAGAACCTGATGCTTGATTCACATTGCTCAATTTTTGGACAGCATGACTTAGGGCCTGGCTGCACAATTGCAACCAGGTATGTTTTTCTCTGAATCGCTTCAGTGTTTTAGAAGAAGCATAGTTTAAAGATCCGGCCAGGTGAGATGTGATGAGATGAATGCAGCTTTACCCCCCCACACCCCGCTCAATCTCCTGTAGCGGTGAGGTGAGACGTTGTATCAGACTCATCCCATCTCTGTCGGCCGGATCTTTAAACTTAGGCAGTGATTTACGTTGTCCATTGTTTGCACAGCTAGAATCAAGTAACAGGCTGCCTTTAATTGCATGAAACCCCTTCAACTCTTGCTTTTCAAGAAACTGAATTTTTTTTATGAAAAGGCTATATTTGTTTTCCTCAAAAACTCATAGAATTGTGTTAAAATGCCTTCCGATAGCTGTCTCTCATGATTCCACCATACACATGAATGCTCAACTCAAGGGCCAATTCTCCTGATATCTTCTGATGTAGGAGAGTCAGGAGGCCAGACTTTAACATAATGGATAGGGAGCCAGCTTAATTCCTTTATGTATATTACTGTGCACAAGCTCAGCAGTCTGTGCAATTTACACACATTCTCCCTGATTCATCAACACACAATATAATTATCTCCTGGTAAAAGACAAATGTTAGGTGTTAGCACATGTGACAAGTTAAACAGTGGTCTCCCCATGTCTAGCATGCAAAATACGCACAACACTTTTTTATTGATCAAAGTAAAATATTGTCTATAGACATTTAATGTCTCAGTAACAGTTCTCATAACTAAAAGATTAAATTGCTAAACCTGCCAATAGGTGATCTAATGTATACGGGAACTTCCCGACTCTCCACAGCTTAAAGCTGTTATACATAATACTCTCACAATCACATAATGGATAGCTTCACACGATCATTTATAAAAAATTATTCAGAGTTTAATTCAGAAAAATGGGACGATTTTTTTTCTACTATGTCTTGTCTCCAAATGCAATCCGCTGTTTTAAAGCAGCAGCTATTAACCCCTTCCCAACATGTGTCATACAGTATATGTAAGGCACTGCAGAAGCTGCGTTCCCGCAAGTCGCCATACATATATTTCTTCTCAATAGCGCGGGCTGACGCTGAGTGCCACCGTTCTATATGAGAGCTGACACCCTGCAGTAATGCACTGATCGCAGATGTTTAACTCCTCTGATGCTGCTGTCAATAGTGACAGCGACATCCGAGGAGCATTGCAGAGGGAGTGAGCTCCCTGTCTGCTCCCATCAGCAGAAAGCAATGCGATTGTATTGTGCCGATGGTCTCCATGGTGACCCTGGGCCGCAAGATGGCCATGGGGTCTTCCTGAGAAGATCACCTGTGAGCTGTAAGAATAATAATAATAATAATAATAATAAAAGCAATTCCTGAATTGCTGGTTTTTGTTCATTCGGATTTCCAAAACTCAGAATGGAAAGCGATAAAAAAAGTGATGTGCCCAAAAATGGTACCAATAAAAACGACAACTCATCCCGCGAAAAGAAGAAGCTGTCACATGACTCTGTTGGACGAAATATGGAAAAATGATAGCTGTCTAAGCATGGGGATGCAAAAACTAGTTTTTGCAATAAAAAGTGTATTTTAGTGTGTGACAGCTGTCAAAACATAAAAACTCAGTATAAATCTGGTATCGCTATAATTGCACCGACCAGAATAATGAAGTTGTCTAATCACTTATAAAGCATGAGGAGCGGTGTAAAAAATGAGTAAAACCAATTCTTCACCTGCTGTTCATTTGTTAATTCTGCCTCCCAAAGATTGCAGTAAAGGCCCCGTCTCATATAGCGATTTACCAACGATCACGACCAGCGATACGACCTGGCCGTGATCGTTGGTAAGTCGCTGTGTGGTCGCTGGGGAGCTGTCACACAGACAGCTCTCTCCAGCGACCAACGATCAGGGGAACGACTTCGGCATCGTTGAAACTGTCTTCAACGATGCCGAAGTCCCCCTGCAGCACCCGGGTAACCAGGGTAAACATCGCTTAGTAACCCGATGTTTACCCTGGTTACCAAAAAAAACAAACAGTACATACTCGCCTTTCGGTGTCCCTTGCCGTCTGCTTCCTGCTCTGACTGAGCCGCCGTACAGTGAGAGCAGAGCGCAGTGGTGACGTCACTGCTGTGATCTGCTCTCACTTTCCGGCCGGCAGTCAGTCAGAGCAGGAAGCAGACGGCAAGGGACCTGACGGACATCAGATGGTGAGTATGTACTGTTTGTTATTTATTACATTTACGCTGGTAACCACGGTAAACATCGGGTTACTAAGCGCGGCCCTGCGCTTAGTAACCCGATGTTTACCCTGGTTACCAGTGAAGACATCGCTGGATCGGTGTCACACACACCGATTCAGCGATGTCAGCGGGACCTCAACGACGAAAAAAAGGTCCAGGCCATTCCGACACGACCAGCGATCTCGCAGCAGGGGCCTGGTCGCTGGTACGTGTCACACATAGCGAGATCGCTACTGAGGTCGCTGTTGCGTCACAAAACTAGTGACTCAGCAGCGATCTCGCTAGCGATCTCGCTATGTGAGACGGGGCCTTAAGGCTCGGCTCACATTTATCTTGCGCTCTGCGCTGAATGCTTACAACGTGTAAATCTCTGAAATATGTGATTTAGATAGATCCCATGGCAGAAGATTCCCTGTAATGAGGCAGAAGGAGGCACTATGAACACCGTAGACCTGTAATCCGGCGGTGTCCATCTTTTTGGGCATGCATAAAATTGCAGTCGTTCACAGTTTTGTGCACTTTTGAAAAGAATGACACTGCTGAACAGAGTCCAGAGTAACTCTGCTGCCTCATTATAGCGAATGGATTCATCGGGGGTTTCACTTGTCACGTCACTCGGAGATTTAGATGGAAACCCCAAAGTAAGTGCTCAGTGTAGAGCGCATGACCGCGTATAGCCCATTTGGGATCTTTTCCTAACACCACCCCACCAAACCCCGCCACTTGTGACCAAACAAAATTCCCCCACTTAACGCTAATTATGCATTAAAAACATAACACGTTAAATTATTTTGGATAATTTTGGCCACAGCGGCCAGTTTTATTAACAAACAAAACATAATAATTGTAATTATAACAAAAACATCTGAAGAACTTGAGGGGGAGGGTTCTTGGAGCTAAAAGATCTGGCATCATGTATATAGGCAAAAAATGCCCCCCAAAATTTCAAAACTTTTTTACCCTCAGCCGTGACCACCAGCTCGAGGGCACCATGTAACCCTTTTCCGGGCAGACCAAAAACCCCAAAGCTCCCGAGGACAATCCCCTTCCAGAGCCCGTAACCACAAGCCAGATCAACCCCCATCAAATTGACCTTCCTCCAATAAAACATCACCAACTCCAAGAACCCCGCCCCACTCACCACTGTGACAATGGAAATATCATGAAAATATAAACAAACAATATCACCCTTCCCCAATGGATGGTAAATAACCACTAAAATAACTACTAAACATCCCGGAAAAAAAGGGAGGGTGGGTGGGCTTTCCACGCTGGGTTCTCGTGCGAATGACTTTCCCGCACTTTTCCACCCCTTTTGTCACCCGTCCCCAATTTCCCAAACTCCTCCCCCCTCCCCCTTCCAGCCAATCGGATCCACAGCCTTCAAAAAATAATATAGGAAAAAACCCTCTCATGGCAACGCAGTCATGGGGGGCCTCCATCCAGCCGCGCCCATTCCAGCCCCCATCTTGACCGCGTATAGCCCATTTGGGATCTTTTCCTAACACCACCCCACCAAACCCCGCCACTTGTGACCAAACAAAATTCCCCCTCTTAATGCTAATTATGCAATAAAAACATAACACGTTAAATTCTTTTGGATAATTTTGGCCACAGCGGCCAGTTTTATTAACAAACAAAACATAATAATTATAATTATAACAAAAACATCTGAAGAACTTGAGGGGGAGGGTTCTTGGAGCTAAAAGATCTGAATGCCCCCCAAAATTTCAAAACAACACTTTTTCACCCTCAGCTGTGACCACCAGCTCGAGGGCACCATGTAACCCTTTTCCGGGCAGACCAAAAACCCCAAAGCTCCCGAGGACAATCCCCGTCCAGAGCCCGTAACCACAAGCCAGATCAACCCCCCGTTATTGACCTGGATTTTCGGACATTCGTTCGTGTATTGGGGTGCGTTGCGAGCGGACGACAGGCCAGATGGCAGACAGTTAGGTTTTAGCCGTACTACTGTTGTGATTCGATAGTTGCGTTTCCGGGGTATGTTATGGAATAGGGTGGTGCCAGAATTTACTCGGGCCGTGCGTTTAGATAGAGCTCTGGATATTTTACTGGTACACATGGGGGGGAATGACTTGGGTACAAAACCGGTTAGGGAATTGATTAGGGACATCCGTTTTGATTTTTTGAGATTGTGGGTCTCTTATCCGGGAGTTCTGACGGTGTGGTCTGACATAGTGCCTAGGAAGCAATGGAGGTTGGCTCGATCCTCGAAGGGCATTAATAGGGCCAGGATAAAACTTACCAGGGCGGTGGTGAAGTTTGTATCCAGGAACGGGGGAATTGCAGTGAGGCACTTTGAGTTGGAGGCTGGGGTCGGTAATTTGTGGAGAGAGGATGGCGTGCACTTGAATGAGATCGGTATTGATTTGTGGGCACTCGCCCTCCAGGAGGGAGTGGAAAGGGCATTGGCTGTGGTGGGGCACTCACAAGCCTGAGGTGGTCAGGGCTGTTCGTGGTTGGTGGGGGGCGGGGTTCTTGGAGTTGGTGATGTTTTATTGGAGGAAGGTCAATTTGATGGGGGTTGACCTAAAAAACAGAACAACAATTACATACCAGCATAACTCAATACACCCCAAAAACAACACCTAACGACGAACATAAGTCAAATAATGATTCAAATTCCATCTCCCAATCCGTTTAGTCACTTCAGCTCCTAAACCCAATCCGTCTGCCTCTGTAGCAGCCCCAATCCTAAAAGAGTGAGACCCGTAGGACCCAGAATCACATCCCAACTCAACCAAAACCTTCTTCAAAACTGCCGAAAATTGAAAATGCGACAAAAAGGTCCCGTCTTGGTGACAAAGCAGCGGGCCCGATCTACCAGACCACAGACTCCAGTATTCCTCCAAGCAACGTTGCGGGCACATCAAACCTCCATCAGCCCTACCTAAAACTACCCGCTTACCCTTTCCAAACTTGTCAGTTTTCGACCGACGAATCCAAAACGAAATGCCTCCCGCCCAAAATTCAACGTCCTCTGCCAACAAACCCCCTGCCCTGTGTTTGTTAGGAGCCACCAGCTCCCCTAATCTCAACGCCCCAAAGAACGCCCAAGAATAGGCCAACCTGAAAAGGGAAGCTTCAAAATGAGAACAACAAAGTCTACCAACTACATCCCCCAACTTAGTTAACATGTTAAACGAAATGGGTCTGCGCTTGTCGACACTAACATTCCCGCTCCGAAAACCCTTCATCGCCTGGGTTATCAGAATATTTTTGGTAATATCAACCGATCCCTGCAGCTTAAAACCAAAAGCCAAACCTGCCATAAATTTACTCACTTTCGATACAGACCAACCCCACTCAGACGCTTTACCCACCAAAAACAATACCGCTAGCATTCTATCATTATCAGATTCTACCACTCCCCATTGACCAAACCAGCTTTCCCAGATTTTCCAAGCCAATTTGTAAGCTAGCCACGTAGGCCTAGCGACTGAATCAACCGACCTCCTCATCCGCAACAATTTTCCACAAACGTGAAGGGCATACCACTCCTGAGGCTTCCGCATCTGGCGCCAACTCCCGGAAACGTTCCCACTGTGAACGAGACAAAGCATCAGCTATAGAATTTTCCACACCCGGCACGTGTACCGCAGAAATGTATGCATTCAGTTCCAAACACCCCAACACCAACTCCCTAACCAATCTAATCACCGGAGGAGAGGAAGAAGTTAGACTATTGATAATAGAGACTACGCTTATGTTATCACAGTGAAACCTGACCTTCCGATTTTGAAAAATGTCACCCCAAATCACCACTGACACCACGATTGGGAACAATTCTAACAGTGCAAGATTCTTGTGTAAACCCTGTCTCTGCCAGCCGGCCAGCCACAAACCGGCACTCCACCGACCTCCGCAATACGCAATACGCACCGTAACCCACCGAACCAGCTGCGTCCGTGTAAGTCTCGCAATCAAAGTCATCCACCGTTTCTAACTGAATCAACGATCTACCGTTGCAATTTGATAAAAAACGCTGCCAAACAACCAAATCCTCTCTATGTTCCTTAGTCAAACGAACGAAATGATGTGCCGCCCTGATTCCTGCCGTCGCCAATGGCAACCTGTGGCAAAAAATCCTGCCAATGGGCATAATCCGGCACGCAAAGTTCAAATGCCCCAAAAGGGACTGCAACTCCTTCAAAGTCACCTTCCGCTATCGACCAATCCTGTGTACCTCCTGTACCAGCAAAAAAAGCTTATCCTCGGGTAACCTACACTTCATTTTCTCTGAGTCAATAAGGATGCCCAAGAAACTCAAAACCTTGCCTGGTCCCTCCGTCTTTTCCTTGGCCAATGGAACGCCAAAAAGCCCAGCCATCCACTCCATGGTAGCCAACAAATTCCTGCATACGGCCGAGTCCGAGGGGCCAATAAACAAGAAGTCATCCAAATAATGAATGGTGGAAGGAACTCCGGTAACATCCCTAATCACCCATTCCAGGAAAGTGCTAAACGTCTCAAACAGTGAACAAGAAATCGAACAGCCCATAGGCAAACATCTATCTAAATAAAAACCACCATTCCAAAAACAACCCAGCAAAGGAATACTCTCTGGGTGAACAGGGAGCAACCGAAAGGCCGATTCGATGTCTGTCTTAGCCAATAAAGCCCCTTTTCCATACCGCCGTACCCACTGTACTGCAGCATAAAACGAAGTGTACACCACTGAACATAACTCCTCATCAATGCCGTCATTAACTGACCTACCCCGCGGATACGACAAATGGTGGATCAACCGAAACTTGTTAGGCTCCTTCTTAGGCACCACCCCCAATGGCGAAACAATCATGCCTTCGATCGGCAAGGAGGGAGAAAATTTCCACATACTCATCCTTCCAAATTTTCTCTTTCACCTCCTTCTTTAAATACGCCCCGAGCGGACCCTCAAAGCACACATACACCTCCCCTTTTGCCCTATCGTCCAACTTTACTGTATCCCCTTTATCCTTCTCTGTCTGCACTGACACTGACACCCCGGCGACCGACACCTGTTCCGATCCCCCAGGCCTTGCTGTGTCGCTCGTCGCCCGCGATCTGATACCCAAACTGTGTAACCAGGCTCCCAGAGGTGACCCCCCAGCGCCTTCCGCAACACCCCCTTCCAGACTTTTCAAAAAATGCGACACCCCTGCCAGAATATCATTAATCCCCGACACCCCAGAGCCCCCTACTCCCGCTAGCACGCTACTGTCAGCTGCCGCACTCCAACTTCCCCCAACCTCGCCTAACCGACCCCCTACTGGTGACAAACGAGACATGGACATATACTCATGAGGCTGCGCGGGTGCTGTGTCCCCGCCAGCCGGACCTCCGGACTCCTGCTGCTCTCTGTTCAGCGGCTGCTCGCTCCCCGACTCGCTCGCGTCACCGTCCCCTTGCTGCTCCAGGCCTGCGCCCCTGGCCTCCACGTCACCAGGGGGGACCGAAGCAGAGGATACTCGCCGCTCCCTTGACCGTCTGCTGGACCTGGATCTGCAGTCGGCAGCAGCCTCCCGTGGTCTGCCTCCCGGTGGTGCGCTGCTGTCATCTCTGGATCTGGAGCCCGGCAGAGCGTCTGGAGGCTGGCTGCCCTGCAACCTGCTCTGCCTGCCGTTCCCCAGTTCTGGTGCCCTTCCTCCTGTCACTCCTGGGGTGCCTGCGGGCGCCGACTCCGCTGGAGATCTTCTTGCAGCTGCCGCAGCTTCCTGCCTCCCTCTCACCGCCGCTGGCCGAGCAACGCTCACCGGCGTTTCGCCGCCGCTACTGGGCCCTCTCCGGGCCTGCGCCGACCCCCGGCGCATGGGCGCAGGCCAAATTTCCGGTGCGGCCTGCATTTCCGGCGAAGCCGGGCTGGCTGCCGCACTCCTCGTCGCGATGGTGCGCCACTGACCCACGCCGGCAGAGCGGGTGCCTGGATTCCTGCCGGAGGTGGCGCCGGTCAGGTCCGCCGCACCGCTGCACCTAGCCTCCGCAGGGTCCCGGGAGGGGCTCCGCAGCCTCCGCATGCCGGAATCTCGGGTAATAGCTGCTCTGGGGGGCCTGATCCTCCGTGCCCTGCTGCCCCGCTGACCCGCATCACCCAGCAGAGAGGCCAGCTGCTCCTGCAACCAGCCGTCCCTCCGTGACCAAGCCATGTCCCGCAGTCTGTCCACAAGGTCCTCGACGGACTCCATGGTAAGTGGGGGAAGATGGATTCACTCTGGGCTTCTGTTCCACGCTGGGTTCTTGTCTTTCCACGCTGGGTTCTCATGCAAATCTTTCCATGCTGGGTTCTTGTGCGAATGACTTTCCCACACTTTTCCACCCCTTTTGTCACCCGTCCCCAAGTTCCCAAACTCCTCCCCCTCCCCCTTCCAGCCAATCGGATCCACAGCCTTCAAAAAATAATATAGGAAAAAACCCTCCCATGGCAACGCAGTCATGGGGGGCCTCCATCCAGCTGCGCCCATTCCAGCCCCCATAAGGATAAATGTGATTCTAAATGTTATGTAAAATGTTCCCAATAAAACCTTCAAAGCAATCCACTAAAAAAGCAAGTCCCCACTCAGTTCCGTCATCAGTTAATGGAAATATAGAGGGATTATAAGTTACTTGTAGTACAAAGGCTTTGGAAAGCTGAAATGGTTCCTCATTTCCCAAAACAGCCCCCACCCTTGTGAGCTCCAATGTCTCTAAGGCTGGTTTCTGTTTATTTCTGGTACCGGAAAAAAATGGTACGGAGATATCCATGTCTGTGTGTCCATTTGTGATAATACTTTCGGCACACGTGCGGCAACCGTGTGCTGCCCGTGTGTCGCATCAGTACCACACGGACGGCCGCCAGGAAAGAAGCCCTACAGTAAGCGCTGTTCCCCGGTGGTTGGTGCTGAAGCTGGCTCTCATCATTTTCCCCTGATCTGCCAGCGATCGGCGCGAGCAGAGGAGAATGATGAGAGTTATATAATAAAGTCCGAACGATGACAGCAGGTGGGGGCTTTTGGGACTCTTACTCCCAGCATCCGACACCTGCTGCCGCTAATAACAGTGACAGCAGGATAGGGTTATCCCTCAGCCGCCACCTGCGACTCAATGGGTCCATTACACCTATAAATTTGCAATCTGTATTGTCTACATAGAATATGAAATACTAGTTTAAGAGCACCAATACCCTCCAGATAACGCAATGATACATAATATTCTAAAAAAACAATTTTGGCAGAATGGACTTACATAATACTGTATGCAAAATGCACCTTCAACCAGATGTTATATGTGAAACAATAGAGAATTATGACATGCTCGATTGCTGCTAGTAGTAATTTGTCTTGCCAAAATAAATACTGTATGTGTAGTAGGATAATCAGAAAGAAATCAGGTACAACAGAGCTTTTTCTGCTTTTTAATTTTCTTATGCTGTCTTTAAGACGCAATCGAAACCATTGAGTTTTCCAAGTCTAAAAAGTTTTATGAAAAAGTCGGTGGTCTTTTTCCAGAACTATCCCCACAGCCCCAAACATACAATATGATTGACCCCACGGATCATATAACACATGCAATGTGTATGTGTGATATCCATTGTGGGTTAAGGCCCCGTCACACATAGCGAGATCGCTAGCGAGATCGCTGCTGAGTCACTAGTTTTGTGACGCAACAGCGACCTCAGTAGCGATCTCGCTATGTGTGACACGTACCAGCGACCAGGCTGTGAGATCGCTGGTCGTGTCGGAATGGCCTGGACCTTTTTTTGGTCGTTGAGGCCCCGCTGACATCGCTAAATCGGTGTGTGTGACACTGATCCAGCGATGTCTTCACTGGTAACCAGGGTAAACATCGGGTTACTAAGCGCAGGGCCGCGCTTAGTAACCCGATGTTTACCGTGGTTACCAGCGTAAATGTAAAAAAAACCAAACAGTACATACTCACCATCTGATGTCCGTCAGGTCCCTTGCCGTCTGCTTCCTGCTCTGACTGACTGCCGGCCGGAAAGTGAGAGCAGAGCGCAGCGGTGACGTCACCGCTGCGCTCTGCTCTCACTGTACGGCGGCTCAGTCAGAGCAGGAAGCAGACGGCAAGGGACACCGAAAGGCGAGTATGTACTGTTTGTTTTTTTGGTAACCAGGGTAAACATCGGGTTACTAAGCGCGGCCCTGCGCTTAGTAACCCGATGTTTATCCTGGTTACCCGGGGCCTTCGGCATCGTTGGTCGCTGGAGAGCGGTCTGTGTGACAGCTCCTCAGCGACCACACAACGACTTACCAACGATCACGGCCAGGTCGTATCGCTGGTCGTGATCGTTGGTAAATCGCTCTGTGAGACGGGGCCTTTACACAGAGAGTGTGAGTGTGAGTGTATGTGTGTGTGTGTGTGTGTGTGTGTGTGTGTAGCATGCAGTATTTGTATATCTAATATACAGCATAGTGTTTTTAACATGCACTGTATATTATGCAGTGTGTGTCATTCAGTTTTGTGTAATTTTCAACAAACAATGTATGCATGTGTTAAACAAGCAGTGTGTTTATGTGTAAGGCCTCTTTCACACTTCCGTTTTTTACAATCAGTCACAATCCGTCAAAATGTTGAAAATATGGATCCTGTGCAGATTGTAAAAAAACGGATGCACTGGGTCAATTTTTTTTACGGATCCGTCGAGGCTATTCCACGAAAACGCATACACAACACAACCCATGATAAAAATAATGAAAAAATAAAAAATCGTGATATTCTTACCTTCCGGCATCCCCCGCAGCCTTCCCGATGCTCGCGATTCTCCCGGCAGCTCCCGTTCCCAGTAATGCCTTGCAAGACAATGACCTGTGATGATGTAGCGGTCTCGCGAGACCGCTACTTCATCGGGTCATTTCGTAAGGCATTACTGGGAACGGGAGCATCGCGAGCATCGGGAAGGCTGCGGGGGATGCCGGAAGGTAAGAATATCACAATTTTTTATTTTTTTTATTATATTTAACATATCTTTTTACTTTTGATGCTGCATAGGCAGCCTCAATAGTAAAAAGAGAGCGAGCGAGAGAAAATTTCCCAGCCTGGAAATTCTTCCGCGCATGCTCAGTTTTAAAAGACGGCATCCGTCGCTGGATTTCTGCTTTTGACAGTCAGTATAGCCAAAGATGGACAGCGCAGGATCCGTCGCTGAGCAATTTTCTGACGTACACAAAAATCTTTTCTATGTGCGTTGTCTCTGCCCGACGGACAGCAATTTTACAACGGATCCAGTGCACGACGGATGAAATGGAAGGGCATCCGTCGCTAATACAAGTCTTTGAGAAAAAAGCGGATCCAGCAGAAACATTTGCTGGGTCTGTTTTTTTTCACAAAACGACGCATTGTGACACAAAAAGAAAGACGGAAGTGTGAAAAAGGCCTTACATGCAGTGCGCGTAATATGCACTGTGTGTAACATACAGTAAATTTGTGTAAGATACAATGTTTTGTTTGTATGGGTAACATGCAGAGTGTGTTTAACATACAGTGTGTAGCAAGGAGAGCGTGTGTGTTATATATACCATTTATCTGTAGCATGGAGTGTGTGTTTTGTAACAAAGAATGTATGTGGCATGAAGTCTGTGCATAACATATAGTGTGTGTAACATAGCATGTGTGTGTAGCATATGGTGTCTGTGTAACATACAGTATGTGTGTAATGGCGTGTGTATTACAAAATCTGATCAGCTCCTACAAAGTGAATAAAATAAGTATGAACAGGTGCAGGCTGCGATGACTGCATCAAATGCAAACAAAATAATACAGCAGCATACTGCATATGATAAAATGTATGTGATTATTGAATATATGAAATTTAGACTGCATTACTGCTATATAGTACACTTTGTCGCAGCTCTAATGAATTGGTGAATTTGGTCGGTAAGTACCTTCATTTTAGATGTATATTCTATATAGCAGTGTGTGCGTTTCTGTGTGGCATGCTGTGTGTGTGTTTGTGTGTGTGTAGCATGAAGTATGTGGCATGCAGTTTTTGTGTGGCATGTAGTGTGTGTAGCATGCAGTGTGTGTGTCATGCACTGAGTGCGTGGCATGCAGTGTGAGTATAGCATGCATTGTGTGTCGCATGCATCATGCGTGTGTCATGCACTGTGTATGGCATATAGTGTGTGTAGTATGCAGTGTATGTGTAATATGCAGTGTGTGTGGCATGCAGTGTGTGTGACATGCAGTGTGTGTGTGTAACATGCAGTGTGTGTGGCATGCAGTGTGTGTGTAACATGCAGTGTGTGTGGCATGCAGTGTGTAGCATGCAGTGTGTGGCATGCAGTGTGTGTGTCATGCACTGTGTATGGCATATAGTGTGTGTAGTATGCAGTGTGTGTAACATGCAGTGTGTGTGGCATGCAGTGTGTGTGTAACATGCAGTGTGTGTGTAACATGCAGTGTGTGTGTAGCATACAGTGTGTGGCAAGCAGTGTGTGTAACATGCAGTCTGTGTGGCATGCAGTGTGTGTGTAACATGCAGTGTGTGTGGCATGCAGTGTGTGTAACATGCAGTGTGTGACATGCAGTTTGTGTGTAGCATGCAGTGTGTGGCAAGCAGTGTGTGTGTTACATGCAGTTTGTGTGGCATGCAGTGTGTGTCATGCACTGTGTATGGCATATAGTGTGTGTAGTATGCAGTGTGTGTGTAAGGCTAGTTTCACACTAGCGTAGTTTGTAATACGTCGTAATGCGTCATTTATGAGAAAAAACGCATCCTACAAAGTTGTCTGCAGGATGCGTTTTTTCCCCATAGACTTTCATTAGCGACGCATTGCGACGTATGGCCACACGTCGCAACCGTCGTGCGACGGTTGCGTCATGTTTTGGTGGATCGTTGGCACAAAAAAAGTTACATGTAACTTTTTTTTGAGCGTCGTGTCCGCCATTTTCGAAACTCCACCCCCTCCTCCCCGGACATTACAATGGGGCAGCAGAAGCGTCGTAAGACTGCTTCCGCTGCCCACGTCGGGCAGTACTTTCACAACACGCGTCGGCACGTCGGGCCGACGCATAGCGATGGCCCCGTGCCGACACTAGTGTAAAAGAAGCCTAACATGCAGTGTGTGTGTGGCATGCAGTGTGTGTGTGGCATGCAGTGTGTGTAACATGCAGTGTGTGTGGCATGCAGTGTGTATGTAACATGCAGTGTGTGTGGCATGCAGTGTGTGTGTGTAACATGCAGTTTGTGTGGCATGCAGTGTGCGTGTAACATGCAGTCTGTGTGGCATGCAGTGTGTGTGTAACATGCAGTGTGTGTGGCATGCAGTGTGTGTGTAACATGCAGTGTGTGTGGCATGCAGTGTGTGTGTAACATGCAGTGTGTGTGGCATGCAGTGTGTGTGTAACATGCAGTGTGTGTGGCATGCAGTCTGTGTGTAACATGCAGTGTGTGGCATGCAGTGTGTGTGTAACATGCAGTGTGTGTGGCATGCAGTGTGCGTGTAACATGCAGTGTGCGTGTGGCATGCAGTGTGTGTGTAACATGCAGTGTGTGTGGCATGCAGTGTGTGTAACATGCAGTGTGTGTGGCATGCAGTGTGTGTGTAACATGCAGTGTGTGGCATGCAGTGTGCGTGTAACATGCAGGGTGTGGCATGCAGCGTGTATTTCATACAGGGTGAGTGTAGCATGCAGTGTGTGTAATATGCAGTGTGTGTTGCATGCAGCGTGTGTATGACATATAGTATGAGTGTAGCATCCACTGTGCATGTGTAGCATGCAGTGTGTGTGGCATGCAGTGTGCGTGTAACATGCAGTCTGTGTGGCATGCAGTGTGTGTGTAACATGCAGTCTGTGTGGCATGCAGTGTGTGTGTAACATGCAGTGTGTGTGGCATGCAGTGTGTAACATGCAGTGTGTGTAACATGCAGTGTGTGTGTAACATGCAGTGTGTGTGTAACATGCAGTGTGTGTGTAACATGCAGGGTGTGGCATCCAGCGTGTATTTCATACAGGGTGAGTGCAGCATGCAGCGTGTGTTGCATGCAGCGCGTGTATGACATATAGTATGAGTGTAGCATGCACTGTGTGTGTAGCATGCAGTGTGTTTGTAGCATGCAGTGTGTGTGTGTAGCATGCACTGTGTGTGTAGCATGCACTGTGTGTTGCATGCAGCGTGTGTATGGCATATAGTATTAGTGTAGCATGCAGTGTGTGTGTGTAGCATGCAGTGTGTGTAGCATGCAGTGTGTGTGTGTGTGTAGCATGCGCTGTGTGTGTAGCATGCACTGTGTGTAGCATGCAGCGTGTGTATGGCATATAGTATCAGTGTAGCATGCAGTGTGTGTGTAGCATGCAGTGTGTGTAGCATGCAGTGTGTGTGTGTGTGTAGCATGCACTGTGTGTGTAGCATGCACTGTGTGTAGCATGCAACGTGTGTATGGCATATAGTATCAGTGTAGCATGCAGTGTGTGTAGCATGCAGTGTGTGTGTGTGTGTAGCATGCACTGTGTGTGTAGCATGCACTGTGTGTAGCATGCAGCGTGTGTATGGCATATAGTATCAGTGTAAGGGTCCCTTTCCACTTGCGAGATAAAAAACGGTCCGTAATCTGGCCCGAAAAAACGGATGGAACGTATGCGATTTTCATGCGAGTGTCATGTGAGTACAATGCGATTTTTAATCGCATCATCCGTATGACATCCGTATTACTGTCCGATTTGTACGCACCGGTGTCCTTTGAAAAGCCGGCAATTCAGCACGGTGTACAGTAAAATCACACTGACAGGTTAGAATAGAGTAGATATATACACATAGAATAGGTATATATACATATATATATGTCAGTGAGACACCTATATATGTATATTTATATTTAATGCAGCGCAAGAT
Source organism: Ranitomeya variabilis (assembly GCF_051348905.1). Lineage (NCBI taxonomy): Eukaryota > Metazoa > Chordata > Amphibia > Anura > Dendrobatidae > Ranitomeya > Ranitomeya variabilis. The sequence continues at coordinate 454,474,941 of NC_135235.1, forward strand.
AGCATAAAAGCCGCTAATTCAATTGCCGGCTTTTAATTTCTCCTTCCCAAACCCGACAGGATATGAGACATGGTTTACATACAGTAAACCATCTCATATCCCCCTTTTTTTTGCATATTCCACACTACTAATGTTAGTAGTGTGTATGTGCAAAATTTCAGCACTGTAGCTATTAAATTTAAGGGTTAACTCGCGGAAAAAATTGGCGTGGGCTCCCGCGCAATTTTCTCCGCCAGAATGGTAAAGCCAGTGACTGAGGGCAGATATTAATAGCCAGGAGAGGGTCCATGGTTATTGGCCCCCCCGTGGCTAAAAACATCTGCCCCCAGCCACCCCAGAAAAGGCACATCTGGAAGATGCGCCTATTCTGGCACTTGGCCACTCTCTTCCCACTCCCTGTAGCGGTGGGATATGGGGTAATGAAGGGTTAATGCCACCTTGCTATTGTAAGGTGACATTAAGCCAGATTAATAATGGAGAGGCGTCAATTATGTCACCTATCCATTATTAATCCAATTGTAGGAAAGGGTTAAAAAACACACACACACACATGATTACAAAGTAGTTTAATGAAATAAACACAGCGGTTGTTGTAATAATTTATTGCTCTCTCAATCCATCAGGAACACCCTCGCTTGGCAACATAATAAACGCACAAGATACATACCTTCTGATGTCAGATCACGTCCCACGAAGTAATCCATCTGAAGGGGTTAACTAATATTACAGGCAGGAGCCCTGCTAATGCAGCTGTGCTCCGTGCTTGTAATTCCCCTGCGAATGAATGAAATGTAGGTCATTGACCTACATTTCCTTCAGTCGCGGTGATGCGCCCCCTGGTGGATGTCCTCATATGACCTGGAGCGTGGGAAAAAGTTCCCAGGCTGCAGTTTATGAGAACATCCACCAGAGGGCGCATCACCGCGACTCAATGTAAGTACAGATCCAGCTTTCCTTTCAGCACCCGGGGATTACAGGCACCAGTGAGTGGTTTATCGCAGCTCTGCCTGTAATATTAGTTAACCCCTTCAGATGGATTACCTCGTGGGACATGATCGGACATCAGAAGGTATGTATCTTGTGCGGTTATTATTTTGCCAAGCGAGGGTGTTCCTGATGGATTGAGAGAACAATAAATTATCACAACAACCGCTGTGTTTATTTCATTAAACTACTTTTAAATCATGTGTGTGTTTTTTAACCCTTTCCTACAATTGGATTAATAATGGATAGGTGTCATAATTGACGCCTCTCCATCATTAATCTGGCTTAATGTCACCTTCCAATAGCAAGGTGGCATTAACCCTTCATTACCCCATAGCCCACCGCTACAGGGAGTGGGAAGAGAGTGGCCAAGTGCCAGAATAGGCGCATCTTCCAGATGTGCCTTTTCTGGGGTGGCTGGGGGCAGATGTTTTTAGCCACGGGGGGGCCAATAACCATGGACCCTCTCCTGGCTATTAATATCTGCCCTCAGTCACTGGCTTTACCACTCTGGCGGAGAAAATTGCGCGGGAGCCCACGCCAATTTTTTCCGCCATTTAACCCTTTATTTCAGCAGCTACAGCGCTGAAATTTTGCACATACACACTACTAACATTAGTAATGTGGAATATGCAAAAAAAAGGGGATATGAGATGGTTTACTGTATGTAAACCATGTCTCATATCCTGTCGGGTTTGTGCAGGAGAAATGAGAAGCCGGCAATTGAATTAGCGGCTTTAATGCTATCTAGTGCTGCATTAAATATAAATATACATATATAGGTGTCTCACTGACATATATATATGTATATACACACATTCTATGTGTATATATCTAGTCTATTCTAACCTGTCAGTGTGATTTTACTGTACACCGCGCTGAATTACCGGCTTTTCAAAGGACACCGGTGCGTAAAAATCGGACAGAACTCGCATGGTGCGAGTGCTGTGCGATTTTTTTCTCGCACCCATTGACTTGCATTGGCGAGTCTCGTCCGAGAATCGCAGCAATACGCAGCATGCTGCGATTTTTTTCTCAGCCGATCCAGATTTTTCTCAGTCCGATTTCGGCTGAGAAAAAAAACGCAAATCAAAAGACACCTATTAACTAACATTGGTCCGAGTGCAATCCGATTTTTTATCGGATTGCACGCGTCCGTTTTCCTCGCAAGTGGAAAGGGACCCTAACATGCAGTGTGTGTGGCATTTATTAGGTGAAAATTGTTAATGCCTGAACAAAAATCATGGTTAGCAGCAGGCATCTCCCAGTGTAAACAGGACAGTTGATGATAACACGATAGAGGCCAGAACAATCTATTAACAATCTACTGTATCTGTCCCCTTCATTCTTCATCGGTCTGTGTAAAGAGGTTGGTAAATGAAGGCTGAATGACAAGAATATAATTGATCTGTACTTGTTTAACAGTCTGAAATTGGCTCTCATAGATGAACCCTAAATGTGTCTGAGTGATGGTGCCGTGAGTTAGTACTTGGGGCCCCAAAACTAATATTTGCCCAGGGCCACACTTTTATCTAAAGCCTTCCGTGAATACAACATAGAGTGGGAAAACGTGTAAATACTAGAAGGTGGTATGAGGCATAACTTGTGCAAGAAGTAATAATCTGTAAGTTCTCATCCAGTAATGAAAGTGGTAGAGTGTGGGGGGAAAAGAGAGACAGGACTTGTTGGGGTTCAGTGCACCTCTGTTCTATGTGAATGCTGTAGTAATGGTGCCTTCAAAGGTAGGGTCTTCTCCACTCTATACCTGTCAGTCACTATTAGTTTATTCATTGTAATTTCTATTTGTGTAACCCCTTCTCAAGTACAGCACCAATCAACTGTGCCCTAAAAAGAAATAATAATTATTTTGTTTCATATTAGATTCCTCGTGACTGATACATAAGATCTCTACAAAGTATCAATTTCATTGAGGGACACGTGCCTGTTAGGGTGCCTGGAGACACGTGCATGTAAAATCATCCAAGTTTCATCTAAAAAACTTGGACGATTTTTTATTCCTATTTTCATCAGATTTTCATCCATGTGCCATCCATGTGTCCACTTTTTATATCTGTGTGACCTCCATGGGCTATTCCTGTATGATCCGTTTTCAAACAACTACATTAAATCATGTACATGGTAATATACAGTTTCCTAGATTTATAATAGAAATCATCTGTAAAAATCATATCCCATTCTCATGGTCCATGTGGGATCAGATTTTTTTTCTCGCACCCATAAACTTATATGTGTGAGTCTCATCAGAAACTTAGGTGAAAGTAGTGCCCGATGCGAAAAAAATCATTCATCTGAACAGTACTATTGAAAGACATGGGTCAGTGTGCTGTCTGATTAAAAACCAGATAGCACATGTCCAATTTGTGCGCCCGTCTGCATGAGCCCTAAAGCCGTGCCACTTCTTCCACATGTAAACCTGTTCACATTGTCTCTTGCTCCCCCATATCCCACAGCTGTCATTATTAGTGGGTGGGTGATAACTTGTAGTGAATGACTTCTTTCACAAGTTATCTCTGGCTGCTTACATTTTTCAGTATAATACTCGAACCATCCTCTAGTATGTATTATGGGGATCTTGGGGTATCTCTTTGTTTTGCAATTACTGTGATTGCTGTAATTTTGATTGCAGCTGTGATTCACGGTGGTGCGAGCTATATTTTTGTCATGTGAAGGATTGGGTGGATTTCACTGGAGGGTGCTCTATTATTTATTTTTGATAATAAATACTTCAAAGATCACTTTTTGTGTGCCTATTTGAATACCCCAGCTCTTTTGTTTTGTATTTGTCTATACTTTTTTGGGGGTCAGTGCACCTTTGTTCTATACGAGTGCCATAGCTTTGCCCTTGTTTGGTTTCAAACGCATTTCTCATGGCTGGACATTGTATCTCAGCACACAAGTTATCATTTTTATTGGAGGACAAGTGCATGTGCAGCCATATATAAAAGAAAAACTGCTGAAAGGTTCCTTTTCAGTTATTTGTCTCATGAATTAAAGTTGCTTTACTCTTCTCCTACAATTACAGCTGGCCATACCCATTAGATGACTGTCAGACAAAAAAGCTGACAGCCATGTCAGCCAACACTCCCATACCCAGGAGCGTGCCTGCTTGGCCAAGTTCTCCTATGTTCTCCCTTAATTCGAAATTGGACATGCATGATCAACATCTCCGCAGACTATCAGTTGGCTGGCTCCCCAAACGCATAATTTGTAGGGGGTACATGGGAGTCTAAAGAATTAACCATGTTGACAGTTTTAATATAAGTCTAATGAACAAGTATCATCCTCACAAGGCAATGTAGTTATTTGAGATCTTGTTAAACCTGAGTCAGAAGTGTAAAAACTAATTAAACCAGTGTGTCCTCCTATAGTAGGAAAGGAAAAGATCAAATAATCAGTGTCATGCAAATTAATTGAGACCCCCTGCTAAGTTAAGTTAATTGCATACTGAAGAGAAAGCTTTACAATTGGTGGGACACTTATAAGCCAACCACACAAGGCTATCCCACCATTGTTCTAACAGACAGGTAGGCTCCAGCAGATAATAGATGCAGTTTTGCATTTAGGATTGTTTTCTGATTGAATTAGCATGTGAATTGCTAAGCTAACCCTTTCAGCACAGAGAATTGCCTTCCATAGCAGAACATTGACACACCCTTGTTTACATCAACCTGCCATATTGTGTCATTGATCTCTAACATTATAGGTTAGCTGCTTGCTGTCAAGACTATCATGTCACCCCTACATGTTGTACAAAATGAAATCTTACTTATTTCAAATTTTAACATTAGATATTACCTAAATATATCTCTAGCATGACATATATAGTTAATGTCATTTGCAGTCTGCGAACTTTAGACTGGGTTCAGACGAGAGTCTAAAAAATCCTAAAACTTTTGTTGTAGATGAAACTCAAGACAGTTTTTATATGCTCATCTAAACTCGGCCTAAAACTAATAGGCCTCGATTCCTCAAGACTTGCATTGTTCACACAGATCTCGATAAGAGGGCGCGATGGAGTCAGAGGTGTCTTATTCATGAAGAGGTGCATGCCTTTTAATGAAACCGCCAGGCCTGAAAAGTGGCGTGCCCCTATGTGCGCCTCGTCACCAAACTTACTCCAGTCATAGACTTAAGATTTCTACCCTAAGGTGCGCCACAGATCATCATGAATTAGACAAGCTATGGTGTCACACCCCATTCCCTCCCTGGCACTGTTAATTTTGGTGGAGCTGGGCAAAATTGTTGTGAAAATGCCAAAATCACAAAGTTTTTGCACAACCTTGAGTTGCACAAAATATTTGCAACTTATCAAAGTGTTTTTCTCCAGATTTCTGGCGAACACACTTTAATAAATCAAGAATACCGAAATGACACAGCCTAGATTTTCATCTATATTGTTATCTGTGTGCCTTCCGCATGTCCATGTTTTAAAACGGTGGCACAGTGTGGAATCCAATGTCATACATCAACAGATTAAAATGTGTGTGATCAAATACATATAAATAAATAAATAAAATGGAGAAGCCCCACTAGAGAAGAACCCCTCGCTAACAGGCCATTACAACTTAGTTTTTCTGCAAATAGCAATAAAACTAATCACTTTTCTTATCTATACAAATTCACAATGATGTGAAAGTTTTAAAGGAGTCAAAAGCAGCCCATATCTGCTATTATCGATATGATTCAAAATTCATAGCTGTACAGATTTAGCAGCAGCTTATAATGTCAGTACTAGAATAGCAGCCGGGAATGCCATCTCATAATTATTGGTTAGCGGTATATGGGTGTGTAAAACAATCAGATATAGTACATGCCTCCCCCCAGACATGTTTCACCGATTTTTCAACATCATCAGGGTATGGGACAGTGGCTATCCACTTTGTCCTGATGATACTGGTAAGTTTGTGAAAAATATCGTGAGGAATGAGCTAGAGGTGTGATTGTTTTTCACACCAATATACTGCTAACGAATCATTCAGTAATAGCAGATATGGATTGCATTTAACGGTCACCCCATTGTGAACTTAATTGGCTTAGGAAAATACATTTTGATTATAACAATTATTATCAACAATAGCTATTTTTGATGGCCTCTTAGCAAGAGGTTGCTTCCCAATGGGGCTTTGCTCCTTTTAGTATTTATATACAATTACTCCATACACCCCCTCCAAGTCATTTTTTCTCCATTGTGTATTTCTGTATTTCTATGATCACATACAGTCTCCTATAGTAATATTGCCAATGTAACCATAAAAATGTGATGCTACATAAATGACCCGTGTGGAATATGATTTTTTTAAACACCCATAAACATGAATAGGCAAGTCTCATCTAAGGCTACGTTCACATATGCGTTGTGCGCCGCAGCGTCGGCGCCGCAGCGCACAACGCAAACGAAAACGCGGCAAAACGCACGCTAAAACGCTGCATTTTGCGCCGCATGCGTCCTTTTTGGCCGAAAGTTGGACGCAAAAAAAATGCAACTTGAAGCGTTTCTTGCGTCCAACGCTTGCGGCCATGCGGCGCAAAACGCAGCACAACGCATGTCCATGCGCCCCCATGTTAAATATAGGGGCGCATGATGCATGCGGCGCCGCTGCGGCGCCCGACGCTGCGGCGCTGGCCGCAAATGTGAACGTAGCCTACGAGAATAATGCATGCTGCCATTTTAGTCACACGAACACTTGGTCCATATAAAAATACTGTCATCTAACAGGCCCTATTAAAAAATATTGGTCAGTTTGTTGTCTAATTTTTACTTTTCTCTGAAGGAAACCTTAAACCCAAAGATTCCCAAATTAAGAATGCTGAACGCTATGGGAACTGCTATGAGCAGAAGCTTCCAAGCTGTAGCTCTCAGGCTGGATCAAAACTATAACTTTTAGCATGAGACCGTCCGACCATGCTGAGAACCACAATTTTGCAGTGAACAAAAAAGCCACAATCAGCCACTCATGGTTTTGTCTTCAAAATATTGATGCAAAATACTGATCAAACCTTTAAGGTACCTTCACACTGAACAACGTAACAACGATAAAGATAGCGATCCGTGACGTTGCAGCGTCCTGGATAGCGATATCGTTGTGTTTGACATGCAGCAGCGATCTGGATCCTGCTGTGATATCGTTGGTCAGAGCTAGAAGTCCAGAACTTTATTTGGTCGTCAGATCGGCGTGTATCGTTGTGTTTGACAGCAATGTTTTACAATGGTAACCAGGGTAAATATCGGGTTACTAAGTGCAGGGCCGTGCTTAGTAACCCGATATTTACCCTGGTTACCATTGTAAAAGTAAGAAAAAAAACAGTACATACTCACCTTCTGATGTCTGTCCCGTCCCCCGGCGTCCGCGCTGCTGCTCAGAGCTTCCTGCACTGAATGTGTCAGTGCCGGCCGTAAAGCAAAGCACAGCGGTGACATCACCGCTCTGCTTTAGGGCCGGCGCTTACACAGTGCAGGGAAGCGGACGCCGGGGGACCCGACAGACACCGGAATGTAAGTATGTAGTGTTTTTTTTTTTTTTACATTTACACTGGTAACCAGGGTAAACATCGGGTTACTAAGCGCGGCCCTGCGCTTAGTAACCCGATGTTTACCCTGGTTACCCGGGGACTTCGGCATCGTTGGTCGCTGGAGAGCTGTCTGTGTGACAGCTCTCCAGCGACCACACAACGACGAAACAGCGACGCTGCAGCGATCGGCATCGTTGTCTATATCGCTGCAGCGTCGCTTAATGTGACGGTACCTTTACTGTGTGCAAGAAACCTTTGGATTTATTCACACATTCATATTTTTCATCAATTATAGTTTTTCCTGTATGTTACACTCCTGGTTTGGAATACTGATGCAAAATACTGACCAAAAACTAGTGACATGTATTGAAGCTAAACTTTGTTCTCATCATGAGCATCTATACCTCCTTTTATGTATCCTGTGACAGTTTTACCCAGGATATTACAATTCAGTACATAATTATCATATTTATTTCCTCTGCCCAAATGAATGACCTTACATTTAAGTTCATTATGTGCACTCCTGAAGATAGAAGAGGACATAAGCCATTTAAAGGATAAATCTAATAAAGACTGTGCTATGTGAACAACATTGAGACATCACCACATGTACGCATATATTTTCAATTCTGTCAATACCAGTATCAAATTTTAAAGTGTGTAAAGACACTGTCAGGGTATGTTCACAAGTACAGATAAGTGAATATTTCAATAAATTTTCAATATTCGCCAATTTATTCGCTGAATATTCACCTGACATAACCGAACGCTAATCAAGGCAATGGGAGGCAAAAAAAAGCGCATGCACAACACTTATGGGGAGACACCAGTAAAGTGGCCTCAATTCACCCACAGTACAAATTGTAGTATGGCACTGCAGAAATCAGCCATGCATGACGTATCGGGGTTTGGGCCAGTATTTACAGCTTTCAATTGAACCTCAAAGTAAGACGAGATGGGTGAGGGATCCGTGTAGGCCTTCTGTGCTGGGAGCCCTGATACCACATGAAACAGTCCATCCTGCTTTCATGCTCAGCCACACTCAGGTGGCACAAATATCAAATAAATGTCATAGACTACTATTGTCAGAAAAATCTAAGGATTGTAACACAGGTAGTTGACTTCAAGAAAGTGGAGGCCTGACGGTCTCGGAGGAAAACTGCTACAGGCAAAGCACATGAAGGAGACCATACCAGGAGTCTACACATTAACAAAAATTAGTGGCAGATGCCAACAAAGTGGCATCAATTTCACCACAGTATAGATAGCATAATATGGACCAATAGGTCTTCCACTACACCCAATCCAGCAGATGGACACCCAACCAGGAGTGTTCACATTTCCAAAAATTATTGGTAGACAAGACCAAAGTGGCATCAATTTCACCACAGTTCAGATAATATAATTTCGACCGACAGGTGTTCCGCTACACCCATTCCAGCAGATGGACACCCAACCAGTAGTGTTCACATTTCCAAAAATTATTGGCAGACAGCACCAAAGTGTCATTAATTTCACCATAGCAGAAATACTATAATAGGAAACAACAAGTCTTCCACTACACACAATCCAGCAGATGGACAGGCAACCAGAAGTGTTCACATTTCCAAAAATTAGTGGCAGACACCAAAGTGGCATCAATTTCACCACAGTATAGATAGTATAATATGGACCTCCAGGTCTTCCACTATACCCAACCTAGCAGATGGACACCCTACCAGGATTGTTCACATTTAAACAAATGAGGCGCTGACACCACAAAAGTGGCAACAATTTCACCACAGTATAAATAGTATAATATGGACCCATAGGTCTTCCGCTACACCCAGACGAGCAGATGAACATCCAACAAGAAGTGTTCACATTTCCAAAAAATATTTTCAGACACCACCAAAGTGGCATCAGTTTCACCACAGTATAGATAGTATAATATGAATCAACATGTCTTCCGCTACACCCAATACAGCAGATGGACACACAACAAGGAGTGTTCACATTTCCAAAAATTATTGGCAGACACCAGCAAAGTAGCATCAATCTCATCGCATTATAGATATTATAATATGGACTAACAGGTCTTCCATTACACCCAACCCAGAAGATGGACACCCAATCAGGAGTTTTAACAAAATTTATTTGCAGACACCACCAAAGTGGCATCAATTTCACCACAGTTTAGATAGTATAATATGAACCGACAGGTCTTTCACTACACCCAATTCAGCAGATGGATACCAAGGCAGGAGTTTTCACATTTCCAAAAATTATTGGCAGACACGAACAAAATGGCATCAATTTCACCATAGTAGAAATAGTATAATAGTGAGCGACAGGTCTTCCACTATGCCAAATCCAGCAGATGGACACCCAATCAGGCGTGTTCACAATTCCAAAAATTAGTTGCAGACACCACCAAAGTGGTATCAATTGCTCTTCAGTAAAGATAGTATAAAACGGACAGAGATCTTCCACTACACCCAACTCAGCAGATGGACACACAACCAGGAGTGTTCACATTTCCAAAAATTATGAGCAGACACTACCAAAGTGGCATGGAATTGACCACAGTATAGAAAGTACAATATGGACAGACAGGTCTTCCACTACACCCAGCCTAGCAGATGGACAACCAACCAGGATTGTTGACATTTCAACAAATGAGGGTCTGACACCACCAAAGTGGAATCAATTTCACCACAGTATAGATAGTATTATAAGGACAGACAGGTATTCCACTACACCAAATCCAGCAGATGGACAACCAACCAGGAGTGTTCACATTTCCAAAAATTAGTGGCAGACACCACCAAAGTGGCATCAATTTCACCACAGTTTAGCTATGTTTTGTGTGTCAAACCTGAAGAAGGTGTCACTAAGATCCTGAAACGCATTGAAAAAGCCACCATTACTACCTCAATAAGCTTGGAAATTGTATTGTTGCAGCGCAAAAGATATCCACATACCTCATGTATATTCTATAACGCTCAACTCAGCAGATAGACATCTAAACTGGAGTGGTCACATTTCCAAAAAGTATTGGCAGACACCACCTAACTGGCATCAATTTCACCATAGTAGAAATAGTATAATAGTGAGCGACAGGTCTTCCACTATGCCAAATCCAGCAGATGGACACCCAATTAGGCGTGTTCACAATTCCAAAAATTAGTTGCAGACACCACCAAAGTGGTATCAATTGCTCTTCAGTAAAGATAGTATAAAACGGACAGAGAGATCTTCCACTACACCCAACTCAGCAGATGGACACACAACCAGGAGTGTTCACATTTCCAAAAATTATGAGCAGACACTACCAAAGTGGCATGGAATTGACCACAGTATAGAAAGTACAATATGGACAGACAGGTCTTCCACTACACCCAGCCTAGCAGATGGACAACCAACCAGGATTGTTGACATTTCAACAAATGAGGGTCTGACACCACCAAAGTGGAATCAATTTCACCACAGTATAGATAGTATTATAAGGACAGACAGGTATTCCACTACACCAAATCCAGCAGATGGACAACCAACCAGGAGTGTTCACATTTCCAAAAATTAGTGGCAGACACCACCAAAGTGGCATCAATTTCACCACAGTTTAGCTATGTTTTGTGTGTCAAACCTGAAGAAGGTGTCACTAAGACCCTGAAACGCATTGAAAAAGCCACCATTACTACCTCAATAAGCTTGGAAATTGTATTGTTGCAGCGCAAAAGATATCCACATACCTCATGTATATTCTATAACGCTCAACTCAGCAGATAGACATCTAAACTGGAGTGGTCACATTTCCAAAAAGTATTGGCAGACACCACCTAACTGGCATCAATTTCACCACAGTATAGATAGCATAATATGGACCGACATGTCTTCCAATAAACCCAGACCAGCAGATGTACATCCAACCAGGGGTGTTCACATTTCCAAAAATTATTAGCAGACATCACCAAAGTGGCATCAATTTTACCACACTATAGATAGTATAATATGAACTGACAGGTCTTCCACTACAGCCAATCCAGCAGACGGACAGCCAAACAGGGGTGTCCAAATTTCCAAAAAATAGTGTCAGACACCATCAAAGTGGCATTAATTTCACCACAGTATAAATAGTATAATATGGACCAACAAGTCTTCCACTACACCCAGTCCAACAATTGGACACCCAACCAGGAGTTTTAACATTTCCAAAAATTATTGGCAGAGAAGACCAAAGTGGCATCAATTTCACCACAGTTCAGATAATATAATATGGACCGAAAGGTCTTCCACTACACCCAATCATGAATGTTCAGATTTCCAAAAATTAGTGGCAGACACCACCAAAGTGTCATGAATTTCACCACAGTATAAATACTATAATAGGGAACAACAGGTCTTCCACTACACCCATTCCAACAGATGGATACCCAACCAGTAGTGTTCACATTTCCAAAAATTATTGGCAGACACAACCAAAGTGGCATTAATTTCACCACAGTATAAATACTATAATAGGGAACAACAGGTCTTCCAGTACACCCAATCCAGCAGATGGACAACCAACCAGAAGTGTTCACATTTCCATACATTAGTGGCAGACACCAAAGTGGCATCAATTTCACCACAGTATAGATAGTATAATATGGACCGCTAGGTCTTCCATTATACCCAACCTAGCAGATGCACACCCTACCAGGATTGCTCACATTTAAAGAAATGAGGGCCTGACACCATCAAAGTGGCATCAATTTCACCCCAGTATAAATAGTATAATATGGATCCATAGGTCTTCCACTACACCCAGACCAGCAGATGAACACCCAACCAGAAGTGTTCACATTTCCAAAAATTATTGGCAGACACCATCAAAGGGGCAGCAGTTTCACTAAAGCTGACACTGAATTAAGGCTTGCAAGTGACGTCAAAAGCAATAAAAAAGGATTTTGGGGATATGTCAAAAGTAAAAGAAAAGTCAAAGATGCTATAGGATTTTTACAGGATGGAAAATGATGAAATGGTAAGAAAGGATGTTGAGAAGGCCAAACTTTTAAATTGCTATTTTGCATCTGTTTTCTCTCAGAAGGTAAATGTAACATCAACTGATTTTAAATCAGAGCAATTTGTAATATTTCACCTATGAAAATGGTGAAATATTACAATCCAGCCATGGCCGATGCTGCAATATCATCGGCCATGGCTGGAAACCCTGATCTGCCCCCCCCACCGCCACCGATCGCCTCCCCAGTCCTCCGTCCTGTGCTCCGCTCCCCTCCATCCGCCTGTCCGCTCCTCTATCCTCCTGTCCGCTCCCCCTTGCTTCGATCCTACCCCCCCATGCTCCGATCCCCCACCGTGCTCCGATCACCCCCTCATACTTACCGAGCCTCCCGGTGTCCATGCGTCTGCTCCATGGGCGCCGCCATCTTCCAAAATGGCTGGCGCATGCGCAGTACGCCCGCCGAATCTGCCGGCCGGCAGATTCATTCTAGGTACATTTTGATCACTGTGATAAAACCTATCACAGTGATCAAAATAAAAAAAATAGTAAATGAACCCCCCTTTATCACCCCCATAGGTAGGGACAATAATAAAAATAAAGAAAATATATTTACTTTTATTTTTCCACTAGGGTTAGGGTTAGAACTAGGGTTAGGGTTATTGTTAGAACTAGGGTTAGGGCTAGGGTTAGGGTTAGAATTAGGGTTAGAATTAGAATTAGGGTTAGAATTAGGCTATGTGCACACATTGCGGATTTGGCTGCGGATCCGCGGCGGATTGGCCGCTGTGGATTTGTAGCAGTTTTCCATCAGGTTTACAGTACCATGTAAACCTATGGAAAGCCAAATCCGCTGTGCCCTTGGTGCGGAAAATACTGCGCGGAAACGCTGCATTGTATTTTCCGCAGTATGTCAATTCTTTGTGCGGATTCGGCAGCGTTTTACACCTGTTCCTCAACAGGAATCCGCAGGTGAAATCTGCACAAAAAAACACTGGAAATCCGCGGTAAATCCGCAGGTAAAATGCAGTGCATTTTACCTGCAGATTTTTCAAAAATGGTGCGGAAAAATCTCACACGAATCCGCAACGTGGGCACATAGCCTTAGGGTTAGGGTTGGAATTAGAGTTAAGGTTGGAATTAGGGCAAGGGTTGGAAATAGGGTTAAGATTAGGCTTGTGGTTAGGGCTATGGTTCGGGTTAGGGGTGTGTTGGGGTTAGGGTTGTGGTTAGGGTTGGGATTAGGGTTAGGATTAGGGCTGGGATTAGGGTTAGGGGTGTGTCGGGTTTAGGGTTGTGGTTAGGGTTATGGCTAAAGTTGGGATTAGGGTTAAGGGTGTGTTGGGGTTAGTGTTGGGGTTAGAATTGAGGGGTTTCCACTGTTTAGGCACATCGGGGGTCTCCAAACGCAACATGGCGCCACCATTGATTTCAGCCAATCTTGCGTTCAAAAAGTCAAATGGTGCTCCCTCCCTTCCGAGCCCTGACGTGCGCCCATACAGTGGTTTACCCCGACATATGGGGAACCAGCATACTCAGAACAAACTGGGCAACAATTATTGGGGTCCAATTTCTCCTGTTACCCTTGCAAAAATAAAAAATTGCTTGCTAAAACATAATTTTTGAGGAAAGAAAAATGATTTTTTATTTTCACGGCTCTGCGTTATTAACTTCTGTGAAGCACTTGGGGGTTTAAAGTAGTCACCGCACATCTAGATTAGTTCCATGGGAGGTCTCGTTTCCAAAATGGGGTCACATGTGGGGGTTTCTACTGTTTAGGCACATCAGGGGCTCTGCAAACGTAACATGATGCCCGCAGACCATTCCATCAAAGTCTGCATTCCAAAACATCACTACTTCCCTTCTGAGCCCCGACGTGTGCCCAAACAGTGGTTCCCCCCCACATATGGGGTATCAGCGTACTCAGGACAAACTGGACAACAACTATTGGGGTCAAATTTCTGCTGTTACTCTTGTGAAAATAAAAAATTGAGGGCTAAAAAATAATTTTTGAGGAAAGAAAAATTATTTTTTATTTTCACGGCTCTGCGTTATTAACTTCTGTGAAGCACTTGGGGGTTTAAAGTAGTCACCGCACATCTAGATTAGTTCCATGGGAGGTCTCGTTTCCAAAATGGGGTCACATGTGGGGGAGCTCCAAAGTTTAGGCACACAGGGGCTCTCCAAACACAACATGGTGTCCGCTAACGATTGGAGCTAATTTTTCATTCAAAAAGTCAAGTGGCGCTCCTTCCCTTCCGAGCCGTGTGCCCAAACAGTGGTTTACCCCCACATGTGAGGTATCAGTGTACTCAGGAGATATTGCCCAATACATTTTAGGATCCATTTTATCATGTTGCCCATGTGGAAATGAACAAATTGAGGCTAAAAGAATTTTTTTGTGAAAAAAAAGTACTTTTTCATTTTTACGGATCAATTTGTGAATCACCTGGGGGTTCAAAGTGCTCACTATGCATCTAGATAAGCTCCTTGAGGGGGTCTAGTTTCCAAAATGGGGTCACTTGTGGGGGAGCTCTAATGTTTAGGCACACAGGGGCTCTCCAAACGCGACATGGTGTCCGCTAAAGATTGGAGCCAATTTTTCATTGAAAAAGTCAAATGGCGCTCCTTCCCTTACGAGCCCTGTCGTGCGCCCAAACAGTGGTCCCACCCCATATGGGGTATCGGCGTACTCAGGACAAATTGTACAATAACTTTTGGGGTCTAGTTTCTCTTTTTACCCTTGGGAAAATAAAAAAATTGTTGCTAAAAGATCATTTTTATGACAAAAAGTTAAATGTTCATTTTTTCCTTCCATCTTTCTTCTGCTACTGTGAAGCACCTGAAGGGTTAATAAACTTTTTGAATGTGGTTTTGAGCACCTTGAGGGGTGCAGTTTTTAGAATGGTGTCACTTTTGGGTATTTTCAGCCATATAGACCCCTCAAACTGACTTCAAATGTGAGGTGGTCCCTAAAAAAATGGTTTTGTACATTTCGTTGTAAAAATGAGAAATCGCTGGTCAAATTTTAACCCTTATAACTTCCTAGCAAAAAAAAATTTTGCTTCCAAAATTGTGCTGATGTAAAGTAGACATGTGGGTAATGTTATTTATTAACTATTTTGTGTCACATAACTCTCGTTTAACAGAATAAAAATTCTAAATTTGAAAATTGAGAAATTTTCAAATTTTTCGCCAAATTTCCATTTTTTTCACAAATAAATGCAAAAATTATCCACCTGAATTTACCACTAACATGAAGCCCAATATGTCACGAAACAGAAGTCAGCATGGGTTTGTAACTAATAAGTCATGTCAGACTTACTTAATATCCTTCTATGACAGAATCACTGAATAGGTGGATCAGGGAAATGCTGTAGATATAGTATATCTTGACTTCAGCAAAGCATTTGACAAAGTATCTCACACAATCCTTATTGAAAAAATGACTAAGTTTGGAATGGACAAGGCAACTGTTAGGTGGATTCATAACTGGCTTAGTGATCGGACCCAAAGAGTGGTCGTAAATGGCTGCACATCCAGTTGGAAGAATGTCTTAAGTGGGGTACCACAGGGCTCTGTCCGGGGCCCTGCATTGTTCAACATCTTTATCAATGATTTAGATGAAGGAATTGAGGGTAAACTGATTAAATTTGCTGATGACACAAAGCTAAGAGGGATACTGAATACTAGAGAAGAGAGAGAGGATTCAAAAAGATATAAATAAACTGGAGCAGTGGGCAGCAACTAACAGAATGGTTTTTAACAGTGAAAAATGCAAAGTACTACATCTGGGCAATAAAAATGAAAAAAGCATGGACCTAGCGTATCACCCCTACTCTGGAACCCTCTACCACAACACATCAGACTCTCGCCTTCAAAAAGAGCCTGAAGACCCACCTCCTCCGACAAGCCTACAACCTGCAGTAACCACCGATCGACCAAACCGCTGCATGACCAGCTCTATCCTCGCCTACTGTATTCTCACCCATCCCTTGTAGATTGTGAGCCTTCGCGGGCAGGGTCCTCTCTCCTCCTGTACCAGTTATGACTTGTATTGTTTAATATTATTGTACTTGTTTTTATTATGTATACCCCTCCTTACATGCAAAGCGCCATGGAATAAATTATTATTATTTATTGTTATAGCGCCATTTATTCCATGGCACTTTACATGGGAGTAAATAGCGCTATAACAATAAATAATAATAATAATAATAATGCATATACAGAATGGGAGGAATAGGGCTAAGCAACAGCACATGTGAAAAAGACTTGGGTATACTAATAGATCATAAACTGAACATGAGTCAACAGTTCGATGCAGCAGCAAAAAAGGCAAATACAATTCTGGGATGTAATAGCAGAAGCATAACGTCTAGATCACGTGAAGTCATTATTGCCCTCTACTCCTCTTTGGTCAGACCTCATCTGGAATACTGTGTCCAGTTTTGGGCACCACATTTTAAAAAAGACATCAATAAACTGGAGCAAGTTCAGAGAAGAGCGACCAGAATGGTGATCTGTCTGCAAACCATGTCCTATGAGGAACGTTTACAGGATTTGGCAATGTTTAGCTTGCAAAAAAGAAGACTGAGAGGAGACTTAATAGCTGTCTACAAAAATTTCAAGGGCTGTCACATTGTAGAAGGATCATCATTATTCTCATTTGCACAAGGAAAGACTAGAAGCAATGGAAGGAGACCAGATTAGATATAAGAAAAAACTTTTTGACAGTTAGGGTGATCAATGAGTGGAACAGGCTGACACGAGAGGTGGCGAGTTCTCCTTCCATGGAAGTTTTCAAACAGAGTATGGACAGACATCTGTCTGGGATGATTTAGCTAATCCTGCTTTGAGCAGGGGGTTGGACCAGATGACCCAGGAGGTCCCTTCCAACTCTACCATTCTATGATTCTACGATTCTATGATTGCCTTCCACTACATCCAATCCAGCAGATGGACACCCAACCAGGAGTGCTCACATTTCCAAAAATTAGTGGCAGACACCATCAAAGTGGCATTAATTTCACCACAGTATAGATAGTATAGTATGGACCGACAGTTTTTCCACTAGACCCAATCCAGCAGATGGACACCCAACCAGGTGTGTTCACATTTCCAAAAATCATTGGCAGACACCATCAAAGTGGCATCAATTTCACCACAGTATTTATAGTATATTAAGGACCGACAGGTCTTCCATTATACCCATTCCAGCAGATGGCCACCCAATGAGGAGTGTTTGCCTTTCCAAAAATTATTAGCAGACACAAAAGTTATTACCTGTGAATGGGGCAAATATAGACAAGTACAATAAACATGAGTAAAACAAGGCACACACAAGTACAGGAGGAGAGAGGACCCTGCCTGCGAGGGCTCACAGTCTACAGGGGATGGGTGAGGATATAGTAGGAGAGGGTAGAGCTGGTCATGTGGCGGTGGCATCAATTTCACCGCAATATAGATAGTATAATATGTACCGACATGTCTTCCACTACACTCTTAGGCTGGGTTCACATTACGTTAGGGCAGTCCGTTAGACGGACTGCGTTACACCGTGGCATAACGTGGTGTCACGCAGTCCGTTAACGCCGCCATTAAGCCCTATGTCGGACGCATCGCTAGCGCATGCCCACAATGTTGACTTACATTGGGCTCGTTGCTCGAGTCGAGTATCTGAGTATTCCAATTTGCTCGACCCAAGCAACGAGCACCCGAGCATTTTAGTGTTCGCTCATAAGTAGTGTCTGCCAATAATTTTTGGAAATGTCAAAACTCCTGGCTTGGTATCCATCTGCTGAATTGGGTGTAGTGAAAGACCTGTCGGTTCATATTATACTATCTAAACTGTGGTGAAATTGAGGCCACATTGGTGGTGTCCGCAAATAAATTTTGGAGATGTGAACACTCCTGGTTGGGTGTCCATCTGCTGGGTTGGGTGTAATGAAGGGGTTGGGTGTAATGGAAGACCTGTTAGTCCATATTATAATATCTATACTGCGATGAGATTTATGCCACTTTGGTGATGTCTGCCAATAATTTTTGGAAATGTGAACACTCCTTGTTGGGTGTCCATCTGCTGTATTGGGTGTAGTGAAGGACAACAGGTCTTCCACTACACCCAATCCAGCAGATGGACAACCAACCAGGAGTGTTCACGTTTCTATAAATTAGTGGCAGACACCACCAAGGTGGCATCAATTTCACCACAGTATAGATAGTATAATATGGACTGACAGGTCTACCATTACACCCAACCTAGCAGATGGACACCCTACCAGGATTGTTCATATTTAATCATATGAGGGCCTGAAACCACCGAATTGGCGTCAATTTCACCACAGTAGAAATAGTATAATAGGGGTTGACAGGTTTTCCCACTATGCCCAATCCAGCAGATTAAAATCCAACCAGAAGTGTTGACATTTCCAAAAATTATTGGCAGACACCACCAAAGTGGCATCAGTTTCACCACAGTATAGATTGTATAATATGAACCTACATGTCCTCCACTACACCCAATACAGCAGATGGACACCCAACAAGGAGTGTTCACATTTCCAAACATTATTGGCAGACATCACCAAAGTGGCATAAATCTCTTTGCAGTATAGATAATATAATATGGACTAACAGGTCTTCCATTACACCCAACCAGGAGTGTTCACATTTCCAAAATTTATTTGCGGACACCACCAATGTGGCATCAATTTCACCACAGTTTAGATATATAAATATATATATAAATATCATATGAACCGACAAGCCTTTCACTACGCCCAGTTTAGCAGATGGATACCAAGCCAGGAGTTTTGACATTTCCAAAAATTATTGGCAGACACTAGTGATGAGCGAACACTAAAATTCTCAGGTGCTTGTTGCTCGGGTCGAGCAAATTGGAATACTCGGGTACTCGACTCGAGCAACAAGCCCAATGTAAGTCTATGGAAAACCCGAGTTTTTTTACCGTGATCCCCCGGGGGTCCTTTTAAGGTCTAAAAACGTCTGAAAATGATGGAAACATTGCTCAAATGACACAGGAACATCATGGGGATCGACCCTGTAAGCATTTCAGACTCCTAGGTCACAGCTGTAAGCAATGTTGTCAGTGTTTCACACCATTTTTACAGGTGCACCCAAAAACATACAAAAACGAAACCAAAATGGATTTTGCTGGGAAATATGTTAAGGTACATCCTTTCCAGGCTAATGACTTGTATATAAGGCAATATAATTCACCCCAGACCAAAATGTTCCTCCACCACTTGGGCTATGTTCGCATGCAGCGTTTTTCAACTTTAACATTGCTTTCAACCAATACAAATGCATTCACTTAGAAAAATGTTGCATTGAATGCAAGGCTTGCCCTTCTATCAAGTCATGTGAACCCCTATAAGCCTTTGAACCCAGATACTGGATTGCCACAGGAAAACCCACTTCACAGTCTTCAGTTGGTCCTGCTGTACAGGTTCCTTATGCATTCAATGCAAGGGCCGCCTTTACCCAAATTTGCACGCACCCCAATCCCCCCTTGGAAGAAACATGAAGGAGGGACTCCAAAACTAAACTGTCCCATTACCAAGGAGCGTGTCTCCTAGACTCGTACTGCCCATACACTAAGTGTATGGGCTGACAAACATTTCCCCCTTTTTTTTGTTTTAACCAAGATAGTGTATAGACCTAGGGTTTTAGAAAGACCAAAAATTGGAATGTATACATGAAAAAAAATATTTTTAGACCACACATAAAATGGCCTTTGGACAGAGATAACAGACTGTTTCAATATGTGGCCTGCATTGTAAAAAATGTTCTAAGCACAAAATGCTGTATACACCAAGGGTATCAGACCAAAAAATGGAATGTATGTTTGAAAAGACAAGATTTGAAGACCACTGATAGACCAGACGTGTGACTGAGCTAACAGACTGTTTCAATATGAGTGATGTATTTTTTTAAATGTTAAAAAAACCCAAATACTGTCTACAGCAAGGGTATCAGACCAAAAACTGGAATGTATGGCTGAAAAGCCAAGATTTGAAGACCACACATAGACCTGACGTGTGACTGAGATAACAGACTGCTTCAATATGTGAGATGTATTTTTAAAAATTTTAAAAACCACAAAATACTGTATACACCAAGGGTAGCAGTCTAGCAGACCCCAAAATGCTATGTATGCCTGCAAAGGAAGGATTTGGACATCACAGATACACTGTGCGTCTGTCGGAGATAACAGAGTGATCATAATGTGTTCTTGTTTTTTTTGGTCCACCAAAACTGTGTCCATAAGTAGGCTATGACACTAAAATAAAACATTTGGAGTACTAAAATTGTCCAAACATTTCCCCACGGAAATGGCATGAAGTGTATGGGCTGAGAAACATTTCCCCATGGGGAGCACCTTTTTAAAAAATCTTTTATGGACATTATACCCAGGCTTGGCAAAAATTGGACTGCCTGTAGCAGCACAGAACACGTTAAGCGTGGTGATCTAGTGGTGGAGAATGAGGAGACATTGCTGAAGGCCTCATTGAAACTAGGCCCAATGTAAAGGAGTGTGTCTGCTACACTTGTAATGCCCATACACGCAGTGCATGGGCTGACAAACATTTACCTAAGGGGGATACATTTTTAAAAAATATACTATGGGCATCATAGACACCCTTGCCATAAATTGGACTACCTATAGCAGCACAGAACACGTTAAACGTGGTGATCTAGTGGTGAAGAATGAGGAGACATTGCTGAAGGCCTCATTAAAACTAGGCCCAATGTAAAGGAGTGTGTCTCCTAGACTTGTAATGCCCATACATGCAGGGCATGGGCTGACAAACATTTACCCAAGGGGGATACATTTTAAAAAAATATACTATAGGCATCATAGACACCCTTGCCAAAAATTGGACTGCCTATAGCAGCACAGAACACGTTAAGCGTAGTGATCTAGTGGTGGAAAATGAGGAGACATTGCTTAAGGCCTCATTAAAAACTAGGCCGAATGTAAAGGAGTGTGTCTCTTACACTTGTAATGCCCATACACGCAGTGCATGGGCTGACAAACATTTCCCCAAGGGGATACATTTTTAAAAAATATACTATGGGCATCAAAGACACCCTATGCCAAAAATTGGACTGCCTGTAGCGGCACAGAAGACATTAAGCCTGGTGATCTAGTGGTGGAGAATGAGGAGACATAGATAAATCATACTGAAATAGAAAAAAGGATGTGAATCCACCGATGAAAGTAAATAACAAAAGGGAGGAGCAAACACAGGTTCATATAGATGATGCCAGATTGTGTCCAACGAGATATGTTTGTCCCTAGCAACAGCTCAGAGACAGGTATATAAAAAAAATTAAATATATTAGTATTTCAATATTTTCATGTTGTAGAGGTATACACTAGGTCATAAAAGAACAGTCCAGAGATATTAAAACTGGAATATATAAGAATAAATGGGAAAAATATACGTACATCTCATTTTGATGATAATTCCCCCTGGGGGAGTTTATTTTGGTTTCTAATTAGTAACGGGCATCAGAAAAACACCCTCACACAAAAATTGAGTGACTTTTGCATTATGGAATACGTTCACCCTCGTGTTGTACTGGTTGTGGATGATGAGGATAAGGAAGAGGATAACACCAATTGGGCCAAATCAGGAAGCAGATACCCATGTGTGGTTGGGGGGAGGTGCATGACAATACACCTCCACAAAAAAGACAATGTATTAGAGGTTATGTTTCGCTGTATTCACATGGTGGTGTACAGAAGTCTTGCCCAATCCAGCCCTTGTTCATTTTTATAAGAGTCAGCTTGTCAGCATTTTCTGTTGACAGGCGGATGCGCTTATCTGTTATAATTTCACCAGCGGTACTAAAAACCCGCTCTGACAGAACGCTAGCAGCAGGGCAGGTCAGGACCTCCAAGGCGTAGAGAGCCAGTTCATGCCACATGTCCAGCTTGGATACACAATAATTAAAAGGAACACAGGAATCACAGAGGATTTTGTACGATCTGCAAGGTACTCCCTCAGCATCGTCCCAAACATTGCACTTCTTGTGACAGCACCCCTTGCCTCTGTGCCGGCACGATGGGAGGGTCTGAGAAAACTGTCCCAGAACTTTGTCATTGTTCCCCTGCCTGAGCTGGATTGTACTTCTGTCTCTCTCGCTTGGACTCCTTGGTTGTACAACAAACTCTGACGTCTGCTGCCAGCGTTCTCACATGGGAATTTTCTAAGTAATTCCGCTACAAGGGCCCTCTGGTACTGCAACATTTTGGTACTCCTCTCTGCCTCTGGCAGAAGAGATTGAAAGTTCTTGTAGCGTGGGTCTAGAAGTGTCACCAACCAGTAATGAGTTGCACCAAACATTTTTATAATGCGAGGGTCACGTGAAGCACAGCGCAACATAAAGTCAGCCATGCGTGCCAGACTGCTAACAGGCAAGACGTCCGTGTTCTCACCAACAGGACGACTGATCATGCTTGTCCTCCTCCTCATCCTCCTCCTCCCTGTCCTCAGGCCATCCCCGCTGAACAGTCGGTATGACAGCTTGGTTCCGGCCAACCCATATATGTAGGCTTTACTGAGAGGTGTCCATATTCACCCATGCATACAGACATTAGCCTTCGGTAAGTGTTCACAATTGGACAGGGAGGTCAGGGACCCATCAGATTAATGAGGCCACCTTGACGATGGTTGATGGGCTCACACTATTTGGCCAAATTCTGTGCAAAGCGTCTCATAAATATTTTTCCTAATGTTCAAAAAGCCATTTTGCTATTCATATTTCATGTATTTCATATTGGACATGCTTTGGCACGATAGAGTGCAACCTTTTTTTGTATATTTCTAAAATGGCAAACAGTGTACTTTCACTAGCATATCCGGCAGCTCCGGGTAACTTTTCAGAAAACGTTGAACCATGATGTTAAGCACATGGGCCAGGCACGGTACGTGTGTGAGCTCACCTTGCCTCAGAGCCGCCACCAGGCTCCGGCCATTGTCACACACGATCATGCCTAGCTGTAGGTTCAGCGGTGTCATCCAAATATCTAACTGCTTTTTCAGCGCTGTCCACAACTCTTCTGCATTGTGTGGTTTGTCACCTATGCAGATTAGCTTCAGCACAGCCTGTTGCCGCTTGGCTGAGGCAGTGCTGCAGTGCTCCATATTCTGACTGATGTGTTGATATCAGAGATGGAGGCTGAAGAGGAGGAGGAGGAGGTGCAGGAGCTGTAAACTGTGGGGGCAACCCTGATTGATGAAGGGCCCGCAATCCTCAGCATGGGGAGGATGTGTTCTATCCCAAGGTCCAACTGGGACCTGGCTTCCACTATGTTAACCTAGTGTGCCGTCAGTGAGATGTATCGTCCCTGCCCATAAGCACTTGTCCATGTGTCCGTGGTTAGGTTGACTTTCCCAGTAACAGCATTATTGAGGGCATGGGTAATGTTGTGGTACACATGCTGGTGTAATGCCGGTATGGCACACCCAGAGAAATAGTGGCGACTGGGGACCGAGTACCTTGGGATGGCCGCCGCCATCAGGTTGCGGAAAGTTTCCATCTCAACTAACCTAAAAGGCAACATTTCGAGCGCACGCAGAAGAGAAAATGTTAGAATTTAGTACTGTGGCCTGTGAGGCGTTGGCTGGGTATTTCCGCTTGCATTTCAATTACTGGGGTATAGACAACTGAAGGTTGTGCTGGGACAAGAACGTGGACGGGCTTTATGATGGTGCTGCTTGACTGTGGGCAACAACAGGTGCAGGGCTAGAGGCATCTTCACATGCACGTTGGACTGAGGATTGGCTTCTATGAAAAACAGTGGAAGAAGCAGTGGTGTCACTTGCAGACAGTGTTCCTGGAGCCTTGGGTTTGGCCCACAAAGTCGGGTGCTGCACTGCCATGTGCCTGATCATGCTGGTGATAGTCAGGCTGGTAGTTTTGCTACCCCTGCTGATGCGGGCATGGCAGGTACTGCAAATGGCTTGTTTGGGGTTATTGGCAGAGGCTTTAAAAAATAACCAGAATTGGGATGATCTATCAGTTAGAATGGCAACTTCCCTCATGTTGGTGTTACAGGGAACGGATGCACGCCTTCTGTCTGTGGCCACCACACTGCTTCTTCCTGCCTGTTGGGGTGATATGCCTCCTTCCCCATGTGTGCTGCTGTCCTCGCTTTGCATGTTCTCCTGCCAGGTTGGGTCAGTCACTATGTCATCCACCACCTCGTCTTTCACATCGGCACCCTGCTCCTCCTCCTGGCTTTCTGGCAATTGTGTCTCATCATCGTCCACCTCTTCTCACACTTTCCCACCATCGCCTTCGTGTGACCGTGGCTGGTCAAAGCTTTGGGCATCGCTACATTCTATCTCATCTGGCCCCACTTCAAGTTGACCGGCCGAGAGTCCAGAATCTTGAAAGGGAAAATAGAACAGCTCTTTGTAGTGTCCAAGTGTGGGATCAGTTTTCTCAGGGCACTCGGTATGATGGGAGAAAGGAGGACCAGGTTGAGGAATATCCGGTCCACACTCACAACTACTCAGACTTGACCGTGTGGAAGACATGGTGGTGGTGCTGGTGGCTAATTGACTGGAAGCATTATCCGCTATCCAACCAACAACCATTTCACACTGCTCTGGCTTCCATAGTGGTGTGCTGTGATCCCCTAAAAACTGGGACAGGAAGGTCGAGCGACAAGATGTGGGTCTTTGTTGTGGCCCACTTTCAGCTTGGCCACAGCCTCATCCTCTGCATGCACCATCAGCATCAAGTCCACTTCCCTATCCCTTGCTCCTTGCCTTGCCCATTTTAAATGGACTACTGAACTATTTCAAAAGCTCAACACAAATGTATTTATTTGGAGCAAAATTATATCTGATCAGTATGCCTTCAAAAGCTATGATTTTTCCACCACAGATACAATAGCCGCTGCCACAGATAGACTGTATAATTATTTTTTCTGTTGTATGTGAAATTTTGAAAAAAATAAAAAATGAGTACAAAAAGGCTAGCAGACAGACCTATGCAACTTATGCCTGCGAAGGTACGATTTTTCCACCACAAATACACCAGGCCTCAGCCTGACATAACAGACTGTATAATTTTTTTGGGGGGTGGTTTGGTGAATTTTTGAAAAAAAAAGAGTAGAACAAGGCTAGCACACAGAACTATGAAACTTATGCCTGTGAAGCTACGATTTTTCCACCACAGATACACCAGGCCTCAGCCTGACATAACAGACTGTATACATTTTTTTGTTTTTTGGTGAATTAAAAAAAAAAGAGTGGAACAAGGCTAGCAGACAGAACTATGCCACTTATGCCTGCGAAGCTACGATTTTTCCACCACAGATACACCAGGCTTCAGCCTGACATAACAGACTGTATAAATTTTTTCAGATTTTTTGGTGATTTTTTGAAAAACAAAAAAGAATATGAGTAGAACAAGGCTAGCACACAGAACTATGCTGCGTATGCCTGTGAAGCTATGATTTTACCATCACAAATATACCAGGCCTCAGCCTGACATAACAGACTTTATAAATTATTTTAGGTTTTTTGGAGAATTAAAAAAAAAACAAGAGCGGAAAAAGGCTAGCAGACAGAACTATGCAACTTATGCCTGCGAAGCTACGATTTTTCCACCACAGATACATCAGGCCTCAGCCTGACAAAACAGAGTGTATACATTTTTTGTTTTTTGGGGGTGAATTTTTGAAAAAAAAAAAAAAAAAAGTAGAGCAAGGCTAGCACACAGAACTATGATGCGTATGCCTGCGAAACTACAATTTTTTTTTCTCTTTTATGTGAAATTTGGCAAAAAAAAAAAAAAAAAAAAGAGTACAAGGCTAGCAGACAGAACTATGAAACTTATGCCTGCGAAGCTACAATTTTTCCACCACAGATACACCAGCTGTCAGCCTCAGATAACAGACTAATCTAAATGTGGCCTTGACTTTTTTTGGCACAACTAAATTGTGTCAACAAGTTGGCTATGACACACACAAAAAATTTTTTTGGCGCACTCACATCTGGTGCCTGGGACAAAAAAAAAAAGGTAGATTTGCACGTTCTTCGATTACAACCTGGCTGTAGTATGCAGTGTGACCAAGCAAATAAATGTTGAAATAAGGTGGCTATGGATTGCTATAGAATAAAAGGAGCAGGTATAAGGTGAGGAAAAAAATGCCACAGAAAACTACAGCTAGGTATATATTAAATAAGCAGCAGCAGACAGGAATGGAGGTTTTGGAGGTATGCAGCGAGAGCCACAGTATGTACTCACAGTGCCTGCAGGCATTGCACGGATGTGGATATGTGCATATAGACTCCCCTGCCTACCTAGCGCTGCAATGTCTGGACCCCCGAATTAGCCCTAAAAAGGAATGTTGGTTTCTCAGATGTGGACTGAACAGTTGCAGACCCACACTAACTATTAGGCCGGCGTCACACTAGCGTATTGCATCCGATGCGAGAGCATCGGATGCGATATGCTAATGACACTCAGCTCCTGCTCGCAGCAGAGCAGGAGCCGAGTGTCATACGTCTGTGCTCCGATTCTCTTGCACAGGGAGGATCGGAGCACAGCTGCGGAGGTGGCGGAGAAATTAATTTCTCAATCTCTTCCATTGCTGGGGTCCGCTTTTAACGCACATCACTCGGATGATGTCCGAGTGGTGTGCGCTGTCTCACTCGCACCCATAGGCTTATATGGGTGCGAGTGAGCCGAGAGTTTTCCTCGGTCCGAGACAATCGCAGCATGCTGCGATTGTCTCGGACCGAAGAAAACGGCCGACAAAAAGTCGGCTGCTGGGAGCTGCACCATATGTTAACATTGGTCCGAGTTCAATGCGATTTTTTATCGCATTGCACTCGGCCGTTTAAAACGCCAGTGTGACGCCGGCCTTAAAAGGACAATTCTGACCCCCTCTCAACAGCAGCTCCCCCTACACTCGCTAAGTCCGGAGCAGAATGCGGCGAGCAGGGTGGTGCCAGGTCTCTTATAGACCTAATGACGCTGTGCGGCCAGCCAATCACTGCAATACTACAACAAAGGTGGCTGCGGCATTACAGTGCATAGCTGACAATCCCTGCATTGTCATTGGCACTCTAAAGAGCGCCAGATTTGCAGGGCGCAGACCTGAGCTCCCGCCGAATAATCCCAGAAATACTCAGTGCTCGCCGAGTACACTGAGCATAGTGATACTCGGGCGAGTACCGAGTAGTGGCGAGCACGTTCGCTCATCACTAGCAGTCACCACCAAAATGGCATCAATTTCACCACAGTAGAAATAGTATAATAGTGAACGACAGGTCTTCCACTACGACCAATCCAGCAGATAGACACCCAACCAGTAGTGTTCACATTTACAAAAATTAGTTGCAGACACCACCAAAGTGGTATTAATTGCACCGCAGTAAAGATAGTATAAAATGGACAGAGAGGTCTTCTACTACACCCATCTCAGCAGATGGACACCCAACCAGGAGTGTTCACTAGGGTTAAGCGACTTTCATTTTTTTAAGATCGAGTCGGGTTTTGTGAAACCCGACTTTGTCCAGAGTCGAGTCGAGTGCAGTCGGCCGATTATCGCTAAAAGTCGGGGATCGACCGAAACGCGAAACCCAATGCAAGTCAATGGGGAAGCATAGTCGGCAGTGAGTGGAGGCCAGGAAAACACCTACAGTGCCCATTTTAATGCCAAAAACATCCATTCTTGTTTTCTGAAGCTTGTCAATCTTAATTAACTTTATAATAATAGTTGGGCATTGGAAATTGGGGGTCTTTTGGCAAAAGTTGTGGGGGGTAGGGCTGGTTCAAGGTTTTAGTGGGCCCAGGAAACGTGGACTACGTCACGGCGGTGGAGCAGTGAGAGGTAAGTATGTCAAGTTTGCAAGTGCTGTGATCCTAAGCAAGCAGGGGGGGCCCACTCGTTGGCATTGGCACTGGCAGAGGGCCCCTCAAAGTACAGCGGTGTGTTTGCACAGCGGGGGCGCCTCCCACCAGCAGCGACACTTTTGCGTACACTGAGGAGCCCTGTGCCAGTGACGTCGCCAACGAGTATGCCCCCCCACCTGATGAAGGAACCTGCACTTTCATCTGCACCTTCCTCTTTGTCCCTGTGTAAGGTGGTATAACATGCGGGAAGGGGAACCTTACATTCAGCAGGGTCAGATTCTGGCTGTGTAGAGTGCAAGGGGAATGTAGTGGTCTAGGTCAATGTACCAGCAGACTCATCTAGCAGTGGCTGGGCAATGGGCAGGATGAGGAGGAAACACAGATATAGGGTCAAAGAATAAAGTAGGCTAAATGCAGTTCAAAATTGGTAACAGGAATAAACAGGCGGCATTGCTTTGTTCAGTGGAGGAGCAAACCCAGGAGCAGCAGACACTGTTTTAAGGGCCCAACCACACTAGTAGGCCAAATGCAGTTTAATATCTGCTACTATAGGCCAAAAGCCTAAAGACTGAAGCTCAGCTTTATACAGTTGAGGACAAACACCAGGGAGGGGCAGACACCGTTAGTAGGCCCTAACCACCAAATTTTTTAAAAAACATCACTTAATGAGAGCCAGAAGGTTGAAGCTCAGATTTATTCAGTTGAGGAAAACACCAGGGAGCGGCAGACACTGTTAGTAGGCCGTAACCAAAGTTGAAGGCCAAATGCAGTTTCATATCTGATACTATAGGCCGAAAGCCAGAAGGTTGAAGCTCAGCTTTATACAGTTGAGGACAAACACCAGGGAGGGGCAGACACCGTTAGTAGGCCCTAACCACCAATTTTTTAAAAAACAGCACTTAATGAGAGCCAGAAGGTTGAAGCTCAGATTTATTCAGTTGAGGAAAACACCAGGGAGCGGCAGACACCGTTAGTAGGCCCTAACCACCAATTTTTTAAAAAACAGCACTTAATGAGAGCCAGAAGGTTGAAGCTCAGATTTAGAGAGTGGAGGACAATTTGAATTAGGGACTGCAGACAGACTTATTAGGCTGTCCCCTGTGGACCATGCATCCACCACATTAACCCATTGCGCCGTAATGGACACGTAACCTTCCGTGGCCATGCCTACAGGTCCATGCGTCTGTTATCAGGTGCACCTTTGTACTCACAGATTGCCAGAGTGCATGGACAATGCGGTCTTTTACATGCTGGTGGAGGGTTGGGATGGCTTTTCTCGCAAAAGAAGTGTCTACTGGTTAGCTTGTAGCATGGTACAGCGTAGTCCATCATGGCTTTATTAATATTAAATAAAATATATAAATAGGCTCTATGCACTTTTAAATAGGTTCCAGGGGTACACGGGAAGCATTGGTGTGGTCAGTGGAGGAGTATTGCAAGGAGGGACCGCAGACAGGCTAACGAAGGCCTCAAATAACAAAAATTAGTCTCATGGCAGTTTTAAATCGGTTACATGGATACACAGGCAGCATTGTGGTCAGTGGAGGAGTATTGCAAGGAGGGACAGCAGACAGGCTAATGAAGGCCTAAAATAACAAAAATTAGTCTCATGGCAGTTTTAAATCGGTTACATGGATACACAGGCAGCATTGTGGTCAGTGGAGGAGTATTGCAAGGAGGGACCGCAGACAGGCTAACGAAGGCCTCAAATAACAAAAATTAGTCTCATGGCAGTTTTAAATCGGTTACATGGATAGACAGGCAGCATTGTGGTCAGTGGAGGAGTATTGCAAGGAGGGACAGCAGACAGGCTAACGAAGGCCTAAAATAACAAAAATTAGTCTCAAGGCAGTTTTAAATCGGTTACATGGATACACAGGCAGCATTGTGGTCAGTGGAGGAGTATTGCAAGGAGGGACCGCAGACAGGCTAACGAAGGCCTCAAATAACAAAAATTAGTCTCATGGCAGTTTTAAATTGGTTACATGGATACACAGGCAGCATTGTGGTCAGTGGAGGAGTATTGCAAGGAGGGACAGCAGACAGGCTAATGAAGGCCTAAAATAACAAACATTAGTCTCATGGCAGTTTTAAATCGGTTACATGGATACACAGGCAGCATTGTGGTCAGTGGAGGAGTATTGCAGGGAGGGACCGCAGACAGGCTAACGAAGGCCTCAAATAACAAAAATTAGTCTCATGGCAGTTTTAAATCGGTTACATGGATACACAGGCAGCATTGTGGTCAGCGGAGGAGGATTGTAAGGAGGGACAGCAGACAGGCTAACGAAGGCCTAAAATAACAAAAATTAGTCTCAAGGCAGTTTTAAATCGGTTACATGGATACACAGGCAGCATTGTGGTCAGCGGAGGAGTATTGCAAGGAGGGACCGCAGACAGGCTAACGAAGGCCTCAAATAACAAAAATTAGTCTCATGGCAGTTTTAAATCGGTTACATGGATACACAGGCAGCATTGTGGTCAGTGGAGGAGTATTGCAAGGAGGGACAGCAGACAGGCTAATGAAGGCCTAAAATAACAAAAATTAGTCTCATGGCAGTTTTAAATCGGTTACATGGATACACAGGCAGCATTGTGGTCAGTGGAGGAGTATTGCAAGGAGGGACCGCAGACAGGCTAACGAAGGCCTCAAATAACAAAAATTAGTCTCATGGCAGTTTTAAATCGGTTACATGGATACACAGGCAGCATTGTGGTCAGCGGAGGAGGATTGTAAGGAGGGACAGCAGACAGGCTAACGAAGGCCTAAAATAACAAAAATTAGTCTCAAGGCAGTTTTAAATCGGTTACATGGATACACAGGCAGCATTGTGGTCAGCGGAGGAAGATTGCAAGGAGTGTCTGACACAGTTAGTACTCTCAAAAAATAAATAGATGTTAATGTCTCGCAAAACAACAAAAAAAAAAAAGTGTGGCATACTTAGGTACAGGGGTGGGCTCATCTGCTGAGTTTCTGACAAAGTAATTTGGCTGCAAGTATTTACTGGTGTCAATATAGGACACTGACCCAGACTACTTTAACTAGCATCATAGATGTCAACAAATTGGTATTGTCAGTGCCAGGCATTGAATGATGTCACCGCATAGACTAAACATTGGTAGAGCTGAGTGAGATAATTTTGCACGTGGTAGAACACAGTTTGAGCTGGGGGGGGGGGGAACTCTCTTGTGGCCGGCGGTACCGTCCCAGGGCCCCTCATGTTACAACGGTGTGTCTGACGTTGGGTGCGCACCACCACCGCCAGAGACACTTCATTGTACTATGAGGGACCCAGTGGCAGTGCCGTCGACCAAAAGCGGGCACACCCACCTCTTCAGACGAACAGCACTGTAACGGGTGCTTGCGCCAAGTGGCGAGACCACGGCCCCATGGGGGGAATTTTCCCATTGTGGGAGGTGTAAACATGTCGTATGCTGGACAAACAGCTGCTGCAAATTAAGAGATTGGAACACTCAGTAAGACCAGTCCACAAGCAAGACCTTTTTATAGGAAAGCTAGGTGTCAGCCGGGAAAGGTGGGGCAAAATAATTTGAAATCCAGGAGTGGTTCATTTTAATGAAGGTGAGATCATCCACATTTTGGGTAGCCAGACGAGTCCTTTTTTCGGTTAATATTGAACCAGCAGCACTGAATACTCTTTCTGATAGCACACTAGCTGCTGGGCAAGCAAGCTCCTGCAATGCATATTCTGCCAATTCAGGCCAGGTGTCTAATTTGGATGCCCAGTAATCAAATGGGAATGACGGTTGAGGGAGAACATCGATAAGGGATGAAAAGTAGTTAGTAACCATACTGGACAAATGTTGTCTCCTGTCACTTTGAATAGATGCTGCAGTACCTGTCCTGTCTGCGGTCATTGCGAAATCACTCCACAACCTGGTCAGAAAACCCCTCTGTCCAACGCCACTTCTGATCTGTGCACCTCTAACACCTCTGCCCTGTAGCCCCCTGCAGCTTGTGTGAGAACCATCACCGGCGCTGTGTGCTGGGAATGCCTGAATCAAACGGTCTACAAGAGTAGCTTGTTTGGTTGCTAATATTTGTTCGAGGTTCTCATGTGGCATAATATTTCGCAATTTGCCTTTATAGCGAGGGTCAAGGATGCAGGCCAACCAGTAATCGTCATCGCTCTTCATTTTAATAATCCGTGGGTCCTTTTTGAGGATACGTAAGGCATAATCCGCCATGTGGGCCAAAGTTCCAGTTGGCAAATCTGCGGTTGTGCTGGTTTGAGGGGCAGTTACAGGCAAATCTACGTCACTTGTCTCCCTTAAAAAAACAGAACCCGGCCTTGCAACGCCACTAATTTCTGTTGGCCCAGGAGAAACTTCCTCATTAAAAAAAGTACTCATCCCCATCATCCTCCTCGTCCTCCTCCTCCTCTTCGCCCGCTACCGCGTCCTCTACGCGGCCCTGACCAGACAATGGCTGACTGTCATCAAGGCTTTCCTCTTCCTCGGCTGCAGACGCCTGCTCCTTTATGTGCGTCAAACTTTGCATCAGCAGACGCATTAGGGGGATGCTCATGCTTATTATGGCGTTGTCTGCACTAACCAGCCGTGTGCATTCCTCAAAACACTGAAGGACTTGACACAGGTCTTGTAGCTTCGACCACTGCACACCTGACAACTCCATGTCTGCCATCCAACTGCCTGCCTGTGTATCCTCCCACAAATACATAACAGCACGCCTCTTTTCGCACACTCTCTGAAGCATGTGCAGTGTGGAGTTCCACCTTGTTGCAACGTCGATGATTAGGCGATGCTGAGGAAGGTTCAAAGAACGCTGATAGTTCTGCATACGGCTGGAGTGTACGGGCGAACGGCGGATATGCGAGCAAAGTCTGCGCACTTTGAGGAGCAGGTCGGGTAACCCCGGATAACTTTTCAGGAAGCACTGCACCACCAGGTTTAAGGTGTGAGCCAGGCAAGGAATGTGTTTCAGTTGGGAAAGGGCTATGGCAGCCATGAAATTCCTTCCGTTATCACTCACTACCTTGCCTGCCTCAAGATGTACAGTGCCCAGCCATGACTGAGTTTCTTTCTGCAAGAACTCAGACAGAACTTCCGCGGTGTGTCTGTTGTCGCCCAAACACTTCATTGCCAATACAGCCTGCTGACGCTTGCCACTAGCTGTCCCATAATGGCACACCTGGTGTGCAATAGTGGCAGCTGCAGATGGAGTGGATGTGCGACTGCGGTCTGTGGACGAGCTCTCACTTCTGCAGGAGGACGAGGAAGAGGAGGAGGGGGGGCGAACGCCTACAGCCAACTCTTTCCTTGACCGTGGGCTAGGCAGAACTGTCCCAATATTGCTGTCCCCTGTGGACCCTGCATCCACCACATTCACCCAGTGTGCCGTGATGGACACGTAACGTCCCTGGCCATGCCTACTGGTCCATGCATCTGTTGTCAGGTGCACCTTTGTAGTCACAGACTGCCTGAGTGCATGGACGATGCGGTCTTTAACATGCTGTTGGAGGGCTGGGATGGCTTTTCTAGAAAAGAAGTGCCGACTGGGTAGCTTGTAGCGTGGTACAGCGTAGTCCATCAGCGCTTTGAAAGCTTCGCTTTCAACTAACCGGTAGGGCATCATCTCTAATGAGATTAGTCTAGCAATGTGGGCGTTCAAACCCTGTGTACGCGGATGCGAGGATGAGTACTTCCTTTTCCTAACAAGAGTCTCATGTAGGGTGAGCTGGACTGGAGAGCTGGAGATCGTGGAACTAGCGGTGGTGCCGGTGGACATGGGTAACTGAGAGAGGGTTGGAGATGGTATTCTTGCCGGTGCCCTACATGCAGTGTTTCCTACTGCAAACCTGGTGATTCCCTGACTGCTTTGGCCTGGCGACGAAAGCTGCACAGATACTGCAGGTGGTGCGGGAAATGGTGGGTTGACAGTGAGGGAAGGGATGTAGCGTTGCTGACTAGCTTCATTGGCCGAGGGTGCTGCAACCTTTAGGGACGTTTGGTAGTTAGTCCAGGCTTGCAAATGCATGGTGGATAAGTGTCTATGCATGCAACTTGTATTTAGACTTTTAAGATTCTGACCTCTGCTTAAGGTAGTTGAACATTTTTGACAGATGACTTTGCGCTGATCATTTGGATGTTGTTTAAAAAAATGCCAGACTGCACTCTTTCTACTATCGGATACCTTTTCAGGCATTGCAGACTGAGCTTCTTTAACCGGATGGCCACGCTGTCCTCCAACTGCTTTTGGTTTTGCCACGCGTTTTTTGACAGATACGGGCCCGGCAGATGGAACCTGTTGTGATGTTGATGCCTGCTGCGGCTCCTCCTCCGCTTCAGAACTACTGCCGCCTGCACCCTGTTCCTCCAATGGCTGCCAATCGGGGTCAACAACTGGGTCATCTATGACCTCCTCTTCTATGTCGTGTGCAACTTCGTCTGTGTCACCGTGTAAGCCGGTGGTATTGCGTTCGTGACGGGGCACCATAGTCTCCGCTGGGTTTGATTCTGCCTCAGTATACTGCGAGGGCAATGTTCTGGTCTGAGTCAAAGGAACAGCATAGTAATCTGGCTGTGGCTGTGCATCTGTGCACTCCATGTCCGATTCAACTTCGAATGGGCATGGCCTGTTAACTGTTTCACTGTCTAACCCAGGAACGGTATGTGTAAAGAGCTCCATGGAGTAACCTGTTCTGTCGACTGACGCATCCTTCACTGTTGTTCTGGGTGAAGGACACAAGGAAGCGACTTGTTCCTGACCGGGAGCATCCACTGACGATGCACTGCTCTGACATTTTGCACTTTCCGAGGAGGAGGCGAAAGAGCTAGAGACAGAGTCAGCAATGAAAGCCAATACTTGTTCCTCCTGCTCCGGCTTCAAAAGTGGTTTTCCTACTCCCAGAAAAGAGAGCGTTCGAGGCCTTGTGTAGCCAGACAACGAACCTGGCTCAACAACTCGAGACTTAGGTAATGTACTGCTTTTACCACGACCACCTGATGCTCCACCACCACTACCATCATTACCAGCTGACAATGACCGCCCACGGCCACGACCTCTTCCACTAGACTTCCTCATTGTTTGCAAAACGTAACCAAAGTAACGGTATTTGTTACTGTAAAACAACTTATAAGGAGAACTCAAACTTCTGTTGGATTTATATATATACCTTTATAGGTGCCTGACACTGAAAGGAAAATCAGGCCCAATGTTACACACTAGGTTTTCTGTGCCCCAATAATTTGAGACAGATGGCACACACAGGACCAGCACTCAAGCAGAAATGCCAATCTTAATCTCCCACTATTTTTTTTTTTTATGGGAGAATGTAAAAAAACAAAAATAAAAAAATTACACACTAGGTTTTCAGTGGCACACAATGAGAGACAGATGCCACACACAGGACTGGCACAGCGGCGGACTTGCCAATCTTTATCTCCCACTAATTATTTTTTTTTACAGGGAGAATTTACCCCCCCACCAAAAAAATGGCCAAGTATTACACAGTGGTTTTCGGTGGCACACAATGAGAGACAGATGCCCCACACAGGACTGGCACAGCGGCAGACTTGCCAATCTTTATCTCCCACTAATTATTTTTTTTTTTTAAAGGGAGAATTTAGAAAAAAAAAAAAAAAAGGCCAGTATTACACAGTGGTTTTCGGTGGCACACAATGAGAGACAGATGCCACACATAGGACTGGCACAGAGGCAGACTTGCCAATCTTTATCTCCCACTAATTTTTTTTTTTTTTACAGGGAGAATTTACCCCCCCCCAAAAAAAATGGCCAAGTATTACACAGTAGTTTTCGGTGGCACACAATGAGAGACAGATGCCACACACAGGACTGGCACAGCGGCAGACTTGCCAATCTTTATCTCCCACTATTTTTTTTTTTTTTTTTTTAAAGGGAGAATTTAGAAAAAAAAAAAAAAAAGGCCAGTATTACACAGTGGTTTTCGGTGGCACACAATGAGAGACAGATGCCACACACAGGACTGGCACAGCGGCAGACTTGCCAATCTTTATCTCCCACTAATTATTTTTTTTTTAAAAGGGAGAATTTAGAAAAAAAAAAAAAAGGCCAGTATTACACAGTGGTTTTCGGTGGCACACAATGAGAGACAGATGCCACACACAGGACTGGCACAAAGGCAGACTTGCCAATCTTTATCTCCCTGCAGTAATCTCAGGAAAGTATGGCAGGCAGCTATAAAAAGGACTGTTGCACACAAAAGTGGGGACAAACACACAAGATAGCTGTGCAGAAAGGAAGGAACAACAGGATTTGTGCTTTGAAAAAAGCAGTTGGTTTGCACAGCGCACGGCGTACACACACAGCAACGCAGCTATCAGGGAGCCTTCTAGGGCAGCCCAATGAGCTACAGCGCTGAGGAAAAAAAATGTAGCTTCCACTGTCCCTGCAAACAAAAGGTGGTGTTGGACAGTGGAAATCGCTACAGCACAAGCGGTTTGTGGCTTTATGTACCCTGCCTATCACTATCCCTGCTTCTGAAGAAGCGGCAGCAACCTCTCCCTACGCTCAGATCAGCAGCAGTAAGATGGCGGTCGGCGGGAACGCCCCTTTATAGCCCCTGTGATGCGGCAGAAAGCAAGCCAATCACTGCAATGCCCTTCTCTAAGATGGTGGGGACTGAGATCTATGTCATCACGCTGCCCACACTCTGCGTCCACCTTCATTGGCTGAGAAATGGCGCTTTTAGCGTCATTGAAACGCGACTTTGGCGTGAAAGTCGCGTACCGCATGGCAGACCCCACACAGGGATCGGGTCGGTTTCATGAGACGCCGACTTTGCCAAAAGTCGGCGACTTATGAAAATGAACGATCCGTTTCGCTCAACCCTAGTGTTCACATTTCCAAAAATTAGTTACAGATGCCACCAAAGTGGCATGAAATTCACCACAGTATAGAAAATATAATATTTACAGACAGGTCTTCCACTACACCCAACCTAGCAGATGGACAACCAACCAGGATTGTTCACGATTTTAACAAATGATGGTCTGACACCACCAAAGTGGAATCAATTTCACAACAGTATAGATAGTATAATATGGACAGACAGGTATTCCACTACACCAAATCCAGCAGATGGACAACCAACCAGGAGTGTTCACATTTCCAAAAATTAGTGGCAGACACCACCAAAGTGGCATCAATTTCATCACAGTTAAGCCATGTTTTGTGTGGCTTGGAAATTGTATTGTTGCGGTAGCACAGAAGATATCCACACACTTCATGTATATTGTATAACACTCAACTCAGCAGATAGACATCTAAACAGGAGTGTTCACGTTTCCAAAAAGTATTGGCAGACACCACCTAAGTGGCATCAATTTCACCACAGTATAGATAGTATAATATGGACAGACATGTCTTCCACTAAACCCAGACCAGCAGATGTACATCCAACCAGGGGTGTTCACATTTCCAAAAATTATTAGCAGACATCACCAAAGTGGCATAATTTTACCACAGTATAGATAGTATAATATGGACGTACAGGTCTTCCACTACACCCAATCCAGCAGATGGACACCCAAACAGGGGTGTTTAAATTTCCAAAAAAGAGTGTCAGACACCCTCAAAGTGGCACACCCAATGAGGAGTGTTCGCCCTTCTAAAAATTATTAGCAGACACCACCAAAGTGGCACAAATTTCACCACAGTATAGATACTATAATATGGGCCGACAGGTCTTCTACTACACCCAGACCAGTAGATGGACACCCAACCAGCAGTTTTAACATTTCCAAAATTATTGGCAGACACCACCAAAGTGGAATCAATTTCACGACAGTATAGATAGTATAATATGGACCGACAGATTTTCCAATTCACCCACACCAGCAGATATACACCCAACCAGGAGTCATCACATTTCCTAAAATTTTTAACAGACACCATGAAAGTGGCATCAGTTTCACAACAGTATAGATAGCATAATATGGACCAACAGATCTTCCAATACACCCAGACCGGCAGATGTACACCCAGCCAGGAGTCATCACATTTCCAGACACATTTTAACAGACACCACCAAAGTGGCATCAATTTCATCACAGTATAGATAGTATAATAGGGACCGACAGGTCTTCCACTAAACCCAATCCAGCAGATGGACACCCAAACATGGGTGCTCAGATTTCCAAAAATTAGTGGCAGACACCACCAAAGTGGTAACAATTTCGCAACAGTATAGATAGTGTAATACGGACCAACAGGTCTTCCACTGCACCCAATCCAGCTGATGGACTCAACCCAGCAGTTAGACACCCAACCAGGAGTGTTCACATTTCCAAAATTATTAGCAGACAAAATTAAAGTGGCATCAATTTCACCACAGTATAATTAGTATTATATGGACCAACAGGTCTTCCACTATACCCAATCAGCTTTTGTTCACCTTACTAAAATTGTTCACAAACACCACCAAAGTATCATCAATTTCACTACAGTATAGATAGTATAATATGGACAGAAAGGCTTCCACTACACCTAATGCAGCAGATGGACACCTAACCAGGAGTGTCCACATTTCCAAAATGGCATCAATTTCACCACAGTCTAGATAGTATAATATGGACCGACAGGTCTTCCACTGCACCCAATCTTGCAGATGTACACCTTACCAGGAGTTCACATTTCCAAAAATAAGTGGCAAACACCAAAGTTGCAACAATTTCACAACAGTATAGATAGTGTAATATGGACCGACAGGTCTTACACTGCACCCAATCCAGCAATTGGACACCCAATCAGGAGTATTCACATTTATACAAATAAGTGCCTGACACCACTGAAGTGGCATCAATTTTACCACAGTAGAAATAGTATATTAGGGACCAACAGGTCTTCTACTATGCCCAATCCAGCAGATGGACACCCAACCATTAGTGTTAACATTTCTAAAAATTATTAGCCGACACCACTAAAGTGGCATCAATTTCAACACAGTATAGATAGTATAATAGGGACCGACAGGTCTTCCACTACACTCAACCCAGCAGTTAGACACCCAACCAGGAGTGTTCACATTTCCAAAAATTATTAGTAGACACCACTAAAGTGGCATCAATTTCACCACAGCATACATATTATAATATGGACAGACAAGTCTTCCACTACACCCAACCCAGCAGATGGAGATGAAACCAAGAGTGTTCACATTTCCAAAAATTATTAGCAGACACCACTAAAGTGGCATCAATTTCACCACAGTATAGATAGTATAATATGGAGCAACAGTTCTTCCACTACACCCAATCCAGCAGATGGATACCCAACCAGAGGTGTTCACATTTCCCAAAAATTAGTGACAGACACCACCAAAGTGGCAACAATTTCACAACAGTATAGGTAGTGTAATGTTGACAGACAGGTCTTCCACTGCACCCAACACAGCAGATTCACACCCAACCTGGAGTGTTCACATTTCCAAAAATTTGTGGCAGACTAAACCAAAGTGGCATCAATTTCACCACAGTATAGATTGTGTAATATTGACCGACAGGTTTACCACTGCACCAAACCCAACAGATGGACACCCAACCAGGAGTGTTCACATTTAAGCAAATGAGTGCCTGACACCACTGAAGTGGCATCAATTTCACCACAGTAGAAATAGTATAATAGGGATCGACAGGTCTTCCACTATGCCCAATGCTAGTAGAGAAAGGTAGGAGACAAAAAAGCGCAAATAGGGTCCTATCCCCAGGATTGTTTCCGCTCAATTGTAAGAGAACTGCTCACCTGGTGGTGCAGAGTAAAAGCATGCAGATGTCAGCTGCTGCAGATCCACAGGTCGACGCTGCGACCTTTCAGAACCGTTATAATAGATAAATGTGGATGAAATCTGCGCTGCTGTGACAAATGATGGATCCAGATATAGTTATACTCTGGTGGTTTATTCAACGCGTTTCAAAGCTCATGGCTTCTTCTTCAGGAATTACCACAGAAATTACCACGGAATTTACCACTTTTTTTCTGTATTAATTTCCTGAAGAAGAAGCCATGAGCTTTGAAATGCGTTGAATAAACCACCAGAGTATTTTATAACTATATCTGGATCCATCATTTGTCACAGCAGCGTGGATTTCATCCACATTTATCTATTATAACTATACCCAATCCAGCAGATGTACACCCTTCCAAAAGTGTTCACATTTTCAAAAATTGTTGGCAGACACCACCAAAGTGGCATCAATTTCACTGCAGTATAGATAGTATAATATGGACCGATAGGTCTTCCACTATACCCAATCCAGCAAACGGACACTAAACCAGGAGTGTTCACATTTCTAAAAATTATTGACAGACACCACCAAAGTTGCATCAATTTCACCATAGTATAGATAGTATAATATGGACAGACAGATGTTCCACTACACCAAATCCAGCAAATGCACACCAACCAGGAGTGTTCACATTTCCAAAAATTATTAGCAGACACCTCCAAAGTGGCATCAATTTCACCACAGTATAGATAGTATAATATGGACTGACAGGTCTTCCACTACACCCAATCCAGCAGATGGACACTAACCAGTAGCGTTCACAATTCCAAAAATTATTAGCAGACACCACTAAAGTGGCATCAAATTTACCACAGTATAGATAGTATAATATGGATCGACAGGTCTTCCACTACACCCAACCCAACAGATGGACACCCAAACAGGAGTGTTCACATTTAAACAAATGAGGGCATGACTTCACTGAAGTGGCGTGAATTTCACAACATTAGAAATAGTATAATAGGAACCG
The DNA here is from genome assembly GCF_051348905.1 of Ranitomeya variabilis. Lineage (NCBI taxonomy): Eukaryota > Metazoa > Chordata > Amphibia > Anura > Dendrobatidae > Ranitomeya > Ranitomeya variabilis. Next base: position 454,516,130 of record NC_135235.1, read on the forward strand.
ACAGGTGTTCCACTACACCCAATTCAGCAGATGGACACTCAACAAGGAGTGTTCACATTGCCAAAAATTATTAGCAGACACCACTAAAGTGGCATCAATTTCACCATAGTATAGATAGTATAGTGTGCAGGGCCATATTTAGCGTTTATGCTGCCCTAGGCACTTTTAGTGCTGCCTCCCGCATTAGTGAGTATGACTAATGCAGACACTGTCTGCAGTGACTTAGGCTACTTTCACATAAGCGATTCTTGCCATTCACGGCAGATCTGGCAGCCAACACAAGGGGTCAGCATAGCATTTTCCTTTTAATGGGAGCTAACCTAGAGAATGAGAAGGGGTTGTCCAAATAGCAATAGCAATTAACAATAAATAACAATAATATTGATATACAACAAGAACTAGTGCAATTGTAAACTTTTTTTTAACCTTGCTTATCTTCAAAAACGTGGTGAAAATAAAAATTAACAGCAATATTTAGCAACGACGACATATTACCACAACATAGTGACAGAATAATACCACATACAAGGAACAAATACCTCCATACCGTGACCAGATGACATATTACCATCACAAAGTGACCAGATAATACCACATACAGGGAGAAATACCGCCACACCACAACCAGATCACATGCTACCACCACATAGTGACCAAATACTACAATACTGATCATTAATTTAAAAAAAACACAACACCACAACACTCATGCCATTTTTCACAGAAGCTCTGTATATAATGTCAGTGTACAGGTAATACAGTGATCACCGGTGACATTATACACAGGAGCTCTGTATATAGTGTCAGTGTACAGGTAATACAGTGATCACTGGTGACATTATACACAGGAGCTCTGTATATAGTGTCAGTGTACAGGTAATACAGTGATCACCAGTGACATTACACATAGGAGCTCTGTATATAGTGTACAGTGAACAGGTAATAGAGTGTATATTGTCAGTGTACAGGTAACACACTGACTCATCAGTGACGTCTCTAACTGAAGTCCTTCATCTTTTGCCATAATTTCTTCCAGCCAGGACTCGTCTCTACTAAAAATAACACTTAATTACCTAGAGCACCGCTACAGAGCACATTCCCCACTTTTCCCTTTCTTCTACAGGAGACATCTGAATACAGACGTGCACCCACCAATAATATATAATTAGTTATTAATAATTATTAATCCACCACTGCACCCCCAAAACTATAAATAGCCATTTTCCTTACTTAATATATACATTAAATAGCCCCTGTACTCTTTCCCACAATTCATTACCAGTCACTGCATTCTCAACGCCCCCCGCTCCCCCGATTCATTATGTTTACATGCCCCTTCCGCCCCAATTCATTGTCATGTCTTCTCTCTCTCCCACCCCACCCTCTATTCATTATCAACTACTCCCCCCCCACATTTAATACATCATTTACTACCACCATCCTCAAAATTCATCATTATTTGCTCTCTCACAGGTCCTCATTTGATTTCCCCGTCCCCATCTTCAATTCAATTGCTAACCTCTGTCCCTCACTTCATCATTTGCAGTCACCTTCACTTCATCATTTGCTGTCCCCCTTCCCCCTCAGTTCATCATTTGCAATCCCCATTCCCCCCTCACTTCATCATATGCAGTCCCCTTCCGTTCATGCGCAGTCCACCGTCCCCTCCCTCACTTCATCATTTTCAGGCACCTCAATAATTTGCAGCCCCCACTCCATCATTTGCATATTACAGTCCCCTCCATCATTTGCAGCCACCTCCATCATTTGCAGATCCCCCTTTCATCATGTACAGATCCCCCATTTCATCATGTGCAGACCCCCTTTCATCATGTGCAGACCCCCCTTTCATCATGTGCAGAACCCCCACCTTTCATCATGTGCAGAACCCCACTTTTCATCATATGCAGACCCCCTTTATCATGTGCAGACACCCCTTTCATCATGTACAGATCCCCATTCATCATGTGCAGATCTCCCCCTTTCATCGTGTGCAGATCTCTCCTTTATCATGTGCAGATGCTCCCTTTGATCATGTGCAGGACCCCCTTTCATCATCTGTAGATCCCCCATTTCATCATGTGCAGAACCCCCCCCTTTCATCATGTGCAGAACACCCCCTTTCATCATATGCAGAACCCCCTTTCATCATGTGCAGAATCCCCCCTTTCATCATATGCAGACCCCTTCATCATGTGCAGATCCCCCCTTTCCACATGTGCAGAAACCCCCTTCATCATGCGCAGAACCCCCCTTTCATCCATTTAATTCATTTTAGAAAGATAAAAACGTTTTTCATATTTACCTCATAAGCGGTCCCCAGTTCCTCTTCTGGTCACAGTGTCCTCATACATGTCGGCGTGTACCGTATGCACCGACACTTGACGAGATGTCCAGCTAGGGCGGAGGGAGTCAGAGTTGTACAGTCGTCCAGATAAGATGACCTGAACAGCTCCCAGAAAACTCTGGGGCCCCGGCGCCGACATGTGCGCCCGGGGATCAGAGACCCCAGCAGCAGCCAGAAGAGTGAGGCGGGTGGGCGGGCCGACCTCGGACTAAGAAAAAAAAAACCTTGCTCAGGTGCCACCCTCCCACATCCTGGCGAACTAGGCACATGTCCTCAAGTACATAGTGGCAAATCCGGCCCTGATAATATGGGCCGACAGGTCTTTCACTACACTCAACGCAGCAGATGGACACCCAACCAGTAGTGTTCACATTTCCAAAAATTATTGGCAGATACCACCAAAGTGGCATCAATTTCACCACAATAAAGATAGTATAATATGGACCGATAAGTCTTCCACTACGTTCACCTAATCCACCAGATGGACACCCAACCAGTAGTGTTCACATTTCCAAAAATTATTGGCAGATACCACCAAAGTGGCATCAATTTCACCACAATATAGATAGTATAATATGGACCGGCAAGTCTTCCACTACGTACACCTAATCCAGCAGATGGACACCCAACCAAAAGTCTTCACATTTAAACAAATGAGGGCCTAACACCACTGAAGTGACATCATTATCACCACAGTAGAAATAGTATAATAGGGACCGACAGGTCTTCTGTGGCATCCCAGGAGTCCAGTTACCACAGTGGCATTTCCTCCCTTACAGGGGTTGATGTCATGCCTGGAAGCAAGGAGGAATCCCCTTTCCAGGTACATAAGGATGCAACTCCTTTCCTACTCCAGACCAGAAGGGGGAGCTCTAACACATGATTTCATGGGAGCTTCCCTATTCGTTCTGGCCTGGAGGCGGGGTTAGGGATTTTTAGCCAGAGTCTGAGACAGTGAAGGAGGAAGAGGCAAGTGAGGAGAACCTGGGGGATTGGAGCGGAGACTGAGCTCACCCCAGGACTAAGCACCAAATCCCGGACACCGGAATCTGTGGTTGTGTGGGAACTGCAGGCCCAGCAACTAAAACTGGAGGGCAGGAGATTGCAGGTCTCCTGGCCCCAGCTGACACCCTGAGGTACAGTAGCATACGAGAGCCCGGAGTCACCACAAGGGAGTGACACCTGGAACAGGCTCAAGCTGCCTGCCATGTGGGTAGTGTTCCCTTTACTGGACAGATTGAGAGAGGGACTTGATTAGAGCATAAAGCATCAAGAATCCAGAGAACAGCGCAGTAGGGAGGCCTCCAACCCCACCTGGCTAGGTGGATTCTGAATTGCTTCCAGGCTGCCCGGATCTCCAATACCACCTGTTACCTGTGCTCTGGACTGCTCCTTCAACCAGGAATTAAAGGTAAAGAAAACTGCAGCCCTTGTGTCCTCTAGTCCTTTCCCGCACCCTCAGTCCTGCACCCCAACATCCACGATCCCTGGTACACTGTACTCGCAGTCCCAGTGCTTTGCTCCACCTGTGGGGAGCAGAACCATCTCAACTCCGACACCATCGCCCCCAGCGGTCCCCTTAAGCAGCGTCGGCTACCCATTGCCAAACACCACAGGTGGTGTCACGTGAAATCCCCTACAAACATTCCCCTCATCACTTTTATTGCGTGCCCAGGGCCACGGACGGGGTCACTTCTGCCGTGACCACCCCTTTAAGAATCGTCTGACCCGGTTCCGAGTACTCCACAGCCCTAACAGGTGTCGCATTTCTGGTGTCACGAAGAGGATATCGTAGCCCAAAACCACCGGGTCCTGTGTGCCATAGACTTTATTAAACTCTATGATAACTGCCATTTTTCACGCCATGTGGCGTGTGAGGAGCAGAGAAGGTGTCTCTTCATGGGCGGAGCCTGAGAGAGAGCAAAGGGAAGACACGCTCCGTGCTCTGCCATCAACAGGCGGAAAAGCAGGAGGCCCCAACCTGGAAACCCCCAGGAGCTTAATTCATCCTGCCGGTGGAGCAGCCGCTGACTACGGTAACAATACTGAGAGCTTGGCTGAGGTTAACTAGGGGGAGGAACATATCCAGCCCGGGTGAAGATGCAGCGGCGGCTGCAGCCCCCATAATGCCACTATCAATGCCATACATACCGGGAGCAGCCTGGTTACCGCAATTCTCAGGGGAGTCGCACACCCTGAGCGATTTGTTTGTTTGAAGTGTACCCCCTGTCTGTGAATCAAAAAGTCAGCATCCTTACTGGCCAGTTAACTGGTGTGGCCCAGAGGGAGGTAATGTCCTGGCAGGACGCTGATTAAAGAACTGTTAAGCAAATCTTGGCCAGGGTGAAGGGCACCTTTGACAACCGCACTGCAGCAGAGATTAAAATGAGATTCTTTGGGTGCAAACAAAGGGTGCAGGACAGCATATGGGACTATGCCTTTAATATCCAGGAGGCGCTGCGGGCCATTAAGCAGGTTGACCCCGACAGGGTGCAAGATGGCGACAGATTGTTAAAGGAGCAGATTATTGAGGGACTTCTGTCCAATACCCACAGAACACAGCTGCGCACCATGGCTCTACAAAACCCTGATCTGGACTTTGCGCACTTTAAAGATAGGGCCATCCACGTGCTGCATGAACCAAATCCCAGCGCCACAGCACCCCCTAGGCACCTGGTAATAACATACCACCGGGAAGCGGCATCCTTTCCCCAGACCCTCGTGGAAACCCTAGATAATAACTCCTCTCCAGACCTACGTCTCCAGGTCCAGGAGCTGACTAAAAGTGTGGCTGTACTAACAAAACCGTGCAGTTCATGCAAGTGTCCCCAAAGGAGAAGATCCAGCTGGCCTCCAGTCCAGATGACGTCCCATGGCGACAGCAAAAGAGGATCCCATTGACCAGAGGGAGACAACGATCGCTATGACCAGGACGGACGACCCATTTATTGCCACTGCAGCCAGGTGGGACACATCTCAAGATTCTGAAATTTAAACGAGCAACCCCTGGGGCAGAGAGCCAACCCCCAGGACTAAGATGACCAGGCCTACAAAGCTGGCGAGACAAGTACGTCGGAGGACGACTGGTCCTTCCAGTTGTGATTGATGGCATCCCAATGAACGCTTTACTGGACACCAACTCCCAGGTGACGACTATGCCATATATTCTTTACAAACGGTGCTGGGCTGACTCTGATATTACCCGCCTCCCAGATAACAATCTGACCATAGTTGCCAGCAATGGTCAGCCCTTGCCACAAGTGGGGTATAAAGAGGTAACCATTAAGATTGGCTGAGTAGAATTGCAGTCACAAGGTTTGATTGTAGTTGATATTCACAAATGAGAATGCCATCCTATGATCACTTTAGGCACCAATGTAATAGAACATTGTCTTGGAGAAATTATTGTTTTGTTGTAACAGGTAGCTGAGACCGCCAGTTCCAGTCAGCAGTGAGTCCTGCAAAAGGAGATCAAAGCACTGATGCAGAGAGAACAGGTAGAGTTGTCTGGTGGAGAAGTCTGCAGCATCAGAGTGAGTGATCCAATCCCCATTGCAATACCACCTAGGAGTGAAATGTTAATCTGGTGTCGAGCAGCAATAGGCCTCAGGGGTCAAGACTACCAGGCCCTGGTAGAACCCATGTACCCTTATAGTAGGCTCACCATCCTGACAGCCAGAGGGGTAGTAGATGTCTGCAAGATGAGGGTACTGATATGCATCCTGAATTGTGGGGAGAAAGAGGTCCATTTACCCCAAAATGCCACCCTTGCTAAGCTGTTCACTGTAAATAACAATGCAATGCAGGCAATAGAACCCTTGCTTCTGTTTGACTAGGTGGAAGACAATGACTCTGAGGGGCAGTTGGATGATTGGTGTCAGAAGTTACATGTAGGCACTGACTCCACCCCTTTGCGCCAAAAGCATGGTGCTTACCTAGTGGTCCAAGAATATGAACGGGTCTTAAAGGGAACCTGTCACCTGAATTTGGCGGGACCAGTTTTGGGTCATTTGGGCGTGGTTTTCGGGTGTTTGATTCACCCTTTCCTTACCCGCCGTCTGCATGCTGGCCGCAATATTGGATTGAAGTTCATTCTCTGTCCTCCGGAGTACACGCCTGCGCAAGGCAATATTGCCTTGCGCAGGCGTGTACTCCGGAGGACAGAGAATGAATTTCAATCCAATATTGCGGCCAGCATGCAGCCAGCGGGTAAGGAAAGGGTGAATCAAACACCCGAAAACCCCGCCCATATGACCCAAAACTGGTCCCGCTAAATTCAGGTGACAGGTTCCCTTTAAACAAACACCCTCTAGACTTTGGGCAGGTAAAATGGATCCAACACCATATCCCCACCGTAGAGCATCCGCCCATTAAAGAGAGGTACCGGCCTGTACCTCCAGCTCACTATCAATGTGCCAAGGGTATGTTACGGTAGATGAAGGAGGCTGAGGTGATCGGAGACCGTTGTAGCCCCTGGACAGCTCCATTAGTCCTCGTTAGAAAGAAAGATGGTACAATGAGGATGTGTGTTGACTATAGGCAGATTAACCGCGTCACACATAAGGATGCCTACCTGTTACCCAGAATTGAGGAAACATTATTTGCACTGAAATAAGCTATTTCTCCACCTTACATCTCACCAGTGGGTATTGGCAGATTCCTGTGGCAGAGGCGGATAAAGAAGACGGCCTTCACGACACCCATGGGCTTAAGCGAGTTCAAATACATGCCATTCGGACTTTGTAACGCACCGAGGACGTTCCATAGGATGATGGACTCTTGCCTCGGGCTCAAAAACTTTGAAACCATTCTGTTGTTCCTGGATGAAGTCATTGTCTTCTCCAAGACCTATGAAGACCACTTGAAGCACCTGGCCGAGGTGTTCGAAGCCCTGTCCAACTTTGGCCTGAAAGTGAAGCCGTCTAAATATCAGCTTTTGAAGCCCAAGATGCAGTACCTAGACTACATAGTAAACACAGAAGGCTGACGCCAGACTCTGACAAAGTCACCGTGATCTTGGACTAAACTTACACATGCCTACCATCTCTCCATAACTCTCTAATTTCTGGATATGCAGAGGTTTTGGGAGTGTGAATCTGCCATAAGCCGCATAGAAAAAGCTAGACCATAAAGGCTAATATATTTAGCCCCTTTTTTTGTTTGACTAGTACATGTCTTTGACTAAAGATTCTCCTTCCTAGAAGGAGGTTCAGGTATACAGTGTTCATTTTAGGACATGATCACACATCAAAGTCAAACATCAGAAATACTCTGTCTGATACCTGATTCTGATACTTGATTCTGATACCTGACTTTCACATATCAAAGTCAAACATCAGAAATACTCTGTCTTATACCTGATTCTGATACTTGATTCTGATACCTGACTTTCACATATCAAAGTCAAACATCATAAATACTTTGTCTGATGCCTGACCCTGATACCTGACTTTGATACCTGACTTTGATACCTGACTCTGATACTTGAGTCTGACACTTGACTCTGATACCTGACTTTGATGCCTGATTCTGATACTTGCGTCTGATACCTGAGTCTGATACCCGAGTCTGATACCTGATTCTGATACCTGATTCTGATACCTGCACACTTGGCTTTCATAGCAAATTTGAGCAGCTGCTCCCCCTTATGGTTCAAAGTGGAAATATCAAACCTTTTAAAATTATTTTTCTTATTTTACTTCATTAAAAACAAATATTGTTTTCTTTATAAATACATTAATACTTTATTTTTTTTCAATTGTTGAAAAGGTTTTTTTTGATGGCACCTTCCCCTTAAACCCCAGAGCCTGTTTTCACCTTCATGACCAGGCAAATTTTACAGTTCTGACCACTGTCACTTTATGTAGTAATAACACTTCAACAGAGTTTTTGAACGTAAAATTGGAATCGACAGAAACCCCAACAAGTGACCCCATTTTGGAAACTAGACCTCTAAAGGACTTTATCTAGATGTATGCTGAACCAAGGTGCTTCCCAGAAATTTACATTTAGCTGTGAAAATGAAAAAAAAGAAAAAGATTATTCCCACAACAATGTTTTAGCTCCAATTTTTTTCAATTTTCACAAGGAGAAAAAGGACCCCAAAAATTATTGTGCAATTTATCCCTAGTATGTTGATACCCTGTATGTGGGGGAAAACTACTGCTACAACGCACGGCATGGCTTGGAAACGAAAGAGTGACGCTTTGAAACGCAGACTTTGACGTAATGGTCTGCGGACGTCAGGTCGCATTTTTAGAGCCCCTGATATGCCTAAGCAGTGGAAAACCACCACAAATCTGAATTTTTTTATGTAATTGTCACAACTCTGGTCGGGTGTCCCAGGACTCATTCTCTGTCTCTAACGCTAGGGACAGCTTCTGATGGTGAAGACGCTGGGGCCACATACCTTGCCTTAGCTCCTGAATCTGTCCTCAGTCTGTACCCTTCCCGTACCCAGGTAAGAGGGGAGTAGTAGTGTACTGAAATACACCAGACTAACAAGGTAATAGGAACAAGGATAAACTCACTCAGAAAACAGAGGAATGCACCGGGGAGTGGAGGATGAGGTTAAACCAAAGTAGGATAAAGGGAATTATCACACACTCAAAACCTAGCAGCAGTCTCAGATAAATCCACCAAATGCCTTCTCCAATAACAACCACCAGCCATGCATCATAAGCTTGCTATGACAATAAGTGCTAGCCAGGTTTATATAGGAGATGGCAGTGGCTAACAGTGCACAGTTGAGAGCCTTAAACGCAGGAAAGATTCCAGGAGCTCTGAACAGAGCAGATTAACCCTTGCATTGCTATAGGAAATTTACACCATTTAATATGAAGGTGAAGTGCTTCTAATCAGTGCAGGAGTAGGAAAAATCAGACGCTGCAGAGTTCTGGCTCCTGTCTCAGTAAACCCGTGACAGTAGTGGCATACAGCATCGAACCGTGGTGTCTGGTGCCCACAGAAGGGAATGACCCTACCCACCCTACAGCTATGTGCAAATACCTGTTAGCCGTTCTCCCCGTTATTGTGGAGCATTGACTGCAAAGCACAGGCGGCTGCAGCAAACCAACTGTGCACATACTATAACTGGGATGTACAATTACAGTAGTTTGCATTAAAGGGCTTCTTTGGTTAAAACACACTGATCCATGGGCTTCACAGGATAGATGATAACTTATTGATCGTTTGGATCTGAACATTGGACACTGCACTGTTAGGGGAAGTTTTAACCAAGATAGGACAGTTTTATCACCATTTCAAAATCGAGCAGCAGGTGGGATGTCTGACTGCAGCTTTTTTTTTTGCAGCTCTTCCTTTCTTTTGGGGCTTCCAGAAAAAAACAACCGCAGCACTTGCAGCCACAGAGGGAATGAATGGATCAGTGGTCAAGTCATACATGTTGCTTCAGTCTAATGGAGATAAATGCTCCATATTATGCCAATCGGTGCAGGTCCCAGCAGTTAGAGACCTCCACCAATCAATAAATTATCACTTATCTAGTGGATAGGTGATTACATGTTTTCAACAGAGAACCCAGTTCCAAGTATTTAATCACTAATGGAAATAAATAATCTTCACCTAATTAATATCAGTGAGAACAATTGACCGCCATACACAACACAATCCACTATTCCATGACCAATAATACCACAAACGAGAAATACTGCCACACCATGACCAGACCACATAGTGACCCAATAGTACAATACTGGGTTCTAATCCCACCTTGGACAACATCTGCAAGGAGTTTGTATGTTCTCCCTATATTTGCGTGGGTTTCCTCCGGGTACTCTGGTTTAGTCCCACATTCCAAAGACATACTGATAGGGAATTTAGATTGTGAGGCCCAATGGGGACAGCGATGATAATGTGTGCAAACTGTAAAGCGCTGCGGAATATGTTAGCGCTATATAAAAAGATTATTATTATTACTGATCATAAATAAAAAAAAACCCACAATACTAACACTGCTATTACTAAGTTATATTATACACAGGAAGTCTGTATATAGAATACAGTGTATAGTGTAAGTGTACAGGTAATACAGTGACTCACCAATCACAATATACACAGCTATGTATATACTGTACAGTTAATACAGTGATCACCAGCTACATTATACACAGGAGCCCTATATATATATAGTGTATAGTGTAAAGGGTACAGGAAACACAGTGACTTACCAGTGATCTCTATCACTATCCTTCTATCTCTATCCTTCATCTTCAATTTTCTTCTTCATTTGGCAAAGACTGCCATCATTTCTTCACACCATGGCATGTCTCTGCACAAATAACACAGTTATCAATAGCCGATTGCTTCTAGAGCACATTCCCCACTTATTCTCTGACTTATACACTATGCCAGATGAATAAAAGGGGGATATAGTGCCACCCTGCACAGTAACAGGACCGCCCTTTTGTTCCCCAATGGAAAACACTATTCAAAAAAGAAAATTACATTACAGCAGTAATGTTCCCCAATTGGAATCCACAGTAATTAGGTCGCCAACTTGCCACCATAAACTAATAGTGTAGGTTCCTCATTTTGCCTCCATATAGTAATTAAGTCCCTCAATCTGGCCCCTTTAATTAATAAGGTTCCCCATCTTATACCCCTATGTCCCGGGTGCTGGTCCTCATATCCCTGGCCCCCATGTTCCATGACCTTCATGTCTCCCCATTATGCTGCATCCATCGAAGAATAGCAAAAAAATAAAAAATTATTCTTACCCACCTACACTCCCAGCATCCTTTCTGTTGAGTTCTGGCACTGTCATGTTAAAATAGCCACCGAACTATAAGAGCCCGGCGGGTGACGTCAGTGTGCCAATCGAGATCACTTTCATGAGCCACCTGCGATGAGTGCACGCAAGTCAGCTGCCGGCCTCTGATAGGTTGGAGGTCATTTTAAGTATTGCAGTGCAAACTTTCTGCACTTCAATACATTTCAACTGAATGAGCATCCTCAGACAGCCCACCAAGGACCCAGGCCCACCGCAGAATCGTCCAGTGTCCTGGTGCTCCAGTCCGACCCAGACAGCAAGTTGTTTAAAGTGTATCAGGTTGGCATACGTGAAATATGTAGTGTACATCAGGTTGGCATACACAAGTTATGTAGCATGCATCAGGTTGGCATACGTGAGTTGTGCAAGTCAGAAATGAATTTAGTAGTCCATAGATGTGCGGTACAGTTTAAAGCATTCTTTTATACACAGGCAAGGTATGTTGGGGCAGGTGTCGCATTGATAAGTACTGTCCTTTCTGATCCCCCTTCTGTAACAAGCTCTGAACCTGTTTTGTGACCTTCCTCTCTTCATGGTTTGAGTGACCTCACTGGGAAAATGTTGCCCTGATATGATACGGGAATCTTCAGTTCCAGAAATACTGGGGCCTGCTCCTTTCTCACTTCCAAAGATTAAGGCCTTGGTCACTACCTCCTGAAACTGGAGGTACATACCACCATTCTCACCTGCACATCATGATAGCACAAAAGAGTTATACCTTGCCATCTGTACAATGTACATGGCCAGCTTATTGTGCCACATCTTAGCTTTTCTCAACCCCATGTTCTTGTTATACCCCAGGACATTGTTTGGTTTAGTGACCTGTGTAGAGGAACCTCATACAATGGTGGGAGTGCTGCCATCACCATGTATGGTGGTCAAGAAAGGGACATCCTTCTTATCTTTGTACATGACTACAAGCGTGTTGTCGCAACATTTGGCTGTGCTCTCACACTTTCTGAGCAGCTGCCCGATTAGAGAGAGACTTGAATAGTTGGATGCTGGTACAAAAGTTATCTATGAAGAGATGATAACCTTGATCCAGCAGTGGATGCACCAATTCCCGCAGAATTTCCCCCCTCACTCCCAGGACAGGGGGACATTCAGGGGGTTTAAATCAGGTGTCCTTCCCTTTATAAACTCTAAACCTGTGGGTGTACCCTGAGGCACTATCACACAGCTTGTAGAGTTTAATTCCATACTTGGCCCTCTTACTTGGCAGGTATTGCCGGAATTTGAGCCTCCCCTTTAAATTTATTAGGGAATCATCCATGCAGATGTCCCTTTGGGGAACATACACCTCAGCAAACTTGTTGCTGAAGTGATCAATGGTCACCAGTCTAATTTTAAAAACTTGGGGTCATCTCAGGGAGGAACCCAGTGGATTATCATTGTAATGCAAAAATTCATGGATGGCCTCACATCATTTATGGGTCATAGCCATGCAGAACAGTGGAGTGTTATAGAAAACATCAATATTGCCGAAGTTCTATCCCTCACCAACACCATGTGAAGGACAAGACCCCAAAATGTCAAAAACAATTTCTACTGGGTGTCACGCCGCTCTGTCTGTATCTGGTTTTCGGCGTGACAATGCATATGTTTGCTTTAACCCTTTTCTCTTTTCCCCCTAATTTTAGCTGGGATACTGTTGGCTGTTACCTGGATGGAGTCTTCTCAGTTCCCTGCTCTGCTGCGCAGCTGTACATGGGTATAGGTCATGTGCGGTCCCTGGTTGCCACTGTGGAAGCTGTCCACGGGGTGTGAGGTCATTTGCAGCTGATGCATGACTTTCCACGTGTGTCAGTGCTTTCAGACACAGCCAGGTGCCCTGAGCCTCAGTTCCTGAACTGATTGTGCTGTAATGGTTTCTGTTTGTGCTTAGGGGGTGCGCGGCCACACCTTCCCTGCTTTTATCAGGGCTAGGCTGCTTTCACATTAGCGTTGGTACGGGGCTGTCGCGCTGCGTCGGCCCGACGTACCGACGCATACTGTCCTACGACGCTTCCGTTTCCCCATTGTAAGGTCCGGGGAGGAGGGGGCAGAGTTCGGCCGCGCATGCACGGTCGAAAATGGCGGACACGACGTGCAAAAAAACGTTACATGTAACTTTTTTTGTGCCGATGGTCCGCCATAACACGACGCAACCGTCGCACGATGGTTGCAACGTGTGGCACTGCGTCGCAATGCATCGCTAATAAAAGTCTATGGAGAAAAAACGCATCCTGCGGGCAACTTTGCAGGATGCGTTTTTTCTCCACAACAACGCATTGCGACGTGCAGTGCCCGACGCTAGTGTGAAAGTAGCCTTAGGCTTCTTTCACACTTCAGTTGTTTGGCGTCAGTCTGCTCCGACATAGTGACGGATCGACGGATCTGTCAAAATTGTTGAGAAAACAGTTCTAACGGATCCGTTTTGTTGACGGATCAGTTACACGGATGCGTAAAAAAACGGATCCGTTAGAACCGTTGCAACCGTTTTTTACATCCGTTGGAACTGTTTTTTGACGGATCCGTTTTTTAAAAACCGAGGATCTCAATGTGATTGGCTAATACAAAGTACTTGGAAATGTGACTGGCTACTGGAAACTACTGGGAAACTATATATACAGTGTATTTACACCACATCTTTGAAAGGTTGTAGAGAAAGTGGCAGAGATGGAAGGAGTACTGGCGAATATTGTGAAGATATGTGCGGATTTCACTTTTGAGGCTAATCAGTTGGCAGTCATCGTTCGGGACAAGAAGGAAGAAAGACTGCGCATCCTGCGGCAGCGGCGGAAGAGAAGGCTGTGGATCCATCCTATCCCAACGAATGACCCGTGGCGTTTATTCCACACTGTATATTGAATTGAGGGAAAATCCTGAAAAATTGCTGGCAGGGTCTGTCTTGCTGGCTGGCACTGTGTTCTCTCTCTGCTTCTTCTCTGCTTGATGGCACATTAAAGAATGAAGCCCACCTGTCCTGTTTATATAGTTTTGGGGTTGTCTGGGAAAAGTATCTACTTTTTGGAGCATACTCAATTGAAAAAGCGGATTGGGGCGAAGGATCCGCCAAATGACGGATCGCGACGGATCCATCGCCCATAGGCGGCCATTCTAGGGAATGGAGCACGCGACGGATCCGTCGCGAACCGCCATTTCGGCGCAGACAAAAAACGTTATAATGTCCGTCAATGTCTAGATGACGTCCGCCAAATCTCGACGGAACCATCACATGGCGGATGGAACGGACGACCATCCGCCACAATCAGTCTCTAATGCAAGTCTATGGGAAAATAGCGGATCCGCCCAAAAAAATGGCGGATCCTCTATTTGATGAAAACGGCGGATTCAAACTGACGCCAAAAGACTGAAGTGTGAAAGAGGTCTTAGGGTGTGTACTTGAAATGCTGTCCCCAGCCAATTGCTGAGGGGTAGTTCCTATATAAAGTTCCCCTGCCCTATGGGCGGGGCCTGAGCTACTCACAAAGCTCCTGAACTTTGCTATGTGTGTTTGTGTTCCAGCACCTCTCCTGTCTATGTTTTGGTACCAAAGTCCTTGCCTTGATTCCTGTTTTGTCCTGTTCTGGCGCCTGTCCTGGAGGCGGTATATCCAGGCCCGAATCCTTGATCCTGTACCTGAACCTGTCTGAACTGTGTCTACTGTGATTGTTCCTGGAATCCCTCTGCATCTGGAGCCTCACACTCAGTGACTTTGAGTCTCTTGTAACCAGTGTTTCTGCTGAGCATCTACTACTCTGTGCTCTGACTACCATGCGGTGTTAACCCCATCTGGCCCACGACCAGTACGGCGGTGCTTGCACCATCACGTTCGAGTTCTTTCCTAGGTCCGATGCTCGGAGCCTGACGACCGTAGTCTGGAACCCGATGACCGCTGTCTGGAGCTTGGAGCCTGATGACTGTGGTGGTGCCTGTAGGTCGTTTCAGATGTCCGGAACCGAACGACTCCTGTCTGATGTCTGCCGGTGACCCTGGGTCCAGATGTCCTGATGTCCTGTCTGTACCCTGATGTCCTGTGTCCTATGCCCTGATGTAGCTGATGACCTGGGCTGCCACGCCAGTGTCCCAGCTGATGACCTGGGCTCCCACGTCAGTGTCCTTGATATCCAATGTACTGATGACCTCGTGTACCCTGATGTCCCGATGACCTCATGTGTCCTGATGTCCTGTCTGCATCCTGATGACCTCATGTACCCTGATGTCCTGCCTCTGTCCTGATGTCCCGCCTATGTGTGCCTCGGTAATCCGTTGGTGCCTTGGGGTCCACTGGGTGGTACCCTTCTGGGGGGTGTGGAATCGGGAGCCTGGCATAGTCTTGTTTGGTTTATGTACTGTGTGACTTTACTTTAGTAAACTTTACTTTCTCTATACCTGAAGTTGTGCGGTGTAATCAAGTCCTACGTGTCTCTTTCCTTGTCCACATGCTCAGCTGCCACAGAACCCCGGTCTCTGCCCTCCCCTAGTTCGGGTAGGCCCGGGTCCCCCTCTGTGGTATAAAGGGTCCATATTGCGTCCCCGGGGGACGCGTGCCCCACGCCTTTTGAGGTCGGTCAGCTTGGTCGCGTCTATGGGCTTGGTCCGCATCGGCAGCTGCAGCTGACCATGACACTGGGTCTACAGGGGTTCAGTTACAAATGATATGGTCCCATCAACAAATCTAAATTGCAGGGAAATGGTGCTACCCCCATGACGATGACTCCCAGTGTCCTGCTGCAAGATTCAACAGGCCACTTATGTCAGTACCACTGACATATAGAAAAAATAACCTAACAGGGTGTTGTATCAGATATAGATAAAAAAAATAAAGCATCATTGAAATGATCTCACCCAGTTCAGGCAGACAATGGACCGCTCACATCCATATTTAGGCATTCTTGAGGAACAGTCGGCATCAAAGTGCTATTTATATTTCCACAAACCCAAACCATTGGAGCAACCCTGCCGGCATCACTGCATGGCCTTCCATCCTCCACCTACCGGATACATCAACTCACTCACCCTGTGCCATGCTGTGAGATATGTCTGCTGCTGGCTCCAGGCCATGTGCTTCATGGCCGCTTGCTCTGTGTACACTTCCTGTCATGTGTGCATAGGGGGGCGGCGCTGGCAAATCCAGATTCTTATTGAATCTGTGTGCACCTCCCTAAGGTGTCCCTGGCCAATTGCCTAGAGGCCTCTGATACTTAAACCTTCCTGACCCATTGGAGGATTCCTGAGCAAACTATTTCTTTCAGTTAGTATTTGCTACTGAGCTGCCAGGTCGTGTCTGGTCTCTGAAGGCTGCAATACGCAGGCTTTTATCCGTGTTCTGTTTGTATATCGGTGTCTGTTCCTGTTCCCACTCTGGTGTGTATACCTCTGCCTTATCTCTCTGCTCTGTTTGCCACTACCAGTGGCTCTGCACTTCTCTGCTCGCCACTACTTGTGGCTTTGCACCTCTCTGCTCTGTTCGCCACTACCTGTGGCTCTGTGCTTCTCTGCTTTGCTTGCCACAACCTGTGGCTCTCCGCCTTCTGGCTTTTGGATCTGCCTCCAGCATCTCCGTTCTTGGTGCTGTCTTCTCCTTCTCTGCACTTAGCTCCGCCTCTTGCTCTTGGCTTCACCTTTTGCTCTTGGCTCCGCCTCCTGCATTTGCTCTTGGCTCCACCTCCTGTGGTTCTGCTTTGCATCTGCTCTTGCTCTATCTCCGCTCTGCAACTTGCCACACAGGTCTCTACCTGTTTCTTTTATATTCCCCAGCCCGAACAGGTCCCTACCTGTTCCCATATACCCTCCAGTCTGAACAGGTTCTTACCTGTTTCCATACACCCGCCCGTATACCGGTTCCTACCAGAGTATCAGCCCTGTCCGTCTGACCTGCCAGAGTGCCTGCCTGTGTCCCCGTCAAGCCGGTCTGGGCCTCTGCCGTACCCATCCGCCAGCCAGTGTCACAGCCATGCCTGCCTGTGTCCTGTCCCCGGTGGGATCAGCATCCGCAGCCAGACACCACCCTGGAGTGGTACCTGGTAGCTACCTGCTGCATATGTCTGACCTCACCATCAGAGGCTCCAGCGAACACCTAGGAAGCTACTTAGTTACGCCCCTTCCAGGGAAGTCTGGTCTGTGGTCCAGTGGGTCCACACGCCCCAGATGCCCGCACCAAGCAGTCTGGGCGTGAGCGTTACAACCATGATGGCAGTAGAAAAACTAAACCACCCTCAAACGCGTTTCATCCCTCCTGGGACTCATGACATTGCAGGAGGCTTCTGTTATTACCCTGAAACAGCAAAGTCGTTCATCTTATCTGCCATATCCCCTGATGAGTCCCAGGAGGGATGAAACGCATTGGGAGGCAGTTTTGTTTATCTACCGACATCATGGTGTGGGTCTAAGATGTGGAACTCTAAATAGCACTTTGATTCTGACTGTTCCACAAGAGTACCTAAATACGGATGTCAGAGGTCTGCCTGAACTGTGTGAGATGATTCCAATGATGCTTTATGGTTTTTTTGATCTCTCTCTGATATGACACCATGTCAGGTTCGTTTTTCTATGTCAGTGGTACTGATATAAGTGGCCAACTACTTCTATTTGGTAAGTCAATTGACCTGCAATTCGAAGGGCAGATCTTTTTAATTAGTGACTTGTTGTGTCTTAATTTTAATGATACACTAAATGTTAAATTTTAATATCCCAACTTCTGACTTATCCTAAATCAGTTTTGTGGGAATAATATCCTTTATTATAATTTTCTTGGTGAATATCAAACCGGTTATTTCCTAAGATTCAGCAAGCACCTCAATACGATCAAAGCGATTCTGGTCACGGTGACGCATTAAAGCTTGGACGTATCCAATACGTCCATGATCAGGAAGTACTTGCAAACCAGGACGTAGGGCTATGTCTAAGGTCATGAAGGGGTTAAGGAAAAATTATTTTCAAATCAGTAACACACCTTATGGGTCCATAATCTGGAGTCATGTGCAGAGGAGGGTCATCTTCCTCAGGTTTAGATCAACCTTGTTCTAATTTGCCCATCTAAGGCACCTTTCACACATCAGGTTTTCGCCGTCAGGCACAATCCTGCGAGTTTTGAAAAAAGCGGATCCTTTTTTTCCCGCTGGATTTATTTTTTCCTCAGAGTTGCATTATTGCTGGATTGCGCCTGATGGCCACACTTTTCATCTGTTTTTTGCCGGATCCGTCAAAAAAAATCTGTTTCTGGCGGACGGAGAAAACTTACAGAGGAATGCTTTTTCTGTCCAGCAATAAATGGATGAAACAGATGTGAAATGATGAATCCGGCCTCCGAATCTGGTTTTTCCATACTAATCATGCACACTTTCCGTTCTCTCTTCCCCCCGCTCATTTAAAAAATATATATATATATGTTGCATCAGTTTTTCACAATTTGCAACAGGTCCGTTTTTTTAAAATTCGCCGGATCCTGTCTGACGGCAAAAAAACTGATGTGTGAAAGTAGCCTAAGTGGTAGTTTAGTACAGCAGTTATGCACGTTGCAACACAAAAGAACTCAAGTTAATAAATCAATTTATTTACGTAATATATTAAGTTGATTTAAACAGATCTGAGCAGCTAGAGTGATGGCCATTTGCAGTGGTCTCAGTCACATTTTTCTCTTCATTTCCTGACAGAGGGGCTGCCAAGGCAGCAGTGAACACTTACAATGACCCTTTCTCATTTTACTTCCCATACAAAGCCAACTCTGGCCTATGCTGATCAAAACAGTTGATTATTTTGGGCCAAATCTTCTTATAACATCTTGTGTGTTTGACATAGCTGATGTGATGAATTTTTTTCATTATGGCTGCAAAAAAGGGAAGAAAGGAGCTGTTCAACACAGATCACAATTTTCCCAGATCTGCAGTATCAGGGCTACTCAATTTTTACAATCCGTATGGTGTTGTTCACAGATAATTTAGTCATCCTTGTCCTTGGCTCCATGTTTCAGAATACGGGTGAATTCCGCATAATTGAAGTTGCCTTTTTTGTCAATTGGTGCTTCTCTGTACATCTCATCCACCTCCTCATCTGTAAAGCGGTCTCCCATTGTGGTTAGGAGCTCACGTAAATGGTCCTCATGGATGACGCCTGTAGAACACAAATAAAGTAGAATTAGGAGGCACAAACTTGTAAAAAAAAATATCAAAAACATAGAAACTAGAAAAAAATTATTCTTTAAATGATTTTTTTTGTCTTGTGACAATCCAATCTAGTGAAAAAGGAAAAGTAAATTAACAGTATCACTGAGAGGTAAAAAAAACAGCCATACTTGCAATATCATGTCCTAACACAAATGCACAAACAGGATGCAGCGGGTCCCCCAATAAAAAACCAGGGGCAGCACAGGTGCAAAATACTGAAAACAAGCCACTCACTAAGCCAAACATCCATGGGGCGGCTGCCTAGTATTTTAATTGCACACGTCTGCATAGGGCGTCGTTCACACAATTACGTGAGATGCACCTCTATCCGTATAGCAGCCTATTAGGCCGGAGACACACTGGTGCGAGATACGGCCGAGTCTCGGTGGTTAAAAGCAAGCTGTGGCACCGGCACTCCGGAGCGGAGCGTGCGGCTCCATGTATTGCTATGCAGCTGCACGCTCCGCTCCGGAGTGCAGGTGCCACAGCTTGCTTTTAACCACCGAGACTCGGCCGTATCTCGCACCAGTGTGTCTCCGGCCTTATAGATGCCCCTTCTATTACATCAGGCAGGCTACCAATACCATATGTGCACCCACAGACTAGACACCCCACTTTACCCAGCCACCACTGGAAAGACCCAGCCTTCAGCCTGCAAAAAAATTATGCAAAAGCTGCAAATAATGAAAGAGGCATTTGTCATTATTTTGGCCAAAATACATAAGCTCGCAACCCACGTCACAGGTCCTCATTATCTTTCAAGTCCTACACTAAACTCTTCTCTAAATTAAAAAAAAAAAAAAAATTACTGATAAAAGGAAAAGAAAATTGAAATACTAGGCAGCCGCCCCACAGATGTTTGGCGAGTTAGAAAGTGGCTAGTTTTCAGTATTTTGCATCTGTGCTGCCCATGCTTGTTTCTTGGGGGACCCGCTGTATCCTGCTTGTGCATTTGTGTTAGGACATGATATTGCAAGTATGGCTATTTTTTCCCCTCTCAGTGATATTGACAATCCAATCTAACCTGAACCCAGCAGCAAGGATCATATTTCTGTCCAACCGCTACACTGATACCGCCACGCTGTGCCACTATTTGCACTGGTTGCCCATTCGCTACAGAATACAATATAAAACGTATCCCTCGTGCCCACGAAGCTCATCACTGTTCTGCACTGCCCTACATCTCCCTCATCTCTGTCTACCAACCTACCCATCCTCTCCATTCTGCTAATGACCCAAGACTAACATCCTCTATAATCCGAAACTCCCACTCCCATCTCCAGGACTTCTCTCATGCTGCACCAGTTTTCTGGAATGGATTACCCAAGGCCATCTGGTTAATTCCCAGTATCCACGGTTTTAATTTTCCCTAAAAAAAAACAGTTCTTTAGACTGGCCTATCAACTCACCTCACTAATCTAACTATTCCCTGTCCTCCCCTCCACTCCCTGAATAGCATTTAGCATCAGTACATGTACACATACTGGCTGATGACTGGTTCATGCAGCGTTATTTGATGCCCCTATCTAATATATAATTGCCTAGAATACTACTTCCTGCAATTTGTGCCAACTTCCGTGGCTTTGTCCGGAGATAATGTCCGGAGCTAATGTCCGGAGATAAGTGACGTCACCAGTGTCCTACACCCAGGCAGAGCACAGAGGCCCCAGGCAGCATATGGGGCCCCAGGCAGAGCACAGTGGCCCGAGGCAGAGCACAGGGGCCCCAGGCAGCATATGGGGCCCCAGGCAGCGCACAGTGGTCCCAGGCAGAGCACAGGGGCCCCAGGCAGCCTATGGGGCCCCAGGCAGAGCACAGTGGCCCCAGGCAGAGCACAGGGGCCCCAGGCAGAGCACAGGGGCCCCAGGCAGCATATGGGGCCCCAGGCAGAGCACAGTGGCTCCAGGCAGAGCACAGGGGCCCCAGGCAGAGCACAGGGGCCCCAGGCAGAGCACAGGGGCCCCAGGCAGCATATGGGGCCCCAGGCAGAGCACAGGGGCCCCAGGCAGCATATGGGGCCCCAGGCAGAGCACAGTGGCCCCAGGCAGAGCACAGGGGCCCCAGGCAGAACATGGGACCCCAGGCAGCATATGGGGCCCCAGGCAGAGCACAGGGGCCCCAGGCAGCATATGGGGCCCCAGGCAGAGCACAGTAGCCCCAGGCAGCATATGGGGCCCCAGGCAGAGCACAGTGGCCCCAGGCAGAGCACAGGGGCCCCAGGCAGCATATGGGGCCCCAGGCAGAGCACAGTGGTCCCAGGCAGAGCACAGGGGCCCCAGGCAGAGCACAGTGGCCCCAGGCAGAACATGGGGCCCCAGGCAGAGCACAGTGGCCCCAAGCAGAGCACAGGGGCCCCAGGCAGAACATGGGGCCCCAGGCAGAGCACAGGGGCCCCAGGCAGAGCACAGGGGCCCCAGGCAGCATATGGGGCCCCAGGCAGAGCACAGTAGCCCCAGGCAGAGCACACACCAAATCGGAGGCCGAGGGGCCCCGCCAACCAAATCGGAGGCCGAGGGGCCCCGCCAACCAAATCGGAGGCTGAGGAGCCCCGCCCACCAAATCGAAGGCCGAGCGGCCCCGCCCACCAAAGCGGAGGCCGAGGGGCCCCGACCACCACATCGGAGGCCGAGGGGCCCCGCCCACCAAATCGGAGGCCGAGGGTCCCCGCCCACCAAATTGGAGGCCGAGGGTCCCCGCCCACCAAATTGGAGGCCGAGGGTCCCCGCCCACCAAATCGGAGGACGAGGGGCCCCACCCACCAAATCGGAGGACGAGGGGCCCCACCAACCAAATCGGAGGCCGAGGAGCCCCGCCCACCAAAAGTAAGTGCGGCCCCAAAAGTAAGTGCGCCCCCGGGTGCAAAAGTAAGTGCGCCCCCGGGTGCAAAAGTAAGTGCGCCCCCGGGTGCAAAAGTAAGTGCGCCCCCGGGTGCAAAAGTAAGTGCGCCCCCGGGTGCAAAAGTAAGTGCGCCCCCGGGTGCAAAAGTAAGTGCGCCCCCGGGTGCAAAAGTAAGTGCGCCCCCGGGTGCAAAAGTAAGCGCGCCCCCGAGTGCAAAAGTAAGCGCGCCCCCCAGTCCCGTGTGTGAAAAGTGCTGCTGTAAAGCTGGTAGCGCTGTTCAAGCACCAAGTATTTCCTTCAGGAAATGCCCATCTAATATATAATTGCCTAGAATACTACTTCCTGCAATTTGTGCCAACTTCCGTGGCTTTGTCCGGAGCTAATGTCCGGAGATAAGTGACGTCACCAGTGTCCTACACCCAGGCAGAGCACAGGGGCCCCAGGCAGCATATGGGGCCCCAGGCAGAGCACAGTGGCCCCAGGCAGAGCACAGGGGCCCCAGGCAGCATATGGGGCCCCAGGCAGAGCACAGGGGCCCCAGGCAGAGCACAGGGGCCCCAGGCAGCATATGGGGCCCCAGGCAGAGCACAGGGGCCCCAGGCAGAGCACAGGGGCCCCAGGCAGCATATGGGGCCCCAGGAAGAGCACAGGGGCCCCAGGCAGCATATGGGGCCCCAGGCAGAGCACAGGGGCCCCAGGCAGAGCACAGGGGCCCCAGGCAGAGCACAGGGGCCCCAGGCAGAGCACAGGGGCCCCAGGCAGAGCACAGGGGCCCCAGGCAGAGCACAGGGGCCCCAGGCAGCATATGGGGCCCCAGGCAGAGCACAGTGGCCCCAGGCAGAGCACAGTGGCCCCAGGCAGAGCACAGGGGCCCCAGGCAGAGCACAGGGGCCCCAGGCAGAGCACAGGGGCCCCAGGCAGCATATGGGGCCCCAGGCAGCATATGGGGCCCCAGGCAGAGCACAGGGGCCCCAGGCAGCATATGGGGCCCCAGGCAGAGCACAGTGGCCCCAGGCAGAGCACACACCAAATCGGAGGCCGAGGGGCCCCGCCAACCAAATCGGAGGCCGAGGGGCCCCGCCCACCACATCGGAGGCCGAGGGTCCCCGCCCACCAAATCGGAGGCCGAGGGTCCCCGCCCACCAAATCGGAGGCCGAGGGTCCCCGCCCACCAAATCGGAGGCCGAGGGTCCCCGCCCACCAAATCGGAGGCCGAGGGTCCCCGCCCACCAAATCGGAGGCTGAGGGTCCCCGCCCACCAAATCGGAGGCCGGTCCCCGCCCACCAAATCGGAGGCCGGTCCCCGCCCACCAAATCGGAGGCCGAGGAGCCCCGCCCACCAAAAGTAAGTGCGGCCCCAAAAGTAAGTGCGCCCCCGGGTGCAAAAGTAAGTGCGCCCCCGGGTGCAAAAGTAAGTGCGCCCCCGGGTGCAAAAGTAAGTGCGCCCCCGGGTGCAAAAGTAAGTGCGCCCCCGGGTGCAAAAGTAAGTGCGCCCCCGGGTGCAAAAGTAAGTGCGCCCCCGGGTGCAAAAGTAAGCGCGCCCCCCAGTCCCGTGTGTGAAAAGTGCTGCTGTAAAGCTGGTAGTGCTGTTCAAGCACCATGTATTTCCTTCAGGAAATGCCCATCTAATATATAATTGCCTAGAATACTACTTCCTGCAATTTGTGCCAACTTCCGTGGCTTTGTCCGGAGCTAATGTCCGGAGATAATGTCCGGAGCTAATGTCCGGAGCTAATGCCGGAGCTAATGTCCGGAGATAAGTGACGTCACCAGTGTCCTACACACAGGCAGAGCACAGGGGCCCCAGGCAGCATATGGGGCCCCAGGCAGAGCACAGTGGCCCCAGGCAGAGCACAGGGGCCCCAGGCAGCATATGGGGCCCCAGGCAGAGCACAGTGGTCCCAGGCAGAGCACAGGGGCCCCAGGCAGCCTATGGGGCCCCAGGCAGAGCAAAGTGGCCCCAGGCAGAGCACAGGGGCCCCAGGCAGCATATGGGGCCCCAGGCAGAGCACAGGGGCCCCAGGCAGCATATGGGGCCCCAGGCAGAGCACAGGGGCCCCAGGCAGAACATGGGGCCCCAGGCAGAGCACAGGGGCCCCAGGCAGCATATGGGGCCCCAGGCAGAGCACAGGGGCCCCAGGCAGAGCACAGGGGCCCCAGGCAGCATATGGGGCCCCAGGCAGCATATGGGGCCCCAGGCAGAGCACAGGGGCCCCAGGCAGAACATGGGGCCCCAGGCAGAGCACAGGGGCCCCAGGCAGAGCACAGGGGCCCCAGGCAGCATATGGGGCCCCAGGCAGAGCACAGGGGCCCCAGGCAACATATGGGGCCCCAGGCAGAGCACAGGGGCCCCAGGCAACATATGGGGCCCCAGGCAGAGCACAGTGGCCCCAGGCAGAGCACAGGGGCCCCAGGCAGCATATGGGGCCCCAGGCAGAGCACAGTGGTCCCAGGCAGAGCACAGGGGCCCCAGGCAGCATATGGGGCCCCAGGCAGAGCACAGTGGTCCCAGGCAGCATATGGGGCCCCAGGCAGAGCACAGTGGTCCCAGGCAGAGCACAGGGGCCCCAGGCAGCTTATGGGGCCCCAGGCAGAGCACAGTGGCCCCAGGCAGAACATGGGGCCCCAGGCAGAGCGCAGTGGCCCCAGGCAGAGCACAGGGGCCCCAGGCAGAGCACAGGGGCCCCAGGCAGAACATGGGGCCCCAGGCAGAGCACAGGGGCCCCAGGCAGCATATGGGGCCCCAGGCAGCATATGGGGCCCCAGGCAGAGCACAGGGGCCCCAGGCAGCATATGGGGCCCCAGGCAGAGCACAGTGGCCCCAGGCAGAGCACACACCAAATCGGAGGCCGAGGGGCCCCGCCAACCAAATCGGAGGCCGAGGGGCCCCGCCAACCAAATCGGAGGCCGAGGAGCCCCGCCCACCAAAGCGGAGGCCGAGGGGCCCAGCCCCGCCCACCAAAGCGGAGGCCGAGGGGCCCCGACCACCACATCGGAGGCCGAGGGTCCCCGCCCACCAAATTGGAGGCCGAGGGACCTGGCCCCGCCCACCAAAGTAGAGGCCGAGGGGCCCCGCCCACCACATCGGAGGCCGACGGGCCCCACCCACCAAAGCGGAGGCCGAGGGTCCCCGCCCACCAAATCGGAGGCCGAGGGTCCACACCATCCAAATCGGAGGCCGAGGGGCCCCGCCCACCAAATCGGAGGCCGACGGGCCCCACCCACCAAAGCGGAGGCCGAGGGTCCCCGCCCACCAAATCGGAGGCCGAGGGTCCCCGCCCACCAAATTGGAGGCCGAGGGTCCCCGCCCACCAAATCGGAGGCTGAGGGTCCCCGCCCACCAAATCGGAGGCCGAGGGGCCCCACCAACCAAATCGGAGGCCGAGGGGCCCCGCCCACCAAATTATTCTTACATTTGAATAAATAAAGTATATATGGATTCTAGACTCCCGATTCTTTAGAATCGGGCTGCCATCTAGTGTATTATATTGATGGCTGGATCTTCCATGACAAGCACTTCTAATTTTTCCTTTTGGCCACCTCCCTTCATACGCATAGATAGTAAGTGTAAGGGTATGGACATCCTGATCACGTTTTCCCCTGGAAGACGACAAGTTTTATTGTTGTAATAACAGTCATTGTGTTCTCATGTGAATTGTGTCCTGTGTCTTTTGTAAATACTCTAATGTGAATCGGGTTGCAATATGTTATGTGGTGTAATGTGTATTGAAATAGTGATGAAGTGTAAATAGTGTAATGCGTTGGATATGTTAATATTGGTAATGTATATAGTTGATTTAAGGGCAAGTTAAAAGTGAATGGTTTTGACTAGCCCATAGTGGGAGGGGCTAGTGTAAGGGAAAGTCACTGCTTCTTGACAGAAAGTTACATAGGGTCTGGAGTGCAAAGTGAGCTGATAAAAAGACCCAAAGCGTGCAGGGTGACCCTGAATGAGAGGAACTTGAAGAGAAAGGATAGTGAGATTCTGAGGATAAGTGACAGAGCGACAGAATGGCTTTCCAGAGACAGGTCCTGGGAGAGGATGCCTAGCCATGAGACCTTGGGCTTTAACGCTGAAAGGTAATGTGCCTAAACAGAGACTGGGACTAGTGAAGGGTCCCGAGTAGGAGTTCCAGGGTGCCAGCAGTGGAAAAAAAATGGGACGCGGGAGTACTGAACAAGTAACGGAAACTTGTTAATCAGTACTGTAGGATGAGAAATTAGGACGAGAAAATTCAAAGCCAAAATCAGCCAGACTGAGTGGAGTAATAGAGTCATAAACTTAAAAAAGAAGAAAAGGAAGGACATAAAAAAAAAAAAAGAAAAAGGCAGAAAAAGCAAGAAGAGAAGAGGGTAGGGGGAGGTAGGGAAGGTCATAGGAAAAGTTGTTCAAAGGTGGGGTCCAAAGAATGTATATTTAGATTTCCCCAATAAAGGGCCAGATAGTCAGCCAAAGATCTAAATTCCAGCCAGTAATCTAAATGCCAGCGCAGTGAATATTCATTTCTGTTTAGCGGTGGGCACAAGCTTTAACTGCCGGCTCCTGCCTCTGTGACCCGATGTTCCGCCGCTCTCCCTTCCGTCTTTCTGGGACAATGACTAGTGTATAAGCCGAGGGGGACGTTTTCAGCACAAAAAAAGTGCTGAAAAACTCGGCTTATACACGAGTATATACGGTACTTCAAATTTTCACGCAAGTTCTAAAAGTACATAAAAAGAACCGATCATAGTCAAAAATTAGACTAAAAAAAAAAAATTATTCAGCCCACCATTAGATGAATTTCTCTGGCTTTGGGTGCGTACTCCAGGATGGTACTCGGAAAAAGCGGCTGTGTATTTTAACAGCATGTTTTTAAAGGTATTGTAATAAAATGAAGTTTTTACTGTCCACCCCTTCACCTGATTTTGGATGTCTGTTGCTGGAACTTTTTTGTTCAAATATTAGACTGTCTTTTTTTTACATGAGGAAAATTATCCAATATCATGGATAATTGATGGCAAAAGTATGTCAATCTTTTAGGAAATTATGAAATAACCTTAGGAAGAAACACTGGATCAGGTTTAAGAATAAACTGATCATCCAGAACCTTGGTATATGGTTTTTCTGACAAGGCTTGACGCTCCCCAACCCTCCTAACAGAGGTTATGGCTGTTAGAAAATGCTTTATAGGGTCAAGATCTTTAAATATATTTGATCTAATTCGCTGGCTGAAATGGAATTAGAACTAGATTTAAATTCCAGGGAGTAGCTTTTGGGGTAAATTTTTAGAAAATTTACTTAAAACAAAAATCTAACAATCCAGGAATGGTAGACAATTCTGACAACAAACAGAGCACTAAGAGCTGAAACTAGGACTTTAATGATGTTAACACTAAGACCCCCAATCTGGCCACAGCTGACTGAACCCCAGAATTTTATTAATAAGCTACTGAGAGAAGAAAAGGATCAACCTCAGCTTTAGGCAGAAAGGATATCCATGGTCTGGTATAAATTTTAGAACTGACTAAGGAAGGACCATAAGATTTGATTGAAAGCATTCTGAGCCCTGGAATTCCAGGCTCTTTTTGGCCAAAAAAGGAGCTAGTGGGCTTGTTTTCTTATAGTGTACTCCTTGGCTCCGCTGTTGAAGTCACCTGTAGGGACAAACAGGTATTCTAGGTGTGAAAAAAATGGTATGATATACAGTATAGACCAAAAGTTTGGACACACATTCTCATTTAAAGATTTTTCTGTATTTTCATGACTATGAAAATTGTACATTCACACTGAAGGCATCAAAACTATGAATTAACACATGTGGAATTATATACTTAACAAAAAAGTGTGAAACAACTGAAAATATGTCTTATATTCTAGGTTCTTCAAAGTAGCCACCTTTTGCTTTGATGACTGCTTTGCACACTCTTGGCATTCTCTTGATGAGCTTCAAGAGGTAGTCACCGGGAATGGTCTTCCAACCATCTTGAAGGAGTTCCCAGAGATGTTTAGCACTTGTTGGCCCTTTTGCCTTCACTCTGCGGTCCAGCACACCCCAAACTATCTCGATTGGGTTCAGGTCTGGTGACTGTGGAGGCCAGGTCATCTGGCGTAGCACCCCATCATTCTCCTTCTTGGTCAAATAGCCCTTACACAGCCTGGAGGGGTGTTTGGGGTCATTGTCCTGTTGAAAAATAAATGATGGTCCAACTAAACACAAACCGGATGGAAAAGCATGCCGCTGCAAGATGCTGTGGTAGCCATGCTGGTTCAGTATGCCTTCAATTTTGAATAAATCCCCAACAGTGTCACCAGCAAAGCACCCCCACATCATCACACCTCCTCCTCCATGCTTCACGGTGGGAACCAGGCATGTAGAGTCCATCCGTTCACCTTTTCTGCGTCACACAAAGACACGGTGGTTGAAACCAAAGATCTCACATTTGGACTCATCAGACCAAAGCACAGATTTCCACTGGTCTAATGTCCATTCCTTGTGTTCTTTAGCCCAAACAAGTCTCTTCCTGTCCTTAGCAGTGGTTTCCTAGCAGCTATTTTACCATGAAGGCCTGCTGCACAAAGTCTCCTCTTAACAGTTGTTGTAGAGATGAAATGTGTCTGCTGCTAGAACTCTGTGTGGCATTGACCTGGTCTCTAATCTGAGCTGCTGTTAACCTGCAATTTCTGAGGCTGGTTACTCGGATAAACATATCCTCAGAAGCAGAGGTGACTCTCGGTCTTCCTTACCTGGGGCGGTCCTCATGTGAGCCAGTTTCTTTGTAGCGCTTGATGGTTTTTGCCACTGCACTTGGGGACACTTTCAAAGTTTTCCCAATTTTTTGGACTGACCTTCATTTCTTAAAGTAATGATGGCCGCTCATTTTTTTTTTTACTTAGAATTTGTATTATGGCAAGAAAAAAGCAGCTAACAGTCTATTCAGTAGAACTATCAGCTGTGTATCCACCAGACTTCTGCACAACACAACTGATGGTCCCAACCCCATTTATAAGGTAAGAAATCCCACTTATTAAACCTGACAGGGCACACCTGTGAAGTGAAAACCATTCCCGGTGACTACCTCTTGAAGCTCATCAAGAGAATGCCAAGAGTGTGCAAAGCAGTCATCAAAGCAAAAGGTGGCTACTTTGAAGAACCTAGAATATAAGACATAATTTCAGTTGTTTCACACTTTTTTGTTAAGTATATAATTCCACATGTGTTAATTCATAGTTTTGATGCCTTAAGTGTGAATGTTCAATTAGCATAGTCATGAAAATACAGAAAAATCTTTAAATGAGAATGTGTGTCCAAACTTTTTGTCTGTACTGTAGATGACCAACATCCCCATCCCATTAGGACAGGATTTCTACTTGAAGTTGACAGAAGTGTATTTGAACTCACTGAACTGCAAGAAGAAATTAATTTAGAGAACACAACACTTTCTAAAGAGAAACAGGGATTCTATAATTGAATACACAGTTGATATAATCTTTGATTTTCTACCAAGGGAGTAATCCTGCTGGCAGGTACCCTGTAAAAAGTGGCTAAATGTGGCACAACAGTGCATTACTAGTCCTGTGGGGTGGAGTGGCAAGATGGAAGCCTTTTCTTATTCCAAAGAAAAACATCCAAGGCTATGTTTTGCCAAACCTACATCAATCATGTCAAACTCGTAGTCACACAGTAGTGATATCAGGGCTGTCCTTATGTCCCACACAGGAGTAACCTGCCTGTGAGAGAGTTAAAGTGGCTGTCCAGTCTCAATTGATAAGTCTGCAAACACTCTAACTGAAGACTTGAAAATCCCACCGATGCAAACACTGGGTGCTGCGAGGATTCGCCAGTTTTTGAGCCTAGAACAGCAGTGCTGTATGCATTATTTTCGAGTCAATGGACGCCATCTTTTCAGCATCGGTCAGCGCCATCTTTGTTCTCTTTTCCATAGTGGTCAACAACTCACATTCTCTGCCAGCCGCCATCTGCAATGCTGTCACGGCGGGTAACAAAACACAAGTCCCAAGTTCTAAATCACAATGTTCCAGACATTTCTTTCATTACTCAGAGTTGCAGAGTTGTGGGGTCCATCCTGCTGCACTACGCGAAGTGTAACAAGGTGGTCTGGGGTGGTAGTCCCAGCCGAGTCAACTAAGCCACAGTCAATAGACACCCCGAAACCTTGCACAGAGATAGACCGGACGGACACAATCCTAGGACACAACTTGCAGTCCAACAGGGAACGAAATTTAATAACAGAGATGAAATGAAGTACAACACTGGCTTCCTGTTCTCTCCCTAGCAATGTCTGTGGCTATACCGACAACAGCCATGGTGGCCAGTAGAAGCAGTAGTCCATATGCAGGAATCTGGACGTTTGAAGTCCCTTCGGCGGGGCCCTTACCAAGTCCTGAGCCCGTGTTGCAGTCTTTAAGTCTGGGGCAACAGATTCTATCCCCTCCTGGGGTCTAGCAATGCCCCGGATGCTGCTGCACACCTACCCAGGGCAAACATGCCAGAGCTATTACAGAAACAGCAGCTTCCTGATGCCTTTTTCTGTCTGCTAGTCCAGCTCACATTTTAACTCTCAACTGTCCCTAACTTAGAGCAATACATAGACACTTAAAGGGGAACTCCCCACATTGCACAATATAAATAGTGCCAGGCAATTCATTGGTAGTACATAGTAATTGTAACATATTTACATAAAGTGCACGGAGGTCACACAGGAAGGAAAGAGGAAGCATGGAGGTCCTCCGCCACTTCCTTACCCATACTGCTGGGCAGAACCCATCTAGTGGGCATGGCCTCACTCCATACACTCCATTGCATTGAGCTAGGCTGTGCCCCATCTAGGGATGCGGCCATCATGTGAGCGCAGCCTCGTTCAATACAAGTGTATGGAGCTAGGCCACGCCCACTAGATCGACTCTGGCCGGGAGCATGAATATCACATACATCACAGCCGCTCCCGGCTCAGAAATCGGCAAATCCTCACAGCACACTGTGCGTGCGCTGGGGGATTCATAAGTCTGCACTCACAGAGGGACTCCCTACAATGTAGTAAGATCAGACAAATTACAAGTTGAACAAAAGAGACATAAGTGTGATACTAACACTTCAAGCTCTTTTCTCTGAACTCATGTGGGGGGTGGCAGTACAATACGGCTAAAGGTACCTTCACACGAAGCGACGCTGCAGCGATAGCGACAACGATGCCGATCGCTGCAGCGTCGCTGTTTGATCGCTGGAGAGCTGTCACACAGACCGCTCTCCAGCGACCAACGATGCCGAAGTCCCCTGGTAACCAGGGTAAACATCGGGTTGCTAAGCGCAGGGCCGTGCTTAGTAACCCGATGTTTACCCTGGTTACCAGCGTAAAAGTTAAAAAAACAAACAGTACATACTCACCTGCGCGTCCCCCAGCGTCTGCTTCCTGATACTGACTGAGCTCCGGCCCTAACTGCACAGCGGTGACGTCACCGCTGTGCTTTCACTTTCACTTTAGGGCCGGCGCTCAGTTAAGTGTCAGGAAGCAGACGCTGGGGGACGCATGTAAGTATGTACTGTTTGTTTTTTTTACTTTTACGCTGGTAACCAGGGTAAACATCGGGTTACTAAGCGCGGCCCTGCGCTTAGTAACCCGATGTTTACCCTGGTTACCAGTGTAAAACATCGCTGGTATCGTTGCTTTTGCTTTCAAACACAACGATACACAGCGATCGGACGACCAAATAAAGTTCTGGACTTTATTCAGCGACCAGCGACATCACAGCAGGATCCTGATCGCTGCTGCCTGTCAAACTAAACGATATCGCTAGCGAGGATGCTGCAACGTCACGGATCGCTAGCGATATCGTTATAAAGTCGTTTCGTGTGAAGGTACCTTTACAGTGCTAGGAGAGGAGGAAAGCTGATAGAAACATTTGTAATGTGACACAGCTAAACTCAGCTGTGTTGCTCCTCTCTATATATCATTAAATTACAGTGACAGCACAGCAGGGTGTCATTGTAAGAGGATGGTGCTGTTATGGACAGTAGCATGCTGCCACTTTAAGAGACAGCACCCCCTTGTCTGGTGTGATGGAATGTTCTGCTTCCCTCTGCTATAGACTGTGAAGATGAACTGCCCTAGAATTGGGGGAGGAGTTGAGCCTGAACTGTGTGTGAGCTGAAGCTGCTACAGAGAGAACTGTGTGCTGTTTGCGACAAGAAAGGTCCCACAGCCTGGGACGGATTGTGAAATTTGCAAGACTTTTCCGGGTACAGCAAAGGTGGCTGTTCTGTGCTAGTTTGTGAAGCCACGAAGATACTGAGAAAGGGACTTACAGTTTCCAGGAGCATCCCTAGGGCCCAGAAGCAAGGAGAAGACCACGCTTCACAGAGCTCACAGAAAACCCTGCGCACCACCTTATTAGACTTCTGGGGCCCCCCTGGGACTGGACCTGAGTCCCCAACATCACCGTGAGTCTGTTCCTGTTTGGTGCACCTGTTAGGGCCTAGTGTAGGCTTCAGTAGTCAGTACACGGGAGCCATGTGACCTGCTTAGTAAAGGCCAGGGACGTTATATGTAGAGTAGCATCGTTATTTGTTTATTGTTTAAATTTGCTTGTGAGACATATTTGGAGTCTGTAATAGTTGGAGCACCGTGCTATTTTACGGGAAAGATAACATTTATAACTCTTGTAAAGTGTCTCTTGCCATTGCATACCCCTGTTTGCATCTTCCTCACCCACTTCATTCCTTGCCTCCCAATAAATCTACCCTTTGTTGTTTGCACCTCATCTTGTGTACAGTAGTCTTTCTGCACCGTGGTGGTCCCCCGGCCATCGCTTCATCATTATGTCTCACACAAGAGTAGCCCACAACAGGCATGAGATAATCTGATAGAGTGGGCAAAGATTGCAAATTCTAGATTTGCTATGATAATAGACTTCTATCCAAAAAGACCGAAAGCTGTATTAGTTAATGGGTGTGCATATTTATCCAAACTACATTTTAAATATTTTTGGGTGTAAAAATAAACAAAACTGTTTTTCAATTGAATTGTACAAATTATAGGCAACATTAAAGATAGAAGAATCATTCCAGAACCTTTTCTAGGTATCATTTTTTTACGTGATATAAGCCTAAAAATTTTAACATGAGTGTAGACTTTTATACCAATTGTATATGCACATAATAAGTATCTCTTAAATCTATTACAAACATGAGACAACAGGGATAGAGAATATCCAAAATAGATTTTATAGTTTCCATCTTGAATTTCATGTATGTGATGAATTTCTACAAGCATTTGGGATACATTATTATTCTGTAGGTGCCATTAGGTTTGTATACCAATAAAAGATGGGAATAAAATTCTGCCCCTATGCAGGGACCTATGCTCTACAACTGGACCTGGGATTAATGCCTCATTTGCCAACAAGGATAGTGTTTCTACTTCTACATCTGACTGCCCCTCTCGAACAGGACTTGGGTCAGTAAGCAGTTTTTTTTTCTCGTAAAAATTAGAAATTGTAACTTGAACCAGTCTTTTATAGAATTTAGGATCAATATACTGGACAACATTTTTTGACAAAGCCTCTTGATAGAACTTTAATCGTCCCCCCAGTGGATGATAAGGCTATGTACACGTTGCGGATTTTGATGCGTTTCCGCAACGTTTTTGGACTCGCGAAATTGCATAAAATCCACAGTGTAGTGCACAAGCAATGTTAGTCAATGGGAAATTGACAATTTTTGTGCACATGCCATGGGAAAAAAAAGCACGGATTTGCAGCCCTTTATTTTCTGTAGAATGTCAATTCTTTTTGCGGATCTGCAGCGTTTTTGCAACCATTGACTACCATTGTGTCAGGCAAATCCGCAGGTTTAAAAAGATCTGCAGCTTTGCTGCGGAGTCAGGCGCGAGAAATGCTGCAGATTGAGAGGAGGAAGAGTGTGGGCGGGTGTGTGTGTGTGTGTGTGTGTGTGTGTGTGTGTGTGTGTGTGTGTGTGTGTGTGTGTGTGTGTGTGTGTGTGTGTGTGTGTGTGTGTGTGTGCGCGCGCAGGCATGATACAATGCCGGCAGGTAATTATCCGCACTGTATCCCTCCACAGAGTTCAGCAGAGTTCATACTGTCACTTGCGGCACCGCTGCGTAAGAAAATTCTCATGCAGCGGTGCCATAAAGATGAGAGGCTGAACTCATTGAACTCTCAGTGATAACACTGCAGGAGCCATTGTCTCCTGTCAGTGTGTCACTGTAGGCCTATAGAGCGGTCACATCTCCTGAAGTGACCGCTCTATAGGGGCGATCGTCGTAGGACACTCGTTAAATGGACTGGGAGTATTTGTGTTGGTTTATTATTTTTTCTTTTTTACAGGAGATCGAAGGCGTTGCAGAAATTAGGAGTAACAATAAAGATGGCAAAACTGTGTTTTTTATTTCATTAAAATACTTTATTCTGGCTGTGTCTATATTTAACCCTTTAACGTCTATAGGATTAGTAATGGATAGGTGTCTTATTGACACCTCTCCATTACTAAGCTGGCTTGATGTCACCTTACAATACAAAGGTGACATTAACCCCCTATTACCCCATATGCCACCGCTACAGGGCAGTGGGATGCGCCATTTCTGGGGCGGCTGTGTGCTGGTGTTTGTAGCCGGGGGGAAGGGGGCAATATCCATGGTCCCTTCCTAGGCTA
Organism: Ranitomeya variabilis; assembly: GCF_051348905.1. NCBI lineage: Eukaryota > Metazoa > Chordata > Amphibia > Anura > Dendrobatidae > Ranitomeya > Ranitomeya variabilis. Next base: position 454,550,918 of record NC_135235.1, read on the forward strand.
TATCAGGCCGCAGCTGAAAACCCCACGTGGTTTTTTTGGGGGCCCTATTTTAATAACCAGTGAAGGCTAAATATACAGCTGCGGACTGATATTCATAGCCTGGGAAGATCCATGGGTATTAACCCCTTCCTAGGCTATAAACATCGGTCATCAGTTGCTGCCTTTCCCTCACTGGCGTAGAAAATTGCATGGGAGCCCAGAACATTTATTTTTTTCAATTTTTTTTAAAAAATTAAATAGATATTGCGTTTAAGGCCGGGGTCACACTTGTGAGAAACTCGCACGAGTCTCTCGCATCAATAGCCGGCACTGCCACCTGCACTCGGGACCGGAGTGTGTGGCTGCATGAGAGAGAGTGTGAGTGAGTGAGTGAGTGTCTTTATTTAACTCTATATGTACCATTTTATTATGTTTATTGCTAAACATCGGACTTGGTATTATCTGTCTATTTATTAAGTAAACAAAAAGGGAAACGGCACAAAAAGATGTAAAAAAGAGGACTTTAATGCCTTGTGGCGTGGCAACGTTTTGGATAAAACAAATCCTATCTATAGATCTATCTTTCTGTGTGTGTAAACGAAGAGGTTGGACAAGAAATTACATTGCAATTCTTTTTTTTGTTAAATAATAGATCTTTATTTAGCTTACAAAAATGCTTACAAATCCGCATGAAAATCCGCATCAAAAACGCATCAAATCCTGCGTTTTCTGCCAAGAGATGCAGAATCTGAGCAGAAAATTCCACAGGCAAATCTACAATCTCTGCACATACCCTTAAAGTTGGCGAAATTGTTGGAGGGGTGGGAGGAGAGAATTAACGGCCTCCCATGCCTTTTCCAGGACAAAATCCGGGACCTACAGGTTTCCCATCTAGGAAACTACCAACTTTTTTATACCTATAGGTTTCCTGTCCTGGGTCAGTGGTTTTCTCTCGTCTCGTGCAGTCTTTCGTGAAGAGAAAATAGAGTATTTTTGTTTAAGAAGCGTCATGTACAGTGAAAAAAACAAAAACACTGCATTAAAGCATAAAATCCTTATACCATCTGTGAAACATGGTGGTGATTGTATCTTGGCTTGGGATTGTTTTGTTGCAAATGGGGACAGGATGGCTTGCCATGAATTCTGAAGTATGACAGGAAATTCTAAAGAAAAATGTCAGAAAACCTGCACATGAGTTGTCTCTCAAGGGAACATTTGCCACTCACAGACATGTGATATTGGATCACTTATAAATGAAAAAGACTGATATGTTCCATTCATTTGGTTCTCTTTATTTACTTTTAGGACTTCTGTGAAGATCTAATGTAGTTTTAGGTCAACTTTAAGCAGAAATATGGAAAAAATAAAGGGAACACTTAAACAACAGAATATAACTCAGAGTAAATCAAACTTCTGTGAAATCAAGCTGTCCACAAAGGAAGCAACACTGTTTCACAATCAATTTCACATACTGTTGTGCAAATGGAATAGACAACAGATGGAAATTATTGGCAATTATAAAGACACACTCAATAAAGGAGTGGTTCTGCAGGTGGGGACCACAGACCACATCTCAGTACCAATGCTTTCTGGCTGATGTTTTGGTCACTTTTGAATGTTGGTTGTGCTTTCACACTCCTGGTAGCAGGAGATGGACTCTACAACCCACACAAGTGGCTCAGGTAGTGCAGCTCATCCTGGATGGCACATCAATGTGAGCTGTGGCAAGAAGGTTTGGTTTTTCTGTCAGCGTAGTGTCCAGATGCTGGAGGTGCTACCAGGAGACAGGTCAGTACACCAGGAGATGTGGAGGGGGCCGTAGGAGGGCAACAACACCGCAGCAGGACCGCTACCTCAGCCTTTGTGCAAGGAGGAACAGGAGGGGGCACTGCCAGAGCCCTGCAAAATGACCTCCAGCAGGCCACAAATGTGCATGTGTCTGTACAAACGGTTAGAAACCGACTCCATGAGGATGGTCTGAGCGCCTGACGTCCACAGATGGGGGTTGTGCTCAAAGCACAACACCGTGCAGGACGCTTGGCATTTGCCACAGAACACCTGGATTGGCAAATTCGCCACTGGCGCCCTGTGCTCTTCACAGATGAAAGCAGGTTCACACTGAGCACATGTGACAGAGGTGACAGAGTCTGGAGATGCTGTGGAGAGCGATCTGCTGCCTGCAATATCGTTCAGCATGACTGGTTTGGCAGTGGGTCAGTAGTGGTGTAGGGTGGCATTTCTTTGGAGCGCCGCACAGCACATACAGGTCATACAGGCACATGGAGGCAACACACACAACTGAACATCATTTCCTTGTCTAGAGGCATTTCCACTGAAGTTAAATCAGCCTGTAATTTGATTTTCCACTTTGATTTTGAGTATCATTCCAAATCCAGACCTTCATGTGATATTCATTTTGATTTACATTGATCACTTTTATGTTTTATTATTCTCAGCACATTCCACTATGTAATGAATAAAGATTTGCAACTGAAATATTTCATTCAGTGATATCTAGGATGTGGTATTTTAGTGTTCCCTTTATTTTTTGGAGGAGTATATATATATATATATATATATATATATATATATATATATATATATATATATATATATATATATATATATATATATATATATATATATATTTTTTTATTTATTTTTTATTTTTTTCCTGGGAAAAATACTTCACCTTTGAAGTGGTTTCAGAAAATGAAGTATTTTTCCCAGAAAAGTATTTCAGTTGCACATTTTGCTATACACATGTTTATTTCCTTTGTGCGAATTGGAGCAACACACACACACACACAAAAAAAGGACAAAAACGCAAAAAGGACATACCCGAATATACTTGTGTATAAGTTGACCCGAGTATAAGCCGAGGCACCTACTTTTGCCACGAAAAACTGGGAAAACTTATTGTCTCGAGTATAAGCCGGGTTCGTATGGCTCCCCATCCATATCCTTGTATGCATGGCTCCCCATCCCTGTCCTTGTATGCATGGCTCCCCATCATTGTCTTTGTATGCATGGCTTCTTATCCCCATTCTTGTATGCATGGCTCACCATCCCAGTCCTTGCATGCATGGCTCCTATAAATAAACAAACAAATACATCCTACTTACCTTCCCTGCGCGCCCTCGCTGCATCTCGTTCCATGCCAGCAGCTCTTCCGGCCAAGAGATCATGTGTCACCGCTCATTAAGGTAACGAATATTCACTCCACGCCTATGGGAGTGAAAAGAGATTAATATTCATTTTTGCTCCCTTGCCCTGTCTATGCAACCTTTGGAATTTTTAATGGACTATCGGTTGACATTTGAATGAAATTAAACCCTATGGCGGGAGACCGAGGAGGACACCACTGCTGACACCGACAAAAAACTAGACTGTAGTTTGCCAAAACGTACATAAGTAAGCCAAAATCCTTTTGGCAAAGTGTCTTGTGGACAGATGAGGCCAAGATAGAGCTTTTTGGTAAACCATATCATTTTCTGTTTACAGAAAATTGAATCAGGTCTATAAAGAAAAGAACACAGTACCTATATGGTGGAGTTTCAAAGAGGTTTTGGGGTTGTTTTGCTGCCTCTGGCACTGGGAGCAAGGCATCATGAAATCTGAAGATTACCAAGGGATTTTGGTTAGCAATGTAGTGAACACTATCAGAAAGGTGGGTTTGCACCCTAGGTCTTGGGTCTTACTGCAGAATAATGACCCCAAACATACTTCAAGAAGCATCTAAAAATGGATGGAAGCAAAGCGCTGGAGAGTTCTGAAGTGGCCAGCAAGGAGTCTGGATCTAAATCCCATTGAACACCTGTGGAGAATTTTTTTAAATTGATGTTGGGAGATGGCACTCTTCAAATATGAGAGACCTGGAGCAGCTTGCAAAAGAAAAGTGGTCCAAAATTCTAGTTGAGAAGTGTAAGAAGATTGTTGATGGTTATAGGAGGTGATTGATTGCAGTTATTTATTCCAAAGTGTGTGCAACCATATATTAAGTTGAGGGTGCCAAATAGTTTGCCTGGCCCATTGTTGAGGTTGTGTATGAAATTATGTCCAATTTGCTCCCCCCCCCCCCCCCCCCACACACTTTTTTTGTATACTACATTTTCTGGAACAATATCTATCTAACTATAAAGCTGTCTGTGGCTGTTCTTTGGTACTACAACTGAACTCACATTCAACAGGTGAACTGATTTGCACTACATGGGAACAGTGAAAAGTCTATTAGCACACAGTTCATTTTCATACAGCAAGTTCATACATAGGCCACTCCAGAAAATGGCTAAGGCGAGTTTTCTATTACATGATGTTGCATTAGTCACAACAGAATTGTGTCAAGAAAAAGGAAAAGAGGTAACTTGCATCATCACATTTTTTAAATATCTACAGAGTATACAGGAGGAAAACTGGAAACTTAAAAGTAACATGATAATGTCTGTAAAGCGCTGTGGGATGAATGGCGCTGTATAAGGCTGGTTTCACACGTCAGTGTCTCCGGTACATTTGGTGACAGTTTTCTCACGTACTGGAGACCGTGACACATGTACACCCATTCAAATAAATGGGTCTATGCAGATGTCAGCGTGTTTTCATGGACCATGTGCAAAACAGGCTGACATGTCCGTTTTTGAGCGACAGCACGGATCACACATACCCATACAAGTCAATGGGACCGTGTAAACACATACTGCACACGGATGGCATCCATGTGCCATCCGTGTGCGTTTTTAAAGTCATAGGGTTAAAATTGAAACAAATGGTTTCAAAACACGGACAGCACATGGATGCCAAACGGATGGTACACACGGATGTGACAAACAGGCACGCAGACATCTCCGGTACCGGTTTTTCGGGTACCGAAAATATCAGGACGTGTGTAACCGGCCTAAGTGAGTAAAATAAATAATGATATTGCGATGAACTCTGGGTACCTGTGCCTTCTTCATCAAAACAGGCAAAAGCATTTCTGATCACATCTTCTGGGTCAGTGCCATTGAGTTTCTCTCCAAACATCGTCAGGAACATGGTGAAATTAATAGGGCCAGGAGCTTCACTCATCATACCTTCCAAATATTCATCAGAGGGATTTTTACCTAGAAATCCAAACAGTACAATATAGATTGCTTCACTACGTACATTTTTTTTACCATCTGATTTCTAATATATTATTCATATTATCTTTCATTGCCTAATGTTTATTAGTGATTTTGCTGTTTGGTGTCAGATATAAGAGGTTTTCTAGCCCAATTTTTTTTTTCTTGCTGACATTGACATGTCATCACTGCTCCAGTGTAAAAAAATGACAAAACAAGAAAAACGGTCAGGGTTGAACTTGAAAGGTAAGTAAAACCTTGTAAGAATAGAAAAACTAAAATGATGACAATGGAGGACATGTCACAAGATGGACACCAACAGCGCCTTAGAGCTCATTGACTACAATTTACCTTCCCAGGAAAAATATCACTGTGTGCTGCACTAGTTTTTTTTTAGCATTAATGAAACCCTCAATGCACGTGTGACAGAAACATCCTAGAAACGTCACTCTTGGCCATAGTTCAACCTCATTTAAGTGATTGGAGCTTTAATTGCAAAACCAAATACAAATACAACACTTGGAAAACAGTGGTGCTGCTTCTGGAAAAATACATAGAATTACAATGGCAAATTGCATGAAATCCAACAGATGCCTTGACTAGATACATACCCATGGAGGCCAACATGTCATGCAGATCTTCCTTATCAATGAAGCCATCCCTGTTCTGGTCAATCATATTAAAAGCCTCCTTAAACTCCTGAATCTGGGACTGGTCAAACATTGCAAATACATTGGAAGTCGCCCTCTGAGGACGCTTCTTGGTGGTCTTAGCCTTGGTCTTCTTGCTGGACATGTTGGCTGAAGGAGAGGGCCTACGGTAAAAAAAATAAATGTTGAATTAAGTGATGTAAATAGGTCATATCACCACTTTATGACCCCTCAAATTGACCGACTACTTTTTTCTGTCCAACATTTTGGGGTTTCACCCCCCACAGATTCCCTTGGTGCTATATCATATTTTACTTAAGACGGAATTCCCCCATTATACACAGCATATGGCAGCTGTATAGACTTAATAAATCAAACATTGTCAGGTTGTCACTGTTTGTTAACTGTAATTGGTCATCATCTGACTTTTCCTAAAGAACTACACTGTAGGAATGTGGGAACTGTGTGGATTACACAGATGTGTCAGGAAATGTGTTTGTCTCCTCTTTGAGGTTTTGACACAAAGAGTTCTGACACTTCCCAATCAAAGAAAATGTAAAGGTGCTTTTACACTGCATGGTCATCAGGAATGAGCATCCTCTGCTCATTTCCCCAAGAGTTGCACAGTGAAAACAGGGTGACAGTCAGCCATCAAACAAGATAAACAGTCATTTGTTTTGTGATATGATCTTTATAGTTGGACGATAGTTGCTGTTATTCACAAAAAAAAAAAAAATCACAATATGCTCTTATAATAATGTACACATACAGTCAGTATGGAAAGTATTCAGACCCTTTAAATTTCTCACTGTTTCATTGCAGCGATTTGGTAAATTCGAAAAAAGTTCATTTTTTCACATTAGTGTACACTCTGCACCCCATCTTGACTGAAAAAAAAAACAGAAATGTAGAAATTTTTGCATACTTATTAAAAAATAAATCACGTCATAAGTATTCAGACCCTTTGCTCAGACACTCATAGTTAAGGCACATGCTGTCCATTTCCTTGTGATCCTCCTTGAGATGGTTCTTCTCCTTCATTGGAGTCCAGCTGTGTTTAATTAAACTGATAGGACTTGATTTGGAAAAGCACACACCTGTCTATATAAGACCTCACAGCTCACAGTGCATGTCAGACCAAATGAGAATCATGAGGTCAAAAGGAACTGGCCAAGGAGCTCAGCGACAGAATTGTGGCAGGGCACACATCTGGCCAATGTTACAAAAGAATTTCTGCAGCACTCAAGGTTACTAAGAGCACAGTGGTCTCCATAATCCTTAAATGGAAGAAGTTTGGGACAACCAGAGGTCTTCCTAGACCTGGCCATCCAGCCAAACTGAGGAATCTTGGGAGAAGAGCCTTGGTGAGAGGTAAAGAAGAACCCCAAGATCACTTTGGCTGAGCTCCAGAGATGCAGTAGGGAGATGGGAGAAAGTTCCACAAGTTCAACTATCACTGCAGCCCTCCACCAGTCTGGCCTCTATGGCAGAGAGGCCAGACGGAAGCCTCTCCTCAGTGCAAGACATAGAGTTTGCTAAAAAACACATGAAGGACTCCCAGACTATGAGAAATAAGATTCTCTGGTCTGATGAGATGAAGATAGACCTTTTTGGTGATAATTCTAAGCGGTATGTGTGGAGAAAACCAGGCACTGCTCATCGCCTGCCCAATACAAACCCAACAGTGAAACATGGTGGTGGCAGCATCATGCTTTGGGGGTGTTTTTCAGCTGCAGGGACAGGACAACTGGTTACCATCGAAGGAAAGATGAATGTGGCCAAGTACAGAGATATCCTGATTGACATAAGTTCCATACACAATGCGGATGACGCTGCCGCTCTATATAACACCACAATAGCTGTAGCTTTGGAATCTGCTGCCCCACTTACACATACCAAAGCTCGCAAAATCAACAGACAGCCCTGGCACACCAGCCTGACCAAGGAACTGAGGCGAGCTTCCAGGGCTGCTGAGCGCAGATGGAAAAGATCCCACTCCAACGACCACTTAATCGCATTCAAACAGTCCCTCACTACTTTCAAGACCGCACTCGCCACAGCTAAACAAACCTACTTCTCATCTCTCATATCCTCCCTGTCTCACAACCCTAAACAGTTATTCAACACCTTCAATTCTCTCCTCCGTCCCCCAGCACCTCCTCTCTCCCCACTTATCTCTGCTGAAGACTTTGCCTCATTCTTCAAGCAGAAGATTGATAACATCAGAGACAGTTTTGGTCAACAAGCCCCAGAGCCCTTCCTCCCAACTTCCCTACCCTCCACCTCCAAAACCAACTACTCCACCATTACAGAAGATCAACTCGCCACTCTACTCTCAAGATCGCATCTCACCACCTGTGCACTTGACCCGCTCCCATCCCACCTCATCCCAAACCTCACCACAATCTTCATCCCAACCCTAACCCATCTCTTCAACCTATCACTAACAACTGGTGTTTTCCCCTCAAGCTTTAAACATGCCTCCATCACACCTATCCTCAAAAAGCCCTCTCTTGACCCATCCTCTGTATCTAGCTATCGCCCTATATCACTTCTCCCCTATGCCTCAAAACTACTGGAACAACACGTCTACCTTGAACTGTCCTCCCATCTCTCTTCTTGCTCCCTCTTTGACCGCTTACAATCTGGCTTCCGGTCACACCATTCCACTGAAACTGCCCTAACTAAGGTCACCAATGACCTCTTAACCGCCAAGAGCAAGCGACACTACTCTGTCCTCCTCCTCCTCGACCTGTCGGCTGCCTTTGACACAGTGGACCATTCCCTATTATTACAGACCCTCTCATCCCTTGGCATCACAGACTTGGCCCTATCCTGGATCTCATCATACCTAACAGACCGGACATTCAGCGTCTCCCACTCACACACCACCTCCTCACCTCGCCCCCTATCTGTCGGAGTCCCACAAGGTTCAGTCCTTGGGCCCCTGCTCTTCTCCATTTACACCTTTGGCCTGGGACAGCTCATAGAATCTCATGGCTTTCAGTATCACCTCTATGCTGATGACACACAGATCTACATCTCTGGACCAGATATCACCCCCCTACTAACCAGAATCCCACAATGTCTGTCCACTATTTCATCCTTCTTCTCCGCTAGATTTCTGAAACTTAACATGGACAAAACAGAATTCATCATCTTTCCCCCATCTCACGTGACCCCCCCAACGAACCTATCCATTACAGTAAATGGCTGCCCACTCTCCCCAGTCCCACAAGCTCGCTGCCTCGGGGTAATCCTTGACGCTGATCTCTCCTTCAAACCACATATCCAAGCCCTTTCCACTTCCTGCCGACTTCAACTCAAAAATATTGCACGAATCCGTTCATTCCTCAACCAAGAATCTGCAAAAACCCTAGTCCATGCCCTCATCATCTCTCGCCTTGACTACTGCAACCTTCTGCTCTGTGGCCTCCCCTCAAACACTCTCGCACCCCTCCAATCTATTCTAAACTCTGCTGCCCGACTAATCCACCTGTCCCCCCGCTATTCTCCGGCCTCTCCCCTCTGTCAATCCCTTCACTGGCTCCCCATTGCCCAGAGACTCCAGTACAAAACCCTAACCATGACGTACAAAGCCATCCACAACCTGTCTCCTCCTTACATCTGCGACCTCATCTCCCGGTACTTTCCTACACGCAACCTCCGATCCTCACAAGATCTCCTTCTCTACTCCCCTCTTATCTCCTCTTCCCACAATCGCATACAAGATTTCTCTCGCGTATCACCCCTACTCTGGAACCCTCTACCACAACACATCAGACTCTCGCCCACCATCGAAACCTTCAAAAAGAATCTGAAGACCCACCTCTTCCGACAAGCCTACAACCTGCAGTAACCACCGATCGACCAAACCGCTGCATGACCAGCTCTACCCTCACCTACTGTATTCTCACCCATCCCTTGTAGATTGTGAGCCTTCGCGGGCAGGGTCCTCTCTCCTACTGTACCAGTTATGACTTGTATTGTTCAAGATTATTGTACTTGTTATTATGTATACCCCTCCTCACTTGTAAAGCGCCATGGAATAAATGGCGCTATAACAATAAATAATAATAATAATAATAATAATAATATCCTGGATGAAAACCTCTTCCACAGTGCTCTGGACCTCAGACTTGGCCGAAGGGTCACCTTCCATCAAGACAATGACCATAAGCACACCGCTAAAATAACAAAAGGAGTGGCTTCAGAACAACTCTGACCATTCTTGACTGGCCCAGCCAGAGCCCTGACCTAAATAGAGCATCTCTTGAGAGACCTGAAAATGGCTGTCCACCAACGTTCACCATCCAACCTGATGGAACTGGAGAGGACTTGCAAGGAAGAATGGCAGAGGATCCCCAAATCCAGGTGTGAAAAACTTGTTGCATCATTCCCAAGAAGACTCATGGCTGTACTAGCTCAAAAGGGTGCTTCTACTCAATACTGAGCAAAGGGTCAGAATACTTATGACCATGTGATATTTCAGTTTTTCTTTAATAAATATGCACAAATTTCTACATTTCTCCATTTTTTCAGTCAAGATGGGGAGCAGAGTGTACATTAATAAGATGAAAAAAATGAACTTTTTTGAATTTACGAAATGGCTGCAATGAAACAGAGTGAAAAATTTAAAGGGGTCTGAATACTTTCCGTACCCACTGTACGTACTCCTTTGTGCCCTTATTCAGCTATTGCTTGTTGAAAGGTTGGAAAGTACACACACAGGGCAATACTCTGCAGTATTCCTCAGCGCCATCTACCAATAAATTGGCAGATGTCCAGTTCTTTTATTATTGCATAATTCTATAATGGATAAGATCTGTGTATTATTATACAGTGCCTTGCGAAAGTATTCGGCTCCCTGGAACTTTTCAACCTTTTCCCACATATCATGCTTCAAAACATAAAGATACCAACTGCTGCACGGTGGCGCAGTGGATAGCACAGCAGCTTTGCAGCGCTGGAGTCCTGGGTTCAAGCCCCACTAAGGCTATGTTCACACGTTCAGGATTTCCATCCTTTTTTTTTCCTGACTGAAACTGCAGGTCTCTGCAGAAAACGCAGGTGTGTTTTTTGGTGCGTTTTTGTTGCGTTTTTGGTGCGTTTTTTGGTGCGTTTTTTAGTGCGTTTTTGATGCAGTTTTGTCTGCAGATTGTCTGTGTTTGACAGAAATAAAGTTTACTGCAGTGGGGGGGGAAAAAAAAAAAAAATGATGTCATTTCCTTGTCCAACCCTTTTCTTCTTCCATCCTCCATTTTGGGACTAAACACCAAAATGAGTGGACGTGTTTTGAATGACAGCGCTCCGCGTTTTGCGCCGCATGCATCACTGCAGCGCACGCATCCGGGCGCAGAGGACGCAGCAAGTTGCATTTTTGCTGCGTCCAAAATCAATCAAAAAAAGGACGCATGCGGCGCAAAACGCAGCGTTGTGCATGCGTTTTGCTGCGTTTTACTTTGCGTTGTGTGTTGCGGCGCCGACGCTGCGGCGCACAACGCAAATGTGAACATAGCCTAAGTGCCACGTATTTCAGTGCCACGTGCCACGTATTTCAGTGCCACGTATTTAAGTGCCACGTGCCACGTATTTCAGTGCCACGTGCCACGTATTTAAGTGCCACGTGCCACGTATTTCAGTGCCACGTATTTAAGTGCCACGTGCCACGTATTTCAGTGCCACGTGCCACGTATTTAAGTGCCACGTGCCACGTATTTAAGTGCCACGTATTTCAGTGCCACGTGCCACGTATTTAAGTGCCACGCGCCACGTATTTCAGTGCCACGTATTTCAGTGCCACGTGCCACGTATTTCAGTGCCACGTGCCACGTATTTAAGTGCCACGTATTTAAGTGCCACGTGCCACGTATTTAAGTGCCACGTGCCACGTATTTCAGTGCCACGTATTTCAGTGCCACGTGCCACGTATTTCAGTGCCACGTATTTAAGTGCCACGTATTTAAGTGCCACGTGCCACGTATTTAAGTGCCACGTGCCACGTATTTCAGTGCCACGTATCACGTATTTAAGTGCCACGTGCCACGTATTTCAGTGCCACGTATCACGTATTTAAGTGCCACGTGCCACGTATTTAAGTGCCACGTGCCACGTATTTAAGTGCCACGTATTTAAGTGACACGTATCACGTATTTAAGTGCCACGTGCCACGTATTTAAGTGCCACGTGCCACGTATTTAAGTGCCACGTGCCACGTATTTAAGTGCCACGTGCCACGTATTTAAGTGACACGTATCACGTATTTAAGTGACACGTGTCACGTATTTAAGTATCCACGTATCCCACGAAGATTTTTCATGGAGAACAGACACATCCAGAGATATGTCTGCTCTCCACGGCTGCAGCAACACACTGACAGGAGCCATAGTTCCTGTCGGTGTGTCACTGCGCATGCGCGAGCGAGTTTACCGGCGGTCATTGACCCCGGCACTCTCGCTTAACGGCAGTGCTGCGTGGGAAAGTTCAACGCAGCTGTACTGCTGTTAACCGAGACGCCGGAGTCATTGAACTCCGGAACAGTACGCGATACACTGCTAGGAGCTTCGCTCCTGGCAGTGTATCGCCGGAGAGCAGCCGATCGGCGTGGGACACTTGTTTTATGGATTCTGCGGACAGGGAGTATGGATTTGGTTTATTATTTTTGGATTTTTTCCTGGAGGATCGAGGGCTTCGCCTACCAGTGTGCTGTTGGTGAGTATATACTCTGTGTTATGTGTTGTATGTACTGTACTGTGTGTCATGTATGTGTATTGTGTGTAGGTGTTTGGTGTAAACTTTACTATTGTGCTAAGTCGCCGGACACAGGGACAACTCTCCCATCCTAATACCGGATGGGAGTAGTAGTCCCATACGGCGACTTAGCACAATGGAGGCACTATCGTCGCATGGGGACACACACACACACACACACACACACACACACACACACACACACACACACAGACAGACACATACCAAATCAATCAAACGGCCGACACGATCCCCATGCGACGCTATGCCTCCATGTCTCTCCGCCCACGCACTTCCGGCCCCGCACTTCCGCCGGCTTCCCCGCACTTCCTGCAGCAGCGGTTCTGCACATCAAACCGCAGTAAAACACGCAGATATATTTTTGATCTGCGTGTTTTACTGCGATTTTGACCTCACAATGGAGGTCTATGGGTGCAGAACCGCTGCGGTTCAGGAAGAAGAATTGACATGCTCCTTCTTTTTTCCGGGAGCTATTCAGCACGGCTTTTTTTTTTAAATTTCCGGACCATGTGCACAGTGTGTCCTGTTTTCCATAGGGTACAGTGTACTGTACCCTGCATGGAAAACAGCTGCGGAACCGCAGCGGCAAAACCGCCGCGGTTCTGCGGTAAAAAACGCACTGTGTGAACATGGCCTTAGGACAACATCTGCAAAGAGTTTGTATGTTCTCCCCGTGTTTGCGTGGGTTTCCTCCGGGTACTCCGGTTTCCTCTCACATTCCAAAGACATACTGATAGGGAATTTAGATTGTGAGCCCCAACGGGGACAGTGATGATAATGTGTGCAAACTGTAAAGCGCTGCGGAATATGTTAGCGCTATATAAAAATAAAGATTATTATTATTATAACTGCTGTTCACAAACGATCTCCATCAAACCTCACTGAGCTCGAGCTGTTTGCCAAGGAAGAATGGGCAAGAATTTCAGTCCCTCCATGTACAAAACTGATAGAGACACACCCCAAGCGAATTGCAACTGTAATCGCAGCAAAAGGTGGCGCAACAAAGTATTAAGTTAAAGGGGCCGAATAATATTGCATGCCCCACTTTTCAGTTTTTGAATTTCCAAAAAAATTTAAAATAACCAATACATTTAGTTCAACTTCACAATTGTGGTCCACTTGTTGTGGATTCTTCACCAAAAATTTACATTTGGTATCTTTAGGTTTGAAGCATGATATGTGGGAAAAGGTTGAAAAGTTCCAGCGGGCCGAATACTTTCACAAGGCACTGTATACACTGGCAGGTGGGAAAACTTTGATTACCGCTTAAAGGGGTTGTCCACAACTCTGATAACCACTTCTCAATTGCTATATATTATGAAATAACAGCCTACAGTCGCCTCCGGTGCCATTATGGTGCCAGGTTTCCCAGGGCTTGCATGACGTTATTATACCACATGAGCCTGGCAACCAATTAGCACCTGCTTTATTCTCACTTCCATCGGCCATAACTGACATCAACAGGAAGTCTCAGAACAGCTACAGCTCACACTTTTTCTGGGTGTCAGTTTCATCCAAAGGAAGCAAGAGTGAAATGGCCTCTGCATGGATACATTGCTCATGTGCTATGATAATGTAAGGGGTTGCAAAGACTGTAAAGATCCCCCACCATCCTCTCAGTTCAATGTAGATAATTGTGTATATGTACTACTATCTAATGCTATATGTATATAAAGTCATTTACCTATTGTTACTGTGTATATTGTGAATAAGGGAAAGTGTAGTAAACTGTTGGGGCCACTAGAGGGAGCGAAATAGAAGCACATAGTATAGGCCTAATAAATAGTTAATATAGGAGCGGCCCAGTGGGATAAGTGTAGAGAGCTTCCTGTTTGTAGTCAGTGTCTCCGCTCCAAGGCTACAGGCCAGGAGGGCCAGAGAGCCCAGGCTGCCCCGTAGGGCCTTAGAACCAGAGGCGACATAGGGGCCCCACAATGTTCCAAGAGAGAAGCCCAGCTGTCCAGGGTCAGAAGTGCAGCAGTAAAAAGAAGCAGTGACAGCGGTAGTAGAGCAGGAGCTATCGCAGGAGTCACAGCAGGACAGTATGCAGTTCGCTCTGAAAATTTGGCAGCTTAGTACTTGGGCTGATGCCCTCATGTTTGGTCTCAACAGACGAGGGAACTCTAAGGTAGCCAAGCCGGACAGGGAGGACGCTGCGATGCTGTGCGGGACGTGACATCCCAGGAACACCCTGAAGGATGCAGGGAAAAGTACAGGGAAGGAGAAGGAAATATGCTGTGTAGAACCGAATGTTGATGCAGCGAAAGATATGGATGTGCTGAGAGAGGAAACCAGTAAAGTTTTCTGTTTTAAGTTGAACGTGAACTCTGTCTCTATTTGTGCCATAACACCAGCAGCAGAACTTCGGCCACCCAAATGGGACCCTGTCGGTGCAGATGATGTAGCGGTTTTCATGATGTGGCGGGAGGCCAGTATCACGGCTACTCCTTCTGCTCATACTTACCCGCTGCGGCGCGCTCCTCCTGCAGGCGCGCATCCTCTCCTTCATTCTTCTCCGCTCCCCGGTTCTCGTCGGGTGCGCGTGCGCACCGCCCACTGCAGCACTTCCTCTTTCTGATTTACAGGCGCTTTGTATCTCCTCTCTGTGATCCTGGAGGACCGTGACCCGGAAGTCCTCCAGCACTCCATGTATAAGGCGATTCCTTCCTCTGCTCCTTGCCTGTCTGTCATTTGTGCTTCTGTGACTCAGGTCCACCTTTGTCTTTGTGGATCGCCCCCACGCGTAAGAGCAATGGGGTACTCGGTATCGGGTCCTTCTCAGTTCAGGGGATGTCACGGTGGCCCAACCCGGCTCGTGGCCCTTTGAGGGGTGTCCAATTAAAGGGGAAGTCTGTATAATGTTCGTGTTGCCACCTGTGGTACTCGGTCAGGATGACCGACGCTGCTTAGGGGTCCGCTGGGGTGATGGAATGGCAGCTAGATGGTATACCTTCCCACAGGTGAAGTGTATCCCCAGGGCTTCCCAGAAGTGTAGGTGGTGATGGTGGATGATGTAAAGTGAATAACGAGGACACAAAGGTTGCAGTTTCTTTACCTTTTACTGAAGACTTCAGCATTCACAGTCCAGAGTACAGATCACAGGGCAGGCAGAGTCCGGCCGGTCTGAAGGCAAAATCCAGAGTTCTCTTATCCAGGTGGAAATCAGTAGCCTTCCTACTAGCGCCTGTGTGTTGTAGTACCGCCCTGCTGAGCACCACGGGATAGCCCTCACAACCTTGTAGATGTTCTAGATGTTATTTCTTCCTCTCTGTCCCCCAGATGGTATGGATAGGACATACCCGTATGACTGATGGCCTGAGGCTTGTTTATAGGGACCCTAGAGATGCCCCGACCCCGGATGCCACTGTGTCTTCTTAGGTTTTAAGGTCGGGCAGCCAACTTGGAATGGACTGTCCTGCCGGTCTTTGAAGTAAAGAGTGGAGTCAATTACTCCCTCGGTGTTCCGGCCACCGGCTACGCCCCTCAGAAGGAGGCAGCCTCTTACAGGACAGAACTCCTTCTGGTGTTGTCTCCTTGTGCTGTGACTTCGTTTCTCACTCCCTGCAACACAATTCCTTTCTTGTCCTTCCTTAGGATGCTGCCGCACGTGGGGCAGGTGCAGCTCCGTGACTTTCTGTCTCGTACTAGTCCTCTGCCAGGATCCCACCCCTGACAGGGAGCCTCTGTCTGCAGCTCAGATGTTCCTCCTCTCCCCTTGTCTGCCTGACAGGTCCTCTCTGGGTCAAATCCAGGCAGCTTCTCACCAACTTTCTATCCACCCCCACCAGTTTTACCCTAATGTGAGGAGTGTCCTAATAGATAGAAACAAGGCTCCCCCTGGTGGACTGGAGTGTGAAGTGTGGTGTCTGTTTTGTGATACCTGGAAAGATGAACTCCTTTCGTACCATCAGACGTAATATCACTCCCCCTGGTGGAAGAGCGACATTACTGCAACAACCAGGACTCTGGGGCGCTGCATTTGCACTGCCTGTTTTGAGTCTCCACTCTGTCCAGCCAGTTCAGCTTCTCTGTCTCTCCCAGGCTTCCTTGTCTCCTCATCTAATCCAGCCCTCCCAGTGTCATCCCCATACTTTGTTAGTCTGGTGTCTCTGTCCTGTCCTGCTTCCTTTGTGTGTCTTCTCCTTCGCAGTGCTCCTTTGGTCTCGCCTGTACCCAGCTCTTACCTAACTGTACTTTATCTTACCCCGCTCTGTCCGTCCTACGCCTAGCTTCTCTATTTTGTACCTCCTACTACCTGTCTCCGGGTTCCAGCTTCTGCGGCAATAGTCTCCCTTGGGTCTGCCCCCAACGCTCCCTGTATAGGGGGTGGTCTACCTGGTCAGCTCACCCTTGGGAGGTTCGTTGTCGTGGATCTGCGGGTCCACCCCAGGTATTCCAAAAGATCTCACAATAGGACTGCACTCGGATGACATCTGAGTGCAGTCTGATTTTTACAGCCAGGGCACGGATAAGCAGACACTCTCAGCCACGACTATGGCCCTGGCCCTCCCTCACAATTATGCCATGCTAGCCTTGGGAGACCTGGCTGTTAAACACCAGAGGTAAGTGTTGGCTGTTATTTTATACGTGGGGGGATATAGCAATTGAGAAGGGTTTGTCCAAATAGTGGACAACCCCTTTAACATATACTGACTATGTTCCATCCACCATACATGGTATTCACAGATAGAACACGTAACCAAAACACTCTATGGGGCTTTTTACACATCCATGTTTTTCTTTGTGAATTGTGTGTCCATGGGGAAAAAGAGAATCAGCTGTGGAGGATATCCACTAATAAAACATAACCTTTAATAATCAAACTCTTTAAAAAAGTTGCACACCCAACAAGACACAAACAACAAATAAAGTGCTCGAGTGAACCAGTGCTCAAGATAAAAAAATATTGGATTGATCTCACCCAAACTGACGGACAATCGTATACCGTATTTTTCGGACTACAAGACGCACTTTCCCCCCCCAAAAAAAGGGAGGGAAAATGGGGGGTGCATCTAATAGTCGCAATGCAGGCTTACCGCGGCGGCAGTGGGGCGGCGGCAGAGGTGTGGCGGCAGAGGAGGCGCAGTGAGCGGGGTCCCTTTCACCAGTGAGGTGATGCAGCAGCCCGGTAAGCAGCAGAGCCAGGTGAATCCTGTTATCGGTGGTGGCGGCCATCTTCCTGAGGCCGAGCGTGCGCAGATGGAGCGCTCTGCTTCCCGGGGCTTCAGGAAAATGGCCACGGGAGGCCAC
Organism: Ranitomeya variabilis; assembly: GCF_051348905.1. NCBI lineage: Eukaryota > Metazoa > Chordata > Amphibia > Anura > Dendrobatidae > Ranitomeya > Ranitomeya variabilis. The sequence goes on from NC_135235.1 coordinate 454,568,667, forward strand.
GCGTGCGCAGATGGGGATCGCGGTGGCCATTTTCCTGAAGCCGAGTTCGCAGATTTAGATCTTACCGGGCTGCTGCATCACCTCATCGGGGAAAGGGACCCCTCTCACGCCATACCGCTCACTGCGCCTCCTCATCCCAGCACCTCTGCCGGTAACCACTGCTGCAACCCTCCCATGGACACCAGGCCGTGGCGTCGCCCACCTAAGCAGGAAGGGACCCTGCTCAGGTGCACGCCGTACCGCATCACCCCACCTCTGCTGACACCATGCCTCCTGTGACCCTGCTCTGCCACCGCCAGCCCTCAGGTAAGATACTGTTAATTCGGACAATAAGACGGACCCCCATCTTATAAAAAATCTTTTTTTCTGCAATTTTCACCCCAAATTTTGGGTGCGCCTTATGGTCCGGTGCGTCTTATAGTCCGAAAAATACGGTACTTCCGAACGACACAGCAGAGGTCCGGGGTTGTGAAGTAGAGGCAGGGCTGAGAATCAACTATCTACCCTGTAACCCCTGTGTAACTCCTGTCCTGACAAGGACAGGCCCCAAATGGACCGCCACACCAAGTATATGTGAAGGCAAAGTCCTTTTTCCTTAGAGATGCAATTTCTTCCTCCCTGGATTGGATTATTAAAGGTTATGTTTTATTAGTGGACATCCTCCACAGCTGATTCTATCTTGAGCCAGAGGGTATACGTATGGTGTGATTATTTGACACTATTGTTCTTTGTGGGGAAAAAGAAAAATAAATCACAAAGACGTCAGTTTTTCCCATCGGCATCATAGATGCAAAGTACCAATTCAAGTCTATGCATCCATGAAAATCAGAAACAGCACAGAGATAACATCAGGGAATAATGCATGTCTGTGACTAACTACAATGTATAGGAGAAGCTTATCCAAACGTAAAAAACTGTGATGAAAAACTGATGTTAAAAATCAGACACGGACCAACGCTGATGACACACAGACCATTTTTTTGCGTACAGGAGCAAACATGGACTTTACCCTGTGAGAGCAGTTAGTTCCAAGGGTTGGCCAGGAATGGCAATATCAATGGAGTACTAAAGGTGGGTCGTGCATCTAGCAGGCATACATGGCATATAACGTGGATATGTCATAACTCCCTAAAGCAGCAATAGCCTTTAAATAAACTCCTACAGTAACAGAACTTGTCCCAACTTCATTAATCTTTATGTTCATATATCACAGCATTAGACAGTCTGATGTCTATGGGCATAAACAGACATTCTTTATATCCAGGTTGGGAAAAATAATTATCAATGATGATGTGGATTTTTTTCCTGTTCGATCCCTCTTATTCCCACAGTGATGCCAGATGAGATTGGCGGTTGCTTTTCTCCTCCTACTATAACATTGTTCAACAGGCATATTCTTGGATCAGTTGTTTGGAGAGGATAATTTGTTGCAAAACAGGGAATAAATGCTACATTGGAGGAGTTCTGACCACCAATCGGGGGATTTTGCTGTTTTTGTCAGTGCTTTTGACTGCACACGCCCCTTCAAACTAACATTTATCACCCATACAGAGGATACGAGATATGAGATTCAGTCTGGGATAACCCCTTCGATATAATTCAGATTCATTAACAATTTTAAAAAAATCCCTTTGGCATAGTATTATTAACGCAGGGTATACGAATCTCAGGGCATCACTTTTTTTAGGCTCAAGTCTACGTCTTACGTATAACACCTACTCCACGAACACAGGTTACTCCACCACTGTAGTGTATACGAAGATCAACCAGCCTCATAATATTACCCCGAGTTCTCGGAGATGAAGCCTCCCATCATCTCTGTAAGCCTTACAAGGGCATGTCCTGTTCTCGGGAGTTTCGGGCTTGGAATGTGTAGTTTAATCACTTCCCATACAAAACTTGACTACAGACAGCATGTGGAACATTCCCGCACGCATGTCTAATCATTAGGAGATGAAGCTACTCGTGTTTACAAATGGAAATTATTTTTTAACAGTTTCAAGTTAAATCCTTTATAGGAGGAGCTCTTTAAAAACCATCAAATTGTTTTTGCTTTTTTTTTTAAACTTTTGATCATAGACTTCAAGTGTAAATCATATGGATACAATATAATTGTCTATTAGCCAAAGCAGAGTGCTGCTGTTTGCTAAGGCTACGTTCACATTTGCATTGTTGGGCGCAGAGTCGTCGACGCATACGTCATGCGCCCCTATGTTTAACATGGGGGGCGCATGGACATGCGCCGGTATGCGTTGTACTGCGTTTTACGACGCATGCGTCATATAGACGCACAAGACAGGTCGCAGGGGACGCTACTTGTAGATCTGTAGGATCTTATGACAACGCACGCGTCGCAAAACGCTGCGTTGTTGGTTGCGTCGCCTCGCCGATGCTGCGCCCAACAACGCAAATGTGAACGTAGCCTTAGAGATAACAGCTGACTGATTGGGACAGCGATGGGACCCCTTAGTATCAGAGCTGACAGACAGGAAGGAGTTCTTCAAACCTGTCAACCCCTTAGACTAGGAACACATTGTGTTTAATTGCCATAACGAAACCTCAGAAAAAACAAACAAAAAAAACGTTGAAGCCTCAACTAGAGGCAGACTTAAAGTTGGATATACTGTAAATTTTGGAAAAAAAAAAGTATTTAGTCTAAAAGGGTTTTCCTTTTTCAATAACAAAAAACCCTTGGTGGAGTCTACCAAAAAGAAACTTGGAGAAGAAATCTTTAGCCAGGCTCACACATTGCAGTTTTTGAATTGTTTTCTTTTATTGTTGTTTTCCTATATTTAGGATAAAAATGAGTGAACAGATTTGCTCTGTTGCCTTTACATTTCTGAAGGATTCTGCTTTTATATCTAGTTCTAATTTATGCCACGCAAAATGCATGTAGAAAATAGGACCAAACCGATGCCCCTATACACATTAGATTGAAGGAGGGCAATCATCTATTGTGTATGGGCGTCTTACAAAGAGAAAAATCAGGCAGTTTGAATTTAAAGACTTTATTCTTCTGCTCTCCTAGTAGCTACCGCCAGGGGGGGTCTGATAGCTTTCTCCCCGGTATCACTGCAAAAAAACATGTGGGGAAGTCGCTCATAGCAAAGAGTGAAATTCACACCTACGTGCAGCAGAAAGTGACAACTGTGGATCTTTGATCAGTTTACATCAGATATATTTCTTAATATCTTATGAACTTTGCTGGCACTGTAAAATGCAGAGGATTTCCCACTAGCAAAAATCTGCTGGGTTTTCGATCTGTGGGAACTTATTCCAATGATGTTTATTAGTAAAAGCCTCAACTATAGCAATTTCTTTAGTTGATTCATTTGCCCCTTTTCACATGTAAAGCCCCATGGAATAAATGGTGCTATAAAAATGACTAATAATAATTAAAAAAGTAAAGACATTTTCTATCATACAAATGGCTAAAATTGTTTATATTGGGGAAAATATTCATTTGTATTCCTAAACACGTCTTTTTGGTCACACTCAATATTGGACCCATATACATCTTTATTGTGGCCTGATACATACTAACATTGTTAGGGAACATGGATCTGCTAAACATATGTAAATCAGACGATATTGCTTCAGTATGTCATCAGTATTACTGATCAATATGTCTTCTAGGCAAGAAAAAAACCGCTATTTGACAGTTTATAAAGAAATGGACGCAATACTGATCAAATACTGATCTCATACAGATGTGTCCGTATTTTAATCTCTCTCCACAGACTTCAGTGGGCTTTTTCCATCCACAAATAGGGAGTAAGTTTACACTGGGTGGGTGTTTTTGCTTTTTTATGCTAATTTTCAGCTGCTTTTTACAGTACCAGCAAAACTTATGAGATTTCAGAAATCTCATGCACACATTGCTTTTTCGTCATCAGTATTTTGTGCTTTTCATGTTTTTTGGACATAGAACATGTCACTACTTTCAGGGGTTTTTCACACATTGACTTGAACGGGTGGTTTAAAAAAAAACCCCCAAAAAACCACGCACTTAAAACGCAGGTATCATGTTTTGCTGCATTTTATTTGTGCCAAAACCAGATTTTATGGAATAGGAATTTTTCTCAACACTAAACTATCAGCATACACAATCTAGCATGCCAAAACTGCAGCAAAAAATGCATAAAGAACACTGAAAAAAAACATGCTTTTTTCTGCAACTTCTTTCCTGCCAAGAGATCAGACTTTGCTGCAGAAAAAAAAAAATGATGTCACCTCATACCGGCTACTGTCCGCACGTCTAAAACGTATGCATCGGTCTAATTTCCAAAACGGAACACGAGGTTCATAGTTAACGTTCTGGACAGACTGCATGAAGCCCACTGCCACGTCACGGCGAACCTCTAAGGTTTGTCAATTTTTGCTAAGTAAAAGATCAATGTATACGTTTTGGATATGCACACCATGTCTGCAGTAAGTCTGCCGTGTGCAAACATACCCCGAGTGGACTGTCGGGCCAGAGGTTATGATCGTCTGCAGTAGTGTTGTGCGCTCTCTCAACGAACACTTCTACACTGTCATTATTACATAAGACCTTGTCAAACTGGTCAGTTACCACTTCAACCAGTAAGTAGGGGCGTGATGAGAACAAGATTTCTTATTTTTATAGTATATTATTATCCACCTTCAACTTTTTGCAGGATATTCCCAGGTATAATATTAGATATAAAGAAAAAATGGTTAGCATAGTTGTCCTGCAGTGGAGGGTCCTGGGTTCAAACATCTGCATGGAGTTTGGATCGGTGCTCTTACAACAAACAAGACACTACATCAATTATGCTTGATAACTAGGCACCATGTTATTCTGCAGCACTATACAGGCATCATCACTGTCCCCATTGGGGCTCACAATCTCAGTTCCATGTAACCACTCATCTCATCACAGAACATAGTGTTCCAACAAACAAGCAGTGTTCAGAAATATTGTGTAAATGGGATTTCCAAAAATCCTATTTACAGCACAGATGAAGCAATACAGCATTACATGTCCAGATCGGGATGTAGGGCTGATGGCATAATGCCGATTATATGAGTGCCATATTCAGGATTGATACAGTAGTCTCGAAAGCTTGCAATTTGTTACCATCTTTTCTGCTAGCCATTAAAAGGGATCAACCACTGAGGACTCTCAATTCTAAATATTTTATATTCAGGATTGGTGACCACAAACCAACAGTCCTTTCAGGGAAATACATATTTGTTGTATTTCATAGCAAGAATGTAATAAGATTATACACAAAGGCAGGCAAAGATGTGCAAAGTAAGTAATGATGAGAAGGTAATTGTGGGAAGATTGTTAGAATAGAAGAAAGAGGAAAGCTTAGAGCGGGTGTGGTAGTGACATGCCTTCACTCATGTAGTAGGAAAGTGGCAGGGGAGAGGCTCAGAAAGTGTTAATCGAGAAGCTTTATGTCCCTCTTACCGGCACAGGAGAAAGTCAGCAACTCAGAGATCTCCTCTGTAGATCAGGACACAGGGAAAGTCTGCATTATGCTTCCCAGGGTCCTAAATCCAAAGGAAGAGAGCAGCCAATGGAGAAGGCACTCTCCCCCTCCAGCTGCCCTCCCGCCTGGGATTTGGCCATACATGGAGAAGGAATTTGAGGAGGATGCAAGATCTGTGGGACACACTGATCCAAACCCAAATACAGGATATTCTCCCTTATATAGTTGTCGGCCCCACTTTGTGTCAGTGCTCAGGGAACCCTCTACCCAAGACTGTGTATACCAGGGAATGCAGCCAATCCTCCTTATATGGGGCGTAAAAGGTGTGCGAGAGCGAGGAGAAGGCTACAAGGGGGGCACGGGGTTACACAACTGAGAACACTACAGTGCAGTGGGATACAAGTCATTTATTATTATTATTTTTTATTGTTATAGCGCCATTTATTCCATGGCGCTTTACATGGGAGGAGGGGTATACATAATAAAAACAAGTACAATAATCTTAAACAATACAAGTCATAACTGGTACAGGAGGAGAGAGGACCCTGCCCGCGAAGGCTGACAGTCTACAAATTTATGAGGTGTTTACCTGCATTTAATATCCAATTCTGTTACAATCGGAACAATGTCTCAATGACGAATTATCTTGACTCTTATTTGCCTCTATAGGACCACAGTCTGCCCGAAAAACAATGGCCCCAATTAATCAAGACCGGTGTTGTTCATGCAGGTTATAACGAGGCGGCGTGATGGAGGATTCATTAAGAGGTGTACGCAACTGAAAAGTGGTGTGCGCCTCGCCACAAATCTTACTCCGGTTGGGACTGGAATAAGATTTGTGGCACAAGAAACACAGCCGCTCATAATTAGACAAGCAAGAGATCCAAAATCCTGTTCTGCCCCATTAGTAGGATCTGGGTGAAAATGTCATGAGAACACCTAAGGCCGGTTTCACACGTCAGTGGCTCCGGTACGTGAGGCGACAGTGACACACGTAGACCCATAAAAATCAATGCATCTGTTCAGATGTCATTGATTTTTTGCGGACCGTGTCTCCGTGTGCCAAACACGGAGACATGTCAGTGTTTGTGGGAGCGCACGTATTACACGGACCCATTAAAGTCAATGGGTCCGTGTAAAACACGGACCTTCTCCGTGTGGCGTGCAGGAGACAGCGCTACAGTAAGCGCTGTCCCCCCCACATGGTGCTGAAGCCGCGATTCATATGATCCCTGCAGCAGCGTTTGCTGCAGAGAAAATATGAATAATAGTGTTTAAAATAAAGATCTATGTGTCCGCCGCCCCCCCACCCCCTGTGCGCCCCCCCGCTGTCCTGCAAATACTCACCCGCTCCCACGTTGGCTGTCACTCCTTCCTCTCTGCCCCGCGCCTCCTACTGTATGCGGTCACGTGGGGCCGATCATTTACAATCATGAATAGTCGGCTCCGCCCCTATGGGAGGCGGAGCCACATATTCATGACTGTAAATGATCGGCCCCACGTGACCGCATACACTAGAAGCCGCGGCCAGACCAGGAAGCAGCGAGGGAGCGGGTAAGTATTTTCTGAACAGCGGGGGGGGGCGCACAGGGGGTGGGGGGCGGCGGACACATAGATCTTTATTTTAAACACTATTATTCATATTTTCTCTGCAGCAAACGCTGCTGCAGGGAACATATGAATCCGCGATGCAGGGTACCAGACGCGTGGGTACCACACGCTCCGTGTGGTACCCACTCGCCATACGGGCCGCACACGTGTGCCGCACGTATGGCCTACGTGAGTTCCCAGGCACACGGACACGGATAACTCCGGTACCGATTTATTCCGGTACCGGAATTATCTGGACGTGTGGGACAGCCCTAAAGGTGCAAAGTCTTAGCACAGCCTCACCTTGCGCAAAAATTGAGACTTTTCCAAGCTTTTTATGCTAGAATTCTGGAGTAAACGTTTTGATGAATTGATGCCAATGTTTACAAAAAAGATACAGCCTATAATAGAACAAGGCACTTTTTTCCCCATCAGTTCAATGGAAGATGTTTTTAGAAAGAATAGAATGGGTATATGAATTTCTATGGGTGCAGTACTAGGCTACAATCACACATCCGTTTATTTTTAAATTCATCAAACATATGCCATTTTTCTCTTGTGTTTTATCTCATTTGCTTCTGTTTTTGCTTCCACTGTTGTGTAAAACACAACTTGCATGGTCCGAGTGCTGTGCGATTTTCTTTGTTGCACCCATTGACTTGCATTGGTAAGTCTTGTCCGAGATGCAATTTTTTTCTCAGTTTGATTTAGGCTGGGGGGTGCAGAGTAAAAAATAAATAATTAAATAAATAAATAAATGAAATTGTAGATGAGCAGGGACACAGATTAACATTTTTTATTGGATTTCACTTGTCCGTTTTCCTCACAGATGAGTATGAGCCCTTAGCTAGATTCTGATTCATGCTGCCCGTTGTATGGCCAGCATGAATCAGATCACAGGTTCGCTTTAAAAACTGACGGACATAAAAAAAAAAAATATGAAAAAAACCACACAAAACAAACTATCTGATCCTTTTTATACATGGACTCCTAGCAATGGGTCAGTTATAATATAAATGAAACAGTTGGAAAACTGAAGTAAAAAGGAGGTCATCTATTTTTCATTTATTTCCATAGCCTTTAACCTCTTTTTGACATTTGGCGTAATAATACGTCCCTGTGCCCTGGGCCTTATTGACTAGGGACATGCACAGTGCATGATCAGCAACTTTGTCTGTCAGTGCAGAGCTGACAGCTTGAATAGTATGGGGATGCTGCTGCATCCCTATGCTGTACAAGCAATCAGCCTGCAAAAAAATGATAGTCCCATAGTGGGAAAATGTAAAAAAAAAAAAATTGTAAAAATTAAAAGAAAACAAACAAAAAAAATTACACATTTGGTATCGCCGCATCCGGAACAACCTGCTCTATAAAACCATCCCACTAGTTAACTTTAGTGAATGCCATGAAAAAAATAAATAAATAAAAAATAAGGCAGAATATACTTTATCATCATACCACCGAACAAAAAGTGGAATAAAACGAGATCAAAAAGACGGCTATAAAACATCGTACAGCTGAAAATGTAATCTTGTCCTGCACAAAACAAGCCATCATGCAGCTCCATCAGTGGATAAATAAAAAAGTTATAGCTCTGAGAATAAAGCAATGCAAAAATAATTATATTTTCTATAATAGTTTTTATTGTGCAAAAGCACCAAAACATAAACACACACACATATATATATATATATATTTATTATAGCTATGGTAAATGGTATCAATAAAAACGTCAACTCGTCCCGCAAAATCAAGCTATCACATGACTGTTGACCAAAACATGGAAAAATTATAGCTCTCAAAATATGGCGATGCAAAAATCAATTTTTTGCAATAAAAAAAACGTCTTTCAACATGGGACAGCAGCCAAACATAAAAGCTCAATACAAATCCGGTATCGCTGTAATCGCACTAACCTGAAGAATAAAATTGCCTAATCACTTATACCACATGAGGAATGGAGTAAAAAAATAAAACCAATTCTTCACATGCTGTTGATTTTTTCATTCTGCCTCCCAAAGATCGCAGTAAGGCTCGGCGCAAATTTATTCTGCACTGAGCACTTACATTGGGGTTTCCATGTAACTCTCTGAAATACGCGATTCAGACAGAACCCTTGGCAGAAGATTCCCTATAATGAGGCAGATGGAGGCACTGGATGCCGTCTGACCTGTGATCCGGCGGTGTCCCATCTTTTTAGGATTGCATAAAAGCGATGTTGGCCACAGTTTTGTGCACTTCTGAAAAGAAGGACACCGCTGAACAGAATGCATACGGCATACAGAGCAACTCTGCTGCCTCATTATAGTGAATGGATCCCTCGCGGGTTTCATCTGAGTCACGTCACTCAGATTTACTTGTAGATGGAAACCCCAAAGTAAGTGCTCAGCACAGAGAGCCAGATGTGATCCCAAACATTATCTAAAATGTTCCCAATAAAAGTTTCAACTCAATTCACAAGAAAAGCAAGTCCCTGCTTAGGACTGTAATCTGCTAACGGAAATATAGGGGGCTTCCACGTTACTGGTAGTACAAAGACTCTGGAAAAGCGAAATGGCTCCTCACCCTCCAAAAGAATTTCTCAGCTCCCAAAACCAAATGCCCTCTTCCCTCCTGAGCCCCACAGTGTACCTAAACCACATAGAGTGTTCACATGTTTGGCTTTTCTGAATCGACGAGAGCCCGCCTAACTTACGGGTGCATGTCTCCAAAAGCATGAGCTGGGCATGTACTGGTGATGGCAACGTACTGGCCACTACAGCGTACTAGTCACTACAATGGCAGTTTGACATTTTCAATCGACAACATTCATGCTTGTTTCTGGGAAATACCCATGGAGTCAAAATGGTCACTACACTTGTAGATACATTCCCAAAGAAATATAATTTCCAAAATGGGGTCACTTGAGGGGGAATTCTGCTCTACTAGCAATTAGCTCTGTATATGGAGTTCGCAAACTGTTCTAGGAAAATCTGAAAAACTTGGGTCTAAAACAACATTTTAGTGGTAAAAATGGAATTCATTCTTCTTTCACCGCTCAATGATATAAAATTCTGTGAGGCACATGTGGTGTCAAAATAATCATTGCACCCCTGGATGAATTTATTGGGGAGTGTAGTGTGTAAAATGTGTTCACATATAGGGGCTTTTTGTTCTGGCTAGTGATGAGTGAGTGTACTCATTGCTCGGGTTTTCTGAGCACGCTCGGGTGGTCTCCGAGTATTTGAAACTGTTCAGAGATTTAGTTTTTGTTGACGCAGCTTCATGATTTACGGCTGCTAGCCAGCCTGAGTACATGTGGGGGTTGCCTGGTTGCTAGGGAATCCTCACATGTATTCAAGCTGTTTATCAGCTGTAAATCATGCAGCTGAGGCAGCGAAAACTAAATCTCCGAGCAGTTACAAATACTCGGAGACCCACCTGTGTGCTCGGGAAAACCCGAGCAATGAGTACACTCGCTCATCACTAGTTCTGGCACCTTAGAGGCTCTGCCAATGTGACATCACAACCTCAAACCATTCCAGCAAAATCTGAACTCCAATATGGCACCTCTTCCCTACTGAGCTTTGCAGTGTACTTCAAAAGTAGTTCTTCCCCATATATGGGGTATTGGCATATTCAGGAGAAATTGTACAGCAAATTGTATGGTGTAATTTCTCCTGTTACCCTTATGAAAATGCGAAATTTGGGGCTAAAATAACGTTTTTTGTGTGGGGAAAATGTGATTTTATTATTCACGGCTCAAAGTTGTAAACTTGTGTGAAGCACCTGTGAGTTCAAGGTGCTAACCACACAGCTAAATACATTCCTTAAGGTGACTAGTTTCCAAAATGAGGTCACTTGTGGGGGGTTTCCACTGTTTAGGCACATCAGGGGGCCTCCAAACAGGATATGACGCCCGCTAATGATTCCAGGAAATTTTACATTCAAAAGAAGTAATTTTTGTGAAAAAAGTTAAATGTTCTTGTTTTTTCCACATAAGGCCGGTTTCACACGTCAGTGGCTCCGGTACGTGAGGTGACAGTTTCCTCACGTACCAGAGACACTGACACACGTAGACCCATAAAAATCAATGCATCTGTGCAGATGTCATTGATTTTTTGCGGACCGTGTCTCCGTGTGCCAAACACGGAGACATGTCAGTGTTCGTGGGAGCGCACGTATTACACGGACCCAATAGAGTCAATGGGTCCGTGTAAAACACGGACCTCACACGGACATTCTCCGTCTGGGGTCCGTGTGCGTGCAGGAGACAGCGCTACAGTAAGCGCTGTCCCCCCCACATGGTGCTGAAGCCGCCATTCATATGTTCCCTGCAGCAGCGTTTGCTGCAGAGAAAATATGAATAATAGTGTTTAAAATAAAGATCTATGTGTCCGCCGCCCTCCCACCCCCTGTGCGCCCCCCCCCCCGCTGGTCAGAAAATACTTACCCGGGTCCCCCGTCGGCTGTCACTCCTTCCTGGTCTGGCCGCGGCTTCCACTGTATGCGGTCACGTGGGGCCGCTCATTTACAATCATGAATAGTCGGCTCCGCCCCTATTGGAGGTGGAGCCACATATTCATGAGTGTAATCGACCGCATACAGTAGAGAAGCCGCGGCCAGACCAGGAAGGAGCGACAGCCGACGGGGGACCCGGGTAAGTATTTTCTGACCAGCGGGGGGGCGCACAGGGGGTGGGGGGGGCGGCGGACACATAGATCTTTATTTTAAACACTATTATTCATATTTTCTCTGCAGCAAACGCTGCTGCAGAGAACATATGAATCGCGGATTCAGCAAGATGCAGAGTGGGTACCACACGCTCCGTGTGGTACCCACTCGCCATACGGGCCGCACACGTGTGCCGCACGTATGGCCTCCGTGAGTTCCCAGGCACACGGACACGGATAACTCCGGTACCGATTTATTCCGGTACCGGAATTATCTGGACGTGTGGGACAGCCCTTACAAAAATTCCTGTGATGCACCTGAAAAGTTAACCCCTTTCTGCCAGCTGACGGAATAGTCCGTCAGCTGGCAGATCCCCCGCTTTGAGGTGGGCTCCGGCGGTGAGCCCACCTCAAAGCCGCGACATGTCAGCTGTCAGCTGACATGTGCGCGCAATGAGCGCGAGCGGAATCGCGATCCACTCGCGCCCATTAACTAGTCAAACGCTGACAGCGGCATTTAACTAGCGCTCCCGGCCAGAAGCGCTCGCACCGCTGACCCCCATCACATGATCGGGGGTCAGCGCTGCATTGCCATAACAACCAGAGGTCTCCTTGAGACCTCTATGGTTGTTGATGGCTGATAGCTTTGAGTTCCACCCTGTGGTCGGCGTTCAAAGTTCTGCTACATAGAGGTGATCTGTACTTCACCTCTATGTAGCAGAGTCGATCGTGTAGTGCATGCTTCTTCTAGCCTCCTATGGAGGCTATTGAAGCATGCCAAAATTTAAAAAAAAAAAAAAAAAAAAGTGTTTAAAAATATTAAAAAAATAAAAAATATACAAAAGTTCAAATCACCCCCCTTTCGCCCCAATCAAAATAAAACAATAAAAAAAAAATCAAACATACACATATTTGGTATGGCCGCATTCAGAATCGCCTGATCTATCAATAAAAACAAAGGATTAACCTGATCGCTAAATGGCGTAGCGAAAAAAAAATCAAAACGCCCAAATTACGTTTTTTTGGTCGCCGCGACATTGCATTAAAATGCAATAACGGGCGATCAAAAGAACATATCTGCACCAAAATGGTATCATTAAAAACGTCAGCACGGCACGCAAAAAATAAGCCCTCACCTGACCCCAGATCATGAAAATTGGAGACGCTACGAGTATCGGAAAATCGCGCAATTTTTTTTTTTTTTAGCAAACTTTGGATTTTTTTTTTCACCACTTAGATAAAAAATAACATAGACATGTTAGGTGTCTATTAACTCGTAATGACCTGGAGAATCATAATGGCAGGTCAGTTTTAGCATTTGGTGTACCTAGCAAAAAAGCCAAACAAAAAACTAGTGTGAGATTGCACTTTTTTTGCAATTTCATCACACTTGGAATTTTTTTCCTGTTTTCTTTTACACGGCATGGTAAAACCAATGATGTCGTTCAAAAGTACATCTCGTTCAGCAAAAAATAAGCCCTCACATGGCCATATTGACGGAAAAATAAAAAAGTTATGGCTCTGGGAAGGAGGGGAGCGAAAAACGAACGGAAAAAGCTCCGGGGGTGAAGGGGTTAAAGAAGTTGTCCACTACAATAAACTTTTTTTTTTTTTTTTTTTCATAAATCTTGCTATTATGTGCCACTGAAAACATCCTTTATTTTAGCAATATTACCTTTTATCATGCTGTAGCAGCACATCTTCAGTGCTGGATTCAGCTCTCATGGGGTTAATCGACAACTTCCTTTCTCCTGAGTTATTGTGCTCTAACACTACAAGTTCCATGATGCATTGCACTCGCCTGTAACTCTGCACCTAGCACACCCACTCCAAAACACACCCCAACCCCTCCCTCCTCTCCCCCCTCTATCTTCAAAAAGATTTGTGATGTCATTTCTGTCCAACCTCCTCTTTTACATTTGTCCAACCCACACTCCATTACATAGATAGATAGATAGATAGATAGATAGATAGATAGATAGAGATAGATAACAGATAGATAGATAGATAGATAACAAATAGATAGATAACAAATAGATAGATAACAAATAGATAGATAGATAGATAGATGAATACATACAGATATATGTCTATTTCCATAGATATGTCCATATCCATGTTTCTAAATCCCTTCACCCCTGGAGCTTTTTTCGTTTATCGCTCCCCTTCTTTCCAGAGCCATAATTTTTCCATCAATATGGCCATGTGAGGGCTTGTTTTTTGCGGGACAAGTTCTACTTTTGAACGACACCATTGGTTTTACCATGTCGTGTAACAGAAAATGTGAAAAAAAGTCAAAGTGCGATAAAATTGCAAAAAAAAGTGCAATCCCGCACTAGTTTTTTGCTTGGCTTTTTTGCTAGGTTCTCTAAATGCTAGGCTGTGTGCACACATTGCGGATTTGATTGCAGATCCGCTGCATTTTTTGCTGCACTGAATTGCATCAAATCCGCAGTGTAGTGCACAACCAATATAAGTCTATGGGAGTCGCAGACTTGTGCACATGCTGCGGAAAAAGCCGCACCGAAACACAGCTTTTTTTTCCTCAGCACGTCACTTCTTTTGTGCCGAACTGCAGCATTTATGCACCCATAGATTTGCATTGAGTCGGGCACATCCACAGCAAAACCGCAGATGTAAAAAAGATCTGCAGTTTAGATGCGGATGTGGGTTCGAGAAACGCTGCAGTTCGGGAGGAGGGAAGTGTGTGGGCGGTGACGGTGTGCGTGTATGTGTGTGCGGGCGGGGTCTGCGGCGCTGTGCGGGACTGTTCAGGTGTGTGCGGGGTCTGCGGGCTGTTCGGATGTGTGCGGGACTGTTCAGGTGTGTGCGGGGTCTGCGGGCTGTTCGGATGTGTGCGGCGCTGTGCAGGTGTGTGCGGGGTCTGCGGGGTGTTCGGATGTGTGCGGGACTGTTCAGGTGTGTGCGGGGTCTGCCGGCTGTTCGGATGTGTGCGGCGCTGTGCGGGACTGTTCAGGTGTGTGCGGGGTCTGCGGGCTGTTCGGATGTGTGCGGGACTGTTCAGGTGTGTGCGGGGTCTGCGGGCTGTTCAGATGTGTGCGGCGCTGTGCAGGTGTGTGCGGGGTCTGCGGGCTGTTCGGATGTGTGCGGGACTGTTTGAATGTGTGCGGCGCTGTGCGGGACTGTTCGGGTGTGTGCGGGGCGTCTTTTGGGGTGTGTGTGCAGGCATCATCCGATGGGACTACAAGTACGCAGCATCCAATCTGCAGCTAATTCGGATGTAATCCGAACAGTGGACACACACCCTACACTATCCATACATCTATCAAGAGATATATCTATCCAGACACATCTATAGATAGATATAGGAATAGATAGATGTATGCATCTATAGATCTATCTATATGTAGCTCTGTCTATCCATTTCATCTATCATCTATATGTCTATCTATCTGTGTGTAATTGAGTGCGGGTTGGACAAATGTAAAAGAGGAGGTTGGACAATAATGACATCACAAATCTTTTTTTTTTTGTTCAATAATACATCTTTATTTAGCTTTCAAAAACGCATACAAAAACGCACAAAAAAACATGCAAAAACCGCAACAAAACCACGCAAAAAAAAAAAAAAAGTGAAAAAAATGCATCCAAAACGCAGCGGCGTTTTCTGCAAGGAGATGCAGATTTTGTGCAGAAAATTCTGCACCCAAATCTGCAACGTGTGCACACAGCATAAAACTGACCTGCCATTATGATTCTCCAGGTCATTACGAGTTCATAGACACCAAGCACGCCTAGGTTATTTTTTATCTAAGTAGTGAAAAAAAATTCCAAACTTTGCTAAAAAGAAATAAAATAATTGCGCCATTTTCTGATACCTGTAGCGTCTATATTTTCTGAGATATTGGGTCGGGTGAGGGCTAATTTTTTGCGCGCCGAGCTGACGTTTTTAACCTCTTCATGACCCAGCCTATTTTGACCTTAATGACCTGGCCGTTTTTTTGCAATTCTGACCAGTGTCCCTTTATGAGGTAATAACTCATGAACGCTTCAACGGATCCTGGCGGTTCTGAGATTGTTTTTTCGTAACATATTGGGCTTCATGTTAGTGGTAAATTTAGGTCGATAATTTCTGAGTTTATTTGTGAAAAAAACGGAAATTTGGCGAAAATTTAGCAATTTTCACATTTTGAATTTTTATTCTGTTAAACCAGAGAGTTATGTGACACAAAATAGTTAATAAATAACATTTCCCACATGTCTACTTTACATCAGCACAATTTTGGAAACAAATTATTTTTTGCTAGGAAGTTACAAGGGTTAAAATTTGACCAGTGATTTCTCATTTTTACAACAAAATTTACAAAACCATTTTTTTTTTAGGGACCACCTCACATTTGAAGTCAGTTTGAGGGTTCTATATGACTGAAAATACCCAAAAGTGACACCATTCTAAAAACTGCACCCCTCAAGGTGCTCAAAACCACATTCAAGAAGTTTATTAACCCTTCAGGTGTTTCCCAGCAGCAGAAGCAACATGGAAGGAAAAAATGAACATTTAACTTTTTAGTCACAAAAATGATCTTTTAGCAACAATTTTTTTATTTTCCCAAGGGTTAGGGTATGTGTCCACATTCAGGAAACGCTGCGTTTTTGACGCAGCGCTGAGCCGCAGCGTCAAAAATGCAGCTTCCAGATGTTACAGCATAGTGGAGGGGATTTCATGAAATCCCGTCTCCACTGTGCAGGAAAAAACACATGTGTTTTTCCCGCAAAAACGCACATGCGGTGCGTTTTTTAAGAACGCAGCATGTTGCTACAATGAGCAAAACACGAAGGAACACTGCAGGTGACCTGCCAGTGACCTCAGGTGCATTTTTGGTCAGGATTTTACTTGCATAAAATCCTGACCAAAGCCTGAAGCAAGCCTGAACGTGGACACATACCCTAAAAGGAGAAACTGGAACGTTGTTGTCCAATTTGTCCTGAGTACGCTGATACCTCATATGTGCGGGTAAACCACTGTTTGGGCGCACGGCAGGGCTCGGAAGGGAAGGAGCGCCATTTGACTTTTTGAATGAAAAATTGGCTCCAATCTTTAGCGGACACCATGTCGCGTTTGGAGAGCCCCCGTGTGCCTAAACATTGGAGCTCCCCCACAAGTGACCCCATTTTGGAAACTAGACCCCCCAATGAACTTATCTAGAAGCATAGTGAGCACTTTAAACCCTCAGGTGCTTCACAAATTGATCCGTAAAAATGAAAAAGTACTTTTTTTCACACAAAAATTCTTTTAGCCTCAATTTTTTTCATTTTCACATGGGCAACAGGATAAAATGGATCCTAAAATTTGTTGGACAATTTCTTCTGAGTACGCCGATACCTCATATGTGGGGGTGAACCACTGTTTGGGTGCATGGCAAGGCTCGGAAGGGAAGGCGCGCCATTTGACTTTTTGAATGGAAAATTAGCTCTAATCGTTAGTGGACACCATGTCGCCCCTGTGTGCCTAAACATTGGAGCTCCCCTACAAGTGACCCCATTTTGGAAACTAGACCCCCCAAGGAACTTATCTATATGCATAGTGAGCACTTTAAACCCCCAGGTGCTTCACAGAAGTTTATAACGCAGAGCCGTGAAAATAAAAAATAAATTTTCTTTCCTCAAAAATTATGTATTAGCAAGCAATTTTTTATTTTCCCAAGGGTAACAGGAGAAATTGGACCCCAAATGTTGTTTTCCAGTTTGTCCTGAGTACAATGATACCCCATATGTGGGGGTAAACCACTGTTTGGGCGCACGGCAGGGCTCGGAAGGGAAGGCACGCCATTTGGCTTTTTGAATGGAAAATTAGCTCCAATCATTAGCGGACACCATGTCACGTTTGGAGAGCCCCTGTGTGCCTAAACATTGGAGCTCCCCCACAAGTGACCCCATTTTGGAAACTAGACCTCCCAAGGAACTAATCTAGATGTGTGGTGAGCACTTTGAACCCCCAAGTGCTTCACAGAAGTTTATAACACAGAGCCGTGAAAATAATAAATGTGTTTTCTTTCCTCAAAAATATTTTTTTAGCCCAGAATTTTTTAATTTTCCCAAGGGTAACAGGAGAAATTTGACCCCAAGAGTTGTTGTCCAGTTTCTCCTGAGTACGCTGATACCCCATATGTGGGGGTAAACCACTGTTTGGGCACATGCCGGGGCTCGGAAGGGAAGTAGTGACGTTTTGGAATGCAGACTTTGATGGAATGGTCTGCGGGCATCATGTTACGTTTGCAGAGCCCCTGATATGCCTAAACAGTAGAAACTCCCCACAAGTGACCCCATTTTGGAAACTAGACCCCCCAAGGAACTTATCTAGATGTGTAGTGAGCACTTTGAACCCCCAAGTGCTTCACAGAAGTTTACAACGCAGAGCCGTGAAAATAAAAAATCATTTTTCTTTCCTCAAAAATGATGTTTTAGCAAGCAATTTTTTATTTTCACAAGGTTAACAGGAGAAATTGGACCCCAATAGTTGTTGCCCAGTTTGTCCTGAGTACACTGATACCCCATATGTGGGGGTAAACCACTGCTTGGGCACACGTCGGGGCTCGGAAAGGAAGTAGTGACGTTTTGAAATGCAGACTTTGATGGAATGGTCTGCGGGCTCCACGTTGCGTTTGCGGAGCCCCTGATGTGCCTAAACAGTAGAAACCCCCTAAAAGTGACCACATTTTCGAAACTAGACCCCCCAAGGAACTTATCTAAATGTGTGGTGAGCACTTTGAACCACCAAGTGCTTCACAGAAGTTTATAACGCAGAGCCGTGAAAATAAAAAATAAATTTTCTTTCCTCAAAAATTATGTATTAGCAAGCAATTTTTTATTTTCACAAGGGTAACAGGAGAAATTGGACCCCAATAGTTGTTGCCCAGTTTGTCCTGAGTATGGTGGTACCCCATATGTGGGGGTAAACCACTGTTTGGGCGCACGTCAGGGCTCGGAAGAGAGGGAGCACCATTTGACTTTTTGAACGCAAGATTGGCTGGAATCAATGGTGGCGCCATGTTGCGTTTGGAGACCCCTGATGTGCCTAAACAGTGGAAACCCCTCAATTCTAACTCCAACACTAACCCCAACACACCCCTAACCCTAATCCCAACTCTAACCCCAACACACTCCTAACCACAACCCTAATCCCAACCCTAACCCTAATCCCAACCCTAACTACAACTTTAACCCCAACACTCCCCTAACCATAACCCTAACGACAAGCCTATTCTTAACCCTATTTCCAACCCTAGTCCTAATTCCAACCCTAACGCTAATTCCAACCCTAAGGCTATGTGCCCACGTTGCGGATTCGTGTGAGATTTTTCCACACCATTTTTGAAAAATCCGCAGGTAAAAGGCACTGCGTTTTACCTGCGGATTTACCGCAGATTTCCAGTGTTTTTTATGCAGATTTCACCTGCGGATTCCTATTGAGGAACAGGTGTAAAACGCTGCGGAATCCGCACAAAGAATTAACATGCTGCGGAAAATACAACGCAGCATTTCCACGCGGTATTTTCCGGTACCATGGGCACAGCGGATGGTACTGTAAACCTGATGCAACACTGCTACGAATTCGCAGCGGCCAATCCGCTGCGAATCCGCAGCCAAATCCGCACCATGTGCACATAGCCTAATTCTAACGCTAACCCTAGTTCTAACCCTACCCTACCCTACCCCTAACCCTAGTTCTAACCCTAGTGGAAAAAAAAAGTATTTTGTTTATTTTATTATTGTCATTTACTATTTTTTTTATTTTGATCATTGTGATAGGTTTTATCACAGTGATCAAAATGTAGCTGGAACGAATCTGCCGGCCGGTAGATTCGGCGGGCGCACTGCGCATGCGCCCACCATTTTGGAAGATGGCGGCGCCCGTGGAGAAGACGGACGGACACCGGGAAGCTCGGTAAGTATGAGGGGGGGGATCGGAGCACGGGGGAGCGGACAGGAGGACAGGGGAGCGGACAGGATGACGGAGGGGAGCGGAGCACAGGATGGAGGACTGGGGAGGAGATCGTTGGCGGTGGGGGGTGCAGACCAGTGTTTCCAGCCATGGCTGATGACATTGCAGCATCGGGCATGGCTGGATTGTAATATTTCACCAGTTTTCATAGGGAAATATTACAAATCGCTCTGATTGGCTGTTTCACTTTCATCAGCCAATCAGAGCGATCGTAGCCACGGGGGGGTGAAGCCACCCCCCCTGAGCTGAAGTACCACTTCCCCTGTCCCTGCAGATCGGGTGAAATTGAAGTTAACCCTTTCACCCGATCTGCAGGGACGCGATCATTCCATGACGCCACCTAGGCGTCACAGGTCGGATTGGCACCGACTTTCATGACACCTACGTGGCGTCAGAGGTCGGGAAGGGGTTAATGATACCACTTTTGTGCAGATACGTTCTTTTGATTGCCCATTATTGCATTTTAATGCAGTGTCGCGGCGACCAAACAAACATAATTTTGGCTTTTGATTTTTTTTTCTCGCTATGCCATTTAGCGATCATGTACATTTTTTGTTGTTGTATTGAAAACAGCTGACATGTTGCGGCTTTGAAGTGGGCTCACCGCCGAAGCCCACCTCAAAGCGGGGGATACTGCCAGCTGACGTACTATTCCGTCAGCTGGCAGAAAGGGGTTAATGAACAATATGTTTCAGTAAAAAAAAAAATGGCGTGGGCTCCCGCGAAATTTCCTGCGCCAGAGGGGGAAAGCCGACGGCCAGGGGCCAATATTTGTAGCCTGCTATGAATATCAGCCTGCAGCTGTCTGCGTAGTCTTTACTGGCTATTAAAATAGGGGGACCCCACAAAAAAAAATGACGTGGGGTCCCCCTATATTTTATAGTCAGAAAGGCTACGCAGACAGCTGCGGGCTGATATTCATAGCCTAGAGAGGGGCCATGGATATTGGTCCCCCCCGGCTACAAATACCAGTCCGCAGCCGCCCCAGAAATGGCGCATCTTCCCACTCCCGTGTAGCGGTGGGATATGGGGTAATAAGGGGTTAATGTCACCTTGCTATTGTAAGGTGACATTAAGCCGGGTTAATAACGGAGAGGCGTCAATAAGACGCCCATCCATTATTAATCCAATAGTAAGAAAGGGTTAATAAAACACACACACATTAGGAAAAAAGTATTTTAATATTCTTCATTTCACCATACTTCAGAGCCTGCAAAAAACGAAAAATAATAAACTGTATACTACCTGTCCGCCATAGTCCAATTAATAACGTGTCCCACGACGATCTCCCCTATAGAACAGTGACATCAGGTGATGTCACTGCTCTATAGGACCCTCAGTGATACACTGACAGGAGACAATGGCTCCTGCAGTGCATCACTGAGAGGTTACTAAAGTTCACTGGTCTCACTTTATGGCAAAAAGCTGCACGGGAACTTTCTCACACAGCAATGCCAAAATTGAGACTAGGGACTATTTTCTCACAGGGGCGTAGGAATACATTGTGGGGAATACATTGTGGAAGGATACCTTCCTCCCCTCATTGTGTTCCTGGAGCCCCTGGGGAGTGGTCGCATCAGCTGATGCTCCTGCTCTCCATGGGAGATCGTCGAGGGACACTCGTTTTAATTGGATTTCTGCAGATCAGGGAGTATAGTGTTTGTTTATTATTTTAATTTTTTTTACAGATGACAATGGCTTCAGGGATCAAAGTGACAAGTGATGGTGAGTATGTACTCTGTACTGTATGTATGTACTGTATGTATGTACTTTATGTGGCATGTCATCGCATGGTGCATGTCGTCGCATGCCGTCACGTCACATGGTGCATGTCGCATGATGTCACATGTTGCATGTCATCGCATGGTGCATGTCGTCGCATGCCGTCACATGTCGCATGATGTCACATGTTGTCACATGTAGCATGCTGCATGTCACATGTTGCATGGTGCATGTCGCATGATGTCACATGTTGCATGATGTCACATGTCGCCGCATGGTGCATGTCGTCGCATGCCGTCACATGTCGCATGATGTCACATGTTGTCACATGTAGCATGCTGCATGTGGCATGTCGCATGTCGTCGCATGGCGCATGTCGTCGCATGCTGCACGGTGCATGCCGCATGGTGCATGTCGTCACATTTCGCATGCTGCATGTCACATGTCGTCGCATGGCGCATGTCGTATGTTGTCGCATGGTGCATGTCACCGCATTGTGCATGTCGTCGCATGGTGCATGTCGCATGGTGCATGTCGTCGCATGTTGTCACATGGTGCATGATGTCACATGTTGCATGTCGCATGTCGTCGCATGGTGCATGTCATCGCATGTCGCATGCTGCATGTCGTCGCATGTTCTGTATGTCTGTTCTATGTACGTATGTACTGTATATGTGTGGGGTTTTTTTTACATTCAACACATTAGCCGGATGATGGGACTACTACTGTCCCATCATTGGCTAATGTGTCACTCACTGTCACTGTAGCAGGCAGAGCCCGATGGGACTTGTAGTCCCATCGGACGATGCCTGCACACAGAGACAACGCCGCCGCCACCACCGCACAGCCACACTCCAGCACCTTCGGTTTCACCGCGCAGACCCCCGCCGTCGCACCGGCCGCCTCCGCTGACACACCGACCGGCACCGGACACCGACGCACCGGCCGCCGCCACGGCACCGGACACCGACACACCGGCCGACGCACCGGCCGCCGCCACGGCACCGGATGCCGCCACGGCACCGGATGCCGACGCACCGGCCGCCACCGGACGCCGACACCAGCCGCTGCCACAGAACCGGCCGCCGCACATCTTGGCCAGCAGATTCCAGCACAGACACCAGCAAAGCCCTGCCCGCCCCCAACACAGCGCCGCAGGCAGCCCACATCTCCGCCCACAGCCCAGTCACTCTTGAGTGACTGCTGACTGTGCGGCTTGGACACGCCTGTTACTGACGTCACGTCAATTTCCAGAGTCTGGAAATTGACATGACGTCGGCGGAAATTAGCGGTGGCTGCAGCCTGGGGGTCACGTGACCCGGACTCAGCTGCCGCCATAGCTCCGCTCACAGGCGAAAACGGCAACAGAAGGAATTTATAAAATTCATTAGGGGCCTCGGGGGGATACATTGGGGGGTTAACTGAAAGTAGTGGACAACCCCTTTAATAAACTTCTTGAATGTGCACCTTGAGTGGTGCAGTTTTTAGAAAGGGGCCACTTTTGAGTATTTTTTGCCATGTTGACCTCTTAAAGTGACTTCAAGGGTTTTGTAAATTTTAGTGGAAAAAGGTTTTTAAAAAAATTGCAACATTTTTGCCAAACTTACATTTTTTTCACAAATAAATGCAAGCCATATTGAAGAAATTTGACCACTATCACAAATATCATGAAGCACAATAGGTTTCGGAAAAAAAAAAAAAAAAAAAAAACAGACTCAGAATCACCGGTATCCATTCAAGTGTTCCAGAGTTATAACCACAAAGTGACAGTGGTCAGAATTGTAAAAATTGGCCTGATCCTTAATGTGCAAACTACCTTCGGGGTAAAGAGGTTAACGGGGTGGTCCAGTATCTAAAATGTATTTTTTAACTATCTATCCTTACCAATGTTGTAATTTGCTTTATTACGTAATGCCCTTCACTTCTCCCCTCCGGCACACACAGACAGAAAAGTCCAATAGCTGATCAATTCCATCAGCCTTGGAGATGGAAATGGGTCCCCTTACCTCTTGGGCCCCCTGTCTGGCCACACAGGTGCAGCAATGATATGTGCTAGCTAATCCTCAAGAATTTTTTTTACTCTACTTTCTGTGACGTGTTGCTTGAGAGGCGTCTCAAACACGACATCAGAGGAGGCTGGAGGTGCACTCACCTCCTGCAGCATCCATTGCCGCTCCCTCCCAAAACAGGAGGTCACCAGGGGGTAGTGCTGCAGGTACTCACTAATTTCTTACATCACCGCCCCTCTGAAGACGTCCTGAATCCTGGGTGATGGAAGCTGTGGGAGAGGTCAATACAACACCAGCACTCTGCTTCTATATCCGCCACCAATGTAGCTTCTATGAAAGATGTGGTTTTGGGGTGGTGATGGAAGCAGTGAGTGACACCACCGCTGCCCTGTGATGATGATTCATTTGAGGGCGGTGCCGGTGTCACTCAACTCTTCTATCTCTGCCCCCTGGCGACTTCTTCTTTCAGGTAGAAGCTAGAGCTGTGGCAGAGATAGGAGCAGAGTGCCAACTATGCATTGACATCTCCTACAGCATCCATCACGTCTTCAGAGGGGGGTGGAGATGCAAGAAATTAGTGAGTAACTACAGTACTGCCCCTGACGACATCCTGCTGTAGGAGGGGCAATGGAAGCTCTGGGGAGTGAGGGCAGGCCCGGCCTCCTGTGACGTTTTGTTTGAGACTCCTCTCAAAAAAGCTTCACAGAAAGTACAGTGGAAAAAAACCCCAAAACACAGTGATTAGCTAGATAGCGAAGAGTGTAGAGTAATAACAAAAGTGGTAAGAGTCTAAGGCTAGATATTTAAACAAACATACATTATAGGTGCCGGACCACCCCGGGTCTTATCTACTAAACAGATGAGAATAAGAAGACATGATTTGAATCTTATGGACCGGACACACAGATATGTTTTTAAAATGGATGTGTATATAGACCAATGTAACTATGGGCTCGTGTGCTGTCCAAGAAAACCAGACTGCACAGGGACATGTACAGGGATGTGTGAATATAGCCTTATACATTGCTACATCACAGTCTTGTAATTTAGTAATGTGTATAAGACATTATTGTAAGAAAAATTAAATTAAGTAAGAGTAACCCATTCATTTCATAATTAAGTACATCTGGCAATGAGTAATGGTATTGACTGTTTTAGTCAGGGGCGGACATACCATTGGTGTAATCTGTACACCCCCACAGAGGCACAAAAGGTAACGGGGCTATTTCAATCGTCAGATTAACTGGAATTATGCATTATGATGAGCTATTGGACGGCAAAGAGCCCATATATTGTTCTTGCACCCATTTTTATGGAGGCTTCTGCTCATTTTTTTTAATTACCTTAAATACTTCTACTTTTCAGAAAACAAATCCAGATGACATTTTCCCATAACTCTGTATTGTGCCATTCCTCTGTTAATCCTACTTCAAATTATTAAATTGACAAGTGGGTGTAACCATTTGGGGGGGTGCTCCTACACAATCAGTGCTGACATTGATAGACTGCAGTGTCACACCACTTGGGCAACGAGAATGGTAACACCCAGTTGTCAGTTTAGCATAAATATTCAGGAGGAAGAAGAGAGGAGCACCACAACCCAGAGTACTAGGAGAAGATTATCCAGAGTTATTTCATGGGGAATGAAACTACTAAAAATGGACAAGCCAGAATTTGACAATTCTGCTTTAATCTGTTACTGGTATAAAATGAACCCTCAAAGAAAATATTATATATATATATATATATATATATATATATATATATATATATATATATATATATATATATATATATATATATATATATATTTTATGAGGAAATAATAAAAACTAATGTAAATACAGCATATCATTACAGATCAGCCTACTGCAAATAGAGTCATTTCACATAGACTTTGCTCCCTCCGTATCTACTGCGTAATCATGAGTTATGAATGCTAGGACAGAGGTTACTCTCCCAACAATATTAAAGCTAAGGTGTATACCACTAATATCACTGCAGTCACTCCAGTCCCTAAAGGCCCAATTAGATGAGCCACTAATCAAGAATACGCGTTTGTTAAAACTCATTTAGTGATTACCGGATTGTGTAAGCATGCCAACAATCAGCCGACGAATGAGTGAAACCATTGTTATGCAGCTGATTAGCAGTTTAACTGCTGCCACAGGCAAAAGTAAATTATCCTTAAAGGGGATCTCTGGCAATAGGCAAGTGAAGACCTATCTATAGGATAAGTCATCAATACCAGATCTGTGGGATCCGACACATCGTGTCCCCACTTTTCTTTTTTACTTTGGAGGCGGCCAGATTAAAACATTTTAAATGGAGTTGTTGAGTGCGCTTCTTGCAAAGTGTGGCAGCCGCTACTGGTTACTGCAGTACAGCTTCCGTCCCTTCTGTAGAAGCTGCACTGCAGTAGCCAGCAGAGGCCACTACACTTTGAATGAATGGAGGGGCACTCAACATCTCCGTTCAAAGTGTTTACATCTGGCAGGTGTTGCAGCAAATAAATAGGGTCATCAGTGGTGACACTGGGTGTCGAACCCCCACCAATCTGCTATTGATTACCTATCCTGTAGATGGATCATAAAATAGCTGGACAACTCCTTTAAAGTTGATCACAGACATAAAAGGGAAATGTGCTACTCGTGAATAACTCTGTGGATCTACCCAATACTACTTTAAAGGCCGGGGTCACACTTGCAAGTTTGATGCAAGAAACTCGCGCGAGTCTTTCGCCTGAATACCTGAATTCGCCTGAATAAGCAATTCTGTAAAATATCTTAAAAAAAAATAAATAAATCTTCTTTCTCCTTCTGAACTGATCAAAATTCTCAATTCCTGGATAAAATCTATTTTCAGTGAATACAGGCTTTCCCCTTTACAGAGATAGGAGATGACAGTTGGTGCTTAGGAAGTTCTATGGAGAACTGTCTGTTGGAGAACTTGCAGCAGAATGACTGTCTGCCTCTAGCTCTTCCTTCCCTCGCCATAGAACTTTACAAGCACCAACTGTCATCTCCTCTCTCAGTAATGGGAAAATCTGTCATCACTGAATACAGATTGAACAGATTACCGCTGAACTGAGAGTGAAAGAAGAAAATGTATCTGATAAAAATAAGTAACTTTGTAATATATCTTATGTGTGCTGTTGATTTGTGAAATAAAAAATAAATTTGGTGCAAGGTTTATTAGTTAAAAAAAATGTTGATACTTTTTGCCCCTTTGCACTGGCTCTGGCACTATGCTGAAAAACAGGAATGGTTGTGCAAAAGGCGACATAACCAAGAGCAGTACCACAAGTGTACAATAATGTACGCCGAACACCTGTGTACACTATAGCTGAAAGCTGGCATAGAACATGCACCTCTGAAAAATGTTGGCGCACCTGACTCCATCAATCTGTTAGGTCAAGTCTGGCATAGGACACGCCGGCTACAATAAATTCCTCTGAGTACACAGAGTCTGCATACAGCGTGTCTACACGTAGTTCTACACAGTTCAGCGTACCAGCTCTATAGCTTGAAAAATAATGTTTTCAGTATATAAAAGGCAGGGTGTCTATTTTTACCATCAGTATGGCACCTATTGTTCTTGTATGTAGTAATAAACTGCGAAAGAGCAACTGAGACCTAAAAAAAAGGACGACTTGGTGCCAAAGCAAGAGACAATCTTATATGGTCAGATGTATCCTTTTAGGGGTCCAAATTGCTCTTTTGTATTTTCTTGTATAGTATTTGTAAGGCCGGGTTCACATTACGTTTATGACAGTCCGTTAACGCCGCCATTAAGCCCTATGTCGGACACATCGCTAGTGCCGTCATTGAGTGACGGACCCTGGGACGCGGGCTGCAGCGTTTCCGGGTCCGTCACCGCTAGCGCACATAGAGCATCTGCTAGCTCTATCTGTGCTACCGATTTGGCATGTCGGCACTTGCGTTAATGCATGTGTTGAACGGGCTGCTGTTAACGCAATGTGAACCCAGCCTTACATGAAGGCTACGTTCCCACGATGAGCTTTTGGTGAGTTTTTTTACACTGCGTGTATTTGCTTCATCAAAACACAGCGTCTTACAGTTCTGGATAGGATTTATATAGAGATCTCATGCACACTGCTTCTTTTTAACGCTGCATATGGAGCGCCCCCACACCGCCGCAGGGCCGAGGGGTACCCGGAGCCGGGCCTCTGGGTCTCAGTCTCGGGGTTGTCACGGTGGCTAGACCCGGTCCGTGGCCCTGTCCGTCAGTGGGGGACGTCCGGTGTAATAGGTGGTAGTAATGGTAGCGATGTAGCGGTGCAGTTGTGGGGTGTAAGTCGCGGTAAATAACGAGGACACCAGGTTGCAGTCTCTTTACCTCTTTACTGGAGATCTCTGAGTCCTCAGTCCGGAATACGGTTCACCAGGTTACGCAAGTCCGGCCGGTCCAATGGCACCTCCAGAGTTCTCCTCTCAGGTGGAAATCTGTGCCTTCCTTCTTAGCGCTATGTGTTGTAGTCCTTCCCTGCTGTGCTCACGGAAAGTGACCCCACAACGGTTGTGTCTGTTTCTTAAGTTCCCTCACAACTCGATTTGATGTTCCTCTGTAATCCACCCCTTCCCTGTATTCAGGTTGGAATGGCACCCGTTTGTCAGGTAGGCCTGGAGTTCTTCCGGGACCCTAGAGACGCCCCTCTCCCGCAATTGCCCCCCAAGACTTCATAGGTGATATGTGGTAGACAGCCCGCCTGAGACCGACTGTCCTGCCGCTGTTTGGAGTATGGCTTGAAGCTGTATTCTAATCCACTCCCTCGGCGTTCCGGCCACCGGTATTGCGCCTCAGCAAGGTGCTGCCTCTTTCAGCACAACCCCTGCTGGTATTCTCCTTCTGCTTGATCTCGTTTCTCACTCAGCACAATCTATCTCGCTTCTAGTCCTTTCTTGAGTCCCGCCGCTTCCAGGAGCCTGCGCGGACCCGTTACGTTCTTTCAATGCCAAGCCTCTGCCAGGATCCCACCCCTGGCAGAGACCCTACAGTCTCTCCCTTCACAACACCCCCTGCCACAGGGTGTTGCTCCGTTCAATCCCGTCAGCGTTCTCTCTAACTTCCTGCCTGACCCCCAGTTTACCCACTATGGTGGGGAGTGGCCTAATGAATAGCACCCTTAGCTCCCCCCGGAGGCCCTGCTGTGAAACATATTGGTGTCTGTGATACCTGATTGGAGGAACTCCTTCGGTGCCATCGAACGTACCATGGCTCCCCTTAGCGGCGAAGCCACAGCACTGCAACGACCAGGACTCTGGGGCGCTGCACATAAGCTGATCTGCGGTGCATTTTTCAAACCTGCAGTAAGTCAATTTCTATTGGAGTACGCTGAGTTTTCAATGCAGATTTTTCCCATAGAATTCCATTAGATGCAGGAAAACCCGCAGCAAAAAAAAAAAAAAACCCCACACATTTGGTTTTAGCACGTTTCCACCTTGGAATCACATAAAATAACGCATGTAGTCCGCACCCAAATATAGGCAAAGTTTTGTCAAAGCAAAAAAAAAAAAAGCCAAAAGGTATCAAAGACAAAGCAGCTTTATTTAAAGCGTGACACACCAAATGGACAAAACCCCCCCCAAAAAAAAACGTAGTGTCAAAAACGTGGTAAAACACCTAAAAAATGCAAGTAAAGTAATACAAATAATAGGAGTAGAAATTCTGCAACATCAAAAAACTCATATGAACATACCCTGAGGCTGGGGCTATAGCCGGAACTCCGCCCCCTCCTCCCCGCTCATCACACTGGGCAGCGGATGCGTCGTAAGACTGCATCCACTGCCCACGTTGTGTTAAATTTAGCACAACGTCCGTCGGTACGTTGGGATAGCGTTTGCAGAATAAGCTGCAGAGGAAACCTGGCTTACTGGATCGCGCTGCCCGATCAACGCCGCAGCTGCATTTGTCGCTGCTGGGTGACAGTCACAACACATGCATGGAGAGCCCAACAAACAGGCTCTGACACAGCCACGACACGTGCAGCTGCGGCGCCGATCAGTTGGCGTGATCCAGGAAGCCGGGTTTCCTCTGCAACTTCAGCAAGCTTTCCGAATAAGAGGGAACCCGAGCAAATTCGCTCATCTCTCCTCCACATCCCTTCATACATACCCTAAAGGTCCACTCACACAGTGACTGTCAGCACAATATGACCACCCATTGGTGAACTTTTACTGATCAACGGTCATTTGACTGCCTGTTTACACAAGTAGACCAAAGTGAACGATGCGCACTGAGCGATCTCGCTCACTGCTCATAGGGCTGTCATAGTTTTCAGCAGTGCGAGTCCTGTTTACACTGGATGATGCGCCGCTGAGAACAATGATATTTTAGGCTGCGTAATGGGCAAAGGATCATTTCACCTAATGAATAAGTGTTTTCTGGTTCATTTATCAGGTAACCAGCAACCTGAGTATTTTTAACAACACTCGTTCACAATCATCTTGCAGTGTAACTGCCCCTTTAGATCCCTCAACATGATCCTACTCTTCTGCCATCATCCACACTGTTCTTCTCGCCTCACAAGCAGTTCTCCTGCAGTACATATTCTACAAATTGCCTTGCTGACCTTCTTCCTGGACATTTCATTGCTGCCAGTGACAACAGATCTAGCCACCACACCAGCTCTCACAGGCAATTATAGAGACAGCAGGGCCTCTCCTAGCTGCAGAACATTAACTATTTATATACCACGTAGTTGGGTTACATGTGAAGCTCATGTCTCAATAATGTCTGAGGGACAGAATTAGGTTAAGATATTTGTAACATATAATTTTATACTCGTCGCGATCCCTTATAACATCTCCAGACTGTCAGAAGAGGTGACACAAGCCTCCCGCCAGGTCTGACCTGTCCTACACCTGCGACATTCCTACAAGACGTCATTCTGTCTTCCGAAGTTCATTGCTGCACCTTCCAGATATAACGCACGAGCTGCACCTCCACCACACCCCTCAAATGAAAAGCTTCAAAAGCTTCTTAGGGTATATTCATACTGTGGTTTTTGTAACCCTTGAAAATCCACTAAAGATTTAATTCATCGCAGGATTAACGAAGCCAACATGTGTCTTATTGAAGTCGAACAGCACTTCGCGGATCATGGAAGAGCTGCCTAAAATCCCTTATTACAGACCTCACTAATAAAGATACTCACTTTTCCCCATATTTACCAAACTTATATTTATCGTTCGTTCATCTGCGACAAATGGTTGGTTAATCCAAGCATTATCGCTATATTTTATGTATTCGGTGGTCGATACTTACTGGTGCCTGTCTCTGTGCGTCTCGCTTCCAATATGAGCAATGCAGTAGGCGGACACGTATGAGATCATGTGAGACAGGTAAAGGGAGGGACCCAGGAAGATGCAGGACAAAGTATAGGGAGCAGATACATAAGGTGAGGCTTTCTACGTATTGGGGCTGGGGTACGAAAACTCCTTTTATATTCACTCTTTCAACACTGACCTATCGGAGTTCCTATTTCTGATATTTTTTTAACAGGTTCTTTGTTTTTTAGAAATATTACCATATACGTGCAGTGCTTTGTATTATTAATATACTATAAATCAGGGAAATAGTTTACATATGCCCGTCTACATAAATGACATATGCGTCCCCATGGATGTATCGCTCCACGACCCCCTGGATCATTTCTCAAGGTATAATTTAAAGCACCCAATGATTACAATAGCAATACTGGCAGAACTCGAAATCCAGAGCAAGAATGCCAGCAGACTTTCCTGAGTGCCTGTGGCCGTGTACGTTGAACTGAGTAGGGCATTGTTATTTTAGACGAATAATGGCAATGCTGATATTTGTAATTTTACAGTTTTAGCTTTCAATAAGGATGTAAGAGTCATCTAAGCTTGTAGAATGTTTAGCTATGGGAACAGGAATTGGTCTCAAGAGATCACACACTATAGAGAATATCAGGTACAGCCATATGGTGTAATGAACTTTATGTACTTGGGTGCTGAGCATATACAGCCCCATTGGTAGGAAGCTGCATAGCCTCCATGCACTGCTGTACTGGATCCACTGAGCTTGCATGGTGGCTCAGTGGTTAGCACTGCAGCACTGGGGTCCTGGGTTCAAATCCCACCAAAGACAACATCTGCAAGGAGTTTGTATGTTTGTATGTTCTCTCCGTGTTTGCGTGGGTTTCCTTAGGGTACTCTTGTTTCCTCCAACACTCCAAAGACATACCGGTAGCGATACTGACCGATCCCAGTGATGATCTGATGTCTGTGAAGCATTGCTGTATAAGTGTATAAAATAAGTATTATTCAATATAAATCTGATGAAAAATGTTGTTGTCTGTATTTTCCATGTGTATGTATACGGAGAAAATACAGGCAGATTCTGATGGACTGTGCAAAAGATTTTTTTCACATTTTGTCAACGCTGACAAAATAAAAGACCGCATACCTACTAGTGTGAACCTGGCTTTACCATATCAATCACCAGCAGCACAGACTATCCACAACTCTCCCGTCCTATGTTTTCTTCGGTCTGAGGACTAGAGTTGAGCAAATATGTTCGGAATCAGTCGCCGAATTTGAATTTGTCATAATCGTGTCATATTGGTACCCTATTCGTGCCGAATTTATGTTTGGTGGTCGTTTCCGAACATATTCGGTCATTTCTACTCCCACTGACACCAATGATGTTCGGCTGGTTTTGGTTTTGCAATATTCGCCGCCGATCATAATCAGAACCGAATTTTGAAAAATTCGCTCAACTCTACTGAGGACCTATGGACCTGCAGTTTCTATGCAATAACAATGCTGTGTGAACACAACCGGACCAGGTCAGCATAATATTTTACAATACCTAATCGTCATCTGGATAAGACCCGATAGTGCTTTTTTTTCATTCCCTAGTTGTACATGAAAATAATTTTTCATCCCATTCACATGAAGTTAGATATGGAAATCCTATTACGGCCAATTTGATATGAAGCTGTAATATGCCCATGTCCATAAGCTGTAAGGGTATGTTAATATAATGTGGTTGGGGGGGTTGCACCTTAGGGTATGATCACCCAGGTCATATATGAAGCAAATTTTGTTAGGCTAGGTCTAGATGGCCTAGGTCTCCCTCTGACGCCCTCCGCCTAGGCCTCCCTCTGATGCCCTTCGCCTAGGCCTCCCTCTGATGCTCTCCGCCAGGCATCCCTCTGATGCCCTCCGCCTAGGTCTCCCTCTGACGCCCTCCGCCTAGGCCTCCCTCTGACAAAACCTCTGCCTAGGCCTCCCTCTGACGCCCTTCACTTAGGTCTCCCTCTGACACCCTCTAAGTTTCCCTCTGACACCCTCCGCCTAGGTCTCTCTCTGACACCCTCCGCCTAGGTTTCCCTCTGACACCCTCCGCCTAGGTCTCCCTCTGACACCCTCTGCCTAGGTCTCCCTCTGACACCCTCCCCCTTGGTCTCCCTAACGCCCTCCGCCTAGGTCTCCCTCTGACGCCCTCCCCCTAGGTCTCCCTCTTACACCCTCTGCCTAGGTTTCCCTCTAATACCCTCTGCCTAGGTCTCCCTCTGACACCCTCTGCCTAGGTCTGCCTCTGACACCCTCCGACTAGGTCTCCCTATGACACCCTCCACCTAGGTCTCCCTCTCACACCCTCCACCTTGGTCTCCCTGACGCCCTCTGCCTACGTCTCCCTCTGACTCCCTCCCCCTAGGTCTTCCTCTTACACCCTCTGCCTAGGTTTCCCTCTGACACCCTCTGCCTAGGTTTCCCTCTGACACCCTCCGCCTAGGTCTCTCTCTGACACCCTCTGCCTAGGTCTCCCTCTGACACCCTCCGCCTAGGTCTCCCTCTGACACCCTCCGCCTAGGTCTCCCTCTGACACCCTCCCCCTTGGTCTCCCTGACGCCCTCCGCCTAGGTCTCCCTCTGACGCCCTCCCCTTAGGTCTCCCTCTTACACACTGCGTAGGTTTCCCTCTGACACCCTCTGCCTAGGTTTCCCTCTGACACCCTCTGCCTATGTCTCCCTCTGACACCCTCTGCCTAGGTCTCCTTCTGAAACCCTCTGCCTAGGTCTCCCTCTAACACCCTCTGCCTAGGTCTGCCTCTGACACCCTCCGCCTAGGTCTCCCTATGACACCCTCCACCTAGGTCTCCCTCTCACACCCTCTGCCTAGGTCTCCCTCTGACACCCTCCCCCTTGGTCTCCCTGACGCCCTCTGCCTAGGTCTCCCTCTGACGCCCTCCCCTTAGGTTTCCCTCTTACACCCTCTGCCTAGGTTTCCCTCTGACACCCTCCACCTAGGTCTCCTTCTGACACCCTCCGCCTAGGTCTCCTTCTGACTCCCTCTGCCTAGGTCTGCCTCTGACACCCTCTGCTAAGGTCTGCCTCTGCCCACTCTGCCTAGGTCTCCCTATGACACCCTCCACCTAGGTCTCTCTCTGACATTCTTCTCCTAGATCTCCCTCTGACACCCTCCCTCTCGGTCTCTCTCAGACACCCTCTCTCTAGTTTATCCATTAGAACGCTCCCTTTAGGTTACCCTCTAACATCCCATTACCGTCGGACCCCGTGCAGCGTCTTCTCATTCTTTAGCTGCCTGTCGCTTATCATTGCCATTCCCCTGTTGAACACCTTGGTATTGTCTATGGTTGGAAACGCTTCGGGATGGGACACTAATCCCCTAAGATGAGTGTATCATGACAAACACACTGGTGCAGTTTTATGTGCTGATATTTGTCTGCTTTGCTGACATCACCATTTGCTGATCGGGACAACCTTATCTTGATGATACCTTTGACAACAATGTCTATATACTTTTTGTGATGATGTCTGTATGTCTGCATATGGTTTTATGTCCTATTTATGACAATATGCAAGAGTGACCTAAATATTTGTTATTTCTGGCGAGGATGACCATGTTTTTTTCTGGCGATGATGCCCCATGTTCCTTTATATAGGTTCACATCAATACATGAGTACATTTGCTCTGCTATACTATGCAAATTCTAGCTGGATTAATCCTTACTATTTTCTGGCGTTGATGCCCATAGACATCACGATCTGCTGTTTGGGATGACTATCTTTTTGATATCCCTATGGCAACGATGTCCTTTTATCGCTGGCGATGATGCCCTCATGTTTGTACATGGTTTCATTTCTCATATATGAAAATATGCAAAAGTGAGTTTTTGTTATGTCTGGCGATGATGCCCATGTTTTTTCTGGCGATGATGCCCCCATGTTCCTATATATTGAGTGCATTTGCTTTGTGATTATATGCATAACAAGACTGTATTATCTATGGAGTTTCAGTCAGGTTTAAAACGTTATTGACAATCTATGGTCAGCATCTATACTGACTACTATATCATCTAACAATCGCTATTTTTCTGTGAGTAGATTCAACCAACAACAACTTAGTTAATTGTGGCAATATTTGCTGTTTGGCATCTTTCACCTTCTGATATCTATACTCCATCAATAGTCAGGATACTAAGGAGATATTCAATTTTATTTACTCCTTAGAATCTTTTGCAATTGTATATGAAATTATTTATCAACAGCACTTTTTATTTTCAATTTTTGGTGTGTTTGGTGGTGGCTTTTTGGTAGGGATACCTTGTTAGGGTCTTCTAGGGTCAGCCTACGTTGAGCGGGGTCGCCATATCGTATCCCACGGTGCCAACCTCCGCTGTTAGGAAGGGACTCCATTAGGGAAAGGCGTCTCTATCTTCCCTAGTCCATTTCCTTGTTATTATTCAGTACATATATTCTGTATGGTTATTTAGGCTGCACTACTAGGTGCTGGACCACACCCTTAGGTACCCTACCAATTTGTGTGTGTGGTTCTTCTTTGATATTTTAATCATTATAATTAAAAGTTACTGTTTTAGGTGTTTTGTTTTTGTTGGTTCTCTATATGGATATAGACCTTATGATATTTTTTGTGGTTTTTCAGTACCCTCTAACACCCCCCCAGGTTTCAACAGTACACATGTTTTAAAGGAGTAGAACAACAGGCCACTTACAGGTCTTAAGGTACCGTCACATTAAGCGACGCTGCAGCGATAGCGACAGCGATGCCGATCGCTGCAGCGTCGCTGTTTGGTCGCTGGAGAGCTGTCACACAGACCGCTCTCCAGCGACCAACGATGCCGAGGTCCCCGGGTAACCAGGGTAAGCATCGGGTTGCTAAGCGCAGGGCCGCGCTTAGTAACCCGATGTTTACCCTGGTTACCAGCGTAAAAGTTAAAAAAACAAACAGTACATGCTCACCAGCGCGTCCCCCGGCCTCTGCTTCCTGACACTGACTGAGCTCCGGCCCTAACAGCACAGCGGTGACGTCACCGCTGTGCTTTCACTTTCAGTTTAGGGCCCGCGCTCAGTCAGTGTCAGGAAGCAGAGGCTGGGGGACGCGCTGGTGAGTATGTGCTGTTTGTTTTTTTAACTTTTACGCTGGTAACCAGGGTAAACATCGGGTTACTAAGCGCGGCCCTGCGCTTAGTAACCCGATGTTTACCCTGGTTACCAGTGTAAAATATCGCTGGTATCCTTGCTTTTGCTGTCAAACACGGCGATACACGGCGACCTAGCGACCAAATAAAGTGCAGACCTTCTAGCAGCGACCAGCAATTTCACAGCGGGATCCAGATCGCTGCTGCGTGTCAAATACAGCGATATCGCTATCCAGGTCGCTGCAACGTCACGGATCGCTGGCGATATCGCCTAGTGTGACGGTACCTTAAGGCTAAGTTCACAATAAGCATTTTTGCTGCTTTATTTTGTTGCTTTTTTATGCTAATTTTCAGCAAAACCTGTGAGAAATCAAGGGTGATGCGTTTGTATATGCTTACCTGTAGGTGTTGTGCAGACTAGGCACAACTCTATGAATGATTTTGTCAGGCATTGGATTCCAACTTCGTGACTTGCTGCCCATCCCCAATAGGGTGGAGAAGTGTTAGTCCTGTTCCATTCACTGCTCTAAATGAAAATATAGTGGAAAACGATTTTTCAGAGGTGCTTACCTCTTGTAGCTGGAATCCCAAAAAGACCTTGATTCTGGAGCAAGCTCTAGGTGGTGTTCGAGTAGCAAAATTACACTTACATGTTTACAATTAAATTTATTCTAAAAATATGTTTTCAATGCCCCTGCACTAACAACATAAATGCTTTAAAAAAAAAACTTTTAAAAAAACACAACGTGTTTCTGCTCTGAATGAGTTAGTTTTGGATGAGGTTCTTTATTTTCTGGTAAAGCTGCCCACTCTTCTTGTCAAAAAAGCCTCCAGTTCCTGTAAATTCCTGGGCTGTCTAGCATGAACTGCATGCTTGAGATCTCCCCAGAGTGGCTCAATGATATTGAGGTCAGGAGATGGAAATGGCCACTCCAGAACCTTCACTTTGTTTTGCTGTAGACAATGACAGGTCGACTTGGCTTTGTGTTTTGGATCGTTCTCATGTAGGAACGTCCAAGTACTTCCCATGCGCAGCAGTATTTGCTGATAACGTGCTGCATTCCTCTTTCCTTCAACTTTGACCAAGTTTCCTGTGCCTTTGTAGCTCACACATCCCCAAAACATCAGTGTTCCACCTCCGTGCTTTACAGTAGGAACGGTGTTCCTTTCATCATACGCCATGTTGACCTCTCTCCAAATGTAACGTTTATGGTTGTGGCCAAATAGTTCAAGTTTGGTCTCATCACTCCAAATTACTTTGTTCCAAAAGTTTTGAGGATTGTCTCTGTGTTGTTTTGCGTATTGTAGGCGAGATACTTTGTGGCATTTGTGCAGTAATGGCGTTCTTCTGGAGACTCAACCATGCAGCCTATTTTTCTTAAAGTGCTTCCTTATTGGGTATCTTGAAACAGCCACACCGCTAGTTTTCAGAGAGTCCTGTATTTCAGCTGATGTTATTTGTGGATTTTTCTTTGCATCCCAAACAATTTTCCTGGCAGTTGTGGATGACATTTTTGTTGGTCTACCTGACCGTAGTTTTGTTTTTACAGAGTCCCTCATTTTCCATTTGTTAATTACAGTTTGAACGCTGCTGACTGGCATTATCAATTCCTTGGATATCGTTTTGTATCCCTTTCCTATTTTATACAGTTCAACTACCTTTTCTCGTAGATCCGTTGACAATTTTTTTGCTTTCCCCATGACTCACAATCCAGAAATGTCAGTGGCTGGATGAAAGATGCAAGAGTCTGTCTGGATCACAGAAACTCACTCAGCTTTAATGCACACACTGATTACAAGCAAATAGGTCACAGGTGAGGATGTTACCTTTAGTAGCCATTCAAACCCATTTGTGTCAACTTCTGTGCATGTTATCAGGCCAAAATCACCAGAGTATGTGAACTTTTGATCATGGTTATTAGGATGTTTTAGGTTGTCATTATGATTTAAAAAGAGAAAACACAGTAGTTTGACAATAAATGGCTTCACCCAACCACTAACCATGAGTGGAGAAAAAGTTTTGGTGTTATCATATTCTCGGAAAAAAAGGCCAAGAAAGCAAAAATTTTGCCAGGGTATGTAAACTTTTGAGCACAATTGTATATGTCCCACATCCTGGTATATATGTCGCCCATCCTTGCACATATGTCACCCATCCTGGTATATATATGTCTTACATCCTGGGCTCTCTCTTCCTGGTACAGATATCACTTATCATGGTATATATGTCTCCCATCCTGGAATATTTAACTCCCATCCTGGACTGATCCTGGTATATATGTCACCCATCCTAGTATATATGTTCCCCATCCTGGTATATATGTTCCTGATCCTGATATACATGATCCCCATCATTATATATATGTCTCCCTTCATGGGCCCATCTTGGAATATATATATATATATATATATATATATATACATATATATATATATATATATATATACAGTATATATCCCCCAACCTGGTATATATGCCATATATGCCACCTAACCTGTTATATGATCCCCATCCTGGTATATATAAACCTCATCCTGGTACACATCACCCCGTCCTGGTATATATCCCCCATTCTGGGCCCATCCTGGTATATATATCCCCCATCTTTGTATATATGAACCCCATCCTGATTTACATGTCCCCCTTTCTGGTATATCTTTCACCCATCATGAATCCTTTCTTGGTATATACATGCCCCATCCTGGTATATATGGGATATACACCCGGTGCATCCTGATGTATATCCCATCCTGGCATATATATCTCCCATCCTGGACCCATCCTGATATACAGTATATATTTCCCATCCTGGTATATATGTCCCCAATCCTGGTATACATCACCCCCATCCTGATATATATGTCCCTCATACTGGCCCATCCTGGTATATATCACTCCCATTGTGGGCCCATTCTGGTATATATGTCCCCTCTGATTGGCCAGTTGCATGTATTGCAGTGTAGAGACCTGGCAGATCTCTGCACAACAATGCATTTCAGCTGAATGTGCAACCACAGGTGCACATCCAACTGAAATTAGCACTGGACATCATTTATGAGGGCTGTCATCTGAGATGCTATAAATTCGTGGTTTCTGAATCTGGTAACTTTGATGAACTTATTCTCTGCAGCAGAGGTAATTCTGTTTTCATTTCCTGGGTCAAGCTTCATGTGAACCAGTTTCATCATTGCAATTTATAGTTTTCATGACTGCACTTCAGGACACCTTCAAGGTTCTAGCAATGATCTGGATAGACTGACCTTCATGTCTTGAAGTAATGATGAACTATCATTTCTTCTTACTTAGTTGAGTGGCTTAGTCATGTTATGGAATAGGGCCCAGCCCTGTATGGAACTGTGTAGCAACACTGCCTTTTCAATGCAAACTATACCTGATGTTCACAAACACTTTCTGAAGGCTGGTCATTCCACAAATTAACTTTTGATGAGTCATATCTGTTCATTCAAATGCATTCCAGGTGACTACCTGACGAAACTGCTTGAAGAATCCCAAAAGTACGTAAAGCTGGCATCACAGTAGAAGGGTGCTACTTTGACGAATCTAAGGTGTATAGGGGTTAACCACTTTCTCTTTATAAAACAGCTTTTCTCCCAAAACCAGTAATTCTGTCCATAAAATGGCTAGTGATGGAGGAGCATGTGATCAGAACTGTCCATCAGATGGCTTCCATTTTTGGAAGCGACACCGTCTCTCGATCCTTGCTGTTTCCAGCATTAACTGATGTAGTTCTTCAAGATAAGCCAGCCTATATGCAAGGAGAATCCACACATTTCCAAGATTCTCCCTTGTCCCCACCATGAGGAACGGAACCATACCCACTTCTCTGGGTTACTTGGCTTCATCTTTATCGGGAATTTTGATTCTCGTCACCCCCGATTTAGTGACCATTTCCTGCATGAGTCGCCCATTGGACCCAACGACTTCTCCCCGCAGAGCACTTGGCACCTGGATGACATCCTCCAGTAAATCCTGAGCTTTCCTCATAAGCTCCAGCCATCTAGCGGCTTCTTCATTCTCCCACCGGATCAACCACTTTGTGCAGACACCTCAAGTGCATATCACTCAGAATAGCTACTCGATCCCCCATGACTTCGGAAATGGAGAGAATCACCAGTTGTTTAGCTTCTGGGGACCAGTACACCCTACAGGCTTCCATGGCAGTCTTAAAGTCATCATGCACCGACTCTCTGGCACACTCTTCCCTCAGGTCTTTTGGGACTTCTACCAAGCATTTTATCAAGGGAGTCTCACTCCTTTCCACTGCACTGAGATGATAGTCTGGCTCAGATTCCGGCATCGGCTTTTTCAGGAGTTCCACTTTTTCGAGTCACTTGGCCAGACCAGACACCTGCTGCTTCACCTTCTTCCAGGCTGCCATATTCATCGACTGGCTTTCTACCAGATGACCTCTCAGTTCAGTCACCTCTTTTTCCAACGTAACCACTCTGCACTCAGCAGCCTGCCTCCGAAGCTCCTCTTGCTTTAAATGGGCATGTACCAATTCCTTGAACTTCCTTAGCTGACTTCTTTCCCCCTCTGGTCTGGAAGAGCATTCTTTACTCACAGGGGTAGCGGCTTCAGGCCCACTTCATTGGTGGCTTCCTCTTTTCCTGCACCCTCGGCCTTCACCTGAGTCTTAGCAGAGTCACCTTCATACCTCTCTTGGGTCTCAGAAGTGTCACCTTTGAGGGTTTCCGCTTGCTCAAGCTATTCCTCCTCGAGGTTTTCAACCCTCTCCACTTCCTCACCCAGGGCGCTGTACTGGTCTCCAGGCTCCTTAGAAGTGGATCCCCCACTGGTCTGCTCCTCCTGAGCATCACAGACTCCTGCTTCACCAGCACTTCCCTGGATTTCTTCTCCCCTAGCGCCAACATCTGATCGCCCATCATCAGCAAGCATCACTTGGGGCAATTCTGGGTGGCCCTGGCTCCTTCAGCAATGGGAGGATGTGCCATCTTTGTTGGGTCCTCCCTTACTGGAGTCCCTTTGGTTCATAGAGTCACAGTTACCCTCGGAGTCTGTGTCACACCCCACAGTAAGGTGACCTCTCAATGTGCCTTCTAAACCGGTGTCAGCTCCCCCATCACTGTCACACGGTGATCTACTTCACGAGATGTCAAGGTCAGTACCCGTTTGGCAGGCGCATACCTTCCACCGGTCACCCCTACATCTGTACTGTCAATGTTGGGAGGTGTCAGTGCCACAATATACCGAACCCCATCAGCATAGAGCCCTTCACCCTCCTGCTGTAGAGGAACTCCTTTCTCCCACAAGTCTGCGAACAGCCCAGAGTCCTGGCCTACTATCACTGGATAGGCTAAGTTAGGAACCACGGCGACATCATGACTTGAGATGCCATCGGCCGTCTAGAGGATCACCGTGGACACCAGGTAGTCTTTAATGTTCCCATGGATGCAGCTGACCCCGATCTTTCTTTTGGGTAGTACATATACATTGGGCACAGCCCTCACTAGGGTCACCAAGTTCCCGGAATCGACCAGCCCAACCACGTCCTTTGCGATCATCTGAAGGGCACACTCCCGTTGTCCGTGCCGGGTGGGTAGTTCCTATGGCAGACTGGGCACACATAGTACACTTGTCAGTGGCAACCGTCCGTCTGCACCACCCCTTTTACTTTGGGATGCTCTGCCCCCTTTTGGGCCACTACCACTTTCAGAGATTCTAACCCTTTTTGGGCCATTATCTCATTTAGGGACTCCGCCCCCTTTTGGGCAACTTTCAATCCTTAGGGTGCATGCCGTGGACTCCCCATGGCCCTCTCAGGCCCCTCACCACCTGTGCACAGCAGTCTATCTGCCCTAACAGTACCACACATCGAGGCTCCGCACAGCGAGGCTCTGCATCACTCTACAAAGCTCTGCATGGCCTCACAAGGCTCCATGCCACTCTGCACAGCTCTGCAAGGCTCCGCACCTCTGCACGGCTCTGCACTGCATACTTCGGGGAACCGCTGATCCACAGCAAGCAGGGTCTGGCTGGCAAATTTTGTCCTAGGGGGCAAGCACAAAGTAGTGGCCCGTGATTAGCAACCTATACTTATTGGCTCTGATTCATTAAGAGGGAT
Organism: Ranitomeya variabilis; assembly: GCF_051348905.1. NCBI lineage: Eukaryota > Metazoa > Chordata > Amphibia > Anura > Dendrobatidae > Ranitomeya > Ranitomeya variabilis. Next base: position 454,610,625 of record NC_135235.1, read on the forward strand.
TTCCGAAACAAAATTTTATTTTTCTCCTAAATCTCTAGCTATTTAATCTCAAAACCTGATTTTTTTTTCTAATATACTTTAATTTAAAATTCCCTATCCTTCTTTCACTACTATAATTGCTTTTTTTCTATTACTTTCTTAAATGATGTATCATCAAAGAGGATCTCAGAGCATGTTGGGATATTCAAACTAATCGTCATCAGGGGGTAGGGACTGCGGTTACTGCCACAGCCTTTGCCTCCTCCCTGAAATGAAACGTGATCAGTGACTTCCATTTCATAGCTAGGCTGGTCCCTACTCTATTGAGCATGTGTCGGGTGTCAATTCTGACGGACTCTCAGATTACTGTCACAGTGCACTGTTCTTTTCAGTGCACAGTGACAATGCACTCACTCATCGAATCTGATCAGAAGTGATGAGACAGCAACAGAGTGCATTGTCATTGCACATTGTAAGTAAAGAATGAGTGAGCAGAGACCAGAGCCGTACCCACAAGTGTCATCATATAAGAGATTTGCAGGCCTTCTGTCTAGCTGCCAGATACCACTGAAATTAAATGCTGGACCGGAGTTCCACATATCGATCAGCTCATCTCTAGTTATACCCCTTCTTTGTAGTAAACCTGCATCCATTTAAAAATGTGGTGCAAATTTTGTTTAAGGCCATGTGCACATGTTGCATGTTTCATGCATTTTTTTCAGCACAAATGTGGCACAGAAAATATGCAACGTTCAGCTGTCCCAGGGAAGTGACTGCACAAGTCACTTATCTTTTCCTACCAGATTCAAATCTGCAGCATGTCAATTCTTGAAGCTTTTTTTCACCCGTGCTAATGAGTCAGGAAAAATATACAAACATGCATGTGAAAAAATTTACAAAATCAAGTGTATTTTATGCAGCATTTAGACGCCAACACATCAGGATTGGCAACAGAATTTTCTGCTGAAAATCCTGGCCGTGTACACATAACCTAAGGTTAAGGTCACACTAGGCGTTTTTGCAGTGGTTTTTTTATGTAAATTTTCAGCTGCGTTTTGCAGTGCCAGCAAAGTCTATGAGATTTCAGAAATCTCATGCACCCAGCTTGCTTTTTTTGTCATCAGGATTTTGTGTTTGCATGTTTTTTTGCACAATGGATCAGGTCACTTCTTTCAGCATTTTTTCACCCGTTGAAATTAATGAGTGGTGAAAAAACGCTGAAAAAACACACCAAAAATGCAGGTATCAGGTTTGCTGTGTTTTTTTGTGCCAAAACCTGATTCTATAGAATACGACTTTTTTTTCAACACTACACTTTATCAGCATGCACAAGAGACATATTTAGCATGCCAAAAACGCAGCAGCAGCTTCTTTCCTGTCAAGAGCTGCTGTCAAGAGATCAGGTTTTGCTGCAGAAAAAAATGCCAAGTGTGAACTTACCCTTACAGGTTTGGTGCAGAAAATAATCTGCAGCATGTCAATTCTCATGCATTTTTACCTTGTGTTTTTCACCATTCACTTCACTCAAATCAGTGACAAACGCTGGGCAAAAATGCCCAGTTATGAAGCTGTGTTTTTCCTGCCAAGAAATGCACGGTTTCTACAGTCAAACATGGCGGAGGTTCCCTGATGTTTTGGGGTTGCTTTGCTGCCTCTGGCACTGGACTGCTTGACCATGTGCATGGCATTATAAAGTCTGAAGACTACCAACAGATTTTGCAGTATAATGTAGGGCCCAGTGTGAGAAAGCTGGGTCTCCCTCAGTGGTCATGGGTCTTCCAGCAGGACAATGACCCAAAACACACTTCAAAAAGCACTAGAAAATGGTTTGAGAGAAAGCACTGGAGACTTCTAAGGTGGCCAGCAATGAGTCGAGACCTGAATCCCATAGAACACCTGTGGAGAGATCTAAAAATGGCAGTTTGAAGAAGGCACCCTTTAAATATCAGGGACCTGGAGCAGTTTGCCAAAGAAGAATTGTCTAAAATTCCAGCAGAGCATTGTAAGAAACTCATTGATGGTTACCAGAAGCGGTTGGTCGCAGTTATTTTGGCTAAAGGTTGTGCAACCAAGTATTAGGCTGAGGGTGCCAATACTATTGTCTGGCCCATTTTTGGAGTTTTGTGTGAAATGATCAATGTTTTGCTTTTTGCTTCATTCTCTTTTTTGTGTTTTTTCATTTAAGACAAATTAAATGAAGATAATAATACTGAAGAATTTGTGATTGCAATCATTTTCAGGAAGAAACTGAGTATTAGGGTCCCTTTCCACTTGCGAGGAAAACGGACGCGTGCAATCCGATAAAAAATCGGATTGCACTCGGACCAATGTTAGTTAATAGGTGTCTTTTGATTTGCGATTTTTTTCTCAGCCGAAATCGGACTGAGAAAAATCTGGATCGGCTGAGAAAAAAATCGCAGCATGCTGCGTATTGCTGCGATTCTCGGACGAGACTCGCCAATGCAAGTCAATGGGTGCGAGAAAAAAATCGCACAGCACTCGCACCATGCGAGTTCTGTCCGATTTTTACGCACCGGTGACCTTTGAAAAGCCGGTAATTCAGCGCGGTGTACAGTAAAATCACACTGACAGGTTAGAATAGACTAGATATATACACATAGAATGTGTCTATATACATATATATATGTCAGTGAGACATCTATATATGTATATTTATATTTAATGCAGCACTAGATAGCATTAAAGCCGCTAATTCAATTGCCGGCTTCTCATTTCTCCTGCACAAACCCGACAGGATATGAGACATGATTACATACAGTAAACCATCTCATATCCCCTTTTTTTTGCATATTCCACATTACTAATGTTAGTAGTGTGTATGTGCAAAATTTCAGCGCTGTAGCTGCTGAAATAAAGGGTTAAATGGCGGAAAAAATTGGCGTGGGCTCCCGCGCAATTTTCTCCGCCAGAATGGTAAAGCCAGTGACTGAGGGCAGATATTAATAGCCAGGAGAGGGTCCATGGTTATTGGCCCCCCCGTGGCTAAAAACATCTGCCCCCAGCCACCCCAGAAAAGGCACATCTGGAAGATGCGCCTATTCTGGCACTTGGCCACTCTCTTCCCACTCCCTGTAGCGGTGGGATATGGGGTAATGAAGGGTTAATGCCACCTTGCTATTGGAAGGTGACATTAAGCCAGATTAATAATGGAGAGGCGTCAATTATGTCACCTATCCATTATTAATCCAATTGTAGGAAAGGGTTAAAAAACACACACACATGATTTAAAAGTAGTTTAATGAAATAAACACAGCGGTTGTTGTAATAATTTATTGTTCTCTCAATCCATCAGGAAACCCTCGCTTAAACTACTTTGTAATCATGTGTGTGTGTGTTTTTTAACCCTTTCCTACAATTGGATTAATAATGGATAGGTGACATAATTGACGCCTCTCCATTATTAATCTGGCTTAATGTCACCTTCCAATAGCAAGGTGGCATTAACCCTTCATTACCCCATATCCCACCGCTACAGGGAGTGGGAAGAGAGTGGCCAAGTGCCAGAATAGGCGCATCTTCCAGATGTGCCTTTTCTGGGGTGGCTGGGGGCAGATGTTTTTAGCCACGGGGGGGCCAATAACCATGGACCCTCTCCTGGCTATTAATATCTGCCCTCAGTCACTGGCTTTACCGCTCTGGCGGAGAAAATTGCGCGGGAGCCCACGCCAATTTTTTCCGCGAGTTAACCCTTAAATTTAATAGCTACAGCACCCAAATTTTGCACGTACACACTACTAACATTAGTAGTGTGGAATATGCAAAAAAAAAGGGGATATGAGATGGTTTACTGTATGTAAACCATGTCTCATATCATGTCGGGTTTGTGAAGGAGAAATTAAAAGCCGGCAATTGAATTAGCGGCTTTTAAGCTATCTAGCGCTGCATTAAATATAAATCTAGATATATAGGTGTCTCACTGACATATATATATGTATATATACCTATTCTATGTGTATATATCAACTCTATTCTAACCTGTCAGTGTGATTTTACTGTACACCGCGCTGAATTGCCGGCTTTTCAAAGGACACCGGTGCGTACAAATCGGACAGTAATACGGATGTCATACGGATGATGCGATTATAAAAAACGGATGATGCGATTAAAAATCGCATTGTACTCGCATGACACTCGCATGAAAATCGCATACGTTCCATCCGTTTTTTCGGTCCAGATTACGGACCGTTTTTTATCTCGCAAGTGGAAAGGGACCCTTAGGCCGGTTTCACACGTCAGTGGCTCCGGTACGTGTAGTGACAGTTTTCTCATGTACCGGAGACACTGACACACGTAGACCCATTCAAATGAATGGGTCTATGCACATGCCTGCGTGTTTTCACGGACCATGTGTCCGTGTGCAAAACACGGAGACATGTCCGCTTTTCTCCGGCAGCACGGTCCGCAAAGCGTCCCGCACACGTGCACACGGAGAACAGTGTGCACTCTCCTTCGTGTGCACGTACCGCCACAGGAGAAACAGCGCTACAGTTAAGCGCTGTCCCCTGCTTTTGGTGCTGATGCCGGAATTCATTCCTTCTCCCCAGCAGCGTTCACTGGAGAGAAGGAATGAAAAATCAAGGTTTTTTTAATTTTTTTTTTGTTTAAAATAAAGTTTGGGGTCACCGACCGCCTCCCATTCCCCCGGGCACCCGCCCGCTTGCAGAGAAAAAATTAAAAAAACCTTGAATTTTCATTCCTTCTCTCCAGCGAACGCTGCTGGGGAGAAGGAATGAATGCCATCTTCAGCACCAAAAGCAGGGGACAGCGCTTAATTGTAGCGCTGTCTCCTGCACGGTCCGTGTGGTCCTCAGTCGGCACACGGGCAGCACACTGATGTGCCACGTGAGCACACGGACACGGATAACTCCGGTACCGGAATTATCTGGACGTGTGAGACTGGCCTTATCTGACAGAATTGCAGGGGTGTCAATACTTTTGGCACAACTGTATAGTACCCTTTTTCTTTGTGTGTGTGGATCCATTTCTCGGCGAGGTACTTCTGGAAGGAGGCCGGGATCTTTTGTCCGTCAACAGTGGTGAGAGCAAACCACTTTTTAATGAGCACTGGTTTGCATGAGCACTTTATTTGGTTTATTTGCGATATTTGTCCTTTTAATAATTGATTAAAGGTTATGTTTTAATATTTGGGGACCCCTCCAAGCTATATTTGTTATGCACAAGTAGAAAAAAATGTTAATCCTGAAAGGCAGTGGGAAAAAAGACAAAAATAAAAAACAGTTAAGGCTACAAGTGGTTAATACATAGTATATTTTTTTTCTAAATATCTGTTTGTTGGTCTATACATTCATAAGATACCTCATTAGCCAAAACACAGCAAAATTGTTTTCAAGCGTTCCAGTGGCAAATTTGGTTTCCCAAATTAAATTTAAGTTAGCATCCCTTTGTTCGGCACATCAGTGAGGCCGTGCCAATAAGGTGCACGTGCTGACTACATGACTGACATTGATTACTCTTGTGACATGGCATTGGATCACATTTCAGCCACTGCAGGTATTAATTGTCTCTGTTACAGTCATGCGGTAAGGCTGCTTACAAGGCTTTAAATCACTTATGCCAACAAGCAGAGTATGCACAGTTTTGGTAATTATGAAATACAGGGGCAGCACACCGATGACCTGAGCCTTAAATAGACAGGAATATTTAATGGCTTCATTGCTGCCAATTGCAGCATTTGCTGTTCTCTGGTGGCAGCATAATGCTCATCCAGCGTTAATGGAATAATTTGGAATAATTGATTGCTCGTGATAGACTGAAAGACACAACCATATATAAGGGTATTTGGAAAGTAGAGCCTTGGCAACCAGTCCATCAAAAAGTCCCAAAATCTTCAGTGCACGGCTGTACTAGCAGTGAGGTGAGTACTATGAACAAACAGTGAAGCTTGGCAATGTGTAAACTGTTGCCAGCACTATGCAGCCATTGTGAGAAGTGATATCCAATAGATTCTGGAAAGATTTCCTGTGCCAGTATGTGGTTGTAGCAAGAAGCCATGAGACCTCTGGAGAACTTGTGCAGAATGTGACAGTAGTGAGTAGAGACTGCCATCTGCTGGCCAGCCGAAATCTAGTGGAACCAAAGTGTGCTGGAAGATTTACAGGGAGAATGACCTTGTGTCCTGGACTAGATCGGGTGACCCACAGGAAGGACTTCCCTGATATAAGAGCCCTGGCACCCAACCACGAAGAGATTTGGCATTAGGGAAGAGAACGGAGCAGACGTGCTCAAGAGGCACAGCTGAGACAAACGTGACAGGTCTCAGCAGGAAGTTTCCATCACCCAAGTGCTGGTCAACGCCTGGCAAGGTTCAGATTGCCCAGAAGATATCCCCAAGTACTATTTATACTGGTCATAGCCAGGATATGCGCCCTGCTCTGGTCAAGCCTCTGAGGCCCGACTACGCCTTTCAAGAGCTGAGACCCAGTCCTCTCTGTCCCGAGCCTGAGAGACTTCTGACGGTCAAGCTGAGAAGAGCCATGTGGAGACTGTGACAGGATAGGCATGCCTGCGATTGTGAAGAAACAGTGTGAGTGAGCAGTGCCATCATTTCCAGCTATCACCTAAGGTACCGTTGTTGGCTGGGACTATGATTTCAGATTGGGAGAAGGCTGGTTGGTGCATGGGAGGCTCAATGGGCTTTAATAGATTTTATCAGGAAGAGACTTTCAGCCGAAAACCAGGTGACCCCTGCTAGGGCCAGAGCTTCGAGTGAGAACTCACATGGTGATTCCCAAGACTGGGTGCACCACCCTTGTGAAAAGGACACTAACGTTTAGTGAAAGACTTTCTTGCTTATTCTAAACCTGTTGTTGTTTAAAAGTTACTACTGTATACAAATAGCATTATACCAGCCCCTGGCTGTCTCCGCCTTTTGATCTCTGCTCATTGCATCCAGGTACCTGTATTACATTTGGCATAGTGGGCAGGATGCAACATTCAGACACAGAGATGGCAGACCAGTCTATGACTGAAGGTACCTTCACACGAAGCGACGCTGCAGCGATAGCGACAACGATGTCGATCGCTGCAGCGTCGCTGTTTGGTCGCTGGAGAGCTGTCACACAGACCGCTCTCCAGCGATCAACTATGCCGAGGTCCCCTGGTAACCAGGGTAAACATCGGGTAACTAAGCGCAGGGCCGCGCTTAGTAACCCGATGTTTACCCTGGTTACCAGCGTAAAATCTAAAAAAAACAAACAGCACATACTTACATTCACGTCCCCCTGCGTCCACTTCCTGACTGACTGAGCGCCGTACAGTGAGAGCAGAGCGGTGACGTCACCGCTGTGCTGCTTTCACTTTCACTTTGCGGCGCTGAGTCAGAGGAGGAAGCAGACTGCAGGGGACGCAATGTGAGTATGTGCTGTTTGTTTTTTTTACATTTTACGCTAGTAACCAGGGTAAACATCGGGTAACTAAGCGCGGCCCTGCGCTTAGTAACCCGATGTTTACCCTGGTTACCAGTGTAAAATATCGCTGGTATCGTTGCTTTTGCTTTCAAACACAACGATACACAGCGATCGGACGACCAAATAAAGTTCTGGACTTTATTCAGCGACCAGCGACATCACAGCAGGATCCTGATCGCTGCTGCGTGTCAAACGAAACGATATCGCTAGCGAGGACGCTGCAACGTCACGGATTGCTAGCGATATCGTTATAATGTCGTTTCGTGTGAAGGTACCTTGAGCCCGGCAAGGGAAATATACCCTTGGGGATATGCTAAGCAACCTTCCCAAGTTCACGGTGAGCAGTGTGTCCCTGTGGGACTGGGTAGAGACACTGAAAAGTATGCTACGCATGTATCCTCTGACCCCTTCCATTCAGGCCGGGTTAACTCTCCTGACCCTTGATGGGGAGGTCCGGCAGACAGTTATGTACCGCCCACCTAGGGATCGTGACACTGTTGAAAAGGTGATAAAAATCTTGGAGGATATGCATGGTGACACCACGAACCTATGGCACCTCCACATACCATTGTTCCAGCGGGACCAAGGGGAAAGTGAGACCGTAGCTTAATATGTCAATGCTTTGCATGAAGTGATTGCCCATATCACCAAGAAGATCCAAGATGGGCACCAAGAACTGGGTCCCTGAGATGAAGTGCTGCAGGTCCAACTCGTTGCTGGACTGAAAGATCCCTCTCTGAAGCAGATCTTAAAGGACTGCCTATGCCTGAATCCCGGTCTGGGATTCCTTGAGATCGGGACCGAAGCTAGAGACTTGGAGAGAAAGACTGCCGCGGTCCATAGTCTGGAAGTGGTCACCCATGAATCAACATGTACTGAGCCCATCTGGGAGAGGAAAAAAGGTCAAGAGATTCCGGACATTTGAGGTGAGATGTGCAGCATCAAGGGGACCCCTGCCATCAACGCTCCGACTGATCACCCAGCCTCATGTGAGAGGAGGTCAGAGCAGGAAAGTCGCTCCTTCCGGACCCCATCACACCATGTATACATCCCATCAGCAAGATGCAAGCGAGAGTGTTGGACCTGCACTGGAACGGTGCATATTTCAAGAGACTGAGAGAATAGCAGATGAGTGCACACGTTAAACTAACGCACCCCACGATTATGGAGCATAACGTGGTGTCATGGTTGTGGACAGGGTTCCTTCCCTGTCCTCTGGGGGTTAATTTGTATAACCCTTCATCTGGGGATCCTTGTCAGTAATACATCTGTCTTGGCTGTGTGTCTGACCTCCTTGTGTGCTTGCATACTGTTTAGTCCGATTGCTTTCGTGTGTATGACTCAGTCTGTTTTCTCTTTCTGTGCTTTTCCATGTGAATCCATGATTCTTGTCTGTTTCTGGCTCTGACCTTCAGCTTTGTACTTCAACTTCCCTTCTATCTGCCCCATTTGTACTGCACTGCTATCTTCGGTTCCCCGACCTTTGTGCTACGTCTCTACCACACTTACGTCTCATCCTTTTGGCACTTCATCGACCTCCCGGCTTGACCTCGGCACATTCAGACTACTCTCCGGCTTCCCGGTCTCCGCCACTACTCGGCATCTGGCCCCACCTCCGACCACCCCCCCCGGAGGTCATGTGCTTCAGGTCCTGCGCTCCAGCAGGTAAGATTACTGCAGTGCTCTTTATTCTCTCTCTGTCCTATAACACGTGCACAGACTCCTGCTGTAAGTCTGCAGCAGGGCTCTTGACACGTGGGATTTCGAGCCTTAGAGGGCGGAAGAGAGAATTCTCAGAGAGACCCATTACCGGGGCTGAATTTAATGTGCAATGCATTCGCTCCTTGATGGACATGGGGTTTTAGGTGACCACAACGCCTAAGGGGTATTTCCAGAGTAATTTTCCTGAAGTTGCTCGCTCAAGAAAAGAACACAACATCCAACTAGTTGTGGCTAATTAACTGCCTATTCCAGTAGCAGGAGTAGTGTGGATGTCTGTCCAGGTATGCAGAAAGGATCTGGGCCGGAAAGGAATAGTGTTGACAAAGGGGTTCAGAGGCGGAGAACCCATTGTAACCCTGGGCATGAATGTGATAAAAGAAGTGGGACAATTCTTAGCAAAGCAGGTACTAAAGAACACGGTCAAAGGAGCGCTGAGAAATATTGCAGGGGATTATTTCTTTATTCCACAAAGCGTTTCGATGGCTACAACCGTCTTCATCAGGTGGCAACATAATTAAAACAAACGGAAGGGGTATTTAAAGTGATAGCAACTTTAAATACCCCTTCCGTTTTAATTATGTTGCCACCTGGTGAGGATGGTTGTAGCCGTCGAAACGCATTGTGGAATAAAGGAATAATCCCCTGCGATATTTCTCAGCGCTCCTTTGACCCCGTTCCTTAGTACCTGCAAGTTTCTTCCCTCTCAGAGGGCTCGAAGCTAGAGCTGCTACGGACTTACTGCTAATTTAATCTATACAGTCCCTCTGGCCTCATCTTCAGCACTCTCCAGAGACTGCAAATCTGTTCTTTTCCAAATCTTAGCAAAAGGCCCCGAAAAAAAACAACTGGACTCGTGACCGGCCAGTAAGAAGGTGTTTCAGCAATTAGTGTGAGTCACCCAAATTCAGAAGTTACCCACTGCCTCCCAGTATCTCGGAAAAGTATTGATACCGCCCGAAGCCACAGTGACACTGCCGGTGGGACAGACTATACTCACTATTCCGGTACTGGCCCATGTATCCTTAGAGGGTGTGGAAGTCCAGATTGAGCCTATAGAGGGAGAAGAAGCAATCTATGGATTATTGGTTGCCCATGCCCTGGCCACTGTGCGACAGGCACAAGTATCTGTGCACTATATAAACTTAAGTGGAACAAGTCTACAGTTGATGCCCTAACATGAATTGGCTCGAGATTGCATAATGCCAGAATATCTCCCCAGAACTGATGCTATAGGACTGACACCTCTGGGAGGAGACCCATGGACCTTAAGGTACCTTCACACTAAGCGACTTTGCAGCGAGAACGACGGCGATCCGTGACGTTGCAGCGTCCTGGATAGCGATCTCGTTGTGTTTGACACGCAGCATCGATCTGGATCCCGCTGTGATATCGCTGGTCGGATAGAAGTCCAGAACTTTATTTCGTCGCTGATCACCCGCTGTCATCGCTGGATCGGCGTGTGTGACGCCGATCCAGCGATGTGTTCACTTGTAACCAGGGTAAATATCGGGTTACTAAGCGCAGGGCCGCGCTTAGTAACACAATATTTACCCTGGTTACCATTGTAAAAGTAAAAAAAAAAACAGTACATACTCACATTCTGATGTGTAGCATTGTTTTTAGGAGGAAGTATAACCTAATACAGTGTCATTTGGCAGCATATTGAATGCCAACAGCTATATAATTTGGAACGCATGTGGCGGAATGGTACCCGGGTCTGGAGGAGAGGAGACTCTCCTTCAGGCCCTAGGTACAGTATCCCTGTAAAAAAAGAATTAAAATGAAAAATAGGGAAATACTCACCTTCTGATGACCCCCGGAGTCCTCTCGGATCTCAGTGGTGCACGTGGCGGCTTCCGTTCCCAGGGATGCATTGTGCGAATCCCCTGAGATGACGTCGCGGTCACGCGACCATGAAGTCACAAAGGTCCTTCCCGCAAAGCATCCCTGGGAACACAACGTATCGGGAGCGCCGCTGAAGTTTTGCGGGGAAACGCATGCCAATTCCGGATGCGTTTTACCCGCGGCAGGGAGTTGCGGAAATGCTGCGGACATTTCCGCAATGTGGGCACATAGCCTTACCATTATTAGCATCTGTAACAAAATTTTTCTGTTATGTGGAAATAGAACAGGTTCAAAGAGCCCTAGATGCCTTATCAGAGTGAGAGTCTGCATCTCAGATATAAGGGACAGGCAGAGACATGGTGGACACTGGACAGAAGGAATGTCTGGAATCTGAGGGGGAGAGGTCAGGAGGAGAACTGTGTCTCTGTGTGATGTTTACAATAGATTACACTGTGAACTCTTTCTAATAATGTATTCCCATAGTCATGAGCAGGGATTTAGCGATTGTCTTGTAAATTATGGTCTATTAAATATTTTTTCTCCAATCTATGAATGTAAGCTCTACCAAGTGTGTGTACCATTATGTATGCACCTCTAGTTTTAGAAAACCTGTGATTGAGGGTGAATTCCCACGCTGCTAATTTTATTCCAGAAATGTATGTAACTGAAAAGCAGTTCAATGTGTCTAGTATTTGTTTCTGACAAACTAGTCTATTGCCAAACTATCTGCAACAAAATCCACAGCAAATCCTCAGTGTGAACCCCCCACTGATCCTGGCAGAGATGCACAGCTGATCACTATGATCCTTAGGGTACTTTTAGACTGCGTTTTTGGCAACTGTTTGTTGGTTTTGTCAGAGCTTATGTTCGTATGCACCGCCAAAGGGGTCATAGAATATTATGGTGTCGAAAGAGTGAACATGCACTCTGTCATACATCATTTTCAGGCATGTACCCTACTTGAGATAGACACCCATCTCCAGTAGGCATATACAACTGAAAATAATGCACAACACATACATTATGTAATGCTCGCGCCCAGACTGGTTGGCGCGGGCGTGCGGGGGTGTGGCCCCACTGGACAACAGACCAGACTTCTCTGGAAGGGGCGTAACTACCGTATATACTCGAGTATAAGCCGACCCGAGTATAAGCCGACCCCCCTAATTTTGCCACAAAAAACTGGGAAAACTTATTGACTCGAGTATAAGCCTAGGGTGGAAAATGCAGCAGCTACTGGTGAATTTCAAAATTAAAAATAGATACTCCATACCGTTCATTATGGCCCCATAGATGCTCCACATAAAGCTGTGCCACATATAATGCTCTGCACCGTTCATTATGGCCCCATAGATGCTCCACATAAAGCTGTGCCTTATATACAATGCTCTGCACCGTTGCCCCATAGATAGCTGTGCCATATATATAATGCTCTGCACCGTTGCCCCATAGCTGTGCCATATATATAATGCTCTGCACCGTTGCCCCATAGCTGTGTCATATATATAATGCTCTGCACCATTGCCCCATAGCTGTGCCATATATATAGTGCTCTGCACCGTTGCCCCATAGCTGTACCATATAATGCTCTGCACCGTTGCCCCATAGCTGTGCCATATAGTGCTCTGCACCGTTGCCCCATAGCTGTGCCATATAGTGCTCTGCACCGTTGCCCCATAGCTGTGCCATATAGTGCTCTGCACCGTTGCCCCATAGCTGTGCCATATAGTGCTCTGCACCGTTGCCCCATAGCTGTGCCATATATATAATGCTCTGCACCGTTGCCCCATAGCTGTGCCATATAGTGCTTTGCACCATTGCCCCATAGCTGTGCCATATAGTGCTCTGCACCGTTGCCCCATAGCTGTGCCATATAGTGCTCTGCACCGTTGCCCCATAGCTGTGCCATATATATAATGCTCTGCACCGTTGCCCCATAGCTGTGCCATATAGTGCTCTGCACCGTTGCCCCATAGCTGTGCCATATATATAATGCTCTGCACCGTTGCCCCATAGCTGTGCCATATATATAATGCTCTGCACCATTGCCCCATAGCTGTGCCATGTATATAATGCTCTGCACCGTTGCCCCAATAGCTGTGCCATATAGTGCTCTGCACCATTGCCCCATAGCTGTGCCATATATATAATGCTCTGCACCGTTGCCCCATAGCTGTGCCATATATATAATGCTCTGCACCATTGCCCCATAGCTGTGCCATATATATAATGCTCTGCACCATTGCCCCATAGCTGTGCCATATAATGCTCTGCACCGTTGCCCCATAGCTGTGCCATATAGTGCTTTGCACCGTTGCCCTATAGCTGTGCCATATATATAATGCTCTGCACCATTGCCCCATAGCTGTGTCATATATATAATGCTTTGCACCATTGCCCCATAGCTGTGCCATATATATAGTGCTCTGCACCGTTGCCCCATAGCTGTACCATATAATGCTCTGCACCGTTGCCCCATAGCTGTGCCATATAGTGCTCTGCACCCTTGCCCCATAGCTGTGCCATATAGTGCTCTGCACCGTTGCCCCATAGCTGTGCCATGTAGTGCTCTGCACCGTTGCCCCATAGCTGTGCCATATAGTGCTCTGCACCGTTGCCCCATAGCTGTGCCATATAGTGCTCTGCACCGTTGCCCCATAGCTGTGCCATATAGTGCTCTGCACCGTTGCCCCATAGCTGTGCCATATATATAATGCTCTGCACCGTTGCCCCATAGCTGTGCCATATAGTGCTCTGCACCGTTGCCCCATAGCTGTGCCATATATATAATGCTCTGCACCGTTGCCCCATAGCTGTGCCATATATATAATGCTCTGCACCATTGCCCCATAGCTGTGCCATATATATAATGCTCTGCACCGTTGCCCCATAGCTGTGCCATATAGTGCTCTGCACCGTTGCCCCATAGCTGTGCCATATATATAATGCTCTGCACCATTGCCCCATAGCTGTGCCATATATATAATGCTCTGCACCATTGCCCCATAGCTGTGCCATATAATGCTCTGCACCGTTGCCCCATAGCTGTGCCATATAGTGCTCTGCACCGTTGCCCCATAGCTGTGCCATATAGTGCTTTGCACCGTTGCCCCATAGCTGTGCCATATATATAATGCTCTGCACCATTGCCCCATAGCTGTGCCATATATATAATGCTCTGCACCGTTGCCCCATAGCTGTGCCATATAGTGCTCTGCACCGTTGCCCCATAGCTGTGCCATATATATAATGCTCTGCACCGTTGCCCCATAGCTGTGCCATATAGTGCTCTGCACCGTTGCCCCATAGCTGTGCCATATATATAATGCTCTACACCGTTGCCCCATAGCTGTGCCATATATATAATGCTCTGCACCGTTGCCCCATAGCTGTGCCATATAGTGCTCTGCACCGTTGCCCCATAGCTGTGCCATATATATAGTGCTCTGCACCGTTGCCCCATAGCTGTGCCATATAGTGCTCTGCACCGTTGCCCCATAGCTGTGCCATATATATAATGCTCTGCACCGTTGCCCCATAGCTGTGCCATATATATAATGCTCTGCACCATTGCCCCATAGCTGTGCCATATATATAATGCTCTGCACCATTGCCCCATAGCTGTGCCATATAATGCTCTGCACCGTTGCCCCATAGCTGTGCCATATAGTGCTCTGCACCGTTGCCCCATAGCTGTGCCATATAGTGCTCTGCACCGTTGCCCCATAGCTGTGCCATATATATAATGCTCTGCACCGTTGCCCCATAGCTGTGCCATATAGTGCTTTGCACCATTGCCCCATAGCTGTGCCATATAGTGCTCTGCACCGTTGCCCCATAGCTGTCATGATTCTCAATGGCGAGAGAACATAGCCCAGCATATATGAGAACTAGCTCTTGGAAGATGGAAACTATACTGACCATGAACTAAACCTGCCGCACAACTAGAAGTGGCCGGGTAGCATGCCTACGTTTTTTAACCCTAGATGCCCAGCGCCAGCCGGAGAACTACCTAATCCTAGCAGAGGAAAAGACAGTCCTGGCTCACCTCTAGAGAAATTTTCCCAAAAGGCAGACAGAGGCCCCCACATATATTGGCGGTGATTTTAGATGAAATGACAAACGTAGTATGAAAATAGGTTTAGCAAAATCGAGGTCCGCTTTCTAGATAGCAGGAAGACAGAAAGGACACTTTCATGGTCAGCAGAAAACCCTATCAAAACACCATCCAGAAATTCCTTTAAGAATCTAGCATTAACTCATAACACCAGAGTGGCAATTTCCGATCACAAGAGCTTTCCAGACACAGTAACGAAACAGCAGCTGTGAACAGGAACAAAATGCAAAAAACACACAAGGACAAAAGTCCAACTTAGCTGGGAGTTGTCTAGTAGCAGGAACAAGCACAGAAGGCTTCTGATTACATTGTTGACCGGCAAGAAACTGACAGAGGAGCAAGGTTATATAGCGACTCCCACATCCTGATAGGAGCAGGTGAACAGAGGGGATGATGCACACAAGTTCAATTCCACAAGTGGCCACCGGGGGAGCCCAGAATCCAATTTCACAACAGTACCCCCCCCTCAAGGAGGGGGCACCGAACCCTCACCAGTACCACCAGGGCGATCAGGATGAGCCCTATGAAAGGCATGGACAAGATCGGAGGCATGAACATCAGAGGCAGTGACCCAAGAATTATCCTGATCCGCAGACACAAAACACCTCAAATATGTCTCCAAGGTCTGATTAGTCCGCTCGGTCTGGCCATTAGTCTGAGGATGGAAAGCAGACGAAAAAGACAAATCTATGCCCATCCTAGCACAGAATGCCCGCCAAAATCTAGACACGAATTGGGTCCCTCTGTCAGAAACGATATTCTCAGGAATACCATGCAAACGAACAACATTTTGAAAAAACAGAGGAACCAACTCGGAAGAAGAAGGCAACTTAGGCAAGGGAACCAGATGGACCATCTTAGAGAAACGGTCACACACCACCCAGATGACAGACATCTTCTGAGAAACAGGCAGATCCGAAATAAAATCCATCGAGATGTGCGTCCAAGGCCTCTTCGGGATAGGCAAGGGCAACAACAATCCACTAGCCCGAGAACAACAAGGCTTGGCCCGAGCACAAACGTCACAAGACTGCACAAAGCCTCGCACATCTCGTGACAGGGAAGGCCACCAGAAGGACCTTGCCACCAAATCCCTGGTACCAAAGATTCCAGGATGACCTGCCAACGCAGAAGAATGAACCTCAGAGATGACTCTACTGGTCCAATCATCAGGAACAAACAGTCTACCAGGTGGGCAACGATCAGGTCTATCCGCCTGAAACTCCTGCAAGGCCCGCCGCAGGTCTGGAGAAACGGCAGACAATATCACTCCATCTTTAAGGATACCTGTGGGCTCAGAATTACCAGGGGAGTCAGGCTCAAAACTCCTAGAAAGGGCATCCGCCTTAACATTCTTAGAACCCGGTAGGTACGACACCACAAAATTAAACCGAGAGAAAAACAACGACCAGCGCGCCTGTCTAGGATTCAGGCGCCTGGCAGACTCAAGGTAAATTAAATTTTTGTGGTCAGTCAATACCACCACCTGATGTCTGGCCCCCTCAAGCCAGTGATGCCACTCCTCAAAAGCCCACTTCATGGCCAAAAGCTCCCGATTCCCAATATCATAATTCCGCTCGGCGGGCGAAAATTTACGGGAAAAAAAAGCACAAGGTCTCATCACGGAGCAGTCGGAACTTCTCTGCGACAACACCGCCCCAGCTCCGATTTCAGAAGCGTCGACCTCAACCTGAAAAGGAAGAGCAACATCAGGCTGACGCAACACTGGGGCGGAAGAAAAGCGGCGCTTGAGCTCCCGAAAGGCCTCCACAGCATCAGGGGACCAATCAGCAACATCAGCACCCTTCTTAGTCAAATCAGTCAATGGTTTTACAACATCAGAAAAACCAGCAATAAATCGACGATAAAAGTTAGCAAAGCCCAAAAATTTCTGAAGACTCTTAAGAGAAGAGGGTTGCGTCCAATCACCAATAGCCTGAACCTTGACAGGATCCATCTCGATGGATTCCCAAGAAAGAAATCTTTTGAACCCCAAAAACACACTTAGAACCCTTCACACACAAGGAATTAGACCGCAAAACCTGAAAAACCCTCCTGACCTGCTGGACATGAGAGTCCCAGTCATCCGAAAAAATCAGAATATCATCCAGATACACAATCATAAATTTATCCAAATAATCGCGGAAAATGTCATGCATAAAGGACTGGAAGACTGAAGGGGCATTTGAAAGACCAAAAGGCATCACCAAATACTCAAAATGGCCCTCGGGCGTATTAAATGCGGTTTTCCACTCATCCCCCTGCTTGATTCGCACCAAATTATACGCCCCACGGAGATCAATCTTAGAGAACCACTTGGCCCCCTTTATACGAGCAAACAAATCAGTAAGCAGTGGTAACGGATATTGATATTTAACCGTGATTTTATTCAAAAGTCGATAATCAATACACGGCCTCAAAGAGCCGTCTTTCTTAGACACAAAGAAAAAACCGGCTCCTAAGGGAGATGACGAAGGACGAATATGTCCCTTTTCCAAGGACTCCTTTATATATTCTCGCATAGCAGCGTGTTCAGGCACAGACAGATTAAATAAACGACCCTTAGGGTATTTACTACCCGGAATCAAGTCTATGGCACAATCGCACTCCCGGTGCGGAGGTAGTGAACCAACCTTGGGTTCTTCAAAAACGTCACGAAAGTCAGACAAGAATTCAGGAATCTCAGAGGGAATAGATGATGAAATGGAAACCAAAGGTACGTCCCCATGAGTTCCTTTACATCCCCAGCTTAACACAGACATAGCTCTCCAGTCGAGGACTGGGTTATGAGATTGCAGCCATGGCAATCCCAGCACCAAAACATCATGTAGATTATACAGCACCAGAAAGCGAATAACCTCCTGGTGATCCGGATTAACACGCATAGTCACTTGTGTCCAGTATTGTGGTTTATTACTAGCCAATGGGGTGGAGTCAATCCCTTTCAGAGGTATCGGAGCATCCAGTGGCTCCAAATCATACCCACAGCGTTTGGCAAAGGACCAATCCATAAGACTCAAAGCAGCGCCAGAGTCGACATAGGCGTCCGCGGTAATAGATGACAAAGAACAAATCAGGGTCACAGATAGAATAAACTTAGACTGTAAAGTGCTAATTGAAACAGACTTGTCAGGCTTCTTAGTACGCTTAAAGCATGCTGATATAACATGAGTTGAATCACCACAATAGAAGCACAACCCATTTTTTCGTCTAAAATTCTGCCGCTCGCTTCTGGACAGAATTCTATCACATTGCATATTTTCTGGCGTTTTCTCAGTAGACACCGCCAAATGGTGCACAGGTTTGTGCTCCCGCAGACGCCTATCGATCTGAATAGCCATCGTCATGGACTCATTCAGACTCGCAGGCACAGGGAACCCCACCATAACATCCTTAATGGCATCAGAGAGACCTTCTCTGAAAATCGCCGCCAGGGCGCACTCATTCCACTGAGTAAGCACAGACCATTTGCGGAATTTTTGGCAGTATATTTCAGCTTCATCTTGCCCCTGAGACAAGGACATCAAGGCCTTTTCCGCCTGAAGCTCTAAATGAGGTTCCTCATAAAGCAACCCCAAGGCCAGAAAAAACGCATCCACATTGAGCAACGCAGGATCCCCTGGTGCCAATGCAAAAGCCCAGTCTTGAGGGTCGCCCCGGAGCAAGGAAATTACAATCCTGACCTGCTGTGCAGGGTCTCCGGCAGAGCGAGACTTCAGGGACAAAAACAATTTGCAATTATTTTTAAAATTTTGAAAGTGAGATCTATTCCCCGAGAAGAATTCAGGCAAAGGAATTCTAGGCTCAGACATAGGTGCATGAACAACAAAATCTTGCAAATTTTGTACCTTTGTGGCGAGATTATTCAAACCTGTAGCTACACTCTGAAGATCCATTTGAAACAGGTGAACACAGAGCCATTCAAGGATTAGAAGGAGAGAAAGAGAGGAAGGCTGCAGTATAGGCAGACTAGCAAGTGATTCAATTAAGAGCACACTCAGAACTAGAGGAAAAAAAAAAAAAATTGTAGCAGACTTCTTTTTTCTCTCCTTTCTCAGCCAGTAATTTAACCCTTTTTTGGGCCGGTCAAACTGTCATGATTCTCAATGGCGAGAGAACATAGCCCAGCATATATGAGAACTAGCTCTTGGAAGATGGAAACTATACTGACCATGAACTAAACCTGCCGCACAACTAGAAGTGGCCGGGTAGCATGCCTACGTTTTTTAACCCTAGATGCCCAGCGCCAGCCGGAGAACTACCTAATCCTAGCAGAGGAAAAGACAGTCCTGGCTCACCTCTAGAGAAATTTTCCCAAAAGGCAGACAGAGGCCCCCACATATATTGGCGGTGATTTTAGATGAAATGACAAACGTAGTATGAAAATAGGTTTAGCAAAATCGAGGTCCGCTTTCTAGATAGCAGGAAGACAGAAAGGACACTTTCATGGTCAGCAGAAAACCCTATCAAAACACCATCCAGAAATTCCTTTAAGACTCTAGCATTAACTCATAACACCAGAGTGGCAATTTCCGATCACAAGAGCTTTCCAGACACAGTAACGAAACAGCAGCTGTGAACAGGAACAAAATGCAAAAAACACACAAGGACAAAAGTCCAACTTAGCTGGGAGTTGTCTAGTAGCAGGAACAAGCACAGAAGGCTTCTGATTACATTGTTGACCGGCAAGAAACTGACAGAGGAGCAAGGTTGTATAGCGACTCCCACATCCTGATAGGAGCAGGTGAACAGAGGGGATGATGCACACAAGTTCAATTCCACAAGTGGCCACCGGGGGAGCCCAGAATCCAATTTCACAACACATAGCTGTGCCATATAGTGCTCTGCACCGTTGCCCCATAGCTGTGCCATATATATAATGCTCTGCACCATTGCCCCATAGCTGTGCCATATATATAATGCTCTGCACCGTTGCCCCATAGCTGTGCCATATAGTGCTCTGCACCGTTGCCCCATAGCTGTGCCATATAGTGCTCTGCACCGTTGCCCCATAGCTGTGCCATATATATAATGCTCTGCACCGTTGCCCCATAGCTGTGCCATATAGTGCTCTGCACCGTTGCCCCATAGCTCTGCCATATAGTGCTCTGCACCGTTGCCCCATAGATGCTCCACATAAAGCTGTGCCATTGCTGCTGCTGCTGCTGCAATAAAAAAAAAAAAACACATACTCACCTCTCTTGCTTGCAGCTCCTCACGTCCCGTCCCGGCGTCTCTCCGCACTGACTGATCAGGCAGAGGGCGGCGCGCACACTATATGCGCCATCGCGCCCTCTGACCTGCACAGTCAGTGCGGAGAGAGAGACGCCGGGAAGACTGAGCGGCGCCCGGCGGGTGGAACGAGGGAAGGTAAATATGACATACTTACCTGCTCCCGGCGTCCCGCTCCTTCCCCCGGACAGCTGGTCTTCGGTGCCGCAGCCTCTTCCTCTGTCAGCGGTCACCGGCACCGCTTCATTAGAGAAATGAATAGGCGGCTCCGCCCCTATGGGAGGTGGAGCAGCCTATTCATTTCTCTAATGAGCGGTCCCATGTGACCGCTCAGGGGAAGAGCTGCAGCACCCGGAGACAGTGGGACGGCAGGGGGAGCGTCAGGAACGCCGGAACTAGGTGAGTATATGACAGTCCTCACCCGCCGACCCCACCACCGATCATGACTCGAGTATAAGCCGAGAGGGGCACTTTCAGCCTAAAAATTTGGGCTGAAAATCTTGGCTTATACTCAAGTATATATATACGGTAAGTAGCTTCCTAGGTGTTCGCTGGAGCCTCTGATGGTGAGGTCAGACTTGTGCGGCAGGTAGCTACCAGGTACCACTCCAGGGTGGAGTCTGACTGTGGATGCTGATCCGCCGGGGGACAAGACACAAGCAGGCAGGCATGGCTGTGACACTGGCTGACGGACGGGTATAGCAGAGGCCCTGATGGGCAGACTGGCTTGACGGAGATACAGGCAGACAGACGGGCACGGCTGGCACATTGGCAGACAGGGCTGATACTCTGGTAGGAACTGGCATACAGGCGGGTGTATGGAAACAGGTAGGAACCTGTTCAGACTGGTGAATATAAAGAAACAGGTAGATACCCGTGCGGCAAGTTGCTGAACAGAGGTAGAGCAAGGGCGGATGCAAAGAAAAGCCACAGGAGGTGGAGAAAGAGCAGAGAAGGAGAAAGCAGAGCTAAGGACGGAGCCGCTGGGGGTGGAGCCAAGAATGGAGTCGCTGGAGGCAGCGCCAAGAGCGGAGACGCTGGAGGTGGAGCCAGGAGCGGAGACGCTGGAGGTGGAGCCAGGAGCGTAGACGCTGGAGGCAGAGCCAAGAGCGGAGATGCTGGAGACAACGCCAAGAGCCAGAACCGCAGGAGGCAAAGCCAAGTGCCAGAGGGTGCAGAGCCACAGGTTGTGGCGAGCAAAGCTGAGAGGCACAGAACCACAGGTTGTTGCAGAACTGAGCAGGGAAGCACATAGCCACAGGTAGTGGCGAACAGAGCAGAGAGATGCAGAGCCACTGATAGTGGCAAGCAGAGCAGAGAGGTAATGCAGAGGTAGACACAGCAGAGTGAGAATGGTAAACAAACAAAGAAGGAACAGGAATGGACATAGAACAGAGTTCGGACACAGAAGTAACGGAACACAGATTCAGACTAGGGTACAATGCCCCACAGGGTGGCGTACACAGAGACACAAACAGAACACAGATAAAGGCCTGCGTATTGCACAGGAAACAGACACGACCTGGCAGCTCAGTAGCAAATGCTAACTGAGGGAAATAGTTTGCTCCAGCGTCCTCCAATGGGTGACGATGCCTTTAGTATCAGAGGCCTCTAGGCTATTGGCCAGGGACACCTTAGGGAGGTGCACACAGTCTCAATAAGAATCCGGAGTTGCTGGCGCCGCCCCCCTATGCACACAGCCAGGAAATGTACACAGAGTAAGCGGCCATGGAGCACACGGCATGGAGCCGGCAGCAGACAGATCTCACAGCATGGCACAGGGTGAGTGAGTTGATGTAACAGGCAGGTGGGGAATGGAAGGCCATGCAGTGATGCCGGCAGGGTTGTTACACATTATAGTCCATGCCCCCGTTGGCGTACACGCCCGAATCCAGTTTTGCAATGGGCCCCAACGAGACCAACTAATGGGTGCCGACTGGCCGACTGAATGGCCGAACATTGTTTGGCCAACAGCCATGTCAGGTTTTGGGGGGAAACATTGCAGCTTTAATCAAAACTTCTGCTATTTTATTATATGTCAAAAGTGTTCTAAACTGGATGTTAACTTTAAGCACTAAACCCCGCTATTAGCACAAACACTATAAGTATGCAATTTGGGGCAGTTTTAGAAGATAATAATAACACTGGTCAACAGCATTTTTGGTGCCAAAGATATTTCATCGAATTTAGGGTATTTTTGGGGTGCTGATTCTGAATATGTCATCAGTTTTGCCAGATTGGCTCAAGTTTTTGAGATTTTTGGTATCTTATTTATAGCACTTGTTGGTAAATGCGACGCATCATCTCATTAATTTCTTTGGATTAGTACTTGAACTGAGCAGTTCTCAATATAGTTTTGTGTTAATTAGTGTTCTAAAAGTTTGTTCATAGCTTGATTTTTGCACTAACTTTATGTTGTTGTCTGTTTTCCAGTGAAAAGCATGAACTCATCAAGAAGAAGTTGTCTTAACGATCCAGACTCATTCTGTTACATTTGTGGTGAATACACACTGCCAAAACATAGAAGAAACATAACAGACTTCGTAAAAAAAGTGTATTTTGCCTATTTTGGGGTTATGCTTGGGGACCAAGACAAGTTTTGGGCACCACACATAGTGTGCAAAGCATGTATCGAATTATTACGAAAATGGAGCAAAGGACAAAGAAAAAGCTTCAAATTTGGTGTTCCAATGGTGTGGAGAGAGCCAAAAAATCATCATGATGACTGTTATTTATGGTAAACACAGGTACAGGCACATCTTCACAATGAGGGACAGGCCTTCTTGCAGATTCCATGTTACTCCCATTTTCGTTTCTTATGCTTATTGAATCCTTGCACTTGCACTGCACAGAAATAACAGTCATAATGATGATTTTTTGGCTCTCTCCACACCATTGGAACACCAAATTTGAAGCTTTTTCTTTGTCCTTTGCTCCATTTTCGTAATAATTCGATACATACTTTGCACACTATGTGTGGTGCCCAAAACTTGTCTTGGTCCCCAAGCATAACCCCAAAATAGGCAAAATACACTTTTTTTACGAAGTCTGTTATGTTTCTTCTATGTTTTGGCAGTGTGTATTCACCACAAATGTAACAGAATGAGTCTGGATCGTTAAGACAACTTCTTCTTGATGAGTTCATGCTTTTCACTGGAAAACAGACAACAACATAAAGTTAGTGCAAAAATCAAGCTATGAACAAACTTTTAGAACACTAATTAACACAAAACTATATTGAGAACTGCTCAGTTCAAGTACTAATCCAAAGAAATTAATGAGATGATGCGTCGCATTTACCAACAAGTGCTATAAATAAGATACCAAAAATCTCAAAAACTTGAGCCAATCTGGCAAAACTGATAGCATATTCAGAATCAGCACCCCAAAAATACCCCAAATTCATTAAAATATTTTGGACACCAGAAAAAAAATTTTTTTTTGTTGACCTGTGTAATCAAGCCTTGATTTCTATGGAGTGCCACATGTCTTATGTCTGTTAATGTATTATTTTACAGATTGCTCAGGTTAGGCCAGTGAAGAGCGTAGTGCTGGGTTCAGGGCAAATCCGCAAAAATCTGCACAAATAATGGTTTTCTAAAGTCAGACAAGAATATAACCTGAGGCTATGAGCTCATCAAATAGTTTCATAGATTTTAAGGTTGAAAGTACACCTAAGTCCATCGACTAATCTAACATGTTAATCCAGAGGAAAGCAAAAATTCCTTGAGACATGCTAATTGTCTCATATTAGGGTATAAATTACTTCCCAACTCCACTTACGGTAATCAGACTAGTTTCCTGGATCAATATTCCACCACAGAAATCAGTGCCCATAACCTGTAATATTTTTTTTTAAGAAAAGCATCCAGGCCTTCCTTGTACTTTTGTAGTGAATCAACTGTGACAACATCATTTGGCAGAGTTCCATCATTTCACTGCTCTTACAGAAAAGAATCTGCGTGGATGATTCAGCTTTCTGTCCACTAGATGTGGAGGATTTTGCCTTTTCATTGTTGCAGACCAATTTGTAAAATGTTAATTTGAAAAATCTCTGTACTGGCTCAGTGGTTACTAGCACTGTTGCTCTGAAGTGCTGAGGTCCTGGGTTCAAATCCCACCAAGGAGGCAAGGAGTTTGTATGTTCTTCCACATTTCCTCCCACACTCCATGATGAATAGTAATTTAAATTGTGAGCCCCAATGGGGACAGTGATGATGTCTGTGAAACGCTGTGGAATATGGAAGTAAGTAAACTAAAAAACCCATCTTGGTATTGCAGTCCACCTATTCCCTTATAACCTTGGTCGCTTCTCTCTGCTATGTCTTTACTGCTCAAAATTGAGTACATTGGTCACACTACGGACTTTATAGAGGCAAAAGTAGGTTTTTGTCATGAGCGTCTATTTCCTCGGCACAAGCACATAACATTTATCTAGATGAAACCCATATTGATGCTGGATAATGAGGTTATTCTTAGTCAGATACTCTAGGATAACATCTTTAGAGTGAGTAGAGTGTAAGGCTATGTGCACACATAGCAGATTTTTTGCGTTTTTTTCGCGGTTTTTCGCTATAAAAACGCTATAAAACTGTGAAAAAAACGCTCACATTAAGCATCCTATTTAATAGAATGCAATCCGCATTTTTTGTGCACATGCTGCATTTTTTTCCTGAGCGGAATCGCATTCCAGAAAAAAATGCAGCATGTTCATTAAATTTGCGGAATCGTGGGGATTCCGCACACATAGGAATGCATTGATCTGCTTACTTCCCGCATGGGGCTATGCCCACCATGCGGGAAGTAAGCAGATCATGTGCGGTTGGTACCCAGGGTGGAGGAGAGGAGACTCTCCTCCACGGACTGGGCACCATATAATTGTTAAAAAAAAGAATTAAAATAAAAAAATCGTGATATACTCACCCTCTGATGGCCCCGGAGCCTTCCCGCCTCTCAGTGGTGCACGTGGCCGCTTCCGTTCCTATAGATGGTGTGTGTGAAGGACCTGCGATGACGTCGCGATCACATGACCGCGATGACGTCGCGGTCACGTGACCGCGACGTCATCGAAGGTCCTGCACACACACCATCTATAGGAACGGAAGCCGCTGAGGAGATCGGCTGTTTGCGGAAGGTGAGTATAACCATTTTTTTTATTTTTTTTATTATTTTTAACATTCTATCTTTTACTATTGATGCTGCATAGGCAGCATCAATAGTAAAAAGTTGGTCACACTTGTCAAACACTATGTTTGACAAGTGTGACCAACCTGTCAATCAGTTTTCCAAGCGATGCTACAGATCGCTGGAAAACGCTAGCATTCTGCAAGCTAATTATGCTTGCAAAACGCTAGTTTTCTGTGGGAATATGCATGCCAATTCCGCATGCGATATACCCGCGGCAGGAGCTGCAGAATTGCCGCGGAAATTTCCGTGGCAATTCTGCAACGTGTGCACTTAGCCTAAAGATTCCACTAGTTTGGCAGCGCTTGAGTTGTTCACCGGTACCAAGTTCTTAAATCATGCAGGATGGTTTATTAAAACTTCATAAATGAAACAAACATAAAAGCAGCCTCTTGGCATAAGGAACACAAAATAAATAATCCCTGTAAATAAGCACCTACGTGACAGTCCGGGCTCACCTGAGCAGCACAATGTGTCCAGCTCTAAGTCTCTGGCAGGAGACTGACAACACTGGAGGTCTGCACACCTCCACTCACCATCCAACGATGATACAACTGGTCTCCATTTTATTTGCCATAACACACACCCAGAGAGAATATGTGAGCAGACAGTCCCACTCATCTCTCTGACTTTTCATAAACCTGGCCTTTGACACACCCTATTAACTCTCTCTGCACTATACTTGCTGGACCCTGCTTTTTGCGGGCTTACACCAGCAAGGCTACCAATCTCGGTGATACATATCTCCCCTCAAGGACTTGTCCGGCAGCCACCTTACAAGAGGCTAAACTTACAAGCATATAGTTTCCAGGATCAGATTTTTTTCCTTTCCTTCTGAATATTGTCCCCTGTCCTTTTGAATATTGGCACCACATTAGCAATGTGCCAGCCATGTGATACAAAACCTGTTATTACGGAATCTGTACATATTAGAAATAATGGTCTGTCTATAACAGTACTTAATTTCCGTAGTACTTGGAGATGAATGTCATCTGGGCGCAGTGGTGTTTTTATTTTAAAGGAAATCTGTTACCAGGCTTTTGCTATCTGATGTAGAGACAGAGACCCCGATTGCAACGATGTGTCCCTTACTGGGCTGCTTTGTATGGTTTTTATAAAATCAGTTTTATCAACAGGAGATTATCCCTAGAGGACTAGTAAACCTGCCGCCAGGTAATCAAGCATGTTCATGAGCTCTGTATAACCCCGCCCCAAAACTAATTGACAGCTTTTTGCCTACGGAGCACAGCATTCAGAGAACTCTGGTAGATCTGCAGATGATAATACAGTGATTTTATCAAAACTGCATCAAGCAGCCCTGTAGGTGACACATCACTGTAATTCCACACCTACATAATGCTGCTCTCAGATGGGACAGCAGAAGCCTGGTGACAGATTCCCTTTAATGTTTTGAGGTGGCGCCATATTTCCTGCTGGGGTAAGCAGATGATATTTAATTGAGAATTTCTGGTATCCCTGATTATGTCATGTGAACATACTGTAGAGAAGAAGGCATTTTTGTAGATTTGTCTTCCCTTATTCCCTTCCTCCATTTTGCCCAGGTTATTTTTGTAGGGGTCACACTATAGTTTTTGAGTCTGCTACTGTTGAAAAAGGTTGAAAAATATTTTTGATTTATTTTTACTTTTTGTCTCTCTCTCTCAATCTCTCTTGGCCTTTGCTGCCTTGATTTGTTTTTTACCCAATTTATTTTCTCTATAATTAATACCTCCTCACTTCCTTTAATTCTGCAAACTCTTTCTTTTTGTCGTTTATTGCACAGCCATAGTGGTTTTCTGCTATTTCTAGCTTGTTTATTACCAAATAATATATATTCCTAGTCAGGATGTTTAAAAATGTTTCCCATTTGTGTAATTTGTGTAATTTTATTTGTCAGGACCATGTCCAAGTTTTTGGCACTAAGATCATTTCTCAGCCGTTGGAAATACGCCTTCCTGAAGTTTAATGTTCTGGTAACCAATACTATACATCTTATTAAAGGATACGTGAAAACTTATTATTTTGTCACCAGTTGTCACGTGTATGTCAGAGGCTGCAGACAGTGGCACTGCATATAGCTGCAGAAGGTCTCTGCGTTTAGCTTTGCAGACAACCCCTTAATAGTTTTGACTCTTTGACCCAGTGGCAACCTTTCTCCAACTCTAGTTGACACTCCAGGACCTTGGGGTTTATAGACTCCCAGCCTGCTGCTGGGAATCACTAGTGATATTTCCTTTTTCCCCTGTTGAGACTTGGAGCTATAGCAGTTGGCTATGTTCTCCTTTGGTGTTGCTGGAGGACATCTGTGTCACATCTCTGAGTCTACTCAAGATAAGTGTTCCCCTTGTTTGTCTATCCAAGCTGTCTTTAGTGATAGAGGAGATGGACTAGTGCTCATCCGTCCTTCCCTAAGCAGGGCTTATTGCCAGGGTCAGGCAGGAATTACCGTATGTACTCGTGTATAAGCCAAGTTTTTCAGCACAAAAAAATGCCCCCCTCCGCTTATACACGAGTCATTGTTCCAGTTTACCGCAGGGGAGGGGGAGCGGCCGAGCAGTGGGTCAAAGGAGCCGGCAGCTGTGGCTAAAGCCTGTGCCCGCTGCTTAAGAAAAATGAATATTCACTGCACTGGCAATGAATATTCATTTCTCTTATAGAGCGTGCACAGTTATAGCCGCTGGCTTCCAGCAGGTGCCGGGCTCTCACGGGTGGCCGCTCATTAAGGTAATGAATATTCACCTCTCTCCACTCCCATAGGCATGGAGATAGGTGAATATTCATTACCTTAATGAGCGGGGACACATGATCGCTCGGCCGCAGGAGCTGATGGCACCGGAACGAGATTCTGCAAGGGCTTGCAGGGAAGGTAAGTAGGATTTTTTTTATGCTTTTCTCATGGGGGCCATACATACAAGGATGGGGATGAGGAACCATGCAGACAAGGATGGGAATAAGGAGCCCGGCTAGTACCTTACAAATGCACCTGCGGTATTTCAGCTTTTCATCAATGATCTTTTCCATCATTTGGTGGGCAGGTTTGTGATGATCTATCTAGATGATATTTTGGTTTACTCTCCTAATGTGGAGACACATCGTGGGCATGTTAAACAGGTGCTACAAATATTAAGCGATAACAAATCATAATTTGCCAAACTAGAAAAATGTGTTTTCGCCATCCAGGAGGTGCAGTTTTTGGGGTACCTGTTGTCATCTTCAGGTTTTCGGATGGATCTGGAGATGATCCGTCCTGTCCTTGATTGGGACCATCCCGAGAACTTAAAGGCCGCACAACATTTTTTGGGCTTTACCAATTTTTACCGGAAATTCATCTGGAATTATTCAGCAATTATGAAACCCTTTACTGACATGACAAGGAAAGGGTCTGACTTTTCCAAATGGTCGGACGATGACCTGCGGGCTTTTTCCTCCCTTAAGAGCTGTTTTTCCATGGCTCCTATACTCAGTCAACCCAAGGTTTTCCAGCCCTTTGTTTCGGAGGTTGATGCGTCGGAGGTGGGGGTTGGGACTGTGTTGTCTCATGGTCCATCCCCTGGTAAATTGCGTCCATGCGCCTTCTTTTCTAAAAAATGTGGGTAATAGGGAACTTTTGGCAATTGAATTGGCATTTGAAGAATGGCTACATTGGTTGGAGGGGCGGTCCATCCAATTACTGTTATCACTGACATTAAGCACTTGTCATATCTTCAATCAGCTAAACGTCTCAATCCTAGGCAAGCTAGATGGTCCCTGTTTTTTACTAGGTTCAATTTTGTGGTCACTTTCCATCCGGGGGTCAAAAATGTCAAAGCTGATGCAGAAGGGGTAGTCATTTTGGCATTGCACCCTGAGCTAAAGGGTGAGATATTGGAGGCTCAGGGAAACACCCCAGCCTCCTGCCCTCCAGGAAGGTTATTTGTGCCACCAAATTTGTGCCGCTGGTCATCCAGGTGGTAAGGCAACCGTGGACCTCCTTTCTTGTCATTTGTGGTGGCTGGGGTTGCATCAGGATGTGGTTGAACATGTAGCTGCTTGTAGTATCTGCACATGTTCTAAAGTATCGCATACCCGTCAGTCTGGTACCCTTCTTCCACTACCTATTCCTAGTAGACCATAGACACACTTGTCAATGGATTTTATTACTGATCTACCTGTATCTGCAGGCAAGATTGTGGTTTTAGTGACTGTAGATACTGTAGGTTCAGTAAAATGGTTCATTTAGTTGCATTACTGGCACTTCCGAATGCCAAGACTCTTGCTCGGGTGTTTATTAATGAGATTGTGAAGCTTCATGGGGTTCCCTCCGATGTGGCTTACGAACAGAACCAACCCCCGTAAAATAGAAAATTTTTATTCGATAATCCTCTAAAAACCGAAAACACCCTATCCAATAGATCAGTATTACACGAAATTTCAGGGGAAAGGATATGATCCCCTAAATAAATTTACTAAACAACCAATGCTGGTAAGATACCACACATAAGTCACTTAAATATACTATAAAAGTGATATAAAACTCGTGATATATGGTCCTAAGCTGTAAGGGTGTATAGATGCAGGTGCAATATCCCTACCAACTGAAAATTAACACCCTAAGGACAAATCCTACCTAGATGCGGAGGTTGGCACCCTGAGAAAAAAACGAGAATGGCGCCCCCGCTCGTACGATGGCTGTCCCTGGTCTCCTACTATCTCCCTATAAGGGATAGGGTTTGAAACAGAAGGCCAGGTGGCTGATAACAACGTGTGCAAATATGTAATGCCAATTAAACAGCAGCTCAGGCCCAGCCCCCACAGTGTGATGTAAGGTAAAGGAAAGATGTCCTAATCACGATATCAATAAATATGACACAAAAAATAATAAAGTTGCAACCATAGGACAAATAACAACAAATGCATGCATAAAGTGTCACCAGCACTGTTGTAGACTGACTAATAATCAGACTGATGATCAAATAATAGATAATACTCATACCATACAATGAATAATAAAGAACGCCACCACATACACCTAGATATGTTTTGTCATGAATTGATAAAGCAAGTTCAATGGGGAATATAATTAGTACCAAAGACACATATTAATAGTGATCATGGTATACTCATCTGCTATATTTAAACATCCCCTGCCGCTCATGTATCCAGGAGTAGTGGCTCACAGAGTGACTCAGGGCGAACAAGATCCATAAAACACCTCTCGACGCGTTTCCCCCACATGCCTGGGTTCATCAGGAGAGTCAAGATAACAGCATGGCAGTTGTAGATATACAAAAAGATAGGGCTTGTTCCCTCCGATGTGGCATCAGATAGGGGAACCCAGTTTGTTTCCAAGTTCTGGAGGGCGTTCTGTTCTCGACTGGGGGGCAGCTGTCTTTTTCCTCTACCTTCCATCCCCAGTTGAATGGACAGACCAAGCTAATTAACCAGAATTTGGAGACCTATCTCAGGTGTTTTGTCTCCAAAAATCAGGAGGATTAGGCATCCTACTTACCGCTGGCAGAATTTGCTATCAATAATCATCGGCAAGAATCTACGGGCAGGTCACCATTCTTTGGTGCATACAGTTACCATCCGCAGTTTGGTACTTTTAGCTGGGAGGGGCTTTGGGAGTTCCGGAAGAGGAACGTTTTGCTTTGTCATTTTCCTCAGTGTGGCGGGGGGTTCTGATTAATTTGAAGATTATGGGAGACATGTACACAAGTATGGCTGACAGAAAACGCTTGCCAGGTCCCGACCTGCATGTGAATGACTTCTGTGTGGTTGTCTACCAGGAATATCAAGTTGAAGGTTCCTTCCTGCAAGCTGAGACCTAGATTTATTGGTCCTTATATAATAACTGCCATTATTAATCAAGCAGCATTTCATCTTGAGCTGCCTCAGGCTCTTAAGATCCACAATGTCTTCCATAGATCTTTGCTCAAAAAGTAAGTGGAACCTCTTGAGCCCTCACTTCTATCGCCTCCCCAAGTAGTGGCTGATGGAGCTCTTGAGTTTCAGATTTCAAGGATTATAGATTCTCTCCTCCAACATCATACCTTACAATACTTGGTGCACTGGAAGGGTTACGATCCAAGGGAAAGGATGTGGGTCTCGGCAGCAGAGGTGAATGACCCCAGGCTGGTTCATTCATTTCACAACTATTATCCTGAGAAACCTGGTCCTGAGTGTCCGGAGGCCACTTGTAGAAGAGGGTACTGTGACAGGTATGTCAGAAGCTGCAGTTGTACTGTATCTAGATGCAGAAGGTCTTTGGCTTTGCAGACACCTTCTTAACCTTTCTGACTCTTTGACCCAGTAGCAACCTTTCTCCAGCTCTAATTGACACACCTGTACCTGGGTGTTTATAGACTTCCAGCCTGCTGCTGCGAATCGCCGGTGATATTTCCATTTTCCCCTGTTGAGGCTTGGAGCTATAGCAGTCGGCTATCTTCCTCTTTGGTGTTGCTGGAGGACATCTGTGTTACATCTCTGCCTCTACTCAAGATAAGTTTTCCTCTTGTTTGTCTATCCCAGCTGTCTTTAGTGGTAGTGGGCATTGACTAGAAAATCCTATCCTTCCCTAAGCAGAGCTTATTGCCAGGGTCAGGCAGCCATTAGGTTCCTGCTCAGTGATAGGTGCAGAACCTATATAGAGATGTTTAGGGCAGACAGGGTGACTTTAGATCTGCCTAGGTGGGTTCCTTCCCTTCAAGCCTTCAGGTTGCACTTAGTCTCCTACACTGTGTGTGACACCAGTATTTCCCAAGTGACTCCCAACCCATATTGATATTCTGTCTGGTCTATTGGTAAATATTAGGTCTAGAAATGATACCATTCTTGTTGGGTCCTGCACCATTTGTGAAAGGTAATTGTTTTTCATTATAGCCTTGTATAATTTTCCATGTCATTTAAAGATTTGTAGATTGTGAGTCCTTGCGGGCAGGGTCCTCTCACCTCCTGTACCAGTTGTGACTTGTATTGTTTAAGATTACTGTATTGTTTTTATTATGCATACCCCTCCTCACATGTAAAGCGCCATGGAATAAATGGCGCTATAATCATAAATAATAATTATTAGTATTTTATTTTTTCTCCCTCCACTTATTTCTACCCATAAAGACCCCTGGACCCTTCTTTCTCCTCATTTATTTTATGATCCTTCCTGAACAGACTATAGCTTTGTAAGGTAATGGCTCAGTCACAGCTCTCGTCCAGTCATGTCTCAGTTATCCCAACCATATCATAATTTTCTTCCAACAATATTAATTCTAATTCCTCCATCTTGATGATGATGCTTCTGGAATTAGTGTACATGCATTTTATGTAATTTTCTGTACCTATCTTCCGCTTCTCTCCATTGACTGGTCTAACACCTCCTCCTATGCCAAACCCTCTTTCATTAGGGTACCGTCACACAGTGCCATTTTCATCGCTACGATGGCACGATCCGTGACGTCGCAGCGTCGTATGATTATCGCTCCAGCGTCGTAGACTGCGGTCACACTTTGCAATCACGGCGCTGGAGCGATGCCGAAGTCCCCGGGTAACCAGGGTAAACATCGGGTTACTAAGCGCAGGGCCGCGCTTAGTAACCCGATGTTTACCCTGGTTACCAGCGTAAACGTAAAAAAACCAAACAGTACATACTCACATTCCGGTGTCTGTCCCCCGGCGTTCTGCTTCTCTGCACTGTGTAAGCACCATAGCCGGAAAGCAGAGCGGTGACGTCACCGCTGTGCTCGCTTTCTGGCTGGCCGGCGCTCACAGTGCAGAGAAGCTGAGACGCCGGAGGACAGACACCGGAATGTGAGTATGTACTGTTTGTTTTTTTTACGTTTACGCTGGTAACCAGGGTAAACATCGGGTTACTAAGCGCGGCCCTGCGCTTAGTAACCCGATGTTTACCCTGGTTACAAGCGAACACATCGCTGGATCGGTGTCACACACAACGATCCAGCGATGTCAGCGGGTGATCAAGCGACGAAAGAAAGTTCCAAACGATCTGCTACGACGTACGATTCTCAGCAGGATCCCTGATCGCTGCTGCGTGTCAGACACTGCGATATCGTAACGATATCGCTAGAACGTCACGAATCGTACCGTCGTAGCGATGAAAATGGCACTGTGTGACGGTACCCTTACTTTGGCCCAGGTCTCTGTGTACACTATCTTCCCCTCCTGTATTGTAATCTGTACATCATCACAGTAATCTGTTCTCGAATTAAGAGAGTCCCCCAGTACCACCACCTGCTGGTCGGCCCTGCTCCCCTATTGAACTCATTTCTGGAGCAGACACTCCTCCGGTTTCCAGAGGACCTGTATTGCTGCAGCATTGCTACCCCTATTCTGACACCCCCTCATCTGCCAATTTAGCAACCTTGTTGTTACAGATCAAGACTAGTCTCCCTGACACTCTTCCCTTCACCCTGCCTACTAAATGTCACCCAGCTAGCTGCCTCACTGTCCTGCCCCTCCATACTACATATCCCACCACATCCACCCCAGAGACCACCTGTTTAGTCAGCAGCAAACTCCTTTCTATATTGTCAATGGAGCTCAGTGTTGTAAGCTGCTGATTTAGATTCAGTAACTGGCAGGGCCGGACTGGACATCTGGCAATTCTGGCAAATGCCAAAAGGGCCTGTCTGGTCATGGGCCGCCTTGTCTGCAATGTTGTTAACAGAATCGGTGTTCACAAGCCATCCATACTGTTAAGAGTTGTGATGGAGCACAAAGCATCTTCTTGCAATGCCGCCCTCCTGTTGCTTCATCGCTCCCCTGCATCGTGCTCCTGCGCAGGCGTACTTATCTGCCCTGTTGAGGGAAGGACAAAGCGCCGAGAAAGGTCAGAGAGGCCCAGCGCCTGCAGTACTTTACTCTGCCCTCAACAGATAAACTAGTAAAAAAAAAGATATCAGTGTCAATTTGATATCACCATAACCAGTCTGACACATAGGAACAAAGTCACCAGGTAATACGTTCCTCAAAGTGTAAGCCATAAACGCAGAACCTAAACAACTGCAGAATTCCTGCTTTCTTTCTAATTCCACTCACTTTTATTTGTATCTGTTTTTCAGTATATTATATGACAAAATGAATGGTTTAATTGAAAACTACAATACATCCCGCAAAAATTAAACCCTCGAATGACAGAAGCATAATAGAAGTTATGCACATGGAAGAAAAGAAATTAAAAAACTAAAGCGCAAAAAAAAAAAAAATGCCTGGTTCTTAAGGGGTTGTGAAATATTTAGAATTTCTCCATAACTATATTTCAGCTAAGGAATATTGCTGCGTAATATCGTCCCCTACTGGTACGTGGCTGTAACAACCAGCAGAGGGCGATGAATCCCATAAACTGGTGATGGCTGAATAGGAAGTGAATCGTGGGCAGCGACAATAGTTTCAGAAGTGAGGGGATAACTGCTGAAAAGAGGTAATACACATTTATAACAGCGTCATTATGGCTGTGTTCGCTTACTGCAGCCTTTGAGCAGGTTTTGAATGACGTTATAACCAAAACCTGAAATATTGGGAAGGAAAGCGTTAATGCTCACTTTTTTAAATCCAGTTCCTGTTTTGACTAAGGAATATAAATGCTAAAATGCAGCAGCAGGGCATGTTGTGAATAGCAGAGAGCAGGAACTCTGTGCAAGGATAAAAGCCATCTCAATTCCTTAACCTTAGCAAGTGGATAATCTAAATCAAAGCTTAGGGAGGCCTCCTGTCTGTTCCCTGGCCAACACACAGCCATGCCAAGGGACTTCGGGTCAGTCTGTTCCCTGGCCAACACCCAGCCATGCCTAGGGACTTCGGGTCAGTCTGTTCCCTGGCCAACACCCAGCCATGCCTAGGGACTTCGGGTCAGTCTGTTCCCTGGCCAACACCCAGCCATGCCTAGGGACTTCGGGTCAGTTGACCAGTGGCACGTGGCAACTGATCTGTAAACATTTAAATACCTGTTGGTACAGGAAGAATAAAATAATAATAAGCGATTTAGACCACTCAGTGTGTATAGGCTGCCATAGATCTTAGCAGTGTGAGCTCTTTTGACGATGCACAGCTGGGAAAGATGATTCTTTTTTGTGCTGCACAAAAGATCATTTTACCCTTTGACCGAGCATTTTGTTCGTTCATCGGCAGCATGTTTAAACTGCATGATCATCGTGAGATGAGTGGTTTTAATCATGTTCA
The DNA here is from genome assembly GCF_051348905.1 of Ranitomeya variabilis. NCBI lineage: Eukaryota > Metazoa > Chordata > Amphibia > Anura > Dendrobatidae > Ranitomeya > Ranitomeya variabilis. The sequence goes on from NC_135235.1 coordinate 454,646,322, forward strand.
TTCACAATTTTCTTGCAGTGTAAATGCGGCTTTAAAGGGAGCTAATATATTCCGCAGCGCTTTACAGTTTGCACACATGATCATTGCTGTCTCCTATGGGACTCACAATCTAAATTCCCTATCAGTATGTCTGTGGAGTGTGGGAGGAAACCAGAGAACCCAGAGGAAACCTGGGGAGAACATACAAACTCCTTGCAGATGTTGTCCTTGGTGGGATTTGAACCCAGGACCCAGCTCTGCAAGGCTGCAGTGCTAACCACTGAGCCGTCTTATTACCAGTGACTTTGGTAGGCTAGGACCAGATGTTGAGGACTTCAATTAGGGAGACCACCAGTCAACAATAAACTTTTTATTTAACTTTGAATTTGTGGGAATTACGTACAGTAGATAGCGGGTACACAACTTTATGGATGCTTCCATCACTATACGGAGCATCTTCACACACAGTCTCTATTTCCTTTCTCTTCACTTACTAGTTCTCTTTCTCTACTGTTTCACTTTACTTCACCACAACCCCGCTGTCATGATCCGTTCCAGGTTTTAATCCTGTCTGCCCTTTTTCCGGGCGGATCATGTCAAGGGTTAACTTTGCTCTGCCTCATTCTGGGTTCAGGTTTGCTATTTAGCTCCCATGCATCCTGCTGGCAGTGTCAGCTATAGTTCTGCCTTCAGAGTGTGAACCTGACTCTGGTAGCTCTTGATTTGTCCTGCTGTGATCCCTGTCTTGCCCCGTGTCTGACTCCCTCTGTCTTCCCTTTTCCCAGCGTTTCCCTGTTTGTCTGTTTGATTCTCTGGTTTCTGACTTGGCTCGTATTCGGACTCGCTTCTGCTTTCTGACTTTGTCTTATCCGCTTCTGACCATTGCTGAACCTCCAGGCTTGTTCCTGACCACGTGTATTTCTGATCCCTTTAGTACTTCTGCCTACAGTATTGTTGTTTATTGACTCGGCTTGTTTGACCACTCTCTCGCCACTTGGTGGCACCTATGCTGCTGCTCTGTGGTGCTTCTCTGTGTACGCAGTCTCACTTCCCTCTTAAGCTCCCTCTAGTGGAGGTTGTGTTATACTGCACTGCAGCAGCATGGCATCAGCTCAGTATTACAGTCCCATTAGCAAGAGCCCTATTCTCAACCTGTGTCTTCTTTCCTCTCAAGGAACTATGTTGCCAAAGTAGCCGGTACTTAGCTTCACTTCTACTGATGCTCTGGAACTCCCGCCCGGGGCACTCTCTTCATCTCACGTACTCTGTCCTATCTTTGCCCGTTACCTCTTTGAGTTACCTCTCTGGGTTGTACGGTTAGGTGTTTTCTCCCAGGACCTGTCTCTGGTTAATCACTCTGTCCTTCTGTCGGTTATCCTTTCCTCTTTGCTCTGGTTCACGGTAACCACCGTCTTCGTCTCCCATCACATCGGGACACCCATGTCATGCGGCACTGCTGACTGCCCGACCTTAGGTCTACTTCAGATGCTCACTGGGCCATATCTGACGTCCCTTCACCTTAGCCTCTACCACTTTGGCCTAGTCCCAAACTTTAACTCTAACTCTCCCTACCATCGGGCAACACACTACATTCACACTATTAATGCAGTCACAGTTCACATCACACAATACAACAATACGTGTTTTCTCCATTGATTCCATGGTGCTGTACATGAGGAGGGGTTACATAGTTTGTTCATTTTAATTTATATTTGTATTTTCTAACAATGACAAACTGGTACAGAAGGGAGAGTAGGCTTACAGTCTACAGGATAATAGAGATGGAGACGGTAGGTTAGGGGGTTGCAGCAGCTTTGGTTACAGGGGGTCATTGCAGGCTGTAAGTTTTCTTGAAGAGATGGGTTTTCAAGTTCTGTATCAAAGTTCTGAATGTGGTGGATAATAGGATGTGCTGGGGCACAGATTATGTGGGATACTCAGGAAAAGTTTTGTAAGTGATTAAGTGAGGAGCATAGAAGTATAGAGGAGAGAAGGAGGTTTTGAAAGGATCGGAGATAACGTATAGGAAGCTATCGGGACATTAGTTTGGACATTTACGAAGGAGACAGATTATGGACTGCTTTCTGCGAGAGTGTTGGAAGGGAGGCCACAGAGGAGGGTATTGGAGATGATGAGAGCATAAACTCAAATTTTATTAGATTCAGAGATTCAGGGTTGAGGAAAGGACAGATGTTGGAAATATTTTGAGTTGGAGGTGGCAGGAGGTGGCAAGACATTGGATGTGCGGTTTGAAGGACAGGGCAGAGTTGAGGATTACTCCGAGGCAGTGGAATTCCAGTACAGGCAAAAGCATGATGTCATTTATTGTGCTAGATAGATCAGGTAGGTGTAGTAAGTGGGATGGAGAAAAGACGATGAGTATTGTTTTATCCACAGGCAGCATGAATCAGAGCCTAGCTGTGTTCTTGCAGCCAGGTATGTTTTACTTTGAAACTCTGGAGAGTTTCAAAGAAAACACAGGTTGAAAAGTCTGCTGGGGACCATATGGAGAGACATGACTATTCTGGAGCGACCCCATATGTGTACATAGGGAGAGATCTTTCAGGATTTTCAGAGAAGGACTTGGCAGGACTAGTCAGGTTACTCCCTGTAATCCCTGGCCAGCTTTTCAAACCATTTTGTGAAAAACTAGATTGTATCAGAGTAAAATATACCTGTCTGCAATCACGGTTCGGGCAGCATGAATCTAGTGACAGGTTCTCTATAACAGCCTCACTCAGGAGTCAGAATATCCAGTTATCTAGAAGTGACCTTGTCTTATGAAGGCATCATTTTCTAATAGGGAAAAGTCACCACTCCTGACTCTAGTTTCACTTAGCACTAGTTCTTCATGTAGCAACAAATAAGGGCCATATTTTCTTAGGACTCGGTATTGTGGTTTTCCTCTGTTATCCTCTGAAATGTATAGATAACTTGACAACTGTGTATTTCCAATTGGGGGCGCGTTGGTTTACACTCTCACACTTTGCAATGGGAGTAGCAAAATTGCACAGGGACACAACCCTTTGACAAAGGTAATGAAAACACCAAGTTGTCAGTTTATTCATAAAAAGGACAGAAGGAATGATAGAGGAACAAAACACCACAGAGTTGTAAGAAAAGGGCCTCCAGAATTCTTAATTAATTGAGAATAAAAGTGTTTATACAAATAGATATGTCTGGAGAGGTGACAGACAGTTTCTCTTTAATCTTCCAACAATAAATAATATTTCAGTTGACCATTACTGTGGCATTTGAAACGGTTGTACGGTGAAGAGAAGTTATCACTAAGGCTGGTAACACATTATCGTTCGGCTAACGCTTCCGTGCGGTCGGCGGGCACATCAAAACGCCGCATGCAGATGCATCCGCTTACAACGCTTGTCACTGCTTACTCAATGTTAACCCCTTCTTGACCTTTGACGCCACGTAGGCGTCATGAAAGTCGGTGCCAATCTGACCTGTAACGCCTATGTGGCGTCATGGAATGATCGCGTCCCTGCAGATCGGGTGAAAGGGTTAACTCCAATTTCACCCGATCTGCAGGGACAGGGGGAGTGGTACTTCAGCCCAGGGGGGGTGGCTTCATCCCCCCGTGGCTACGATCGCTCTGATTGGCTGTTGAAAGTGAAACAGCCAATCAGAGCGATTTGTAATATTTCACTATGAAAACTGGTGAAATATTATAATCCAGCCATGGCCGATGCTGCAATATCATCGGCCATGGCTGGAAAACCTAATCTGCCCCCCCCACCGCCACCGATTGCCTCCCCAGTCCTCCGTCCAGTGCTCCGCTCCCCTCCGTCATCCTGTCCGCTCCCCCATCCTCCTGTCCGCTCCCCCCGTGCTCCGATCCCACCCCCCCTGCTCCTATCACCCCCCCGTGCTCCGATCCCCCCCCCTCATACTTACCGAGCTTCCCGGTGTCCGTCCGTCTTCTCCACGGGCGCCGCCATCTTCCAAAATGGCGGGTGCATGCGCAGTGCGCCCGCCGAATCTGCCGGCCGGCAGATTCATTCCAGCTACATTTTGATCACTGTGATAGGTTCACAGTGATCAAAATAAAAAAAATAGTAAATGACCCCCCCCTTTATCACCCCCATATGTAGGGACAATAATAAAATAAAGAAAATACATATTTTTTTCCCACTAGGGTTAGAACTAGGGTTAGAATTAGGGGTAGGGTTAGTGGTAGGGTTAGGGTTAGGGGTAGGATTAGGGTTAGAACTAGGGTTAGCGTTAGAATTAGGCTATGTGCACACAGTGCGGATTTGGCTGCGGATCCGCATAGGATTGGCAGCTGCGGATTCGTAGCAGTGTTCCATCAGGTTTACAGTACCATCCGCTGTGTCCATGGTGCGGAAAATACCGCGTGGAAATGCTGCGTTGTATTTTCCACAGCATGTTAATTCTTTGTGCGGATTCTGCAGCGTTTTACACCTGTTCCTCAATAGGAATCCGCATAAAAAACACTGGAAATCCGCGGTAAATCCGCAGGTAAAACGCAGTGCCTTTTACCTGCGGATTTTAAAAAAATGGTGCGGAAAAATCTCACACGAATCCGCAACGTGGGCACATAGCCTTTGGGTTGGAATTAGAGTTAGGGTTGGAATTAGGGCTAGGGTTGGAAATAGGGTTAAGAAAAGTTGTGGTTAGGGTTGGGGTTAGGATTAGGGTTGGGATTAGTTTTAGGGTTTTTAGGGTTGTGGTTAGGAGTGTGTTGGGGTTAGGGTTGTGATTAGGGTTATGGCTAGAGTTGGGATTAGGGTTAGGGGTGTGTTGGGGTTAGTGTTGGAGTTAGAATTGAGGGGTTTCCACGGTTTAGGCACATCAGGGGTCTCCAAACGCAACATGGCGCCACCATTGATTTCAGCCAATCTTGCGTTCAAAAAGTCAAATGGTGCTCCCTCTCTTCCTAGCCCTGACGTGTGCCCAAACAGTGGTTTACACCCACATATGGGGTACCAGCATACTCAGGCATACTGGGCAACAACTATTGGGGTCCAATTTCTCCTGTTACCCTTGCAAAAATAAAAAATTGCTTGCTAATACATAATTTTTCAGGAAAGAAAAATGATTTTTTATTTTCACGGCTCTGCGTTATAAACTTCTATGAAGCACTTGGGGGTTCAAAGTGCTCACCACACATATAGATAAGTTCCTTTGGGGGTCTAGTTTCCAAAATGGGGTCACTTGTTTTTGCATTCCAAAACGTCACTACTTCCCTTCCGAGCCCCGGCATGTGCCCAAACAGTGGTTTACCCCCACATATGGGGTATCAGCGTACTCAGGAGAAACTGGACAACAACACTTGGGGTCAAATTTCTCCTGTTACCCTTGGGAAAATTAAAAATTCTGGGCTAAAAAAATATTTTTGAGGAAAGAAAACACATTTATTATTTTCACGGCTCTGCGTTATAAACTTCTGTGAAGCACTTGGGGGTTCAAAGTGCTCACCACACATCTAGATAAGTTCCTTTGGGGGTCTAGTTTCCAAAATGGGGTAACTTGTGGGGAGTTTCTACTGTTTAGGCACATCAGGGGCTCTGCAAATGCAACGTGACGCCCGCAGAGCATTCCATCAAAGTCTGCATTTCAAAACGTCACTACTTCTCTTCTGAACCCCGACGTGTGCCCAAACCGTGGTTTACCCCCACATATGGGGTATCAGCGTACTCAACAACTTTTGGGGTCCAATTTCTCCTGTTACCTGTTATGATCCGGTGACCTTGGAGCCGCATGAGAGACTTTCTCAGGAGTAGGTGGTACCTATACTGACCGCAAACCCTAAACTGACACCGCAACTAGAAGTAGCCGTGGGGTGTACCTAACACGTCCTAGACACCTCGACACAGCCGGAGGACTAAATACCCCTATAGATGGAAATGGGAATTCTATCTTGCCTCAGAGCAGAACCCCAAAGGATAGGCAGCCCCCCACAAATATTGACTGTGAGTATAAGAGGAAAGACACACGCAGGCAGAAAAACAGAATTTAGCAAAAGAGGCACTTCTAGCTAAATAGAAAAGGATAGGACAGAATTCTAAGCGGTCAGTATTAAAATCCTAAAAATATCCACAGCAGAAAATACAAATATTCTACATCTAACTAAAGACATAGCAAGTATATCTGCATCTCCTGAGAATCCAGCATGACTGAAAAATCCAAACAAAGTCTAAGCTGGACAAAAACACAATGAATTGCACTGAATTGCAAAACACACTGCATGTGTGCACAGAGACAAAAAACCAGACACTTATCTTAGCTGAATTGGCAGCAGGGCATGAGGAACCAGAGAGAGATGCAATCCCTCCAAGAACAATGGACAACTGGCCAGGAGTAATGGATCCTGCACACCTAAATACCTAGTAGAGCTGCAATCAGCAGAAACACCTGCCCTGGATTACAACCCCAAGACAACTGCACTACCACTAACAACCACCGGAGGGAGCCCAAGAGCAGAATTCACAACAGTTACCCTTGGGAAAATAAAAAATTGTGGCCTAAAAAATCATTTTTGAGAAAAGAAAAATTATTTTTTATTTTCATGGCTCTGCGTTATAAACTTCTGTGAAGCACTTGGGGGTTCAAAGTGCTCACCACCATCTAGATTAGTTCCTTGGGAGGTCTAGTTTCCAAAATGGGGTCACTTGTGGGGGAGCTCCAATGTTTAGGCACACAGGGGATCTCCAAACGTGACATGGTGTCCGCTAATGATTGGAGCTAATTTTCCATTCAAAAAGCCAAATGGCGTGCCTTCCCTTCCGAGCCCTGCCGTGCGCCCAAACAGTGGTTTACCCCCACATATGGGGTATCATCGTACTCAAGACAAACTGGACAACAACATTTGGGGTCCAATTTCTCCTGTTACCCTTGGGAAAATAAAAAATTCCGGGCTAAAAAATCATTTTTGAGAAAAGACAAATTATTTTTTATTTTCACGGCTCTGCATTATAAACTTCTGTGAAGCACCTGGGGATTTAAAGTGCTCACTATGCATCTAGATAAGTTCCTTGGGGGGTCTAGTTTCCAAAATGGGGTCATTGTAGGGGAGCTCCAATGTTTAGGCACACAGGGGCTCTCCAAACGCGACATGGTGTCCGCTAACGATTGGAGCTAATTTTCCATTCAAAAAGTCAAATGGCGCGCCTTCCCTTCCGAGCCTTGCCGTGCACCCAAACAGTGGTTTACCCCCACATATGAGGTATCGGCGTACTCAGGAGAAATTGGCCAACAAATTTTAGGATCCATTTTATCCTGTTGCCCATGTGAAAATGAAAAAATTGAGGCTAAAAGAATTTTTGTGTGAAAAAAAAGTACTTTTTCATTTTTACAGATCAATTTGTGAAGCACCTGAGGGTTTAAAGTGCTCACTATGCATCTAGATAAGTTCCTTGTGGGGTCTAGGTTCCAAAATGGGGTCACATGTGGGGGAGCTCCAATGTTTAGGCACACAATGGCTTTCCAAACGCGACATGGTGTCCGCTAACGATGGAGATAATTTTTCATTCAAAAAGTCAAATGGCGCTCCTTCCCTTCCGAGCCTTACCATGTGCCCAAACAGTGGTTTACCCCCACATATGAGGTATAGGTGTACTCAGGAGAAATTGCTCAACAAATTTTAGGATCCATTTTATCCTGTTGCCCATGTCAAAATGAAAAAATTGAGGCTAAAAGAAATTTTGTGTGAAAAAAAGTACTTTTTCATTTTTACGGATCAAGTTGTGAAGCACCTGAGGGTTTAAAGTGCTCATTATGCTTCTAGATAAGTTCCTTGGGGGGTCTAGTTTCCAAAATGGGGTCACTTGTGGGGGAGCTCCAATGTTTAGGCACACGGGGGCTCTCCAAACGCGACATGGTGTCCGCTAAAGATTGGGGCCAATTTTTCATTCAAAAAGTCAAATGGCGCTCCTTCCCTTCCGAGCCCTGCCATGCGCGCAAACAGTGGTTTACCCCCACATATGAGGTATCAGCGTACTCAGGACAAATTGGACAACAACGTTCGTGGTCCAGTTTCTCCTTTTACCCTTGGGAAAATAAAAAAATTGTTGCTAAAATATCATTTTTGTGACTAAAAAGTTAAATGTTCATTTTTTCCTTCCATGTTGCTTCTGCTGCTGTGAAACACCTGAAGGGTTAATAAACTTCTTGAATGTGGTTTTGAGCACCTTGAGGGGTGCAGTTTTTAGAATGGTGTCACTTTTGTGTATTTTCAGCCATATAGACCCCTCAAACTGACTTCAAATGTTAGGTGGTCCCTAAAAAAAATGGTTTTGTAAATTTTGTTGTAAAAATGAGGAATCACTGGTCAAACTTTAACCCTTGTTACTTCCTAGCAAAAAAAAAATGTTGTTTCCAACATTGTGCTGATGTAAAGTAGACATGTGGGAAATGTTATTTATTAACTATTTTGTGTCACATAACTCTCTGGTTTAACAGAATAAAAATTCAAAATGTGAAAATTGCGAAATTTTCAAAATTTTCGCCAAATTTTCGTTTTTTTTCACAAATAAACTCAGAAATTATCAACCTAAATTTACCGCTAACATGAAGCCCAATATGTCACAAAAAAAAAAATCTCAGAACCGCTAGGATCCGTTGAAGCTTTCCTGAGTTATTACCTCATAAAGGGACACTGGTCAGAATTGCAAAAAACGGCCAGGACATTAAGGTCAAAATAGGCTGGGTCATGAAGGGGTTAAAGATAGGTACGCAGGACGCATGCAGAGTAGGTGGAGAGTAAGCGGAGCTTAAGGGAGGAAGTACGCAGCCATCCGCATCCCAGCCGAACGCTAACGTGAAACCAGCCTTATCCCAACTACTGGGACCCTCATCAGTCGGCAGAACAGGACACTTTCATCCCACGTCATTATGGAGAGGCAGTGCGATTTCTCGCCTGCCAGTGCCACGGATGGGTGAAAACTTTCGTTTGGCTAAGCCGAGTGTTCCTGAGCATAGGGAAATTAGAGGAGATAGCTGTCGGCACAACCATTGTGCCCCTGACAGCTATCTAATGTTTATGAGGACCTTTATGAAACATACGCACATCCGTTTCCATCTTTAGATACTTGTAAAACCGTTTTTCACTCACATGTCATCCGTTTTGCCTCTGTTTGACATCCGTCTTGATTATGTTTTTTCTTAGATGTTTCTAAAAACTGAAGAAGATAAATTGTGAACTTTGTTTCCCTTGACTCTTAACAATGTATTAGTTAAAAACAGATGAAATCTGGATGGAAAAAAGTATGCTTCCATATTTCATCTGGGTTATACAGATTCCCGTACACTTTAATGACCGAGTCTGAGCCACAAAATAAAGAAAATAGGACCTGCTCTGAGTCCCACAGATTGGAAAAACAGGTCCGTTTTTAAAACACAGCCTTAAGGTATAGTCATACATCCAGATAAATTTAATTTAGGATTCTTGTATGTGGTATTTGCACTTTTATAAGGGAATGCAGATTAGAGGAGGTTGATGTGACCCCCAGCTAACTATCTCCTTGCCCATTACCCTGTAGGCTTTAAACCTGCAAGAGCAGGGTCCTTTGCCCTCTGTACCAGTGTGTCAGTGTATTTTGTAATTTATATTTGGATTTTGTATATAAACCCTATTCACATACAGTACAACCAGACTTCTGCACAACACAACTGATGGTCACAACCCCATTTATAAGACAAGAAATCCCACTTATTAAACCTGACAGGGCACACCTGTGATGTGAAAACCATTCCCGGTGTCTACCTCTTGAAGCTCATCAAGAGAATGCCAAGAGTGTGCAAAGCAGTCATCAAAGCAAAAGGTGGCTACTTTGAAGAACCTAGAATATAAGACATAATTTCAGTTGTTTCACACTTTTTTGTTAAGTATATAATTCCACATGTGTTAACTCATAGTTTTGATGCCTTCAGTGTGAATGTACAATTTTCATAGTCATGAAAATACAGAAAAATCTTTAAATGAGAAGGTGTGTCCAAACTTTTGGTCTGTACTGTATACAGCAGCATGGAATTAATGGTGCTCTAAAAATAAATAATTTTGTAATAATGATTTGGTTTTTTGTTCTGTTGATACACATCACCACAAGAGGGCAGCCTAAATCATTTGTTAGATAGGCCATGCATGTTAAGAGTTCTCTTAAATGTAGGTTTCAGTGATATTTGTTCAGTTTTTCAGTAAAAAAAAAAATTAAAACAAAGTTTAGAAATCTTGTTTGCACAAGTAAAGGGGTTTTAGAGGGGTTATCAAGTATTTTTTTAAATCTAAGAACTTGCAGGCAGATAGCTGTTAACTACCTGTCTGTTGTGTCCGACATCGTTCTCTGCTGGCGATTCTGCGACTTCTGGAGATATCACATCGACAGAGCAGAAGTTTCTCTTCCGCTCCGCTGTGTTGATCTGTTATGGTTGTTGATGTCATGCTGATTGGCTGCTTGCCTTTGCATATCTGAGGAGAGCCCCTTCACTATACATCTTATTACATGAAACCATATTATTTTGTGATCACGAATATGGAAGTGACCCCCCAACCCTTATATATGGTATTCTGTCTGGTCTATTGGTTAATATTAGGTCTAGATGTGCCCCGGTGCTTGTTGGCTCCTACAACTTGCTAAAAGTAAATGTCTTAATATTTTCATAACTCTGTTTCCTTTGCTGGACCTGCAGGTTTCTGCTCTGAATTTCTGTCAGTGTAGTTGAAATCCCCCATAATAATGACTTTTCCCTGATTCGCCGCCTCATCTATTTGCTTTATGAGGATGTTTTCTGCCGTCTCCATTATACTTGGAGACTTGTAACAATCCCCTATCTGTATTTTATGTTACTTTCTCTCTCCCCTTATTTCCACCTAATGAACCCAATATTTTGATTTGCCTCACACATATTATCATGCAGAATGGCTTTAGGGATGATTTTATATGTAAGCAAAATTCAAGTAAATGGGATCTTCCTGGGAATTCATTTTTTTACTTTGATTTTTGGTGGCTTTTGGAATCCAGCCCCAATTGTTTATTGACTTCTGTCTCCATTGACTGTTGATGAATCATTCTGTTCTCAGTGAATTACACAATTTATACCAGTAATGATTTTCAACTTGCATCTTTCGTTCATACATAGCCGAATTGTAATTTAAGTGTTTCTTAATTTATTTTTTTTTAAGCTGTATATGTAAATATTACACTGGTCTTGTTTAAGTCAGAAGAAATTGACCCTAACTAATTTTGAGGTGCTGAAAATGAAAATGTTGTCTAAATGTGTTATTTGGCTCTAATCTATAAGATACAGTAGTGGTTATTTATGATTGTCTTTTATTCAACTATAGGGGAATATTGCATCTTCATGATTGCATCATCAGTATTACATCATCAGTTGTCTATAGAGTTATTGTCACAGTTCCATGTCTAAGTGTGTCTGGGATGTAGTTACTGACAGCTCAACCATCCAATCTAGTATAGGGGCTTGCTGAAGCTGTTAGTACTTTGACAGCTCAGTCGTCTAGTCTGGTGCAGGGGTGTTTCGAGCTGTCAGTGTGCTCATTGATACTTTGTCCGTCCAATCTGAGAGTGGGAATCACTGGCTGTCTCCAGGTGTTCATTGTCCCAGGTGATTGCCATGCTAATTAACTGGGCTATTACTCCCAGACCTCTGCCAGACGTACATTAAGCTAAGTGTGGTTTGGCT